>NC_051317.1:53867098-54492098 GCF_015220235.1 Choloepus didactylus | reverse complement strand
TCAGAAGATAGCAGAATATTTTATAAATTTTCATGAGTTCATGATCACTGAGGCTTACACATTTATGAGATAATGAAAACTATCAGAAGTATACAGAACTTAGAAAATATATAGTTCTCTCAGAATTTGGACCTAGTGTGATAGTTTTAAATTTCAGAATAATGAATTAAGTCAGTTAAATCTGTTCATCAAAGAAGTTGGGAAAATTTGGCCTTCACAATTTAGTCTTAAACACAGTAGTTTGAGGAAACTTTCTCAAAGTATTTTCAATGGATAGACTGCTTCAGAATCACCTGTGGTTTTATGAAAGTGGCAGATTCTTGGGTCCCAAACCCAGATTCCCCACATCTGAATCCCGAGAGTTTGGTCCCAATATTTGCATTTTAAATAAGTGCTTCGGGTGTTCATTGAGCATTAAAATTTAGGAACCTCTGGGTTGACAGAAAGTACCAAGAAATACTTTCTTGTTTCAGAAGATTGACTTAGAACTGATTTCTGGAATCTTCCCAAATGAGAGAAAACTACTGTAATGATTTCAGATACAAAAGTATCTTTTGCAATTCTTCAGAAGCAAAATGGCCAGTCTTTACAGCTTCAGGGTAAATAGGAGAAACATTTCTCCAGGTTTGAATGAAGAAGAGAGAGAGAGTTTAGAGGTTCTGCAGACAGAATTGCACAAGATTGTTCTGATTAAGCAAAGGAAATAGTCACAGAGTTTTTGAAAATTAGAGAAGTTAGAGGCTATCATTTCCACTGGCTCATTAATGGCAGAGACTACAAGTTGTAGGGCTTGTATAACATCATGCAGTCTGCTTTCCAGAACCCAAAGGTGATACTTTTCTAAAAATCCAGGCTAAAAACGAGCAGAACAAAAATATCTTCAAGAACCAAGGATTCTATTTCCAATGTATTTCTAGTCCTCACAATAACCTTTAAGTCCATATATCTAATATGCACAAGTACTGAAATTTCAATCGTGTTTCATAGAATGCTAAATCCTAATTTCTTTCTACTACTTTAAGCTGTCTCTTGAACAGTGGGAAAATAATAGATATGGATCCTAAAACTCTGTTGTATTCTATTCTGCCTGTGAATCCTATCCATGAATTTGCCATGACTCCAACCAAGTGAGAGCCTCCATGGGCTCAGGGCCATCTTTCCTCAAAGTGATCCTTAGGACAAAAGGATTCTTTCATAATCCTCCTCATTTACGTCAGTCAAAAACCCAAAGTTCAAGAACTATTCCACTATTGATCCTCTACTACCAATCATCTCTTCACATCATTTCACCTCACATGCTTTGCTGCATCAATGTCTTATGAGTAAATTCCCTTGTATCTTCAATCTATTTGAATGCACCATTTAGCTCCTCTTCCTTACTTGAAAACCCATCCTCAACCTTGAAGTCACTATTTCCTTTGAGGGCTGCTTGTTTTCTCACACTCATAATACTCTCAATGCAAGAGGTAGGATTGGTATATTCCTTTTTCTGAATTTATCCAAAGAGATCTTTGGCTTCTATTGTGCTTCCTAAGAACCCATGATCTGTCAAAGATTTGGTCATTTAGTGATAAAGGTCAGAAGGTTCTCACTTTCCTTTTAGCTTTTGTCTGCCAACATATAGGGTCCTTCCTCTCATTTACTGAAAATAAATAATAATAATAAGAAAAGTAAAGAACAGGAAAAAAAGGAAAAGGAGAGAATGAGAGAGAAAGGAAAAAAGGAAGAAAGAGAGAGAGAAGAAAGAAACTTCCACTTGATTTAAAGTTCTCCTCTTGTCCCATAATCCCCCTGGTGATTTCAGCATTCATGTGATGACATCACAAACCCATGACCATTTGTCAATTCAAACTTCCCATGTATGTATGATTTTCTCATTGAATTCAATAATGAAACACATCAAAATTCATAACTTGTATTTTACCATGTGTTGCTTCCATCCTCAAAACCACTCATTCAACCATCCCACTTTCTACATACACTTATATTTCTGTTTTTTCAATCAATTTCTCCCAATTTAACTGCTCTTTGAACTTTTTCAAACTACTCTCCTTTGAGTAAATCCATTCATTGTCATGTCCTTCATTATTAATCTCAGTTTTCTTGGTCTACCACTTCAAAAATAACTCTTTCATTAATCCAGACTCTATTTCTGCTTTGTCATTTTGTTTCATAGCTTGAACAAATCTCAAATACTGGATTAATTCCCATTTCTGAACCAGACCAACCTGGCACCCCTAGAGAAAGTCACACAACGGGGAATGTGGGCATGTGGGTTCATTATAAATTATCACTAATTTATCAGTTCTATTAATTTTCTCTATTGAATATACTCTTCTATAACCCATAACTATTTCATTACTACTGTTACTACCCTTCATTACTACTATGCATATACAAAAATAGAAAAACCCGACAGAAATTTACTCACCTTAAATGTATATGTACAAAGCTATTTTCCTTTCCACCTCTTAGACCAAACTTAGCCCACTCCTAATCAAATATATCACCAAGAATTTTAGATTCTATCAGTAGTCAAATTTTTTACTATTTATTTATATAGCATGTATCCAACTCTCCTACTCTACTGGATATACTTCACTTTTATGTTTTAGATGAACACAGGAAAGCACCTAGGAACTAATTAAGGTTGTGAGGTATAGATAAAGATGTCAACCATGCAGCCCATACAAGGATAACTGTAGGGAGCTTTTAGTCTATATTTCCAAGTATTTGATAATCTATAAATACATTGTTCAGTCCATTATTTTAATCCACAAGATGTCCTTACTGAAATTAGCTAATGAATCTCAACCTGTTATTAGTATATAAATTGTGGACCAGCACAAAAAATTATTATTAGAAATATAAGACAAAATGGAAAATTCATGATAATATTAACAAATTTTATATTATGTTTACTATCTTCTAAGTATTGCACCAATTGTTTTGCATGGATTATCTTTTTTCATCCTTACATGATTTTATCATATTCTTGAATGAAAAATCATTTTTAGTGGAAAGTGATGAAAGGAAACATGGGGATACATGAGGATATTGAAAAGACAGAAAGGAAGGAGAGGTCAAACAGATGTCGGGTGGTGGGAAATGTATATTAGGGAAAGACTGGGAAGACTTCAATTAATTTATTATCATTTTCATGAAGGGAGGTCCTTTTTTATAACTGTATATAATGCTTTCTCAAGAAAAAGAAAATGGGGAAATTATATCTATTATTGTTTAAAGCAAATAAAAATAGATTTTAACTTAACGGATTTGGAAGTTTGTACAAAGAGCATCACAAATAGTTATTATTATTACTATTATTATTTTAGTAATGGACTTTTCAAGGATGCTGTATTTTTACATAATAACATTATTTTTAAGCTTTCTTCTTATTTATTGTTTCTACAGAGAAAATCTGCTCTGTACAACTTGGCAGTATTTAGTCTTTGTTGTTTTAAGAAAATAAACTAAGTATCCTTATGTATAAATTTCTTTAAGGGGGACTAATCCAGAAAATTAAAAGAAAACATTTGCAAAATTGCATTTTCCTTTATCTTAATGATTACCACAGGCTTATATATACATCATCATAGTTTTAAGTACCTAAACTTTCTAAAACCAATTTAGACTCTTTAGTAATATGCATACTGAGTAAGAACAATGTGCACTGAATGTTCTATGAATTAGAAATCAGTGCTGCAAAGACTGTGCTCAAAAAATAAGTAGTCACAGAAACAGCTGGAAAAATTATGCTTATTCAGCCTTATGAAATATAGTTTAAAATGAGAGAAATGAGGAAAACATTATTCATAATTTCTTTTAGACACAAAAGAATCATAAAAAAATAAGCTTTCCAGAGGACTATACTCAATGCTTCCTATTGCTAAAGAATAGATTCCAGAAAGAATCGGTAAGAATATAATAACATGACCTGTCAAAACTGGGCTGTTTATAGTTCTTATAATTTGGAAAAAAAAGAGTAAATCCTTATTCTGAAACGCAGAACAGAATTAAAGTTATAATTATACAAAAGACTACATAGTGGCAGCTGCAAAATCCCTTATATTATTCTCCAACTTTAATTCCCAGAATTAACACTGATCTTATTGACTGCCTTATTAGCTGCAATAATAGTGAAGCAAAGTGTGTTTGTGGGAGGAAGTGGGATGCATATGAGTATTGGATAACAAATGGCATTTTGATAATGTATTGTCTACATCCTGAATGGTATATTGAATTCCCAGTATATGAGAAAAGCATGTCAAAATATTGATAATAATATCAAGTTTATTGCTTTCATAATTAAACCTGAAATACTGTATATGTCTTTTATAAGATTACGTGGGCTACAGAGTATCTGTTCTCCTGATTTAAGGAACAGAACATAACGTAATATAATTATTGTTGTTTTCCCCCAGTAATTTAATCCTTATTTTTTCTTGTTAAACTAGTCTTTATTTGCTCTTGAGTTCCACAATGTTAATTGCTTACAACCATAAACTGTAGATTCTCAGAGAATCCTACATCTACATTCAACCTGTATTATTCTAATATTTTAAATTACAATATAACACATTCAATTGTTTATTATTTATTATTTAAGTCTCTGTTCTGGATCTCTCACCATAGCTCCATATAGTGGATATTTTAAATAAATTTCTAATATCTATTTCATCTCTTCTTTATTGTCCTGGAACAGTATAGTTTGGGCAACTGACCTGCTCTGGGGATGGTCCATAATTAGTCTTAACTGATCATTATAATCACATACCACAATGAGTAGAAAATTTAAGAAGCAATGCCTAAACAATATGACCATTATATTTCCCTTTTGATAGTCATTGGCGTAGGTAAAGACACATGACGTTGGTTTGCCAACTGAATTTTTGAGTGTAATTTTATTCTTTAATTTCAATAACTATAATTCTTGAGATTGCAATGATTTACTAAAATATATATTATGAATTGAATGAATGGTATTTGGAAAAAGTTTCAACTTATTGCCTTAAACTAATAAAAAAATATTTGACATAAATAACTATGATTAAATAAATGCACATTCAAAGACCAGTGAGGATGTATTATTTCATCAGACAGTATTCAACTCTTTTCAGAACAACTTATTTCCTTTTCACTCCATTGAATTCACTCTTAAAAAAGTTATCCACTTACTCAATGTTGTCAAAAAATTAATACTCCTTGTTCCCACTTTAAATTATATCTGAGTATCATTCACTGAAGATGACACTTTCCTCTCTTGGCTTTTCTGAGATTTGTCCCATGTTTTGTTTTTAGATCAGTGATTTCTTATTCTTTAATAGGTGTCTGTTATTAATAATGAGACCCAGGCCTCATTTCCTCTCTCTGCTCTATTTATATTTTATTTTTATTTCTTTCTAAGATCATCATATTATACTTTGACAATTCCCAGATTTATAGCTTGCACTATAATTTTTATAACCACTAGCATGCACAATCCCTCCACTTGAATTTCTAATTTCTTTGAAACCTAACAAGTTACAAACTTAAATCTTCATTCTTTCTTCTATTTCATGATATAGTTCACACCCTGTCCTATTGAGTTACTTCATCCAAAATTTATGACATAAATTCCCACCATCCTTCACATTCTAAAACTAATCCATCAAAAATGCCTATGGTTCTATCACTAAAATATATCCTTAATCTTTCTACTTCTTTCCAACTCCATGCCATATTCAGTTCAACATCTCTGTCTGTACTCTCCAAATAGTTCATTATCACTGATCTCTTGCTCTCATATTTGCTGCCCTAAGATCCATTATCCATCAGATCATAGAAGAAAATTTTAACTTAGTCAAATAATATAATCCCTTTGGTTAAAAACCTCAATGCCTTTTGTTTTAGTTTTGTAAAGCTGATGAAATGCAGTATGCCAGAAATGGGTTGGCTTTTACATGAGGATTTATTAGCGTAAAAGCTTAAAGTTCTGAGTCTGTGAAAATGTCCAAGTCAAGGCATCAAAAGGCAATGGTTTCTTCCAGAAGACTGACTATTGGTGATCCTCAGCGCCTCTGCCACATGCCGTTGGCTGGTCCTTCCCTCCTGGGTTTCATTGCCTTCAACTTCTGGCTTTTCTCTCTTGGCTTTTCTGTGTCTTTCTCTGTAAGAGAACTAAGACCCACCCTGAATGAGATGGTCAATCTCAATTAAGTTAAAATCCTGCTTACCAAGAGATCCTACATACAATGGGTCCATGCCACAGGAATGGATCAGAAAACATAGTCTTTTCTGGGGCACATAACAGCTCCAAACCATCACACCTCCTAACTGCACAAAAATGCAACATACTATCTTCATTATGGCTGCCAAGCACTATGTGATCTATGTCTACATAGCCTATCTGATCTCAGACTTTTCTTATCATGTAATATAAAACAGATCATTTGGCCTCCTTATCATTCCTATCTCCAAACCTTTGCATTTGCCCTATCCCTTGTTTTGTCAAGAGCCTCAGATTAACCTGAAATTATGGGAAAGATCATTAAGATCTAAAAGGGAATACACTATTTACTGTGTTGCAAGAACAGCCGATATAAGAGTCATATGAAAGTGCTGAAGATTCTGACAGTATCCGGGTCAGTCCTTCAGCTTATATTCTGGACATAAAATCTTTGAGAGAACAAGTATTATCTCCTTTAATAATGGTGTATTTATTAAGACCGTTTAGGAAATTATACTCAAACAACTAAGTAATAATGGAATAGATTGGCTTCTGAATTGTAAAGAATGCTGGGCTAATTAACAACATTGAAAACTGAGTAGCAAGAAATAGGAACTTTGAGATCCGAAGTTCCCCTCATTTATACCTTTTTCAAAGATAAGACAAGAAAAAATGAAACAAAAATATATATACAGATTGAAAGGAAGAAGTCATACTGTCTTTATTCACAGAAGACTTGATCATCTATGTAGAAAATTCTGTAGAATCTACACATGCAAAAAATGCTAAGAAAATCAATAAATGTATTTGCCACATTTGTAAGTACAAGCTAAATATTAACTTAATTGTATTTAGATGCAATGCAAAGAACATTTGGAAATTGGAATAAAAAGACACTATCATTATTCCAACCCAGCTAAGCCTCAAGACTGAAGAACACTCCAGGCATGAAGTTAGATCAGTTTAATGGGACTTACAGACAGGAGAGATGGTTCCATGGTGGCAGCCAGCAGGGAAAGATTGAAGTTAGTGCTCTGCCAAGAACTAGGGTTGACCAGGGCGGGGGGTTGTAAGTGTCAGGAAAAAGACATTTCATAGGATGTGAGAAAAGACTTTCAGCAGGGTCTTGTGACACAGGAGTCTGGAGATTTGTTATCAACAGTGATTAGGGGAGGGGAGTTTTAATGCTTTGTTTATGATACCAATTGTACATCTGATGCGCTTTAAGTCAGTAAGCAATAGGCAGCTGCATGCAGTAACTTACCATCACTATGGAGTGGAGGGGACTCAGGCCCTGGGACCCCATAATTATTTATTCTAGCAAAAATATAATATACTTAAAGATATCTGACTAAATATATGCCAGACCTCTACACTGAAAATGGGAAAAAGATGCTGAAAAAAATTAAGGAAGATATAAATAAATAGACTGCTGTATTGTGTTCCTAGATCAAAGACTCAATTTATTTAAAATGTCAGATTTCCCCAAAGCAATCTGTAGAAACAATGCTATCCTAATTATAGTCCTAGCAAACAGACTTTTTAAAATTTGATAACTAGAGACACTATTTCTAAAATTCATAAAGAAATGGAAAGAACCTACAATAGACAAAAGTACTTCAATTAAGAATGACAACATTGTAAAATTTGTACTATTTAACTTGACTAACAACATTGTAAAAGATGTACTATTTAACTTGAAGAATAAATATGTACTATTTAACTTGAAGATAAGCTATGGTTATCAAGAGAGTATGGTATCAGCATCAAGAAAGAAAAATAGATCAATTAATAATATTGACGTTCCAGAAATAGACTGTGCTCATCTGGATATATTATGTCCTCTTCAAAGCCATGATCCTTCAACCAATCTTGTGGAATATTTGGATTAGGTTGTTTCCATGGAGATGTGAATCACCTAGCTGTAGGTGATACTTTTGATTAGTTATTTCCAAGGAGGTGTGGCCCTGCCCATTCAGCATGGGTCTTCATTAGTTTATTTGATTCCTTTAAAAAGAGCCATCACAGGTGCAGGCTGCAGCAGCTGAGAGAGACATTTTGGAGACAGCCATTGAAAGCAGACTTTTGCTGATGCTTTGGAGATGTTAGCTCAGAGTTTGCTCCAGAGAAGCTAAGAGAGAACAAAACATCCTAAGAGCAGTATTTTGGAGAATGCCACTTTGAAACACAACCTGGGAGCAAAGGAAGAAGACTCCAGCCACGTGCCTTCCCAGCCTACAGGGGTGTTCCATGTGCCATTGGCTGTTCTTCAGTGGAGGTTCCCTGTTGTTGATGCCTTAGTTTGGACACTTTTATGGCCTTAGGACTGTAACTTTGTAATCAAATAAAACCCCCTTTATAATAGCCAATCCATTTCTGGAATTTTGCATAATAACAGCATTAGTAAACCAGAACAGATTTTGATACCAGAGAAGTGGAGTGCTGCTGAGTTTACAAATGCCAAACATGTTGCAATGGCTCTTTAAATGGATAAGGGGAAGATTCTGGAAGAATTTTGAGGAGATTGATGGAAAACACCTAGATTTCTTCAAAGAGACTGTTGGTGGAAATACGGACTCTAAAGATAGCTTGATGAAGCCTTGAACAGAAATTTTGAATGTGTCACTGAAAATTGGAAGAAAAGCGATCTTGGATTTAAAGTGGTGGAGAATTTGGAAAACCTGAATCCTGGTGCTGGATGGGAGGCAGAATTTGAAAGTGATGAACTGAGATACTTATCTGAAGAGATTTCAAAAGTAACAATCAAAAATGCAGCTTGGCTTCTCCTTGAAGCTTATAGTAAAAGGTGAGAGGAGAGCCATAAGCTGAGAAATGAACTCTTGGGTTCAAAGAAACCAGAAATTGATGTTCTGAAATATCCTGGACTTCCAGAAAGTGAAACTACAAAGGATAAAGCCCCACATGAGGATTTAATAAAACCTGGAACAAGCCAACCATTTCAGTACAAGCCAGGATTGGAAATGGAGTTACCCAAAAAGGACTTGTGGAAAGTACTATTGTTTGAAGCTTTTGACTCCTGTAAACTGCATGCCAAGCCAACATATTTTTTGTGATATCTGTATAGACAGAACCACTGCTGGTCTGGACTGGAGGGGACAGAGAAGAGACAAATTGAAAGAAAAATTCCTTCAAGGACAGAATCATGGAAATTGAGGTCTGGAGTCAAGAAATCTTAGACAAGGAGAGCAGAGAAACCCAGGCATGTGGAAAGGGTGAGTATGCCCCGGAGGCAGAGGGTGGGCCTTCCACCTAGATGCTCAGGAAGAGTGCTGCCACCCCAGGCCTCAGAAAGGGTGAAGAATATACCATGGGAATTGGGGAAAGCCCGGCCACCACCCCACTGTTTAGAGAGGGAAGAGCCTTTGTCCCAGAGAGGCAGAGTCTGGGTGGCATCCCAATGTTTGAGGAGGGTGGGGCCAAGAAGAAGGTGGTCTCCCCAGTGCATGGATATGTTGGAGCACTCACCCCAGCATTTGGAGAGAAAAGGGCTGCCACAAAAGCCTTTGGAAAAGGTTGGACTCCTGCTCTCTCAAGTCCCAAGGATACATCATTCGATAAATGACTCTCAGACTTTTAAATCTAATGAAGTTTGCTCTGCAGGTTTTAGGAATTATTTTGGTACTGTGAACCTTGTTTTCCTTTCAATTTCTCCCTATGGCAATGGGAGTGTTTGTTCTATGACTATCCCTCCTTTGTATTTTGGAAACAGATAACTTGTTTTAAGTTTCACAGGTCCACAGCCAGAGGGGAATTTTGCTTTCGGACAAGACCATACCTGTGACTGATTTTGATGGGATCTTGTACTTACCTATTGTTACTGAATTGATTTAAGCTTTTGTGATATTGTGATGGGATGAATGTACTTTGTATATAGAAAGATAACATATTTTATGGTCCAGGGGGACAAATGTACTGGTTTGGATATATTACATTCCCCCTCAAAGCCATGATCTTTTTATCTAATCTTGTAGGGTATTGGGATTAGGTTGTTTCTATGGAGATGTGGATCACCCAACTGTAGATGATACTTTTGATTATATTATTTCCATGGATGTGTGGCCCCACTCATTCACCATGAGTTTTGATTAGCTTGCTGGAGTCCTTTAAAAAGAGCCATCAAAGGCCCAGGCTTCAGCAACTGTGAAAGACACTTTGGAGATGGCCATTGAAAGCAGACTTTTGCTAATGCTTTCAAGATGCTAGCCCAGAGTTTGCTTCAGAGAAGCTAAGAGAAAACATTGTCAAGGGCAATGTTTTGGAGAATACCATTTTGAAACACAACCTGGGAGCAAAGGAAGAAGACTCCAGCTATGTGCCTTCCCAGCCTACAGAGGTGTTCCATGTGCTATTGGCTGTTCTTCAGTGGAGGTGCTCTACTGTCAAGACCTTAGTTTGGACACCTTTATGGCTTTGGGACTGAAACTTTGTAACCAAGTTTTTCTAGCTTGCTAATTCTGCAGAATGCAAAACACCAGAGATGGATTGGCTTTTATAAAACGGGGGTTATTTCGCTACACAGTTACAGTCTTAAGGCCACAAAGCATCCAAGGTAACACCTCAGCAATCGGGTACCTTCACTGGAGGATGGCCAATGGCGTCCGGAAAACCTCTGCTACCTAGGAAGGCAGCTGGCATCTGCTCCAAAGCTCTGGCCTCAAAATGGCTTTCTCCCAGGACGTTCTTCTCTAGCAAGCTTGCTCCTCTTCAAAACATCACTCCCAGCTGCACTCCGTTCCCTCTCTTTGAGTCAGCTCATTTATATAGCTCCACTGATCAAGGCCCACCCTGCACGGGCGGGGCCATGCCTCCATGGGAACATCTCATCAAAATCATCACCCACAGTTGGGTGGGGCACACTCCAAGCAAATCTAACCAGCACCAAAACGTCTGCCCCACAAGACCACAAAGACAATGGCATTTGGGGGACACAATACACTCAAACCGGCACACAAGTAAAACCCCTTTTATAAAAGCCAATCCATTTCTGCTATTTTGCATAATGACAGCATTTGTAAACCAGAACCTAGACCAACACATATGTGTTAATTGGTTTTCAACAAGTTGCACATTTCAAATAAAGTTATTTCAACACATGGATTTACATAAATTGGATATACTTATGATAAAATATAAACTTTTATCCATAAATTCTACCACATAAAAATTAACTCAATTAATTATCAACCTAAACATGAAAATCTAAGTCTATAAAATTTCTAGATGAAAACATAAAAGAAAGTCTTGCGACATTGAGTTATGGAAAGATTTCCTAGATGTAATACCAAAAGTAAAACTTATATAATAATAAATTAAAAAATTGGTTTTAATTTCTGCACTTTTAAAGACATTGTTAAGAGAATGAAAATACAATCATCAATTTGGGGAAAGTGATAATGTCCTTGTATCCAGGCTCACAGCTCAGTAATAAGAAAGAAACCACTGAAAAATAATTTGAATGAATGCTTCACCAGGGAAGATATATGAATGGCAAATAAACAGAAGAAATGATGTTCAATATCACTAATCATAAAGGACATGTAAATTTGGCAATGAAGTGCTACTATATATCAATTAGAATGACTAAAGTTAAATAGATGGACCATAACAAATATTGTAGAGAATGTGGAGCACCTGAAATTCTCATAAACTGCTGGTGGGAATGGAAACTGTTAAAACAACTCTGTAAAAGGTTAAACATCACATACCATTTGGCTTAGTCATTCCACTGCTAAGTGTTAACCCATATAAAATAAAGATGTTTGAAATCATTGGGTATAAAGGACAAGAAGACTAAATCACCAATGAGATACTACCATACACTTGTTTGTAGTTGTCCTTTCTAGTGGAAATGACTAGAAATTGGAGAAACATAAGCACAAGCAGAAGCCCTTCTTCCATATTATTTGATATAAAAATTAGGGGAAAATAGTGGTTGATTTAAGGAAAAACTACAGTACAATTTTTTATACTAATTTAAAAGACAGTCTCTGTTTCTACACAATGTTAATTGCCTGGATATTCAATTGGGTTTGAAGATTTATTGATAACATCAATGTATGATATAGAGGGATCTAGTCATGGAAAAAACATTCATTAAAATGGCTGTAACTAACAGTAACATATAGGTATGTTGGTTAAATATCTATATTAAGTTCCATAAGTCATAAGTGAAACTCTAACATATTGGAACCTCAAGATGAAGTGCATCACTTCCTTGTACCTCCAGATTTGACCAGTTCCAAACTGGGATAAAACATTTTAAAAGCCTACCCCTTTATGTGAGTTCCTTGGTGTGTTAAAATTATTCCCAGCAATAGCATTTAGAGGCTACTGTAAATAAATAAGTTGAAGTCTTGAAATTGGTTTTAACCAGTAATTCTCATTCATGAATGAGATAGGTGCTCTTGGGAAAAAACTTCCGTGAAAAATAGGTGTAGAGGTAAGGTTCCTGAAACTAGGGTCAATGGCAAATAGAGTTTAAGTGAAACTGTCATAATATATAGGGCCATAGCCGATATGGAGTTAATCAATACCAAGATTATGTAAATAAGGTCTTTCAAGGCTAGAAAATATGTCAGTTTTGAGGGCCAATAATCCTCTTTTACTTGCTGAGCTTTGAAACTGGCTAGAGAGAAAAGAAGAAATGAGTCTTCAGTAAGGTAAAGGAAAAAAAAAAAAAAAAAAGACAACCATCAGAAAATCTATTCATTTATCAAACATATCTTGAATTACTTCATTGTAACTAATACTGTGTTATGTACTTAGAAAACCATAGGGAACAAAACAGGCAAATTTTGTCCCCATGGACTTACATTAAATGAATTTTCCATTGTATAAGCAGCATAAAGGTGGCTTTACTAAATGAAATATGCAAAAGACACTCTAATTTGGGAACATATTTTTCAGAGTTTTGTAGAAAGCAATGGCTGCAGCAAATGGCCAATGACTATAAATAAGGAGCATCTGAGATATTAAGTTATGTTCTATCCAAGATATGAACTATAGCATCAAACTGTGCTAGTCCAAGAGGTGGTGCAAAATGTTGTTTATCAAGACTTAGAAGATAAGAAAACCGTTACAGAAACCCAACTCTATCACATGATTTCATGCTGACCAAGTTATGTGATTCCATAAATTTGCACTCTCTAGAATATGCCTCAGTTTTTGAAAGCAGTGAAGATTGGTTAAGACGTGGATGATGACCGTTGATGGGATTCCTTGGTCCTATATGTAGTAGGCTTTTCATCCCCTGCAGAATGTCTTTGGAACAGAGCCTTTGCCTGAATCTGAGAGCTGGGAAGTAGCTATTAAAATCATGGAGCCAGCTCAGTTACTATCACAGACATTGTGTATATATATATATATACGAGATTTATTCTCTGGTAAAAAGCCATGATTAGACATACAGATGTGTGAAGAATTACCACAAAAATAATAAGGAAGCCATAAGAATAGATGATATCTCTAAAAGAATGAAAACATGCATTAAAATCCACCCAAACTAAAACTATAGGGAAGAGAGAGAGAGAGAGAGAGAGAGAGAGAGAGAGAGAGAGAGAGAGAGAGGGAGAGAAGTTGATGTTATAGAAAATAGAACAGGAACACATAGTAAAGAGTTGGATTAAAATTCAATATAGTACATTTCATACACCAAGTGTATGTATTTGAGAAGAGGATTATGATCAATGCTATTATAAAACTGCTTTTAGTGAACAGATGCAGTACTTACTGTTCTTACACTTTATATAAGAGAGAATCCAACATTCTAAAATCAGCACCATGGAAATTCTAATCTATATGTGTTTTTCATCAACAAAAATATATGATTTGTTTCACTATTTGTTCATTTACAAAAGACTCCAGGAAAATTGACTTTCAAGATAAAGCTTTTGGAGTTACATGTCTCATTTCTGAATATAAAAGTGACTTCTGCAGAAAATGATATTGAAAATTTGGGGCTGAGGACAGTTTTGTTTATAAACATAAAATTAAATTGTAACATTTGTATGGATTATGAAGTCTCTAGTTAGCGTTCATGAAAATCTTCACAATATGAGAGAGGGATCAACAGTGCCAGCAAGCACATTTAGGGATGAGGAAAGTAATATTCTTAAAACAATTGCATTAAGACCAACTGTCGGTTAAACCTAGATTTCCCCTCATACTAAAATAATGCATCTCTTCAGGATTTCTCCCTTCCTTAGAAGGAAACTAAATATCATTTCAATTTAAATATATGGGCATAAAAGTGCTAAGGGATACAATTTTCACTCAGACAATAAAACTTCAAACCATGGAGACTAAATAGTTTGTCTGAATAAAATGGATATGGATTTTCGATGAATATAATGTGTAGCCTTGTTGAAAATGCATTTGAAAATGTTGTAATAAACCTAAGACAAAAATACAGTTTCAAAAACCATATTTAAACAGTTGTCAGTGTTGTGTAGTTGATTAGGGTAGAAATACTAAATCTGTTGTATATGTCTGGTAGAATTACTGTAATAAGCATTAAAAGCAGTAAAGTGTAAAGTTACCCCATGATACTATTATATATAAATTCTCTTAAATTTAGAAGTTTTATATTTTGCATTGTTAGTTAAATGCACTGATTTCTTAACATTCAATCAAGGTAATCCTAAATTTCTGCTGTAGATTAGGAAACCATTAAGTTGCCAATTACATTAAAGAAGAAATATCCCACATCTAATGTAATTAGAATTATATATGAATGAATAATATATTATTTGTATAATAATGGATTATATAACAATTTTCCAAAAATGCTTACTATTATCCTTACTAGGATACTATTTAATATCATTGTTATTTAATTTCCTTAAAGAAATTAGAAGATTCCTATGGACAATGATAGTTTTTGTATTAACTCATTCATAGATTAATTCTCTCATTCAGTAATGTCCTTGAGAAGTGTCATATAGAGGACAAAGAATATAGGCAAAGTCTTTGTTTTAAAGAAGAACTTTTTTTTAGTAGAAGGAAGCAAGCAATAAGGAAGAAAATATGTGATAAGGAAACTTCATATAATCATATAATATGTGTTAGGAAGATGACAATTTAAAAAAAAGAATAATGAGTTCGGGAGTAACTAGAGGTAGGAGATGGGGATGATTTACATTGGTTATTTAGGTATTTTGATATAAGTGAAATGCCTAATGCACTAGTATAATATAGAATGAACAAAAGTAAAGGCCTTGGAGGAACAGAGCAAACTGATCCTGACAATAACAAAGTTGTTAGACTATGTTAAGAGGTTTTGCAATTCATGAATGGTACAAACTGCAAAAATCTGAGATTCAGAAAGCTACTTACTCTACCTAGAGGATCTAAAAGGAATCAAGAGCCAGAATCAGAAAAGCTTCAACTATCAATTGAATTGCCAGGACTATACTCACAATTTGCACAAGCACAGAATGAGGGGAAAATGTACGTTTTGGTTTCTTAGGCTCTTAAAAGCAAATACATGAAATGGGTTGGGTTAAACACTGAGAATTTATTCATTCACAGTTCTGAGGCTGGGAAAAGTCCAAATCCAGGCATCATCAAGGTGATGCTGTGGGTGATCATTGGTTCCTCCATCACATGGCAAGGCACAGGGTGCCATCTGCTGGTTTCTCCCTTGTTTTTTGGGTTTTGTTGATTTCAGCTTCTTGCTTCCCTGGTTCTTTTTTTGCAATACAATTTCATTGAGATATATTCACATACCATATTACCGGATAATCATCCAAAGTGTACAATCAATAGTTCACAATATCATCATAGAGTTGTGTATTCAACACCAATTTTTGAATATTTTCATTATTCAAAAAAATAATAAAAATAAAAGAGAACACCCCAAAACAGTCCATACCCCTTACTACCCCCATTATTTATTTATTTTTTTGTTCTTTGTTTTCTTATCTATCCATACACTGGGTAAAGGGAATGTCAATTGTGAGGTTTTTGCAATTACACAGGCACACTTTAAGTGCTATAGAGTTATAAAATTATATACAATCATTTTCACTAATCAAGGCTACTGGATTACAGTTCAACAGTTTCAGGTATTTCCCTCTAGCTATTCCAATTCACTAAAAACTACAAAGGGATATTTATATAATGCATAAGAATAACTTGCAGATTGACCTCTTGACTGTATTTGAAACCTCTCAGCCATTGAAACTCAACCTCTTCCCCCTTTTTGGTCCAAGAGGGCTTATTCAATCCCACAATGCCAGGCCAATCTCATCCCCAGGAGGCATGTCCCATATTGCCAGAAAGACTTACACCCCTGGGAGTCATGTCCCATGTCGGGGGGAAGAACAATGAGTTCATCTGCAGAGTTGGCTTACAGAAGCCACAAATGAGCAACAAAAGAGGTTCTCTGGGGGTGACTCTTAAGCATAATTATAAGTAGGCTTTATGTACTCCAGGAAAGACTATGTTCTTTAATGCTATTTTGTGGATACATATTCATTATGGGTGGTATCTTTTGATTAGGTTGTTTCTCTGGAGATGTGACCCACCCAACTATGGGTGAGAGTTTTGATTTGATTATTTCCTTGGAGATGTGACCCCACCCATTCAAGGTGGATGTTAATTAGTTTACTGGTGTCCTCTATGAGAGGATATGTCAGTTTACATATTTTTGTCCCCCAGAAAAAGCCATATTTTTTAATGCATTCTTGTAGGAGCAGATGTATTAGTGTGGATTGGGTTGGAACCTATTGGTTCAGTGTCCATGGAGACGTGACCCACCCAACTGTAGGTGATAACTCTGATTGGATAATTTCCATGAAGGCATGGCCCCATCCATTCAGCATGGGCCTTGTTTAGTTTACTGGAGCACTATATAAGCTCAGACAGAAGGAGTTTATAGTGAGCTGGAGCTGAGAGACATTTTGAAGCTGGCCGTTGAAAGCTGATGCAGACATTTTGGGGAACACCATTTTGAAATGCAACCTGGAAGCAAGCGGATGCCCACCACATGCCTTCCCAGCTAACAGAGGTTTTCTGGATGCCAATGGCCTTTCTTCAGTGAAGGTACCTTTTGATGATGGACACTTTATGGCCTTAAGACTGTAAATGTGTAACCAAATAAACCCCCTTTATAAAAGCCAGTCCATTTCTGGTGTTTTGCATTCCAGTAGCATTAGCAAACTAGAACAGAGGATAAAAGGCAGAGACATTTTGAAGAGAGAGAGACACTTGGAGACACAAACAGAAAGACACTTGGAGATGCTAAGCTAAGAGATGAAGTCCGGAGTTTGCCACAGAGAAGCTAAGAGAGGAAACCCAGATGCTTAGAGAGATATGCCTGAGAGAACAAGCGAGGATGCACAGGAGCTAAGAGAGTGAGACTAAGAGAGACAGAAGCCCAGAGATGTTTTGGAGAAAGCCATTTTGAAACCAAACCTGGGAGCAAAGGAACAACAGACTCCAGACATGTGTTTTCCCAGCTGACAGGGGTGTTCTAGACACCATCAACCTTTCTTCAGTGAAGGTATCCTGTTGTTGATGCCTTAGTTTAGACATTTTTTTATGGTTTAAAAACATAAATTTGTAACCTAATAAATCCCCTTTATAAAAGTGAACCATTTCTGGTATTTTGCATAACAGCAGCTTTAGCAAACCAGAATACTTAGCTTCTCCTTTGCAGGAATAAGTTTCCTAAGGGCAAGCCCCAAAATCTAAGGCTTGGCCCATTAAATTGGTAGTCCCTGGTGCTTGTGAGAATAGCAGGAATTCCCCAGGCTTGTGAGTTTAGTATTTCCACATTTTTGTCCTGTCTCTCAAGGAGGTGGTACAAATACTTTTTTTATTCTGTACCCAAATTGCTCTGAGTTGTATCCAGGCATCACACTAACCTGTACAAACCAAGATCTCACACCTTATTCAAGGTTTCATGTGGTTATGGTGTAACTGACCATACAAGTTAAATTAGTGTGCTATAGAAAATATAAATTTTGCACCAAATAAACATCCCTTCCTTTGATTTCACACAAAAGTTTTAAAACACCATCAATGTTATCTTTTAATCTTTAGTTTGACTTGCCCTAGTCCTAGCCATATGAGCTTCTTTCATATCTCTAATTGAAGTCTGATCTCTTTCTCAACTTCTGTAGCAGTTGCTATCTGGGGTAATGCTGATTTTCATAGCTGCAGAGCTCCAGCTCTGTATATCAGATGTCACACAGATACCCAATGTTCCAGGGATTGACCAGGTTATACACAAAGAGTCCAGCATCTCAGAATTTAGAAATAACTGTAACAACTCAGGAATAGATGTGACTGCTGTAAGAGCTTACAATCTAGGAACATTTACAATTGGTTTTCCCCTGATAACCTATGTTCTTGATTTCAATTCTCAGAGTTTGCACATTATATTTGGTCCATATTAATGTGGTGTTATGATAACAGTCTTTTTGTTCCTGGTTTATTTCACTCAATAGACTGTCCTCAATGTTTATTCATTTAGTTGCATGCCTCACAACTTCATTCCCTCTTGTAGCCACTCAATATTCCATTGTATGCATATACCACAGTTTGCCCTTCCATTCTTCATTGTTGTACATTTAGTCCACCACCATTTCTTGCAAATTGTGAATATTGCTCCCATAAATACCAATGTGCAAATGTCCATTTGTGTCCCTGTTTTCTTTCTTCCAAGTATATACCCAATAATGGGGTTGCACAATCATATGCAACCCTATACTTGGCCTCCTGAGGAACCACCACACCACCTTCCAGATGGACTGCATCATTCTACTTCTCTACCAACAGTGAATAAATTCATCTCTCTTTCCACATTTTCTCTAGCATTTGTAACTTTCTGTTTATTTTAAGCAGTTTTATTCACACACCATACAATCTATCCGAAGTATACAATCAATGGTTCCTGATATAATCACATTGTTATGCATTCACCAACACAACATATATGAGAAAATTTCCATTTCTTCCATAAAGAAAGAACAAGAAGAACAAATGAAGAATAAAAAATAAAAAGGAAAAACAGCACTACCAAAAATCACAATCCCTTCCCTTGTATCCTACTATGACATGTATCTTTTGTATATTGCTGTTTTAAGATTTCACAGAAGTATATTACAATGTTACTCTTAACTTTAGAATCTAATTTATATTGATTGTATTTTTCCATACACCTTCCCATTTTCAACACCTTGCATTTTTCTCTTCAAGTAAAAACATTCCCCTATTTGTACATTTAATCACTATTATTGGGCACTATAGGTTTTGCTAAGTTATATAGTTCCCATCCTTATCATCCATCTGTCCTTTCTGGTGTCATGCATGCCCCTAGACTTCCTCTTCCAACCCTACTCACACTCAGCTTTGTTCAGTGTATGTACAATATTATGCTACTATCTACCATTTTGTCTTTGGATTTCATGTATCCTATTTTATTTCTCTCTCTCTCTCTCTTTTTGTCTCTCTCTCTCTCTCTCTCTCTCTCTTTCTCTCTCTCTCTCTCCCTCCCCTTACTGGTAGTCTTCATTTCTATACTTTCTCCAAACCTCTCTCTCCTTTCTTTCCTATCTGCCTGTCTTGCTCCCTTCAGTATTTCTTGTAGAGGAGGTCTCATTAATAAACTCTCTCAGTATATATTTTTTGAAAATATTTTAAACTCTCCCTCATTTTTGAATGACAGTTTTGCTGTATATAGAATTCTTGGTTGGCAGTTTTTGTCTTTCAGTATCTTAAATATATCATGCCACTGCTTTCTTGCTTCCATGGTTTCTGTTAAGAAATCCACACATATCTTATTGAGCTTCCCTTGATGTGATTGATGTTTCTCTTTCTGCTTTCAGAGTTCTCTCTTTGGTCTTTGACATTTGACAATTTGATTAGTAAGTGTCTTGGAATACTTCTATTTGCATCTATTCTATTTGGGAATGCTTTGCTTCTTGGATCTTTAATTTTATGTCTTTCATTAGAGATTGAAATTTTCAGTGATTATTTCCTCCATTATTCTTTCTGCCCCTTTTCCCTTCTCTTCTTCTTGGACATCCATGACATAAATATTCATGCGCTTCATGTTGTCATTCAGTTCCTTGAGACCCAGCTCATACTGCTCATATTTTTCCATTCTTTTCCCTACCTGTTCTGTGTGTAGGATTTCAGATGTTCTCTCCTCTAGTTCACTAATCCTTTCTTTTGCCTCTTCAAATCTGCTGTTGTCAGTCTCCATTGTGTTTTTCATCTCTTCTATTGTGCCTTCCATTCCCACAAGTTTTGTCAATTAGTTTTTCAAACTTATGAGTTAGTCCTTATGCCTAATGTCTTCTTTATATCCTTCATCTCTTTTGCTATATCATCCCTCAACTTGTAAATTTGACTTTTGAATTGATTTAGCATGCTTGTTTGAACATTTTTAATTAGTTGTTCAACTCCTGTATCTCATTTGGAGTGTTAGGTTTCTCCTTTGCCTGGGCCGTATATATATCAGACAAGAAAAAGTGGTGGCTACATATCTGGTTTCCTTGATCAGTTTATTTTAGAGTTCATTTTCAATCTTCTACCTAGGGTTTTCTTGTTGGTTGGCTTTGTTCTCTATCTGTTCTTTGCAATTCAGTTTGACTTATTCTAGATCTCTAGCATAGCTTGTTTAACTGATCAGGATTTTTGTTATTCTGGTTCTTGTCCTGCCTTTATGGAACCTTTTCATTTAAGGAGGGTCATACCCAGATATAATCAGCCCCAAAAAGATTTTCTAAGACCAGGCAGGCCCAGGTCTCAGGAGGAGGGTGTAATCAATATCAATTTTCATTGACTTTCCTGTGAGGCCTCTAGACTCTGTCTTTTTCCTATCCTGCCCAGCAGGTGGCATTTGTAAGCCTGCAGCTCTCCACTGGCTTAAAGAGGTGCAGTGCCTTTAACTTTCATGATTTATAAAAAAGATGGGTCAGAAGCCAAGCTTAAGCTGTTCTGTTTGTTTTGTGGGTTTTTTCCCCAGCCCCTGGGGTCTGAATTCCCTAAAAAAGGGCCACCAGTTGAGCTGGTTCCCACCCCCTTTATCTTGGGGAAGATACATCCTTTAGGGAATTAGCTCCTTCACTATTTTTTTGTAGAGGAGGTCTCTTATTAACAAACTCTCTCAGTATATATTTTTGTTTCAGACCTACCTTTACTCCCCCCTTGCTTGGGTCAGTACTGTCAATTGGCAATGACTGAAGCTTTCTCTAAATAAGACACAGAATAGTTTAAAAAGAGAGAGAGAAAAAAAGGAACTCACTTTTCTAAAACCAGTCCTTAGCCCCCCAGTTTTGCCAGTTAGGAAATAGCCAGATTAGTACCCAGATCTATGTGCCCCTCTTCTTTGGGCACAGCCCTTTTCCAGTATTCTGAACTCAGCTAACTCCAAATGTCTCTATAATTATTTATTTATTTATTTATTTATTTATTTATTTATTTATTTAATTTACTTATTTTTCCATCAGCCCCTCCTCCTCTCTCCTGAGAGATTTTAGGGTATCTTTCCTGCTTGCTCCAGGTTTATCTGTGCTCATAGCTATGTTTATTAGTTCAAATTCATTAATTAAAACAATGATTGGAGCTTGGTTTAGCTATCTTCCCTTGTTTCTAATAGAGATGGCTTCTTTTTCTTCCCAAAGGGAAGTGTTACAACTCAGCCTTCCATGCCACTGGAGGAGGTGCCCCAGCCTCTGATGTTTGAGGGGCTTTACTTACAGTTCTATGCTGTAGTCTTGACCCTTTTATCCATTTCAGACTGGTATATGATGTGTGTCTGGTCACAAATGTCCCCCAGTTTTTGCCAACTATTTACAAGTTGTTCCTGGCTGTTTCCTAGCTTCTATACAGGACTAACTGAATTCCACACCTCCCTATGCTGCCATCTTGCCCTGCCTCCTCCCTGGACTTTTCTCTGTCTCCAGTAATAGAATGAAGACACATCCTGATTGTGGTGGGTCACACCTTAAATGAAGTAGCCTCACTAAAAGTTCTAATTACAAGGGGTTCATGCTCAAAATAATGGACTGAATAGAAGTCCTAATTGCAAGGGGTTCATGCCCAAAAGAATGGATTAAATAGAAGAACATGTCTTTCTGGGGTACCTACAGCTTCAAACTACCACAATGTCTATTAAAGCATAGCATAAATATTTATTCCAAATGGGAAATAGAACAAAGAAAATAGGAATAAAATTAAGAAACTCTGGTCTGCCATGCTGGAAGGAATAGATAAGGAGTAAATATCTGTAAAAACTATGTAAGGAGGAAATTAAAATTAAGAATACAAATAGATAAACAGATAACAGTTCTACATATTATTTTACAAATAACATGTGTGATAACACAGGAAATGAAGAATAACATCTCTCCTCTCTTGACTGCAGAATTTATCTATTTTCACACTTCAGACAATTACTTTGATATTATTGTTCATCTTATCTCTAAACTGAGCTAGAATTTTACTTAATATTAAGGTACAAAAATCAAACATTCTTAATAGATATGTTTAACTCAAATAGCATGACAAAACTTTCAACTTCACTGTCAATTGGAGTCTTCAGTCACTATCTAACTACTCATTTATATTGGTGTATATTTTCGTTTTCTAAAGCTGTCAGAATGCAATATACCAGAAATGGGTTGGCTTTTTCAATGGGGATTTATTAGGTTGCCAATTTACAGTTGTAAGTCCATGAGAATGTCCAAATCAAGGCATCAAGAAGTAGATACCTTCTTGAGGAAAGGCCATTGGCATCTGGGGTTCCTCTGTCACATGTGATGGCACATGGTGACATCTGCTGGTCCTTCTTCTCCTAGTTTGAGTACCAAAATGGCTTTCTCCCAGGGTGTTTTCTTCCTAAACATCTCTTAGTGTCTTTGAACTCTTTCCAAAATGTTTCTGCCTTTTATCCTCTCATAGAGGACTCCAACATGGGGGTTAAGACCCACCTTGAATGGGTGGGGTTACATCTCCATGGAAACAATCTAATCAAAAGTTCCCACCCACAATAGGTCTGTCCTCACAGGATGGATTAAAAGAGCATCGTCTTTTATGTAGTACATAACAGATTCAAACTAGCACAGTGTATTTCAACCCAAACTTCCACCTATGATTTTATCTATTGAAGTCATTTTAGGAGATAATACAAAGATTACTTTTATGTTGATAATTTTGCCCTTTCAAATTTCACAGTATGCTCATAATGTAAAGATTGGATGGATGGGATGATGAGTCTGCTTTATGTGGTTTTGTGCTAAATACAAAAGTGGATACATTGTGAAATTAGCAAATGATTCACAATATTTATTTTTTTGATATAGTAAAGGAAAGATAATTTTTTCTAATCAAAATCATGTTCAAAATTATAGAATTATTTTATTTAACATGAAATTAAACATAGGATTTGGATGTATTGCTTATAGCAACATCAAATCTTATGTTACATAAACAGTGTTAAAGACAACGTATGAACAGCATAATTTGGGGACATAAGTGTTTTTTCTCCTAAGGCTTCACAAGAATATAAAAATGTTGATCACCATCAATGATAGTTTATACCTCAGCAATAAAAATCAAATACTTTCTAAGCATCATGAGACCTCGTATTTGTGAGTTAGGACTCAAATTATTGACGTTTGTGACATTTGAGACAGGAAATGATTCAATCATTTTCTAATCTATAAAAGAGCAAGCAACTATTGCAGCTGCTAGTAACAGGATTTAGGGAATGTTCCTAGATAGAATCCTAATACTTATCCATATGCATATGTCTCCTTTCTTGTTGAGAAAATCACAAAGCTGTCCATAATGGTCATTAGTTAATATATAATATGGGGATATTTGACCCTGCTTTCTTTGAAAATGTTCTAATGATTATCTTTGTTGCTCAGTTGCTATTATTTTTCTCTATCTATCTGTTCTGCTCTAATTAAATTGTTTTCATTGTTATTATCATTATTGATACTATTGCTATTCATTGTGTTCTTACATTTGTCACATTGCACACAGGCTGGAACCAAAATATGTGCCTGTCTTACTACAGAGACCAATTTTGTAATCCTTAGTATCTCTTGCTTCTTGGTGTTACAGCATGGATTTGTTAAAAGAGTAATTCATTTGAACTTATGTGTTCAGGAAGATGTTACACGGGGAGTACTAAGCTACAGCTACAGGAATTAGACAATTGCTACTATTATATCTTCCTCTCCCTACCCCTCTTAAAAAAAGAAGAAAAAAAAAAAAGAAAAAAAAAAAAAAACAACAACCAAACAAGTTATCTCTCACGTCGTTATGCTCAGGGTAGAATGATAGCTCCAAGGAAAAGTAAGACTGATCCATTCTCGGTTCACAAAACAAAAAAATGCAGTCCTAGAGGATATTTAGATGAAATAAAGCTGTTGTATTAGACAATTATTTAATGATATACTTGGAGCAAACTTTGAACATTCCTAGGTATGTATTCACAAGGGATCAAAATTGAGAAAGTGAAATTTCAACAAGATAAAGTTTGATAAAAGTACCCTGAGAAATACAAAAGGGATCAAAAGACATAGGAAAATGTGAGACAACCAGTCCACCAATATAGAAGGAATGCATACTATATGTGAACAATTCTTCAGATATTTCAAAGAAAGAGCAAGTCTCCCTAGTGGTCATGAAAATGCATAATTAAAGCAACAATGGGCTATAGCTATACAATCATGAGAGTACTCAGGAAAAAAAATAAAAAGACTGACATGACCCATTGTTAACAGGGATGGGGATGAGATGGAGAAATGTAATGTCATAGATCAATAGTAGAAATGTGAATGGCTGTGGAATTCTCAAAAAGCAATCTTAAAAAAAATGTGATCTGAAAAAATTACATACATGTGTGTAGCAGTTTGTAGTAGAAATATATTTCATATCAATCACTGTTGTAAATGATTGAATAAATTATGGTTAATGTGTACTATGGAAATATGCAGGCATTATGGAGAATAAGTTGGAGCACATGGGAAGTTTTATATCTCAGGTTATGAACTTAGAAATGTTTATATAATAAATACATGATTCTATGTATTAAAAGCTGAATACAATGCAAAAATAAGAAATTTTAAAAAGAAATAGAATAAATGAAAGAAAATATTTTTACTCCAGTATGACATACTTATCTAAATAGACAGTTACTTGTGAAGGTAAGAGAATCATTTTCTCATATATACTCAGCAAATCAGTTAATATATTTTCTATGTAAAAGGCTTTAGGAAAAAAGAAGAACTACAGGCAACAGATACTTGAATCAAAATAAGGAGCTCAAAAATAGAGAAACTATGATCTAAGAAGACTGTGAAAAAAATAAACAAAATGTTAGTTAATTATTGGATGGTTATAAAACAGAATCTAAGTTTCATAAATGAAAGAAAAGAAAGAAAACATAGAACTTATAAGCAGTAAAAACTGTACATTGAGACTAGTCTCACAGAGTCCACGAATCAGGCACACAGAAGGGAGGATAGTTGACAAGAGTTATGAGTGAATTAACAGCATCGCTCTGAGAAGAAAATCCATGTATGCTATTTCACTTGTGGGTGTTAATGAATCAAAAACCAAGAGGACTAATACAAATGTAAAATAAGACTACTGAAAAAGCATATGAGAAAAAATGTTTGAAAAACAGCAAACCAATATTACAGAAGTAAGATGAAGGAATTCAGCAACAACAATATGCACACATTTTTCACCACCTCTGTTGCTACTACTTAATCCAAACTCCATCAGTTCTCACCAAATTTATTGCAATAATATTGCAGATTATTCCTATGTCTGCCCTTGTTTTCCTATAGCCTGGCATCCAGAGTGGGCCTCAACAAAATGTTGTATCACATCCCTTCTCTAAGTACACTCAAATGGTTTCATATCACTCAGAATAAAAACAAATTCATTACCAAGACCAAAAAGAAAAAAAACTATACAATTTGCCCACCCCCAATCCTCTCTTATCTCTCAAAGCACATAGCCTTCTTTTCTCACTCCCCCCAGCCACACAGATGACCCTGTAGTTCTTTAAACATTGGAGACCAACTTCTACCTAACTGACTTTGAAGTTACTTTTCTGTACAAAAAACTTCCTCTCCCAGATATCCACATGGATTGCTTTTCAAACACCCCATATGTTCTCAAAGGTCCCTCTACTCAGTGAGAATTCCCTAACAATGCTTCTTAAAAAAGCAATTCAACCATTTAACTGAATTGCCAAATGCTGTATTGCTTTCTCCTTATAATTTATAATCATTAAAATCTGTAAAAGTTTGTTTTACTGTTTATTGTCTATATGCCATACATCCTGTGAATGTAAGAGTCTTGATTTTTTTTTTTTTATTTCAGAATGTAAGTCACACTATTTTTGTGTCCTTTACTCAACGCTATACCCCCAAATGCTGCAAATGTCAAGAGCGGCCTGACAACAGTGTCCATGCTTATATATGCTTTACTATTTTGCCTCTAACAGATGGATGATATAAAGAAGGAACTCTTTCTGTTATTTTTATGTAATAGTATAAGCCTCATAATGGACTAGTCAAAATAGTAAAAATGGAAATTAAACTACATGTTAATCTCATTTATAAGCATAGATACAAATATGCTGGTAAAAGATCTGTGTTCTGGGTTCCCTCTTGCATTTACTAAAGTGTTTTTGCACTTTAAAACAGAGATGTCCCACTGATGACCTCTGAAGTGTGGCAAGTCTCTCTTGGTCCTCATAAATGTCATGCTGGTACATGCATCTGATTCTCTAAACCTGGCCATTGGCTCTGTGATCAAGATCTGTGGCCTCCTCAGCATAACCTCAGGTCTTAGCAGATAAACTGTACTTGCAAATCTTCAGCACTCCCCTTTGAGTGCTGGCCCTTTTGAACCAAATGTATCTAGGCACTGGGAACTATTATGCAGTCCCATGCATGCCTCCTTCTAACTTTGCTTGATACTCATATTTGCATTGAACATGATAGTGACACCAAAAACCAGCCTGGTTATATTAGATTTACCTTCATTCTCTCTTGGGTCCTACTTTGATTTTTGTTGCCTTACCTTGAAACCATCTATTATGTGGCTCTTGGCTCAGTAGGAGTAGGGGCAACATCTCAGCATTAGTTTTATTCATTCTAGTTAATAAAAAGTGCCTCTTCAAGCACTTTATAGTAGAGTGTTAGGAACCTAAATACGAATGTTGCTCTTAGTAGGAAAAATAATTTTTAAATATAGGAAAGCTTTGTTCTCTTATTAAAACAGATAATCCAAACTAATATCTTGGTTCTTAATTGTAGGAAGTAAAACTTTCTAGTAGGTGCTTTGTTCTTAAGAAAATTGCTGGAGCATTTCAGGAAAATATAAATGACAAATGAAAATTCCATTGATTGAATATTTTAAAAAAAACAAATTTTCCTCCTACAGAGGTAACCTTCATTTATATCCAGGAACTGTTTTTGATAGCCAGCTTCCTACCTTAAATATGTCTAAAATTTCCACTAAATAAATATATAGAAAGCTATTTTCCCTACAGTGAAAGTGGCTTGATTGAGAGATGATGTTAGTTCAATACAATCCTTTAAACACCCTTAACCAACACACATCCCCCCCACACACACACGAACACACATGCACCACATTACTATGAAAAAAATGAGCATACTCTAATTTAAAGCTTAATTTACAAAATGTTATCCTTAGTCAATTTTTCCCAACTGAATTTTTTCTGTTTTCAGCCTTCTGAGCTGCATTATTTTTCTAGTTATTTTAACAGTTCCACCTTCACCCTATTTTCCAGATAAAAGGAAAGTTCCCATCGTTCTGAGTACTCCATTCAAAGTATCTTGTCAACATCAATTATGATTATATGATTGCTAAATTAAATGGGCTACTCCAGGTGTTGTTTACATTTGATCTCACACCCTCAAAGGTTCACCAATTTCTCATTTTTTTCCTGACCTCTGAATGCCAGAATATTCAGGGTTCTGATCTTACACTTCTTCTCTCATCATTCAACTTTTTCTTCATGAGTGAATTCATCCAGCCTCAAAGCTTTAACTGCCCTCTCATACCAATTCCTCTAGATGTATAAACCCAGCCTAGACTTTTCCCCTTAACTCCAGCATCACACATCCAACTGCCTTCTCTATATCTCCAATACCATTGCTAACAGATATTTGAATTTACTATATCCATATTCTCATCCACACACCATCTTCTCCTCCAGTCTTCCTCATATCAGTAGACAGAAACTCCAACCATCAGGTCCCAATTTCTGGAATATTACCATTTCTCACCATCTCTACTACTTTACTCAGATTGAAGCAAACATGATTTTTTTTCCCTGTATAATCAGAATGATGTATTAACTGGTCTCTTCTTTTAATCACATCCCCCTCACCCTGCTGCCTCACATTTAATCTATTTTCAACACAGCAAACCAAATTATTATGTTAAAACTCGAGTCAGTTCATATCATTCTCCTGCTCAGAACTGTTAAATTTATTCTTATTTCACTCAGAATAAAAGCCAAAATCCTATCAATGGCCTATGAGATCTCACAGAATTTGCCTCCCACTATCTTTCTGACTTCATCTCCCAATGCTTTCCATTTGTTCCCTTCACTCCAGCCACACAGCTCCTTGCTCTTCATCCTGCACGCTGACACTCTGCCACCTCATTGTCTTAGTATGTTCTCTACTATTTCCCCTTCAAAACTTCTTTCCCCCAGTATCCAGAAGCTAGGTGTTTCCCAAGCTACACCTTACCCTCTTTAAATGTCCACTCTTTTAGATCTCCTCCTTTCACTGAGGCACGCACAAGATTCACTATCTCCTCTCCTTGTACTTGACACCATATACATGTATATACACACACATACACATATATGTCTACATATGCACACATACACAATGTGTATTCTGTGATTCACATATTAACTTACTGTTCCTCAGTACTGTATGGTCATTGGCTTTTGTAAAATTTTTTACATCTATACCCCAGGACCTAGAATAGTAATATATTACTTGGTGCATAAATGAAGCCTCAATAAATATTTTCTAAATGATTGATTCTGTGCCCCTTTATTGGTGACTTTAAATGTGCTTGGAGTAACTTTATTGTCATTAGATCTTTCCATAAATTGTCATTCTTGCTTTTACCTGGTCCCAATTCTATTCTATCTGGTCTTCACATTGTCTCTCTTATTACAGAGACCTAAGACTCACAAGCAGAGACACAAGTCTCAGAGATGACTGACATCCTGGGCACCGAATGCATCAAGAAGAGAGAACAATCTTGGATAAATCTTAATTGCTGCTTCACAGAGTAAGGATTTCCAGCTTCTGCAGGATCCCATAAACTAGCAGAAAGAACTCTTCAGTATTTAGTTATTGTTTCTACAGATATAAGATATATATTCAAAAAATAAATACTCCATGAAATATAAATTATAATATAGCTATCCTTTGGATAATTTTAATTTAGATTATTTGGGTCACCACTCACCAAATACAGTTGAGATATCCAAGATATGCCTTTTACTGAAAAAGTATGAAGAATTTCATGGACCATGAGAAGAATTTATTGCCATCAGTTCCTTCCTTAATTAAAAAAATTTAAACTCTGAATTAATTTGCTTAATCCAGTTTTCTTTGAAAAAAATAATGTGTTGTTCTTTGTTCATTTATTGCTGCTTTGATTAAATGAACAAATAATTACTGAACATTGACTTTTGCAGGCAGTATAATTTCATAAGGTTGAAGCTTGCCATGGAATTTTAGTGATAAATATATAAAAATCCAGTGAATTCTAACTAAATCCTAGACACTCTGTGGAGAATGTTGGATACAAATGGCAAGAGTTAGAATACTAACTAATTTAATCATAACCATATCCCAATAATATACATCTATTAATACCCTTTTTTTACAAATAGGAAAAGAGGAACTTGAAGATAGCTAATTTCCTCAGTTCCATTGTTCATTGCTTAAAAGCTCAAATCAAGCCAGTCTAACTCCAGAATCCCTGTTATAAACTACTAAAGTCTACTATCTCTAATATGAGTGAAAATAATTTCTATCATTACAGATCTCTCACAATAGCAGGAAAGATGGGCATATAAAATAATTGATACTATGGTATAAGTTGGTATATATTCTGTAATAAAGGTTTGTATGGAAATTTATAGAAACTCAAATTAATAAGTAATTTTACTAAAGGATTTCAGAAAGTAAAGCAGGGAAAGCTAAAGAGTAGTAACTGATCAGAATTTGAGAGATAATTTAACGAGGATATCTAGCACATTCTAGTAAATAAGAAAAACAGTTATGATGAATTATTTTATGTGAGGTCATTTCTAGTTTTCTGTGAGTTCTGTTTCTCTATCTTTGTCTCCATGAAATACCAATTGTATTACTCAGACATGTGAATATCTGTTATGGGAACATACAACTTTAAACGCACTTGAAAACTGAGAGAGGATTAGCATTCATTAGATGAATCTTTCATTCATTTTTAACATGTCTCTTTTGCTTCCTTCTAAATACAAGTGGTACCTTTCAATTTCACATATAGTAAAAAGATAATTGGGTACTTGGAAAAAAAACATAAACAAAGATGAGAGCCATGAACATTCCATTGAAAGTCTGTCGTATTAATAAAAGTGCAATCGTCTTGCTTTATTTTAAGTATGCTGTGTGTTAAAATTTTTTAAAAAGCAATCCAGAATTCCTGGGATACACCATTGTTCTTTTTATTGCCAGGTTGTACTCTAATGGAGAAATCACAGATGTTGACAAAAATTAAAGTAATAGTTCACTCCAATGGAAATAGTGTTTTACAGTGTGCTTAGATAATGTCATAACCATGAACATGGCCATCTGCTTTACACCCAGCCATTAATAATGTTACTACTTTTATTTGATTTAAAACTTTATATTACATAGTGAGTCACTAAAAAAGTTTTGTTAAAATATTTATACATTAAATGAAATTCTACCATATATTTTCAATCTTGGAAAATACCTTACATAACATCAATTAATCTTCAGGTCAGTTATAATTACTGGAAATTTGTGCACTTCTATTCCTGTCAGCCATGATGCTGAAATACTGGTATAGTTGTTTGGTACTGATGAAAAATCATGAAACTGTTTTAATTTTTGTAATTGAGGAAAATTAAGAGAAATCAATGTCACGATTGTAATCTATAACAAAATAAGTTAGTATAAAATATGATACTTATATAATTATAATAATAATAAATTAATACCCTCTGGGAATTGGAAATGTAGGTGTAAAAAAGACATAGAAATCTCTATTCCCATGGACTTTACATTTTAGAGACTAACAGATTATAAATGTATGCTAATACATTGAAAAAGAAATTCCAAGTAGTTATAAGTGTTGTGTAGACAATAAACAAAGTCATATGGTAGAAAGCAATAGCTGGATGTGTTTGGAGGGATAAATAGATTACCCTTTAGATTCTTTAGACATGAATTGTTTCTCTGTGAAGGTGACATTTGAGCTGATGTGTTTTCTGACTGAAAAATTGAATGTGCACTTATAAAGCATATTGCTTTCTCATTAGATTACATTCTAAACTTGTGCCATGATAAATGAAGGTCAATAAAACGTGGCCAAGCCAACTTCTGAGAACTCATATAATACTGCTTTCACTATTGTTATTATGCTCAGCCACACTGGCCTTTTTATCTGTTGTTTTGGAGGTAATTACACATGGAATAATAATGGAAGCAGAGCAATTACAAATGATTAATTGTGAAAGAGAAAGGAGAGAGAAGGAACAGTGCTGACTTCCTAGGTTTGGGGGATTGAAAAACAGTGAAATTTAGGGCCATTTAATGAGTTATGAAAGAACTACACTTGTGGAATTCCTTCCTCCCTCCCTTCCTTCCTCCCTCCATCCTTCCTTTCTTCCTTCCTGGAAAGATTGTAATATATTGATTTTTTTTTTAATTTTAAATTTTAGTTGTCTCATGAGCTCTCTCTCCCATTTATACTAATCTCTAAGTGCTCTAATTCAGAGATAATCACTTTAAATTAACTTGATTCTTCTGTTATTTACATCCATATCTCTAACAAATATAGTTTTGTTATTAATGATAAATGTAGATACATGAAAATTAAGAAAACATTAAGAGAAAAAAAAGAAAAATTGTAAAGTAAAATGATACATGTTACTCACCTGACTAATAAATATAAACAAAATTAAAATTTAAAGTTAATCCATTGCAAGATTGGCAAGAAAAGTGAACAGGAATTTCAAAAAAGATGCTATCCACATGATCAAATAATTATATGAGAAGGGGTTCAATTTCATGAATAATTAGAGAAGTGAAACTTGAAGCCACAGGGAAAAGCTAATGAAAACGCAACAGAAAGTCTAAAATTAAAAGATTGCAATTAAAGTGTTGAAAAGGAGGTAGAGAACAGGAACCCTCAGAGCAATCACAACCTGCTGGTAGGATTTTGAATCGTTATGTACTCTTAGAGGAATATGTTTGGTGATATCTATTAGAATTAAAAATATTTGCACCCTGTGACACAGCAATTCCACTCCTAGGTATATATCCAATTTTACTGCAAACTAAGAGACACGTACAAGAATGTTCATAATAATATTATTTATAATAACTTAAAAGTGAAAATATTCCAAAGTCCATCTACTGTTAAATAAATTGTAGTTTATTCATATAACGGTGTATTGTATAGCAACAACATGGATGAAACTAAAAAATATCGTATTAAAAAATGAAGGCATTCAAGAAATAATACACATTTTGAAATCCACAGACCTGCTACTCTATTTGAAAAGGAATTTTGGCTTGCTTCTGTCCTTTGATTGAGGCTGAACACCCAACTATAACTATAGTTGCAACAAGTTAATGTTTGACCTGGGGAGCCCATCTTGAACTGGGTGTTAATTTTTTTGTAGATCCATAAATAAGATGTGCACTGAAATTTTCCATTCTAAAGTGAAAATATTAAACAGCTGATTGGTATGAGCAAGTTATAGCTCATTATAACCATTATAGCTGTTCCTAGTGCTGCATCATTTCACACTGAACCCATTCTGTGGCCTCATGGAAAATCACCTATGTCTTTGGAAAGGGAGGAAGTGATTTCCTGATTAATCTGCATTGTATCCTGTTGATGGTTATATAGTGATCAATGGGCAGAGGCCAATAGTTTGTCTTGCTTACAGACCTGGAAGGGTAAAGCGGAAAATTAGTAACAAAATGTGAAGATATTTCCCATTATAATGCACCATACATATTTGTGGAAAAGGACCTAAATAATAATTTTGGTTGGCAGACTCCTCCTGCCCATGTCCCTCAGCCCTTTTTCCCTGCTCAACATGCTGGCGCAGAGAGAAGTCAAGATGACAAGGTCTGTGCTTAATGCAGGGCTCAGCAATATGTATTTCCACTCATCAATGCTGATCTGGTTATTACCACTGTTCAGGGCCCACCACTGCAGAGACCAACATGTAACTCCAGGTGTGGTAATATTGCATGAGTTTTGTTGGGTGAGGGACAATTAGACAACTCCCTGATAGCAGACTAATTGCACTAGGTACCTTTCATCATGGAAAGTAAGTGCTTTCTCAACTTGGCATTGATAAATATTCAGGGAATAGATTTGCATTTCTTGGCTGAAGTACTGCTACCAGCCCCAACATTCAAGGGCATGCCAAATATTTTATCCATCCAGTTTTATGCCACACAAGATATTCTCCATTTAGGCAACCAATTTTAAAGTATGGTTTTGAATTATGTCTAAAGAAATCACTGGTCCTGGTATCAGATGGCTTGATAGAACAAAAAGGTCTGCTGAAAATTTGATTACCACACCAGCTGGGAAACAGCACTGTGAAAAATTGGGAAGTTATCTCAGAGAAAACTTTCTGTATATGCCTTAAACTAAAAGCTAGGATGTGGTGCCAGATTTTCCACAATCAGGAATAAAGTATGCAATTAATAGTTGTCCCATTCACTATTATCCACATAACCTCTTGGATATTGTTTTTGTTTTCTTCCTCTACAATGATTTTAGATTCCATTGATCTGGGGGCACTAGTAAACTAGAGAAATTGCTTCTAATAGTAAATGCAGTAATGGTTCCATTGAACCAGAAATTGAGACTGTCTTCTGGCTATTTGGTCTCTTACTGTAGTTTGAACATGCAGAGATGGGTGACACTATACTGGCAGGGCCAGGGAATCCTAATTACCAGAGGAAAAGTGGATCGCTGCTAGACATTGTGGGAATGGAGGTCAGTATCTGGAACCCAGAGGATTCACTGGGATGACTAGTAGTATACTCTCCTCAATAGACCTGGCCAATGGATAACCGAGGTGATAAAGACCAGATCATCAGAGGCACAACTCCTTCAGGAATAAATGTTTGAGTCATTCCACCAGATTAAAAACCGTGTTATTGAGGTGCTGGTAGAAGCTTAAGGAAACATGGGAAGATTGATAAAAGGAAACAGCTAGATCACCAATGTCAACTCATAACCAGTGCAGAAATGAAGACAGTGGAAGCTGTATGTGATGTTAATTATATTACCTCTTATCCCTCTCTTTTCTTCTATGAAGAAAATGGTGGTAAACACTGTAAGCTTCTGACATACATGTGACTGTGTTGCTATTAAATCATAATGATGTGGTAGCCAATAGACTTTTTTATGAATTCTGTTACACAATTTTTTCAACTGAGGAGAAGACAATTGATGTTTTGATGCAAAGGGGGTATGAAGTGCAGGATATCTTTCATCAGTCCAACTACAACTAAACACTGAAATATTTGTCTAAAAAAGTCTGCTGGTTTTCTGTTCTCTGATATTTGCAAGCCATAAGGAACACCAGTAAGAAAATTAAAACAATGAGGTGAGTAGGATTGCTCCAGATCTCTCTTTAGGGGTTTATTGAACTCTGGAGGTCTCCATTGTCCAAAGGTCACAGCTTCTATGAGGTGGCTCCTTTTGCAAAGTTCTTTCTTTATGTTCTGATAACAATTTATCCCCCTCTTACCCATTTATATCTCTGGTGGTTAAAGTTCCCCACTATGAATAGCTCCAGAAACTACCCACTTCACACCATCATAAACAGGCCATTTGTAAAAGTATTCTAAGATTAATCAATTTTTTGCATCATATCCTTGATTTGGATATTTATAATGTATGTGATAAAATAAATCATTGTAAAAAAGATAATTAATTCCATATTAATATACACATATATAGAAAACTAACACTTCAAATGACCTAAAAATAATAAGTAAAACAATAAAGCATAAATTAATCCTACTGAGCACCTAAAATTATTTCTATACACTGATGAGTAGAATGGGCTACCAAGAGATTATTGTCTCAAGAGAACAAGGCAAAGGGAAAAAGTGGCAATTTGTGGGAAAAAAATTAGCAACTAACAGCAGTTTGCCAACCAAGAAGCAGATATTTACACCTCTCAATAAAACACAAAGAGAAAAAGAAACAGTACCACCTTAAGGAAGTTTAAGTTTAGGAAGTGCAAAATCTGAATCATAATATAAACACAAACTTGGGAAAACAAAGGTCTGGTGCAATCAATCAATTTTTTTTGTGATATGCCTAAAGTATAGACAATTTTTTTAACTCAAAGACTATTATGATAAAAGTAAGTCCAAAGTCAATGGATTTGATAATTCACAAGATGTTTGGAAAGTTTGTAATAAAAATCCTGGCAGTTAGTGAGAGCAAAGTTCCCTGAAGTGGCTAGGCAAATACAAGTAGTTTAAATGAATGTGGACTTTAATGGAAACAAATTCCATAAAGCAATGTAAAAGTTGGTATGGTTCAAATAGAAACTACTGATCTAGAAATACTTGCTTAAGAAAACAGTCATGTACCAGAGAATTAAAAGTGAGTTTATTTAATAAAATGAAAAAAAAATCTTTCTTGGTCAGGGTTCTTTCCATGCACAAGCCACATCTCATTTCATAGACAAGTATATAACCCTCTTTCCCCTTGCCAACATAGCATGTTTCCATTATACTTCCATATATATTGAATATTAACTACAAAATGGTTATTCTTCAAAAGAAGAGTGTAGAAATCAAGACTATCAGTAAGGGTAACTAAAAGGGTAAAAAGAGAGATAAAAATAATATATGACATAAAAAAAGCAAAAGGGTAAAATTGTTGAAGTAAACACTACCTTTGTAAATGGATTGAATATTAATGGGTTAAACTCCTCAATCAAAAGACACAGACTGGCAGAATAGATTAAAAGATATGACCCATTTATATGCAGTCTATAAGGAACTCACCTTACACACAAGTACACAAATAGGTTGAAAGTGAAAGGTTGGAAAAAAATATTCCACACAAACACTAAGAAAGAAAGAACTGGGGTAGCTATACTAATACCAGACAAAATAGAATTTAAATCCAAAACTATCACAAGAGATAAAGAAGTACATTATATATTAGTTAATAGGGAAAAACACCAAGAATAAATAATCATTAATATTTATGCAGCTAACTAGGTTGCCCCAAAGTACCTGAGGCAAACACTGCCAAAACTGAAGGAAGAAAGAGATGTCTCTACAATGATAGAGACTTCAGTACACCACACTTATCAATAAATAGAACAAGACAGAGGGTCAATAAGGAAACAATATGATATGTCAAGAATATGAATAATATGATACATGAGCAATATGATAAATGAGATAAACCTAGCAGACATTGCACCCAAGACAATGGGATATATATTCCTCTCAATTGCTCATGGATAATTCTCCAGTGTAGACTAAATACTGAATCACAAAATAAGGCTCAATAATTTTATAAAGTTTGGAATTATACAGAGCACTTTCTCTGACCTAATGGAATGAAGCTGGAAATCAATAAGAAGCAGAGAACTGGAAATTTCACATCTATGGAGGTTAAACAACACACTCTCAAACAATCAGTGGGTCAAATAAGAAATGTCAAGAGAAATCAGAAAATATCTTGAGATGAATGAAAGTGAAAGTGCTGAGGGGAAATTTTGTGTTCCTAAACGCCTATGTTAAAAATGAAGAAAGAGCTAAAATTAAAGATCTAATGGCATACCTAGGGGAGCTAGGAGAAAAAAAAAAGAAAAGAAAAAAAGAAAAGAAAACTAACCCCAAAGCAAGCAGAAGGAAAGAAGTAACAAAAAATATTAGAGCAGAAATAAATGAAACAGCAACAATAAAAAAAGAAAAATATAATTAAAAAACTAATTTAGATCTTTGAGAGGATAAATAAAATTGACAAAACATTAGCTAGTCAGACATAAAAGAGAAGATGCAAATTATTAAAATCAGAAATGAGATGTGGGTCCTTACTACTGACCCCACAGAAATAAAAAGAGATCATAAGAGGATGCTATGAACAACTGTATACCAACAAATTAGCCAACTCAAGTAAAATGGATGAATTAAAAAACACATGAACAACCGACACTGAATCCAGAAGAAATAGAAGACAATGAATGACCAATTACAAGTAAAGATATTGAAACAGTTATCAAAAACCTCTCAACAACGAAAAGCCCAGGACAAGATGGCTTAAGAGGTGAATGCTACCAATCATTTCTAGAAGAATTAATATCAAAATTGCTCAAACTCTTCCAAAAAAATGGAAGCAGAGGAAACACTACATAACTCATTCTATGAAGCCAACATCACCTTAATGCCAAAGCAAGATAAAGACACCACAAGAAAAGAATATTACAGACCATTCTGTAATGAATGTAGATGCAATAATCCTCAATAAAATATTTTCAAATCAAATCTAACATCACATCAAAAGAATTATACACCATGATCAAGTGGATTTTATCCGAGGTATGCAAGGTTTGTTCAACACAAGACCATCAATTAATATAATACACCACATTAACAAAAGGAAAGTAAAAAACCACATGATCATCCATGGATGCAGAAAAGGCATTTGACAAATTCCAGCATCCATTATTGATAAAACCAATTAGAAAGACAGGAATAGAAGGAAACTTCCTCAAAATGATAAAAGCGCATAAATAAAAAATACACAGCTGACTTCACACTCACTGGTGAAAGACTGAAAGTTTTCCCTCTAAGATCTGGAAAAAACCAGCCCACTGCCACCAATGTTAGTCAGTATTTTTCTAGAAGTTCCAGCTAAAGTAACTAGGCAAGAAAAAGAAATAAAGTGCTTCCAATTGGAAATGAAGGATTACAGCTTTCATTATTTGCTGAGGCCATAATCTTACACATAGAAAGTTCCAAAAAACTTCAACAAATCTACTAGAACTAATAAATGAGTTCACCAAAGAGGCAGGATACAAAACCAATATGCAAAAATCAGTAGTGTTTCTATAACTAGTTGTGAACAGTCTTAGAAAGAAATCAAGAAAAAATCCATTGACAAAAGCAACCAAAAGAATCAAATATCAAGAAATGAATTTAACCAAAGATGTAAATGAGTACTTGTACACAGAAAACTACAAACCATTGCTGAAAGAAAACACAAAGTCCTATATAAGTGGAAGGACATTCAATGTTCATGGATTAGAAGACTAAATGTTAAGATTTCAGTCCTACCCAAATTGATTTACAGATTCAATGCAATGCCAATCAAAATTCTAGCAGCCTACTTTGCAGAAATGGAAAAATATTGTCACATATTTTTAGGAAGTGCTAAGGGCCCTGAATAGCCAAAAACATCTTGACAATGGAGATAAAAGTTGGAAGGCTCATACTTCCTGACTTTAAAGCATAAACATAAAGCTACAGTGGTCAAAACAGCAAGTACTGTCATAAATACAGGTATATTCATCAATGGAATTGAATTGAGAGTTCAGAAATATATTTTCACATTTATGGTGAACTGATATTTGACAAGGCTGCCAAGCCCACTCAACTGGGACAGAAAAGTTTTCAGTACTGCTGGGAGAATTGGATATCCATATGCAACAGAATGAAAGAGAGCCCCTATCTTACACCTTACACAAAATTTAACTCAAAATAAGAACCAGGACATATAAAAATCAGGACCATATAACTCCCTGAAGAAAATGTAGATTAATATCTTCAAGATTTTGTGGTAGACAATGATTTCTTAGACTTTATGAGCATAAGCAATAAAAAAAGAAACAGATGAATGGGGTCTCCTCACAATTAAAAACTTTTGTACTTCAAAGGGCTTTGTCTAAAAATTGAAAATGGAGAAAATATTTGGAAACCACATATCCAATGAGGGTTTAATATCCAGAATATATTAAGGAACGCTACAACTCAACAATAAAAAGACAACCCAATTTAAAAATGGGCAAACACTTGACTAGACATTTCTCCAAAGAGGAAAAAAAAACAGTTAAAAAGTATATGAAGGGGTGGGGTAAGATGGCAGAGTGGTGAGGTGTGGGTTTTAGTTACTCCTCTGGGGCAATTAGTAGAAAGCCAGAAACTGCATGGACCAGACACTGCAAAGGGATTTGATTTGGACATCTTCATACAACACTCACAGATGCAAGGAGAAGCTGAGATCAGCAAAATCTGTGAATTCTCACAGCCAACGGGCCTGTACCACTTCCTGCCAGGTGTACTCCCAAGGGAGTAGGGACTGTCAGTGCTGGGAACCAAGAAGGAGAACTACAGTTGCAGCTATGATTGACAAGCTCAGACTCCTAAACAAAACTCCAACCATAGATAGACTGAGACCAGACACCAGAGAATCTGGGAGCAGTCAGCCCAGCAGAGAGGAGATAGGGCTAGCAAAAAGAGCAAACAACAACAAAACAAAACAAAAAATGAAAACAGAGACTTTTTGGGGTTCCTGTGAACACAATATGGAGAAAGGCAGGGATCAAACAGAATCAGGCACATATGCAAATTCAGGGGGCAAGAGCCCTTGTCTGAAAAGCTGGCTTCTCTGCTTTCTTGATTGTTCCTTAATTTCCATCAACTCCTTTTCTTTTAACATTTCAGTAGCCCAGTAGATCTGCAAGGACTGTAAATAGTACATACTGGGACCTTCTTTTGCTTTTTCTTTTTTTTTCCTCTTTTTCTCTTTTTTTAAAAGTAATTATTCTAAGAAGCCCATTACAGAAAGCCTCAAAGACTTGCAATTTGGGCTCAGGCAAGAGCAGAGCTAAGATAGCTGAGAGAGATGAAGCAATAAGTCTAGTGGCAGAGAAAATTCCTTAAACACCATAACTTCCCAAGAAAATGGGGGTGTGTCCCAGTTCCAGGGGTAACCCTCCTTTTGGGAACTCAGACCCCAGGGGCTAGAATTCAGAAACCAGCTTCAGTCAGCCACAACCATGACAGGGTCAGGGTTACTGGGAGAACTAAATGCTCCACATCTGTTTACACTGGTGGGGGAACTGTGGGCTGGCAAATGCCTCTTGCTGTACAGCATAGGAGAAGCACAGAATCTAAAGGTCTCACAGGAGGATCTCATTCTCAATGAAACCCCACACCCATCTCCTGAGCCCTGGCCTCTCTGGACTGGGAAATCCTGACTGGGGTTGACCATATCTGAGGAGTACATCACACAAGAAGGCTACATATAAGCAGGGCAAGAAACAGAAAAACAAGAGGCAGAAAACTGATCAACTAAACTGAATCTAAGTTAAAGTTCTAGAATAAGCTGAACTGAACACCAGAGGTTAGAGAAGAAAGCCAACCAACAAGAAAACCCTAGGTAAAAAAATTAAAACAAGCTCCAGAATAAACTAATCAAGAAAGTCAGATTCCTAGATAGCATAAGATAATGAGCCATACTAGGAAACATGAAAATATGGACCAATCAAAGAACAAACTAATAGTTCAACCAAGATACAGGAGTTGAAAAAATTATTGCTAAATCAATTAAATAAACTGAAGGAAGAACTAATTGGAGATGTTCAAACAAATCTAAATCAATTAAAAAATCAACTCAATGAGTCTTGGTGCTTGCCCCATGAAGCTTGTTAGTGCAAAGGAGAGGCTAAACCTGCTTATAATTGTGCCTGTGTCTCCCCCTGAGTGCATCTTTGTTGCTCAGATGTGGTCATCTCTTTTTAACTAAGTCTCCTTGGCAGGTGATCTCACGGCGCTCCCTCTTATGTGGGACCTGACTCCCAGGGTTGTCTCCCTTGCAATGCAGGATATGACTCCTGAGGATGAATCTGGACATGGCATCTTGGGATTGAGAACATCTTCTTGACCAAAAGGGGGATGCAAAATGAAACAAAGTAAAGCTTCAGTGGCTGAGAGATTTCAAATGGAGTTGAGAGGTCACTCTGGTGGACATTCTCAGGCACTATACAGATAACACTTTTAGGTTTTAATGTATTGGAATAGCTAGAAGTAAATAGCTAGAAGTAAATATCAAACTCCAACCCAGTAGACTTGACTCTTGAAGATGATTGTATAACAATGTAGATTACTAGGGGTGACAGTGTGATTGTGAAAACCTTGTGGATCACACTCCCTTTATCCAATGTATGGATGGATGCATAGATAAATGGGGACAAAAAAATAAATGAAAAATAGGGTTGGATGGGGGATGATTAGGGAGTTCTTTTTTATTTTTATTTTTTATTCTTATTCTGATTCTTTCTGATACAAGGAAAATGTTCAAAAATAGATTAGGGTGATGAATGCACAACTATGTGATGGTACTGTGAACAGTTGATTGTACACCATGGATGATTGTATGGTATGTGAATATATCTAAATAAAACTGAATTTAAAAAAAAAAAAATCAAGTCAATGAATTGAGGGAAGATATAGTAAAAGAGATGAAAGATACAAGGAGGACACTGGATGACCATAAGGAAGAATTCATAAACTTGAAAAAAACAAATGGCAGAACTTATCTGAATGAAGGGCATAATGGAGGAGATGAAAAAGACAATTGAGGGATACAACAGTAGATTTGAACAAGCAAAAGAAAGGATCAGGGAACTGGAGGACGAGACATCTGAATTCACATACACAATAGAAAAGATGGTGAAAACAATGGAAAAATATCAGCAGCATCTTAGGGAGCTGAGTGAAAACATGAAATGCACAAATATATGTGTTGTGGGTGTCTAAGAGGGAGAAGAGAGGGCAAAAGGGGCAGAAAGAATAATACAAGAAATACTCACTGAAAATTTACCAACTCTTATGAAAAAACAGAAAAGTAGAGATTCAAGAAGTACAGCACACCCCAAACAGAATAGACCTACTCCAGGACACTTACTGATCAGATTTTCCAATGTAAGAGACAGAGAATTCTGAAAGAAGCAAGAGAAAAGCAATCCATCACTTACAAGGGAAGCTTGATAAGACTATGTTTAGATTTATCTGCAGAAATCATGGAGGCAAGAAGACAGTAGTATGACATATTTTAGATACTGAAAGAGAATAATTGCCAACCAAGAATTCTATATCCTTCCAAATGAGGGAGAGATTAAAATATTTTCAGACAAACAGACACTGAGAGATATTGTAGATAAGAGACTGGCACTACAAGAAATACTAAAGGGAATGTTACAGGCTGATAGGAAAAGACAGGAGAAAGAGGTTTGGAGAATAGTGTAGAAATGAAGATTAATAGAAAGGGTAAAAAGAGAGACAGGAAAAAATAAGACATGACATATAAAATCCGAAAGACAAAATGATAGAAGAATGTACTGCTCTTACACTAATAACGCCAAATGTTAATGGATTAAACTCCTCAATAAAAAGAAACAGACTGGAAGAATGGATTAAAAAACAGGACCCATCTATATGCTGTCTACAAGAAACACACTTTAGACACAAGGACAAAAATAGGCTGAAAATAAAAGGTTGGAAAAAGTTATTCCATGCAAAATGCAACAGAAAAAAAGCAGGGGTAGCTATATTAATACCAGACAAAGTAGACTTCAAAAGTAAAACAATTAAAAGGGACAAAGAAGGACTTCATCAAGAAAACATAACAATCATAAATATTTATTCACCAAGCCAGAGTGCCCCAAAATTCATAAGGCAAACACTGAGAACACTGAAAGGAGAAGCAGATTACTCCACAATAAAAGTTTGGAGACCTTGATACACCACTGCCATCAATGGATAGAACATCTAGACAGAGGACCAACAAGGAAATGGAGATGTTGAATTGTATGATAAATGAACTAGACTTCACAGACATTTATAGAACACTACACTCCAAATACAACAGCAGGATACATGCTTTTCTCAGGTGTTCATGGAACATTCTTTAGGATAGATCACATGCTGGGTCACAATGCAAGTCTCAACAAATTTAAAAATTTTGATATTATAAAAAAAACATTATTTCAGATCATAACAGAATTAAGATGTAAATAAATAACAGGCAGAAGATTGTAAAATTCACAAATATATGGAGACTAAACAACACACTCTTAGAAAACCAGTGGGTAGAGGAAGAAATTACAAGAGAAATTAGTAAATACGTCAAGGCAAATAACAATGAAAACACAACATATCAAAACTTATGGGATACAGCAAAGGTGGAGCTGAGAGGGAAATTTATTGCCCTAAATGCTTATATTAAAAGAGAAGAAAGAGCAAAAATTGAGGAATTAACTCTCCACCTGTAAGAACTATAGAAAGAAAAGCAAAGTAACCTGAAGGAAAGAAATAACAAAGATTAGGCCAGAATTAAAGGAAATTGAGAACAGGAAATAATAGAGAGACTCAACAAAACCAGAAGCTGGTTCTTCAAGAAAATCAATAAAATTCATGGAGCCCTAGCTAGTCTAATAAGGAAAAAAAAAAAAAAAAACAGAGAGAGAGAGTGAGAGAGCAGATGCAAATAAACAATCAGAAATCAGAAACAGGAAGGAAACATAACTATAACTACTGACCCTGCAGAAATAAAGGAGATAATGAGAAGATAGGATGAGCAACTATATGCTAATAAATTGGACAACATACATGAAATGGACAACTTCCTAGAAAAGCATAAACTTTTATGCTTTTGTTGACAGCAACAAGCCAATCACAAGTAAAGAGATTGAGTCAGTCATCAAAAAGATCCCAAAAAAGAACTGCCAAGGAGCAGATGGCTTTGCATGTGAGTTCTACCAAGCATTCAAGACAGAATTAATACCAATCCTGCTCAAGCTCTTCAAAAAATTGAAGAGAAGAGAAAGCTACCCAACTCATTCTATGAAGCCAACATCACCCAAATACAAAAATCAGGCAAAGATACTACAAAAAAAAAAAGAAAATTATAGACCAATCTCTTTAATGGATATGCATGCCAAAAATATCTTGAGAAAGAAGAATGAAGTGGGAGGTCTCACACTACCTTACTTTGAAGCATATTGCAAAGCTACAGTTCTCAAAACAGCATAGTAGTGGCATAAGGACAGAGATACTGACCCATGGAATTGAATTGAGTGTTCAGAAATAGATTCTCACATATATGGACAACAGATCTTTTATAAGGCAGTCAAACCAAAGCAACTGGGAGAGAGCAGCCTCTTCAATAAGGTGTTTTGAGAACTGGATATCCATTTCCAAAAGAATGAAAGAGGACTTCTACCTCACACCTTATAGAAAAATTAACTACAATTGGATCAAAGACCTAAACATAAGCACTAAGACCATAAGACTATTAGAAGAAAGCATGGCAATATCTTAAAGATCTTGTGATAGGAGTTGGCTTCCTAGACCTTACACCCAATATGCGAGCAACCGAAGAACAAGTAGACAAATGGGATCGCCTCAAAATCAAACACTTTTTTACATCAAAGAAAAAGGCAGCCTACACAACGGGAGACAATATTTGGAAACAACATATCAGATAAGCATTTAATATCCCAAATGTATAAAGCAATCCTACAACTCAACAACAGAAAGACAAACAACTCAGTTAAAAAATGGGCAGAAGACATGACAGACACTTTTCTGAAGAGGAAATACAAATGGCTCAAAAACATGAACAAGTGCTCAACTTCACTGGCTATTAGGGAAATACAAATCAAAAGTACAGTGGGATATCATCTCACACCTAGCAGAATGGCCATTATCCAAAAAACAGAAAAGTGCTGGAGAGGGTGTGGAGAAAGAGGCACACTTATTCATTGTTGGTGGGAATGTAGAATGGTGCAACCACTCTGGAAGACAGTGTGGAGGTTCCTCAGGAAGCTAAGTGTAGATTTGCCATATGACCCAGCTATTCTATTACTAGGTATATACTCAAAGGAACAGAAAGTTAAGACAAAAATGGACATTTGTAAACCAATGTTTATTACAGCATTATTCACAATTGCCAAGAGATGGAAGCTGCCTGAATTTCCATCAGTGGACAAGTGGATAAACAAACTGGTATATACACATGATGGAATATTGTGCAGACATGGAACATATAATAATGTGGATGAACCTTGAGGACATTATGTTGAGTGAAGTTAGCCAGAAACAAAAGGACAAATACTTTATGGTCTCACTAGTATGAACTAACATTAATAAGCAAACTTTGAGAGCTAAAAGCTGATAACACAGGCTACCAGGAGATAGAAAAATGGTAGAGGTTGGGTATTTGATGCTGAAGGACTACAGAATGTTCAGCAGGATTGATTGTACAGATCCAGGAATAACTAGCATAATACTGTGTGAAGGTAGCGCAATACTGTAAGTACACTGAACAAAGATGTCTGTGAATAAAGCTGAAAGAGTTGGGGTAGGGGAATGTATGACACCAGAGGTAAACATAGGTAATAAAGACTGGGACTGTATAGCCTGGCAAAGACTGGAGTGAACAATGACTGTTGTTAAATGTACAAATATAAAAATATTTTTACAATTGTGAGAAGAAATGAGTGTTGAAAATGGGATGGTATTTGGGGAAAACAATCAAAGCAAAATGGAGTCTATAGTTAACAGTAACTTTGTAATATGCTTCCATTAAATATAACAAAGGCAATATACCAAAGTTAAATGTGTGTGAGACGGGATATAAGGGAAGGATATCAGATTCTTGGTACTGGTGTTGTTTCCTGTCCTTAGTGTTATATTTTATTATATGACATTTTATTTTTCTTTTTATTATCTTTTTTAATTATTCACCAAAAAAAAAACCTTTTTCATAGTAATCAATATGTTCAAGTGCTGATTGTGGTGATAAATGTACAACTATATGAAGATACCAGGACTGTACACTGTGGATAATCATATGGTATGTGAATATGTCTCTATAAAATTGTAGGAAAAAACATAAATATGTGTAAAAGCACTGGAGAAAACATGGGAGAGGGAGGTACCCATTTACTGTTGATGATGAGGCAGAACGGCATAGGCTTTCTGGAAGTCAGTGTGGTGGTTCCACAAGAAGCTAAGTTTGTGGCCGGCATAAAGTCCTGCAACCTTATTATGGGGTATGTACTTGAAAAAACTGAGATCAGAGACATGAATGGACATTTTCACATTGGTGTTTATGGAGGTAGTATTCATGATTTACAATGGATGGAGGTGGCCTAAGGGTATACTGACTGAGGAACAGAATGGTGAATTGTGTATGTATACAATGGAATACTGAGCAGCTATGAGAAGGAGTGAAGTTGTGAAACACTACATGAGGTGAATGGATCCTGTAGACAGCATTTTGAGTGAAGTATGCCAGAAACCAAGGCAAACATTAAAATGCCTCACCAGTATGGACTAACTACAAGGTGTAAACCCATAATTGAATCTTAGAGCACAGCCTAATAGGGACATGCTTATAATTGTGCCTGAGTCTCCCCCTGAGTGCCTCTTTGTTGCTCAGATGTGACCCTCTCCCTCTAGATAAGCCACCTCAGTGGGTGATCTCACTGTCCTTCCCCCATGTGACTTCCAGTGGTGTAAATCTCCCTGGCAATGTGGGATATGACTCCCATGGATGAATCTGGACTCAGCATTGTGGGACTGAGAACATCTTCTTGACCAAAAGGGGGATGCAAAATGAAGTGAAATAAAGCTTCAGTGGCTTAGAGATTTCAAATGGAGTCAAGAGGTCATTCTGATGGGCACTCTTATGCACAAATAGGTAACACTTTTTAGGTTATAATACATTGGAATAGCTAGAAATAAATACCTGAAATTATCAAACTCCAACCCAGTAGACTTGACACTTGAAGATGATTGTACAACATGTAGTCTACAAGTGGTGACAGCCTGATTGTGAAAACCTTGTGGATCATACTCCCTTTATCCAGTGTATGGATGGATGAGTAGAAGAATGGGGACAAACACTGAATGAAAAATAGAGTTGGATGGGGGTGGTGATTTGGGTGTTCTATTTTGCTTTTATTTCTTATTCTTATTCTAATACTTTCTGGTGTAAAGAAAGTGGTCAAAAATAGATTGGGGTGATAAGGCATAACTATTTGATGGTACTATGAACAGTTGATTGTATGCCATAGATGATTGTATGGTATATGAATATATCTCAATATAACTGAATTTAATTTCAAGAAAAGTAAATCAGCAATGGGGGAAGAGGGGAATGGAATGTTTTGGATGTTTTTTTATTTCAATTTTTATTTTATCTATTGGAGTAAATGAAAATGTTCAAAGATTGTAGTGATTAATTCACAACTATATGATGATACTGTGAACAACTGTACACTTTGAAGGATTGTATGTTATGTGAATATATCTCAATAATTTGCATTTTAATAAAAGCATATGAAAAGATGTCCAACATCACTAGCTATTAGGAAAATGCAAATCAAAACCACAGTGATATCATTTCACACCTACTAGAATGGCCACTACTGAAAAAAAAAACACACAAACAGAAAACTGCAAGTGATGGGGAGGAAATGGAAAAATAAGATACTTAAATCACTGATGGTGGGAATGTAAAAAGGTGCAGCTGCTGTGGAAGACAGTTCAGCGGTTCCTCAGGAAGCTAATTATAGAATTGACATATGATCTGGCAATCCTGCAGCTATGCATATATTCAGAAATACTGAAAACAAGGACTCAAACCAATATTTTCACACCAATGTCAATAGAGGCATTATTAACATTTGTCAAAAGATGGAAGCAACCAAGTGTCCATCAACTGATAAATGGATAAGGGGCCTGAAATAGCCAAAAACATTTTGAAAAAGAACAAAATTGGATGACACACACTTCCCAATTTTCAAACTTAATATAAAGCTGCATTAATCAAAACAGTGCAGTACTGATACAAGGACAAATAGATCAATGGCATTGAATTAACAGTTCAGAAATAAACTCCATGACTATAGCTAATTGATAACTTTATACACATGGAGAAGTTGCTGGTTTACAGGAAAGTCATACATTAAATATGGAGTTCCCATATAATAACTTCTTAATGTCTTGTATTAGTGTGGAGTGTTTGTTACAATTCATGAAAGAACATTTATATGCTGTGCCAGTTTGAATGTATTATGTCCCCCCAAACACCATTATCTTTGATATCATCTTGTGTAGGCAGACCTATCAGTGTTAATTAGATTGTAATTCTTTGAGTGTTTCCATGGAGATGTGCCACAACCAACTGCAGGTGATGACTCTGATTGGATAATTTCCATGGAGGTGTTGGCCTGTTCATTCAGGGTGGGTCTAAATTAAAACACTGGAGCCATATAAATCAGCTGACAAACAGAAGGAACTCAGTGCAGCTGAGAGTGACATTTTGAAGAGGAGCTACAGCCAAGGGGACACTTTGAAGAATGCACTGGAACTGAGAGAGGAGCTTCAGCTTACAGAGACATTTTGGAGATAGCCTTTGAAAGCAGACTTTTGCTCCAGAGAAGCTAAGAGAGGAAAAATGCCCCAAGAGCAATTGAGTGACATTTTTTGAGGAGCTGAAGCCTAGAGAAAGCCATTTTGAAACCAGAACTTGGAGCAGATGTCGCCATGTGCCTTTCCAGCTAACAGAGGTTTTCCAGACGCCATTGGCCATCCTCCGGTGAAGGTACCCAATTGTTGATGTGTTACCTTGGACACTTTATGGCCTTAAGACTGTAACTGTGCAACCAAGTAAACCCCCTTTATAAAAGCCAGTCCATCTCTGGTGTTTTGCATTCCAGCAGCATTAGCAAACTAGAACATATGCCAAAGAAGGTAGGTGGATTCCTACCCTGCATCATATACAAAAAATTAACTCAAAATGTATCAAAGCCTTAGATATAAGAAACAAAACTATAAGACATTTAGAAAAAAAAGAAAGGAACCAACTGCAGGAACTGGTGTTAGGCAAAGTTTTCTTAGACTTTATATCAAAAGCATCTCAAAGGAATTCATAATGAAAGTAAAAGGACAACCTACAGAATGAGAGAAAACATCTGGAAACCACATATCTGAAAATGGGTTAATATCCACAAAACATAAAGGATTCCTACAAGTCAACAACAAAAAAAGACAAAAACACAATTTTAAAATGAGAAAAACCTTGAATAGACTTTTCTCCAAATAAGATATACAGATGGCCAATAAACACATGAAAAGATGCTCAATGTCATTATTCATCAGGGAATGCAAATTAGAACCACAGTGAGATACAACTTCACCCCCAAAAGAATGAATACAATTTAAAAAATGGAAAATAAGTGTTGGAAAAGATGTGGAGAAATAGGAACACTCATACATTGCAGACATGAATGTATAATGCTGCAGCCACTGTGGAAAATAGTTTGGCAATTTCTAATTAAATTAGATATAGAATTACTCTGTGACTTGGCAATCCCACATCTAGGTATATACCCTCAAAATTGAAGGCAGTGACCAAAATACATTTGCATTTCAATGTTAATAGAGGCATTATTCACAATTGCTGAAAGTTGGAAGACACTTAAGTGTCCACAAACAGATAAGTGTATAAGCATAATATGGTATATACATACAGTGAAATATTATTTGGCTGAAAAAGAAATGAAGCACTAATGCATGCAACAACATGCATCAAACTGAGTGAAATAAGCCAGACACAAAAGGACAAATATTATATTATCTCACTTACATGACGTAAGTATACGCAAATTCATAAAGTTGGAAAATGGAATAAATGTTACAAGGGGCTGGGTGAGAGTGGGGAATGAAGAATTTATGCTTAACTGATATGGAGTTTCTGTTTTGGGTTATGCAAAAGTTTTGGCTATGGATGTTGGTGGTACAACTTTGTGAATGTAGTTAATACCACTGGATAGTATATTTGAAAGTGGATAAAATGGGAAATTTAAGTTGTATATAAGTTATTAGAATAAAAATTTAATAGAATTGTAGAAGACAGTGAGTGAGCCTTAATGTAAACTATGGGTTATAGGTAATAGTATAATAATAATAATAATAATAATAATAATAAATAATAATAATACAAAGAATAATGCCTCATCAATTGTATAAAAGGTGCCACACTAATACAAAATGTTAATAATAGGGAAAACTGTGTGTTTAAGTGTGATGGGGAAATATATATGAAATCTCTACTTTCACATGATTTTCCTGTAAACCCATAACCATTCTAATTAAAAAAAGATTAAATTTTATATTTGGTAACATCATCATGCCAAAATCACAATAGCAGTCTCATTGTATTATTTTATATATCTTGTTTTTGTATTGATATATAATGGCTTTTGACTACTTGGACATTTTCTTCATTATTTTGGTCAGTTCCAAAAATAAATATTAAAATAAATCTAGCTGTGGAAATTTGTATCCAAAGGCAAACTAACACTTTAGGTGAAAATGTTTGAGGCTGAAAAATCAATGAATCAGTATATTTTAATGATTATTACACATTACAAATTCACAGGTATGATTTCACACTGCTGTTTCCAGCAATAACCAGAATTATACTTACAGTATACTCTCTAACAGATGGTGGAACAGATAATGCTGTCCCTCTATGGCTAAACATTGGGTTTTTGAAAGTATAAAAATGAATTTCTAAATGAGATACAAACTGGCAAGTCTCTCTTGATACATAAACATTTATTCAAGTTTAAATTATCCAGTTAAAACAGAAAAGAAATTTTTTTGTAAAACACTTTTTTGCAGTTTTAATGTTTCTGTAGGTGTATACTTGAGGTCTAAGGGGATTTTCCATGCTGTTTAAAATGTAGCTAACACTAAGAAGTAAAAAATACATTGTATTATTACAATCAATATGTCATTTTATATTTGAGCTGTTTGTAACAGGTTTAGAATATTTTATAAAGACATTGGAGAGAGTCCAATCCATTATCATTTTTTGTAAGTTTTAACACTGAGGCTCAGAGACCTTAAGTAACATGTTCAAGGACACACAACTAATTAATGACAGGACATCAATAAAATCATATTCCTGAATCACAGCTCTTTACAAATAATTTATGTGATACTTTCCATAACTGATATGACTTTAAAATGCATATATATTAAATAGCATATATTTTGCTTTAGGTACTATACATACCTAAGAAATTAGTATCATTAATTAATATTAATTTATACAAACATGAAAGATTATTTCCCCAAATATGTGTTAAGGGAATGATCCCATCATTCTGAAAAACACTGTTAATAAACACAGACTATCTATAGGACATCTATTACTAAATAAATGATAAATGGTCAAATATATATATATATATTTCTATTATAGACAAAGTTTTGTCCCCATCTTCAAGATGTAAATATATTATTGAAGAAAACTAGTCATTTTTAGCTGAGCTAGTTGATATTATGCAGTTCTATAAAAGGAGCAAATCTATGGATCCAAGAGTGTGAAGAAAAACACTGGTCAAGTTTGAAGCATTTTTCTGTAGAGTACATGCAGCTGAGGGGCTTTCTTTTCACCAAATACCAATCCCTATGACTCCCCTCATACACACAAAAACATATTTCCCATTTTATTGCAGTTAGGTGAAGGTACGGAAACTGTGCCTGTTCTACCACTAAAACATATCTGTGTGTGCCATAAGGCTCCCCCCAATCAGCTGTTTTGGGAATTCAGTGATGAGATAACAATGTTATGTTACCACCAGATGCACGGGAAGTCACAGACACACTTAGCAGACATCTTCCAGCCTCACCTAATCCCCTTTTTTTCCTCTCTTGCTTGTTTGCAGGTGTTTATTATATTTCCATTCTTTTTTGTTTTAGTATGTTTCTGTTTCACAAGAGACCACAGGCAGCCAGGGAAGACATTAAATCTTAACCAGGCAAGCAGCTAGGGCACAAAGGTTGATCATTTGCAGGGCCCTGTCCTTCTGGAGTGTATAAAAGTCCAACAGTCAGGCAGTTTCCACATCCCTCATCTCTGATTTGAAGTGACACATACAGAGCAGCTGAACAGTTGTTCTCCCCAGGGAACAAGCCACAATTGGTCACCCTTCTCCAATGTGAAGCAGGACTTGCAGAGCTGCCATCCACTGACACTGACCTGGGCAGTTAACTTCCTGAGGGACCAGCCTCAGTGGAATCCTTTTCCCCTTTGTTTTGTGTAATTAATGAAGTGAGCATTTGCTGGTAGTCCCTGTTTTAACTGTGTCTGTGTTCCCATAATGAAGTATGTCAGCTTGCTCAACACCATATCACCCTATCTCAATTCTCCTCATGAGCAGCAGAGCCTTTTCATGCCTGTTACTGAGATCCATCCACATTCAATTTTGGTATATTCAAAGGAGCAGACAAAATTCCAGCAATCTGTATAGGAGATATTTCTAATGTCAAGTATACAATGGGATTATATAGACCAATTGTCCTGCTTAGGCATCACCCTTTTGTAAGTCCCATAATGTCTGTACTTCTCAAGTCTGCATCTGGAGTCTGTCTCTTTTCTGGTGATTTTCTGGATGGGTGATATGACTATGTCATGTGAAGAGTGTGTGTGATGAAGACATCCAACTGACAACCAACAAGGAACTGAATGCCTCAATTGAATTCTATCCATAGCTACAAGAGGTTGGAAGAAAATCCTTCCCCAAGTGAGCATTCACATGAGATTCTGGCCTTGGGTGAATTCTAGAATTTAGCTTTGTGAGACCCTAAGGCAGAGAATCCAGTTAAACCATGCACATGTTCTGACCTACAAAACTGAAATTATAAACAGGTGCTTTAAGCACTAAGTTTGTGGTGGTTTGTTGGGCAACAATAGATAGGTAATACATTAATAAAACCTGATATCACATCTAGTTACTGGTCAATCAGTTATCATCACAAATGGCATCCAATATGACACTTTTAGAACTTTAATCATTTATTTTGAAGATTCAAAATAGTAAAGGTTCTTTAGGTCAATTCTGATATTTCTTTATAAATGCCCTAATTCTTTTACACTGTAAACTCTAGTTTCAGTAGTGAATTATTTGCTCATATCCTGAGTCTTGACAGTCATTATTTTTTACTAAATGTCTCATGACCTAACACTATGAATATGATATTTTTTTCCATTCCTCACAGAAGCATAGGGATGAAAATGTGAGCCAGTTCTTAATTTCTAATACCAACCTTAAAGTAATTTGATTAAAGTCTCCTTCCTTCCTGGTTATTAGTTTCACTTTTGCCAATGTTTTCTACAGCAGCAATAGAATAGTATGATTTGCCATATGCCCCTCACTTTGTCCATGTATACAAGGATCATATTTGGCATCTAAATTCCATTGATATTGTCTGTTGCCCCTCACATGCCATGAAGTTTTCATTACCACAAAACTTAGTTGCGTTGGGAAATATCCCAGCATCAAAATATTGCCTATTCCTCCCTATCCATCATTTTCTAGTCCAAGAAGGATTCTTTTCTTATTGAGTTTGGTGTCTTTGCATAAGTCTCACAACTATTATCAGACTGTGTGCTACATGTCACTGACTCAATATTAGTAGATTCTATGTTCATAATTGATAAAAGTATTTACAAGACATTTCAATTCAATGTTTATATAGTAGGTTAAACAGCTTTCATAATATTTCAACTGCAGCTTCAGTCCCTCAACAACAGAGCATGCACTCGATTGCAAGAGACAAGGTTGAATAATAAACAAATAAGGCCCATTTAATAGAAGCTACACCTTTGGTTCATCACCCGTTAATTTACTGTGCCTGTCATCTCTGAGAATACACACCAAGGTGCACACTTCCTTGTGCAACAAAAGTTCATCAATCAGGGGGTTTACAATAATCTGCTCTGATAACCAAGTACAATCTGAGTGACCCACCCTGATGTTAATTTCTGTATTTTGCAGGAAATATTGTTAGAAGATGGATCCAAGGTCATTATCTCAGGTAACAGTAGAGCTATCTTGAAAATAAAATAGGAAAGAAGACCAAAGACAATAAAAATGAAATGTTATAGTGATAATATGATGTGAAAAAGAATACGTATTTTATCTGCAGTTTAAAATTGCTCTAGAAGTTAGGATTAGGAATAAATAAAAAGAAAAAGTTCTGTGAAAGAGGTCAATATATATTTATTTCTTATCTATCAAGAGCTTATCACTTCCCAAGGTTAAGGGGGAAAATATAAAAATTTAAAAAATACTCTTTTCATAGTGACAAGATGATAAAGTTCATATTTATATGAATTCATGTTCATAATTGTTGGGCTATTTATCTCAAAGCAATTTATAATAGTTAAGAAATATGTTTGTCATAAAAGCTTTGGTGTAATTGAAATCCTTCAAGTATTACACATAAAATATAACAAATAGGACAAAAAAAATTGATGGTTAAATATTTTGAGCACTTCGTTTTCAGAAAGGGACACTAGAAAAAGCTAAAATAACAAATGATGTCCTTAGTTCAGCCAGTTTGGGCACCATGTTGAAGGCAGATTTTTTGGTAAAGGAATATTTTCCATAATGTGTTAATTTGTTAACTCTCTTAGCTTCAAACCTAGGCAGACATATATGTCAACAACAGATGGAACTAATGAAGAGGGGCCCATTTTTGAAATGGAAATCAAGATGGGAAGGAGCACTGTAGGAAAGTGGCATGAAGTTGACAATCAACCCATCCTAACATCTTGACATCTGGTTAAAACAATAAGTAATTCTAAATGCTCACATGGGGATCACATCCACATTAAATGAAATTAGATAGGGCATTTATTAATATATGATTTACATATGTTAAATAACATTGAGTACTATTGAAATACTATGAAATAGCATTTATTGTACATGTAACATATTCTAAGTAATTTACATGTGATGACTTCATCAACACAACAACCTTACAAGGTAGATGCATCATGGTCTAATTGCAGGTGAGAGAACTAAAGTACAGAGATGATAAGTGACATGACAAAGTCATATAGCTAAGATTTGAGCATAGTGAATCTGACTCCCATATTCTTAACCATAGCTCTATGTTACCACCTTCAATACTTAGTAGGTGGGGCAGTAATCATCAATTGAGAATTAGGTATCAGAGACAATAATATTTTTATGTTACCTAATGAATTCACAAAATACTGGTTTATTTTATGATTAGTTTCATACCATGTTGAACTTACACACTTGTCCACACAAATTCTAACATACACATATGCACACATAGAAAATAATTGTATGAGAGAGTGGCAATAACATTATTTTAATTGATTAAGAAAACTATTTTTAAAAGAGCATTGTAAAACTAATTGTTGGATACTAGACAAAAGGAAGGGATAGGCAGGTGTGAGATGAAATGACCAAAGAGGTCAGTTCATTAGACATTAAAAAGTTTCTTATGTGTATGAATTAAAAAAAAAAATCAATTTCTGCAGTGGTATGATATCATCATATGCACATTCTCTATGTTACCTATATTTCTTTAATTTGCAACCATTTTTCTATTCCTTACACTCCATTTCTCATTAGAGGGTTGTATTTTATATTTTTTCTCCTGAGTTACCATGAAAAGGCTTTATAAAATTAAGTCTAATTTTTTATATCATCTTACAAAAATATTATTATAGTTACATGAATTTATTACAGATATCAGAAGGAAAACCAACTAATACAAGAACTGTTGACATATGAATTGGTTGTATTTTTATAAGTGAAATAAAAATTAAAATTATATTTTTTATACTTTCCCTTCTAAATGGTTACCATTCTTACTGTGACTCTTATCAGATTTTGCTTTATCTCTTTATCCATTCTTCTAGCTAATGGGGAACAAATTACTTATTACTCATGAAAGACGCTAACTACCTAGTGTTGCAGAAAGAGAGAATATTACAATTTACATTTAAATGAGATTTGAAATGTTAATGAGCAGATCTAGTACTCTAATTATCTCTACAGATACATTAAATTAAGGTAAACTTTAGTGGATGGATCATTCCTTGTGTCTTACTTTACTTGCCCTATGGTATTGCTTGATAGCATATAAAGCACCTGGTACACATTTTAGATTCATTCAGTGTTACAAGACAAAATTATACAGTCAAATAGCTGTAATGATTATTAATAAAACAATTTTAATACAGAGAATATACACAATTAATATAAAAGATATTTTAAACCCAAAATTGTCTTAAGACAATATTTCTTCATTTGAGTTGTATTCATTTATTTTCCTGAGGTAAAAATACAATATAATAGATGAGGATATAGACATTTTTGATAAAAAAAAATCCTTACTTTACTTCTTTCTTACTTTAATACAGTCATTTCTATAATGCATAAATTTGTGTGTAGTAAATAACAATACAGTGAAAACTAAGTTCATATGTGGTTTTTCTTGAGATGACTATGTTTTGTATACCAAGGAACATAAGTTCACCCTGAAATATTCCAGGTAACTAAATGTCATGACCCATAGAGGAATACACAGAATACAAATACCTAATCTTTCATAAGCAAGTTTGTATATTTTCACTGCCCTAGAAGGAGTATTGTGTTCTTCTCCCAAGTGTCTGTAATTTTTGATACATGTTTTCATGAAGCATTCCATATATGAATAAATCTCCAGGTTATAAGAATTCAAGAAGTGACTGATAAAGAGAGGCCTTAATAAAAGAAAAATGGAAATCCTCTCTAGGAGAGGAAACAGTTGCACATAATAGGTTAATTTTAATAGTAGTGGCACATGCTCAGAGCAAGAAGCAGATGTAGAAGACATGAGAGATTATACTTATTCCTATAGGGTAGCTGATAAATAACCAGGAACTGTCTGTAACAACTGTTTGGGGGACTTCTGTGACTGGACACACATTGTACACCAGTCTGAAATTGGTAGAATGACTGAGATCACAGTGAAGAACTGTAAATTTGCCTGACCAGGAGGCTGGCACACTTTCCCCACAGGCATAGGAGAATGTCTTGGAGCTGGTTCCCAAGGAAAATCAAAGCAGTTTCTGCTGGGAGCAAGGAAGGGGGCTCAACAATGCTCTTATTGAAGAATTAATTAACAAATTTGGAGTGCTAAATAAAAGCTCTGACTAGAGATAAATCAAGCGCAAGCATGAAAGGAATCAGGAGGTTTTCCCACAGCAGAGGGGAGGCAGGGATAACAACAATAACAAAACGCAGCAACTTTTGGAATTGGAAGAGCTCAGAATACTGGAAAAAGGCTGGACCCCATGAAAAAGGGGCACATAGAAACAGGTACCAACTCCAGCTTTTGATTGGCAAACCCAGTGAGCTGGGGTCTGGCTCAGAAAAGGTTTTTTTTTTTTTTTTTTTTTTTTTTTTTCCTTTTTTCCTTTTGTTTCTCTCCATTTCTTTTATTATTATTATTATTATTATTATTATTATTATTATTATTATTATTATTATTATCATTATTATTGCTATTACTTTTTAAGCCCATTAGAGCTGTGGGAACTCTCAGTTTTCAGCACTGCCCCAGACAAGGGCAAAATTAAAGTTGTCTGAGAGTAACTAGTCAGGTGAAGGAGATAATTTCCTAAAGCATTTACCTTTAGGTAGTCTCTACTGGGAGCAAAGGAAGGTAGCTCAGCAAAGCAACAACTATGGCTTTAATCCTAGCAGAGAGGAGGTGGGGCTGACATAAAATAATTAAATAAAATAAAAAAGAACAAAAACAGAAGCTTTTGGAGTTGGCTGAGATCAGAGTGCTGGAAAGGGGCTATGCCCCAAAAAGGGGGTGCACAGAACTGGGTACCTATTCTTGCTCCTGACTGGTTAAAATTGGGGGCGGGGGAAAGGTTCTGAAAAGGGATTACATTTTTTTCATACTTTTTATATTTTTTCTTTAACTTTTCTTCTTTTTTCAAAACTATTTAAATAGCTCACTAGAGATAGCCTCAGATATTTTCAATTGGCAGCTGGACCCAGAAAAGGGTGGTGCTAAGATAGGTCTAATAGACAAAGCTATGAGTCTAGGGTGACAGATAATTCCCTAAAGGGCATAACTTTCCCAAGAAGAGAGGGGCAGGGACCAGCTGAAATGGCAGCCCTCCTTGAGAGAACTCAGACCCCAGGGGCTGGAAAAGAGAAAAAGCTTTATTCAGCCATGTCCCTGGCAGGGGCAGGGGCTGTTGAAAATTAGAGGCACTGCATCTCTTTACACTGGTGTGGAGCTACAATCTGACAAGCATCACCTGCTGGACAGGATAGGAAAAGCACAGAGTCTAGAGACTTCACAGGAGGGTAAGACAACATTCTGGGTCTCCTTATCAGGGAAACAATACAGATTGCACCCTCCTTCTGAGATCTGAGGCTGTTTGGACTGGGAAAATCTTATTGAGGTCAATCATATCTGAGGAGTCACCTTCATAAAAAGGTTACATATAGGCAAAGCAAAAACCAGAAAAATAAGAGCTGAAATATTCTGATCAACTAAAAAGAAGCAATGCTAGAGGTCTAGAATAAGTTGAACTGAACAAAGACTAGATAGAGAACAAAGCCAACCAAAAGAGAATGAGCTCAAAGCCATTAGATAGATAATGAGCTCAAAGCTATTAGATAGAGAACAAAGCCAACCAAAAGAGAATGAGCTCATTCTCAAAAGAGAATGAGCTCCAGAATAAAAGAGAATGAGCTCCAGAATAAGCTAATCAAGAAAATCAGATGCATTGGAAGCAAAAAATCACTCATACTATGAAACACAAAAATATGGACCAGTCAAAGGACCAAACTAACACTTAAACTGAGATACAGGAGCTGAAAAAACTAATTAAAGAGTTCAAACTCATCTTCTGAATCAAATTGATGAGCTGAAGGAAAAAGTGGTAAAAAAGAGATAAAAGATTTAAAGAGGACACTGGGTGAACATAAAGAAGAATTTGTAAGCATTAAAAAGCAAATGGCAGAACTTATGGAAATGAAAAGTACAAAGGAAGAGATGAAAAACACCATGGAGACACACAACAGCACATTTGATGAGACAGAGAAAGGATAAGTTAACTAGAGGACAGGACATCTGAAATTCTACACACAAAAGAACAGATAGGGCAAAGAGTAGAAAATTACTAACAGGCTCTTAGGGAATGGAATAACAACATGAAGTGCATGAATATACATGTTATGGGTATCCCAGAAGGAGAAGAGAAGGGAAAAGGGGCAGAAAGAATAATGGAGAAAATAATCATTGAAAATTTCCTAGCATTATGAAAAATATAAAATTAGAGATTCAAGAAGTGCAGTGTAGCCTGAACAGAATAGATCCAAATAGACCTACTCCAAGACATTTACTGGTCAGATTGTCCAATGTCAAAGACAAGGAGAGAATTCTGAAAGCAGCAAGAGAAAAGAGATCCATCACATAGAAGGGAAGCTCCATAAGACTATGCATGGATTTCTCCACAGAAACCATAGAGACAGGAAGGCTGTGGTATGATATATTTAAGATACTAAGAGAGAAAAAAAACTGTTAACAAGAAATCTATATCTGGCAAAACTGTCCTTCAAAAATGAGAGCGAGTTTAAAATATTTGCAGACAAACAGACACTGAGAGAGACTGTAACCAAGAGACATCCTCTACAAGAAATACTAAAGGTATGTTGATGGGAAAAGACAGGAGAGAGAGATTTGGAGAAGAGTGTAGAAATGAAGACTTTCAGAAAGGGTAAAAACAGAGGAGAGAGACAAAATTAAGATATGACATATAAATCCCAAAAGACAAAATGATAGAAGAAATCACTGCCCTTACAATAATAATGTTAAATGTTAATGGATTAAACACCCCAATAAAAAGATATAGACTGACAGAATGGATTAAAAAACAGGACCCATCTATATGCTGTCTATAAGAAACTCACTTTAGACACAAGGGAAAAGACAGGTTGAAAGTGAAAGGTTGGAAAAAGATATTTCATGCAAACAACAACCAGAAAAGAGCAGGAGCAGCTATAGTAATACAGGAGAAATTAGATATCAAACATAAAACAATTAAAAGAGAAAAAGAAGGACACTATACATTAATAAAATGGACAATTCATCAAGAAGACATAAAAGACATAAATGCATATGCACCAAGCTAGGGTGCTCCAAAATACATTAGGAAAACACTGACATCACTGAAGGGAGTAGACACCTCTACAATAGTAGTTTGAGGCCTCAATACACTGCTCCCATCAATGGATAGAATGTCCAGACAGAGGATCATAAGGAAACAGAGATGTTGATTTGTACTATAAATGAACTAGACTCGACAGACATTTACAGAACACAACACTTCACATCAGTAGGATATGCATTTTTATCAAGCATTCATGGATCATTCTCCAGGATAGATCACATGTTGGGTCAGAGAAAGTCCAAAAAATTTTAAAGATGGAAACTATACAAAACAGTTTCTTGGATCATAATGGAATTAAGTTGGAAATCAAAAACAGGCAGAAGGTGGGGAAAATCACAAATACATGGAGGGTAAACAGAACACTTTTAAATTACCAGTGGCTAAAGAAGGAATTAAAGAGAAATTAGCAAATATCTTGTGGCAAATGAAAATAAAAGCACAACATATCAAAATTTATGGGATGAAGCAAAAGTTGTGCTGAGTGGGAAATTTATCACCCTAAATGTCTGTAATAAAAAAGAAGAAAGAGGAAAAATTTATGCATTAAGCTGGAGGAACTGGAGAAAGAACAGAAAATTAACCCCAAAGCAAAGAGAAGGAAAGAAATAACAAAGATTAGAGTAGAAATAAATGAAATTGAAAATAGGAAAACAATAGAGAAAATCAATAAAATAAGAAGTTGGTTCTTTGAAAAATCAATAAAATTTATGGCCCTTTAGCTAAGCTAACAAAAAAGGAGAGAGTATGCAAATAAACATCAAAAAATGGGAAAGGGGACATAACCACTGAACCAACAGGAATAAAGGAGTTAATGAGAAGATACTATGTGCAACTATATGCTAAAACATGAGGCAACTTAGATGAAATCAGCAACTTCCTAGAAAAGCATGAACAACAAACATTGACTCAAGAATAAATAGAAGACCTCAACAAACAAATCACAAGTAAAGATATTGAGTCAGTCATCAGAAAGCTCCCCAAAATAAAATTCCAGGTCCATCAGATGGTTTCACATGTGAATTCTACCAAGCATTCAAGAAAGAGTTGGTACCAATCCTGCTCAAACTCTTCAAAAAAGTTGAAGAGGAGGGAAACCTACCCAACTCATTTTATGAAGCCAACATCACCCTAATATCAAAGCCAGACAATGATGCGACAACAAAAGAAAACTATAGATCAATCTCTTCAATGAATATAGATGCAAAAATCCTCAACAAAACATTGCAAATCAAATCCAGCAGCACACTAAAGAATTATACACCATGACCAAGTTGGATTTATTCCAGGTATGCAAGGTTGGTTCAACACAAGAAAATCAATTAATGTAATACACCACATCAACAAAGTGGAAAAACCACGCAATCATCTTGATTGGTTCAGAAAACAAATTTGACAATATTCAACATCCTTTCTTAATGAAAACACTCAAAAGGATAGGAATAGAAGGGATCTTCCTCAATATGATAAAGGCAATGTATGAAAAACCCACAGCTAACAAACTCAATGGGGAAAGACTGAAAGAATTCCCTCTAATATCAGGAAGAAGACAAGTATGCCCACTGTCCCCATTGTTATTCAACATTGTCCTGGAAGCTGTAGCTAGAGAAATTAGGCAAGAAAAAGAAGTAAAAGTCAACCAAATTGGAAAGGAAGAAGTAAAACTTTCACTGTTTGCAGATGACATGATCCTATATGTGGAAAATACTGAGAAATCTATAGCAAATCTGCTAGAGCTAATAAATGAATACAGAAAAGTTGCAGGGTACAAGATCAGAATTCAAATATCAGTAGTGTTCCTATACACTATAATGAGCAATATGAGGAGGAATCAAGAAAAAAATTCCATTTACAGTAGCAACCAAAAGAATGAAATATTTAGGAATAAACTTAACCAAGGCAACAAATGACCTATACAAGTTAAACTACAAGAAATTGCTGAAAGAAATCACAGAGGACCTAAATTAATGGAAGGACATACTGTATTCATGGATTGGAAGACTAAATATAGTTAAGATGTAAACTCTACCTAAATTGATTTAAACATTCAATGTAATACCAATTGAAATCTCAACAACTTATTTTGCAGAAATAGAAAAACCAGTAAACTAATTTATTTGGAAGGGCAGGTTGCCCCAAATAGCCAAAATATCTTGACAATGAAGAATGAAGTAAGAGGTCTCTAACTACCTGACTTTAAAGTATATTTATTACAAAGCTGCATTGGTCAAAACAGCATGACAATGACATAAAGATAGATATACTGACCAATGGAATTGAATTGAGTGTTCAGAAATACACACTTGCATCTGTGAACAATTGATCTTTGATAAGGCAGTCAAACCAAAGCAACAGGTACAGAGCCGCCTCTTCAGTAAAAGGTGTTTGGAGAACTGGATATCCATATCCAAAATAATGCAAGAGGACCATATTCCACACCTTATACAAAAATTAACTCAAAATGGATCAAAGAACTAAACAGTAGAGCTAAGAACATAAAACTTTCAGAAGAAAATGTAGGGAAATATCTTAAAGATATTGAGATATGAGGTGGTTTCCTAGACCTTACATTCAAAGTGTGAGAAATGAAAGAAGAAATAGATAAATAGGATCTCCTCAAAACTGAACACTTTTGTGCATCAAAGGACTTTGTCAGAAAAGTAAAAAAAGCAGACTACCCAAAGGGAGACAATATTTGGAAACCACATATCAGATAAGGGTTTAATATCCAGAATATATAAAGAGATCCTGTGTCTCAACAATAAAAAGACAAACAGCCCTATTAAAAATGGGAAAAGACATGGAAAGACACTTTTCTTTAGAGGATATATAAATGTCTCAAAAACATAGGAAAAGATGCTTAGCTTCACTGGCTATTAGGGGAATGCAAACAAAAACCACAATGAGATATCATTTCACACCTACTAGAATGACCATTACCCAAACAACAGAAAATTACAAGTGCTGGAGTGGAAGTGGAGAAAGAGACACACTATTCACTGTTGGTGGGAATAGAGAACAGTGCAACTACTCTGGAAGGCAGTGTTATGGTTCCACAGGAATCTAAGTATAGTATTGCCGTATGATCCAGTATTTCTGTTACTAGGTACATACTTGGAGGAACTGAAAGCCAAGACATGAACAGATATTTGCAAACCAGTGTTTATAGCAGCATTATTCATGATTGAAAAGAGAAGGAAACAACTCAAATGCCCATCAATGGACAAGTGGATAAACAAACTGTGGTATATACATATGATGGAATATTATGCAACTGTAAGACAAAATAAAGTCATGGAGCATATAACAAGGTGGATGAAACTTGAGGACATTATGTTGAGTGAAATTAGCTGGAAACAAAAGGACAAATATTGCATGGTCTCACTAATATGAACTAAAATTAATGAGCAAATTTTGAGAGCTAAACTGAGAACACACATTATCAGGAGATAGAAAGATGGTAGAGATTGGACATTTGATGCTGAAGTAATACAGTGTTCAACAGGATTGATTGTATAGATCCAGAAATGGATAGCACAATATTGTGTGATGGAAGCACAATATTGTAAGTACACTGAACAAAGATGACTGTGAGTATGGTTGAAAGAGGAAGGCTAAGGGCATTATGACATCAGAAGGAAAGATAAAGACCATTTAACTTAGTGTAGTCCATGATGGTGAATAAATGTACAAACATAAAAATATATTTTACATGAGTGAGAACAAATGAATACAACTTTGAAAGGTATTGGAAATGGGATGGTATTGGGGAAAAATATAATCAATGCAAACTAGAGTCTATAGTTGATGGTAACATTATAATATGCTTCCTTTAATTATAACATAGGCGATATACCAAAGCTAAATGTCTATAGGAGAGGGACATAAGGAAGGGATATGTGATTCTTGGCAGTGGTGTTGATGTGTGCTCCTTTTATTTTTTTTTTTATTTTGTATTATTCTAATTTTAATTATTTTGGAGTTATGAATGTGTTCAAGGGCTGATTGTGGCAATTAATGCACAACTATGTGATGATACTGTGAATAATTGATTGTACACTGTGGATCATTGCATGGTATTTGACTATATCTCTATAAAATTGCAGGGAAAAAACAAACAGAGGTATGTAAGTGCTGGATATAATGTGGAGAGAGGGATGTAACTATTCAATTTTGGTTGGGAGGTAGAATGGTGCAGCCCATCTGGAGGGCAGTGTGGTGGTTGCACAAGTAGCTGAGTATGGGGTTGCTATAAGATCCTGCCACCCATTAATGGTATATACTTGGAATGACTGAGAGCAGGGATATGTATGGACATTTTCACACTGGTGTTTATGGTGACAGTAGTCACAATTTGCAATGGATGGAGGCAGCCTAAGTATACATCATCTGATGAACAGAATAGTGAACTGTGGTGTATGCCTACAATAGCATATTGAGCACCTGCAAGATAGGATGAAGCTATGAGGCATGCTACTAGGTGAATTTACCTTGAGGACACATTTTGAGTGAAATAAGCCAGAAACAAAAAGACAAACATTATAATGCCCCACTGATACAGACTACAATGTGCAAACTCTAAGAATTGAATCTTAAAGCATAGGTTATCAGGGGAAAGCTTATTGTAAGCTCTTATAGCAGTCACATCTATTCTTTAGTTGTAATGGTTATCTAAATTCTGAGATACTGAACTCTTTGTGTATAACTTTGTTGGTCTCTGAAACTTTGGTTATCTCTGTGACACCTGAGACTCAGAGGTAGAGTTTGGAAGCTATGAGTGTACATATTTCCCTATACAGCAACTGTTACAAAGCTGAAAAAGAGTTCAGACTTCAATTATAGATATGAATGAAGCAGATCTGGTTAGGAACTAAGGCAAATGAGACCAAAGGGTAAGAGATGATACTGATGGTGTTTTAAAACTTCAGCTTCTCTTTGAGATGAGAGGAAAACATGTTTATTTGTTGCAAAATCTATATTTTCTTTAGCACACTATATAATTGAACTTGTATGGACAGTTTTTTTCAAACTCCATAATTACATGAAATTTTGAATAGGGAATGAGATCTGGTTAGTTTGCACAGGTTAGTGTGAAATCCCAATAAATCCTGGAGTAATTTGAGTGAGAATAAAAAATCCCTCTAGAGGGACTGGGGAAAACGGTGGAAATATTAAACTTCCCCACCTGTGTAATTACTAATATTTTCACAAGCATTGGGGATTACCAAATTAGAAGGTTGAGCCTTTGATTTTGGGGCTTGCCTTTGTGAAGCTTGTTACTGCAAAGGGGAGGCTGAGCCTACTCATAATTGTGCTTAAGTCACCTCTGGAGAACCTCTTTTGTTACTCAGATGTGGTGTCTCTATGCCAACTCAGAAGGTGAACTCACTTCCCTCCCTGCTATGTGAGAAATGACTCCCAGGGGTGTAAATCTCCCTGGTAACCTGGGACATGACTTCCAGGGATGAGCCTGGACCCAGCATCATGGGATTGAGAAAGCCTTCTTGTCTAAACAAGGGAAGAGGAATTAAACAAAATAAAGTTTCAGTGGCTAAGAGATTTCAAATGGTGTTAAAAGGCCATTCTGGAAGTTATTCTTATGCATTATATAGTTATTCTTTTTAGTTTTTAGTATATTAAAATGGCTAGAAGGAAATACCTGAAACTGTTCAACTACAATCCAGTTGCCTTAATTCTTGAAGATGATTGTGTAACTATATAGCTTACACAGTGTGAATGTGTCATTGTGAAAACCTTGTGGCTGACACTTTCTTTATCGAGTGGATGGACAGATGAGTAGAAAAATGTAGACAAAATTTCAGTGAATAATTGGGGGGCTGAGAGGGATTGGATGTTTTGTGTGTTTTTTTACTTGTATTTTTATTATTATTTTAATTATTATTATTTTTTTTTTTTTTGGTATAATGAAAATGTTCAAAAGTTGCTTGTGGTGATGAATGCAAAACTATATGATGGTACTCTGAACCACTGATTATACACTGTAGATGACTGCGTGGTATGTGACTATATCTCAATAAATCTGAATTTCAAAAAAAGAAAGATATGAGAGAACCTGAACTGTTAAAGATGTGCTGCTCTAAAGTTTTAGTATAAAGTGTACAAAACATTGAACAAGAGGCTTAACACACAGCCAATCTACACTAAAACCCTAGGCAAGTAGGAGAACCTGTCTTCCTGAGTTAGCATATCAAGCAATAATTGCCCAGAAATCAACAAAAGATCATAAGCCATACAAAGAGACAGGAAGAGATATCTCATTCAAAGGCACAAAATAAACTTCAGAGGAAACACAGACACTGGAACAACTAATCAAAACTGTTCAGTAAAATGCCCTAAATCAATTCAAGGACCTAAAGTATAATATGTACAGAAGTAAAATTAATATAGATATATAACTATATAATATAAGAGAGGCAATGCATGACCCAAAGAAGAATTAGAAAGTTTAGAAAAGGAACATATGGAACTTCTAAGAATGAAAAACACAATAATGGAAATTAACAGTACACTACAGGTATTCAACAGCAGATTTAAATAGGCAGGAAAAAGAATTCATGAATTAGAATACAGGAAATTTGAAATCATACAGTCAAAATATCAGATAGAGAAAAGAATGAGAAAAAAAAGTGAGCAGAGCCTAAGGGTCTTCCTGGAAAACTTGAAATGTATCAACATAATCATTATGGGAATCTCCAAGTGAAAGTAGAAAGGAAAAGGGGCAGAAAAGGGAAATAATAGTCTCAAATTTCCCAACTCACATGAAGGCATAAATATACATGTTCAAGAATCACATAGAATTCCAAACAGCTTAAACTATAAAAGGCCTACTCCAAGACATACCAATTCAAATGTTGAATGCCAAAGTCAAACAGAGAATTCTGAAAGCAGTAAGAAAAAAATGGATTCCTCACATACAAGGGATACTCAATAAGATTAAATCTTGTTTACTCATCAGGAACCAGGCAGACAAGAAGACAGCGGTATGACATGTTTAAGGTAAAGAAAAATCATCAGCCCAAAATTCTTTATCTGGAAAAATTTTCCTTCAATAATGAAGAAGAGTTGAAAACATTCACATATAAACAAAAAGTGAAAGAGCTCATTACTAAAAGAACTGCCCTATAAGAAATGCTAAAGGAACTTCTTCATGTTGCAAGGAAAGGACAGGAGATATTAGTTTAGAGTGTTAAGAAGTAATGAAGATCTCCAATAAAGGGAACAGCTATGGTAAATGCAAAACCCAATAGTATGTTGTCCTCAACATGTAACTCTTCTCTTTAGTTCCTGTAAGATTTATAATAGAAAATAAATAATAAATTATCATATTTCCATGTTATGGATGTGCAAAATATAAAGAGGCAATTTGTGACCAAAACAATTTAAATAAAGGAAACAGAAGGGTGTAAGTGCAGAGACTGTGTATGCTATTGAAGTTAATGTGTTCTTTTTGAACTAGTACATTACAGATTTTGATTCTGTAATATAATCCCTGAGGGAACCACAAAAAAAAGCACTTAAAATATACAAAAACAGAAATGAGACAGAGATCAGTTATATCACAAAATATCTATACACAACAGAAGAATGCAATAAAGGAAAAGAGAGACAAAAAGGATTAAAGACATATGAGAAATAGGAACAAAATGGCTGATGTAAATCCGTCTTATCAATAATTTCACCAAATATAATGAATTAAACTCCCCAATCAAAAGACACAGATTGGTAGGAGGGATTAAAAAAAAACAAGATCCAAATATGTGTTGTTTATAAAAGACTATTAAGACTCAAAGGCACAAATAGGTTGAAAGTGAGAGGATGAAAAGAAATATTCCATGCAAATTATATCCAAGAGAGACCTGGGGTAACTATTAATATCAGACAAAAATATTTTAAGTTAAAAATGATTACAAGAAACAAGAAGGATACTTCTTGATAATTAATTAGTGTATAATTATACATTATATTTAATCCTTGAAAGGGTCAATCCACCAAAAAGAAATAACAATCATATACATTTATGTACCTAAATGAGTGCCCTTAAACACATGAGGCAAATGTTGACAAAATGACAGGAAAAGCCATTCAACCAAGATGCAGGCATAAGATGCTTCAAGGTGCCATCCCCCCAAAGAATATTTGAAAAACTAGCCAAAATTAGCAGAGGTATATTCTTCAGAACTCTGAAAAAAAGTGAAAGGTTAGCAGAAACTTGGTGAGTACAAAATCAAAAAAACGTAGCTTTACAAGAGGTAAGACATCTATAGTGCCTAGCAAATAATAATAATAATAATAATAATAATAATAATAATAATAAAATGAAAAAGAAAAAGGAAAGTAAAAATAAAATTGAAACTAAAAGAAACTGAATTCCATTTTCTAATATTCATACTAAAAATTGAAAATCACTTTAGTATTATATCTTAACAAAGGTATAAAAAGAAATATTACAAATGAATTTGTCCAGAAGAAAAAATGGAGAAAATTTACCATGATTTTGTGAAAAATCCCACAATAAAAAAAGTTATTAAGTACTCATTCTGAAATTAGCAATGTAAACATTTTTATACTTAAAAAATAATTGAATTTAAATTAAAATGAATAAAATGTAATCAGAGTAGGAGTAAGGTTACTTCATAAATATTAACTCAAGGGGAAAAGTCTAAAGTATAAAACAATATAACAACATAAAATGAAGTTTTAAAAACAAATATAAAAATGAAAAACTAACCTTAGGGACACATATTTAATATTTCAGCCAATATTTAATTAAGCTTCATCATTTAATGGGAATTATGCCAATTAAAAGAAATTCAAGATAAGGCCCAGAATATATGATAACTAAGTAAAAACTTCTTTCATCTGTAAGTGAAAAGTGAAAGACAATTTTTATTGCCCATGACACTGAAATAATGTAGCATAAATAGTTAGGCTTATTGGATTCTTTCCCCATTGCTTAAAATTTGATCTGTTCTAGTCACAGAGTGGCTTAACAACAGGAATTACTGTCTCTTGGTTTTGGTTGCTAGAAATACAAAATCAAGGCTTTGGAAAGACTATGAAGTCTGTAGTGTTCTGGTGCTGGCTCTCCGCAATGGTTGGGGTTCTTTGGCTTACATATCTGCCTCCTGTCAAATGGTGATCTCTCCTTGTGTCTACTCTTCTTGTTTCTACTGATTTCTGGCTTCTTTCTGTGGCTTTCTCTGACTGACTGATTTGGAATTTCCTGTCTTTGAAAGACCTCCAGTCATGGATTAAAGTCCATGTGATTCCATTTGTTCTCACCTTAACTAATAATGTCTTAAAAGTTCCTGTTTACAAATGGGTCAGACCCACAGGAATGCAGAATAAACTTAAGAAAGTAGTTTTACTTGGGGTAGGTGATTCAGTCTACCACAGACAATAAGGGCTATTATAATGAATTCCTCCTCATACTTTAAGGCAGTTGTCTTTGCCACATGGTCATATAATTGAATGGACTAACAAGACTCAGCAGAACATTCTCACACAGGGCTTTAATAATAGCAAGGGATATAGGAACATAGTATAGCATTGGGTTCTGAGAGACTTCTAGACACAGCTCCCAGGACACACTTATTCTTTGGATTATGAACAATCAAGATATGTGCAAGAAATCTTGGTTTCAGAGGAACTCAAGCAAATGTTTCTAGAGGGGCTTTTTTATGGTTTACTGGTTACAAAGCCAGGTAAGGCTGTGTAATGTTTTGAAGCAGATTTAAGCCATTGGTCTCCACATATCTAAATAATGTGAAAGTAAGGACCCTGAATGCAGCCAGGGGAATTTCAAATTTTAAATAACATGTTATAAATAACCATCTATCCCATCTCATTCTTATTTAGACCAAAGAAATTACCAGACTTCCAGACATGCCCAGAGATAAGCATAGAGCAAACCAAAGTCAGCTGTAAAATAGTCTTATACACAATCTAACACAAATGGCTGAATAAAGTATATTGAATATGTATGTTTGTTTCTTATTACCTTATTTTGTAAATGTGAAAGTATGTTTCAAATATACCTTAATGCTGGAAAAATGCACATAATTAGGGGTATGGGTTAAGAATTCTGAACCACTATATATGCATAGAGGAATTAAGCAATCAAGTAAATAGATGCAGGTTGCGGAAGCCATGTTTCTCATTGTTGGAGCAAGATGTTTCAGGTAAGCTAGAGGAAAAGGCTAGAATAATATATGTGATAATGGATTAAAGTTTTAGACATTAGTAATAACTCATATTTAGCTTAATAGAACTACTTATTTATGTATGTATATAGATATATGTACATATCTTGGTTAGTATAGACAAATGTATTCCCTTGCTCTAACAGCTGACTGTACCTAGAATCAATGGCATCCCAGTAAAAATACATTCAGAAACACACACACACACACCCACACACATACAATGATGGGGTTATGTCAAAGAAACACAGGAACCAACAAAACTTCCAATGGTACAAGGTGGAAGAATTTGAGCAACGAGTTTAAAAAAAAAAATAATAGCATTGGATTAAGTAGTATTGGATTATAACCCAAAGAATAATATAAATACCCAAGCATCCATACTGGTATAAATGATTGAGCAAATTAATAGATATGAGAGAAGAGACAAGTTTCCCATGCAGAATTACAGATAATTAATGTGGATTCTCCACTCTCAAGAGGGTTGAGAAAAATTCCCACTCCTTCAGTTTGAGTTGCACACAGTGATTTCCTTCCAAAGAGTACATTATGGAATGGGCTTTCCATATAGTTGTACAATAGAGAAAGCTGAAAATTGCTACCTCAGTTTGGTGATCAAAAAATATCAACAGTGATGAGACATGATGATAGCAGGTACCCTTGATATGGTGTGATGAGAATAGCATTTTACGTCTTCCTAACAAGACGCACAATAGCTTTCTGAACATGAGAATAGCATCAGCAAAGATCCAAATTGAGAGGTATTCTACAAAATACAGGGCCAGTATTCCTTAAAAAATGTCAAGATCCACAAAGAATGAATGACTTGTCACAGCCAAGAAAAGCTGGATGACTAAAGTTAACATGGTGCCCTGGATGAGATCCTGAAACAGAAAAAGGACATTATATAAAAACTAATATAAATTAAATATGAAGGAATGTTAGTAAATAATAATATTTCAATTTTTTTTATTAGTTTTGACTAGCATGCCATACTAACAATATAAGTTGATAGGAAAAACTGGGTGTGGGGTAAATGAGATTTCTCTCCACATTGTTCTTGAAAGTTTTCTATAAATATAAAATGATTCTAAAATAAGACATATTTAAAAATACACATAAAAATATCAGCAGACAAATTAAATGGAGAGATTCAATAAATTGATCAACATCCCCTTGATCATATAATATGCCACCATGTATTACTTTAATATTTGAGGCTTTATGTGCAAGTGACCATTTTTACATATAACACTAAGTAAAAGATATTAAATAATGTATTTCAACATAACGAATGTGTGTGTGTGTATATTTAACACCATATTGTCATAAACATTAGTGCAATTGCTAAAAACAGATAGGATGATGCAAATTTTTATAACTGAGTATTCTCTTTTTAATATAATGAAATTATTTTGTGTGAAATGAATAAATGCAAGTTTTCATCTTAGCAAATGTATTATCACTTATTTGCAGGAAGTAAACCTATTCTTTATGTGTAATGAGGATTCTGTTTATTTCAAATTCTCTTTAGGACAGGCATCAGCTCACATGCTGTCCTTAGGCCAAATTAAGCCATTAAAACCGGGGAAATTTACCCCTTCTGGGTCACTGAAGTCATTTTCCTTATATTTCAGGCTTATTATTAATTATAAGTTTTTTAGCATAGTCTAGAACACTTAATAATATTTTCTATGATTTAAACCCTATGATGAATATTTAAAGGAGGCTTTTGAGGCCTTCCCTGAGTAGATACAATCTTTTTCCTCATCTCAGAACTTTTTCTGGCTTGAAATCTTATTTGGCCTTAAAAGAGTTACTCTTTGCCAGAAGTCAGGTCAAAAACCTCACCTAAGCCTCTTTATTTCCCCCACAAATTAAATCTAATAGTCAAGGGATTGGCCAGTTACATTATTTTTTATCCTTTTGAAGTTTTATCATTTTATGTTCCATGATAAATTACTCACAACTTGTAAACTTCTAAACTTATTTTAAGTCAAACTGAGAAGACTTTGGACTTTGGGTAGCTTCAAGTCCCCCCCCCCCCCCGCCTTTATTTTTTTTTACTGCATTTATAGCTCTTTTTTAAAAAAAAAAAAAGAATGGAACTCTCATTTCATAGTGCACAATATAACAAATGTGAATAGATTGGGCCATGTCTCAGTTACATATGGCTCTTGTAATCCAAGGCACAGTTCCAGGGATTATTGCAATATTAAAATTTAGATAGAAGGGTAATGAAAAAGAAGCATTGGACATACATGAGCAGCTATTATCATTAATTTTAAAGTTATTTTCCATGGCAAAATGCAGTTTGGCTATAATGCTCTACAGTATGCATGAAAAAGACAATGAAAAAAGATATTGGGTGATGTTTCTGTAAAGATAAAAGTGGTGCATTGAATATATATATATATATATATATATATATATATATATTTGATTACACAGCTACATTTTCAAAAGTATTTTCTACGTGAAATCTCATTGACCTCAATTAGAATTTGCAACCTAAGTACACCATATGGTTTTGCTTAAAAGCAATGAGACTATTAAATTTAATTACTTTTATATGTGTTTTGCATGGGAAAGATGCTTGTTAAAGGAGCAGCCACTATATGAGAATTATTCCTAGTAAAAATTGAAAACTAAGAAGATGGCTACTGTCTGCTGGTTACTAATTGACAGTCAATTCCAAAGGAAAAGTACTTTCAGTAATGCTAAAAAAAATACCATGCAGAGAATAATGCCACATTGCTAATTCTATTGCTGCTCTAACTCTCTCTATGGTGATATTTGAATGTAATGTGGATAACCAATATTGCTTTAAAAGCAAAGTATTTCTTCTGCTTATAGGTCTTGTCTTCTCTTACTTTCTCCCTTCCCCATAACAAAAGAAAAAATATATATATATGTATATATATATACACACATATATATGTAGGAAGATATAGATAGGAGAATATTATACAGCATTGAGCCATTTCCTTCATCTTTTTCCTTTAAAGAAAGTGTTGCAAATTCTAATCCCTAATAAAATTAGACATACAATGTAATTGATAGAAATGGGTTTTATTTTACTGTGCAAGTACTGATAGGAAATACTTATTTATGGAAAAATGGAATGCAATTTCCAGAATTTATTGTTGTTTCAGTTCCAGCTAATTTTTCCATGTGATGACATTTTTTATATGCTATTGCTAGATCTGTTGAGCTTATTTTTTAAAAAATCTGGGAATCCACATATGAAGTAAAATCTTCAAATTTTAAAATGTGGAAAATAATTTGATTAAACAATAAGAGCAAAACAAGCATTTCTCCATGTTAAATATGTGTTGGTAATTGAATTATGTCCTTCAGAAAATGCAGGCTCATGTCCCAACCCCTGGTCCTGTGGTTGTGAACCCTTTTTTAAATAGGATCTTTGAAGATGTCATTAGTTAAGGTGTGCCCAAACTGAATGAGGGTGGACCTTAATCCAATATGGCTGAAGTCCTTATAAGCAAAGGAAATAGGACATAAGAGAAAAGCCATGGGGAGCCCCCAGAAGCTGGAAGTCAATGGAACGTAGAAGAGAAAGAAGATGCAGCAAGGTATATTGCCATATGACAGAAAAAATAAGGGCCAGGGATTGCCAGCAGCCAGTCCCAGAATGCCACATTCTTCAGGATGAAAGCTTCATCTTGCTAAGGCCCTAGTTTTGGCCTTTTCCTGGTCTCAAAAACTATGCAACAAATTCCTGTTGTTTTGCCAACCTATCATATGATATGTGTTTTAACATCTCATGGACTCTCTGCTTTCTCCTCTTCTAGCATCCCAACTTTTCATCGCAAGAAAACTGCTGACATATTACACCATAAAATATTATTTTCCTGCCTTGTTTTAGGCAAGCAAATAAATCTGAAGTGACAGAAACCATAAGAAATGAAAAGAAAAAAAAAGTAATTGTTTTATGTTTTTTAAAAAAAACTGCAAACAACGGAGGAACAGTCCAGTAAAATTTCATTAACAACCCAACAAGTTTCATTCAGACAATTTACAAAATGTGATATAATTTCCTTTCTTTATATTGTAAATGCTTTTTTTTTTTTTTTCTGGTTTGACTTTCCTTAAAAATAAGTTGCTAATCCTAGTCAAAGATAATTGATAAGGCATATACTTTTCCTATCAGAATTCTATTAAAATCACATAAAACTTACAAAAACCAGCACAAATTCCATTGTTGAAAACTCATAAAGGGTATCTCCTACCTATAGAGCAGATAGTTCTTTAAATATAATGCATATGATGGTTATAGAGATAGCTAAATTCAATGTAGTGGAAACCTGATATCCTGTACAAGCAAAAAAGCAGCATTTCTACCAAAACAAAGTAAACAAACTAACAAAATGAGGCAGGTGGGAGTCCTTCCACACTCAGATCATCCTTGGATGAGCTCCAAGATAGATGAGAGATAGAGAGGTAGTAGGATTTCCTGTTGTTTTTATCTTGTTGCTTTATTTTGTTGATTTTTATCATTTGGAAGTGAACCCAGGGCTTTTGAGAGGATAAATATTTAAAGGGTTGTGGGAGAGCTATGCCTTTTACCTGATTTACTTGGCAGCTCATTGCTGCAGTTTCCTCCCATTTAAAACCATGTGCCCACCAATGTAAGTAAAGAAAAAAAATATACATTTGGAAACACGAAGAGTAGAACCTGTGGCCTGAGAGAGATCCCCAGATATTATGCTCATAAGAAATGGCTATTTGCTAGAAAGGTGATTTCTCCACAAAACCTTAATATAAAAGCAAAAACAAAAACCGAAAAAATCTATGCTTGCTGTATTAGTCAGGTTCTCTATGGCAATGGAATCTGCAGGAGACATCTGCAAATATTATGAGATTTTTATAATTGTCTCACATGTCTGTGGGGATGCACAAGTCCAAATTCCATAGGGCAAGTTACAAGCTGGGAACTCCAATGAAGATTTTTGATCAATTCCACTGGAGAAGCTAGCTGGCTGAAGCAGAGATGGAACTTCCCTTTTCTGACTTTGAAATTACCACTTCTCCTTTTAAAATCTTCCACTGATTGGATAAGACTTCTCTCATTGTTGAAGGCAATCTCCTCAGTTGATTGTAGATGTAATCAGCTACAGATGCAATCAATTTACTTATGATTTAAGTCCACAAAATATCCTTGACCAAACAACTGGGCACCATAAACTGGCCAAGTTGACACATACATTTAACCATTGCACTTACATACCACCAACTCAATATAAGCAGAGCTATTTTTATCACTGCAAGAGAAACCAAAAATCTTACTTGTGCTAAGGAAATATATGCAGGCAAACAATATCACTAGGTAGAGTCCCCTATTCAAAAATGTTGACAGATAAGTACAGAGAGCATTACCATTTTTTTGAGCAAAGCCAAGAGCATGAAGGAGAAATAAAAAGAATGAATCCTCAATGAAAGAGAAAAGAATGATGAGAAAGTTGAATAAATTTTAAATAAATAAAATAAATACTCTCAAAGTGTTTAATAATAGTATCTCATCCAAAAACCAAGATTGGGCTGTTATGAAAAAGCACAGGTCATATTTGTTTGAAACTACATTTTGTGACTGCAAGGAAAAAAAATCAGAATATAGACTGCAATGAAAATATTATTGCAATGAATAAATCAAACAAATTATTGAACCTGAAGAATATAGCAGTGGTCTTCTACCAAATGTTAGTACAGAAAGTCAGATAGGTAAAATATATATATGAAATATATTTATAAGAAACATAAAGTAACATGTATTTATAGGAAACACACACACACACACACACACACACACACACAGGAAACTTATAGGAAACATAAAGCAACATGAATAATTGATGCACTCAAATAGGAGTTTCAGAAAGAGGGAAAAGACATAAATGAGACACAGCTTAGGGAAAAAAAAAAAATCCCTATGCTAAAGAAATTCTCAAATCTCCATAGATGGAGACCCACATAGTCCCTAACAGGAAGAGAAATAATAATAAAAAGAAAAAAAAGAAAAAGAAAAAGAAAAAGAAAGGAAACAAAATACTTGCCTAGGTATGTCCTGGTATCTTTACTAAAATGCAAGACAATAGATATATATATTTTAAAGGGATCCTTGGAAAATTGTTTGATCTAGAGCAGGGAAATACAAGTTGAGCATGGAAAAATATATGATGACAGAAAGTAAATGAGTGCTCAAAAAATATGAAATATGTTGGAAGTAGAAAAGTGCCAAACTGAAAGTACTCCCATAGTCCAAAGCTGGAAAAATATGAACAAAAAAGTCAATATTATTAGATTATAACCAAGCAAATAAAATAAATAACCATGAGTCCATTTTGACATTAAAAAAATAATTGTATGAACAACTATATGAAGGAGAAGAGGAACTCTACATTATGGAAGAATTCCAATTAATATATATATTAATTGAGAATGAGGAAAAATAGAATAATTATCACCATTAGAACACCACCATAACCGTTGCAGGATAAAGTTTGAAAAGAAACAAGATATTTGCACATCTGAAATTACTCTCCCTACCATATATTTTTTTATTAGTTACCAAGGGAAACCCTGGTAATTGCAGTGGCAGGAGGCAGCAGGCACCACAATGGAGTTAACTGGAGGGGACTAGTAGCTAGCACACAGTACTTGGTAGAAAAAAATTAATATTCACTATAATTGTAAGAAATATAAAATTAAAGACTAGAAAGAGATTAAATATTCACTGTATTCAATTTCCACAAATTTTGCAAAATTTGAATGAGTAATCACTTTGTTTCTATGATTTCAGAGAAGGACTTTCTGTGACAGCAATTCTAGACTACAAGAAATCTTCCCACTGCTATTAATATTAATATTAATATTATTATTATAGAAAATTATAACAAAGGAACCAAAAAAATCTCAACATGCTCACCCACAGTTAGATTTCTCTTTTTTGAGGAAGTCATTTATTAATGTATCACCCAAATACTGAGCTTTCACACGTGGGTCTAAGATAACCCCAAAAGGCAGTTCTAATGAGCTATATGTGATATGATGCAGAAACACCTCACCATTATGAGTATACTTGAGATGGTTGTATTTCCCATGAGATTATATGGGTCTAGGTCTTGCAGATAAAAAAGGAGTATTCTTTAAATATCAATTCACTTATCTCCACAAGTATGTCTATCAATGTTGTCAAAAAAAATTAATAAATCATTGAGTTAGTTAAGGGTATTTCCAAACAACTAAGGGAAATAGGTTTTGAATAGTAGATTTTCCTGCTTTCTGCCATTCTCTTTAATTTTATGCTAAATCATTCTTTACCTTATTTGTTAGTAAAATGAGTTGAGGTAACCCAAATAAAAGCTCCATGCATAATTTTCTGTCTGTAAAAACATGATCCTTGAATAGCTGTGCAATTTTGCTCAGTTTTAAAATAAGAGAAAAACTCATTTTTTTCTCCCTTTAAATACACGCAAACTCATTTGAATAGGCCTAAACCTATTGAAAAACCAGTGATATGTTGAAACATCTTAGAGATTAGCACCACATTTTAGTTATGAATCTAAGGTGTATGCTACGTGCTTGCTGTAGTATTTTTCTTGTTGTATGGCAATCTTACCATGACCCACAGGGGCTGGTGGGCTGGTATTGTATCAAATGTTTGAATCTGATCTTAGAATGGATTTCATGGCTTTCCCAGGACTTGCAGGCTAAGAGAAGGGATTTCTTCTTAATATAGTCCATTTGCCTTTTCCCCAGCCAGGTATTTGGCAGAGGTATTAAATTGAATCTCATTATATTATAAACATAATTCAAGATATATTCTACCTGATTTTGTATACTACTAAATATTTTCTTCGTAATTCTTTGCCATTTCTCTAAAACTGAACTATCTCCTCTTTTAGAAAGGTCTTGAATTACTTTTTTTTTCTTTTACTTTAGAAGAGTTTATTAAATACTTGCGAGACACTTGAAAAACAAAACAATTTGTCAAGGACTATAATATATTATAAAGCATAATGGCCAGCCATGTCAGCCTGTTGTTTAACTTGCTAGTTGGAATATTCTAAACACTTGCCAGCACTGGGTTCTCTCCCACCTCCCTACGACAGGCAACAAGACTGTGAGGATGCTGAAGGTTTCCTCATACCATGATCCAGGTCAAGACAGTGCACACAGTTCCTTCACCAAGCTTGATGGGGAAGTTCATATGTGGGTGCTCTTTATTCTGCCATTCCCTCATACATGGATCCCTGTCCTCTGCACACAAACCAGGTGAAGATCAAACCAAAGAAGTCACCTAGAGCTAGGATGATGTAGGATATGTTGGTGATGACTGAAGGAGTGTTAATCACAGACTTCAGTCTACCTGCAGTTTCTTCATCAATAAGAACAGTTCTAATATTTGCTGTTTTAATAAAGTCATCTAACTTTCTTACATAAAGTTTGACTTGGAACCTCTTGGCTATTCTCAAGATAATCCCAGTCAAATATAATGTTTCCTTAAATTTAACCTAACATGTCCTACTAACAGTATATAACATTATTTATAATATGATAGCTGTCATGATTCAATCATATAAAATAAGAAATGGGAAGCCATTGATTTATTTCAAAGTTGATGAGAGATTTTGGGGTAGAATGTATCAGGAAACTGATGTGTTTAATGATTTGACTGAAACTTGGATAGCATGGAAACTGGCATGGAAGAGCCTCAAGTCATGCAAATTTTCTTAGTCTGCTGAGCTGCTGTGTGATAAATACCACATAACAAGTTGGCTTAAAAGGCAGAAATTTAATCACTCATGGATCCATAGGCCAGGCAGTTTGCTTCTTAATGGGGTCTGTAGTATTCTGGCTGGCCGGCAACCCTTGGGGTCCTTGACTTTCCCATCCTCTCCTTTCTCTTCTGGTTTCCATTGACTTCCTGCTTCTGGGTCCTCCCACTATCTTTTTTCTCTGTATCTGAATTTCTTCTGCTTATAGAGGACACCAGTGGTCATATTAAGACCCACCCTCATTCAGTTGGGCCATACGTTAACCAAAAGAACATCTTCAAGAGACCCCACTTACAGTGGGCTCTCACCCATAGGAACACAGACTAAGACCAAGAATATGAGTTTTAGGGGATACATCAGTCAACCTACCACACAGATTAAAGTATATTGCTGTGGCTAAATGAAACCTTTTCTCACATTCAAATAACTAACAGAATATGTAACTAAATAGGCTTATGTAATTTTATACTCACAACAAAGCCTCCAATAAATTGTAGGTTTGTTTGTGCTTTAAAATATTTAAAAGTATACTTCATTTTGCACTATTCCCATTTCAATAATTGTGGCCGGATTTTGCATAAGTGTGTATGTGTGAATATATACACAAATACACAAAGACATATCCACATATATATGTTATAGTGCATTGAATTTTTCCCCCTCCAACAAATATGTCACCAGGCACCTAACATGGCCTTACTTAGAAAAAGGGTCTTTGCAGATGTAATTAAGTTAAGAATCTCAAGATGAGATCATCCTGGATTTAGGATGGGTCCTAAATCCAATGAGAAGTATTCTTATAAAGAAAGACAGAAGGAGATGTGAGACACAGACACATGGGTAGAGGGCAATATGAAGAAGGAGGTAGAGATTGAAATGATGTGCCCACTAGCCAAGAAAAATCAAAGCACACCTGGAGTCACCAGAAGCTGTGAGAAAGTGTTGAAGTACATTGTCCCCGAGAAACTCCATAAAGAAAACACCCTGCTAACACCTGGGTTTTGGAATTCTGGCCTCCAGAACTTTGAGGGAATTAATTTCTGTTGTCATAAATTATTATGACAGCCCTAGGAAACTAGTAAATCTGGACTATGAAATGCTATGATATTTATACTTATTTCCTTCTTCCTAAAATTTCTGAGGTCTCCTCTTAGATACTAGTTCTTAGCTCCATTTCATCTCATTTTGCATCTTCAGTGTACGTTGGATTACTGCTCTTGTATTCCAACAAATACTATCCTGGGTAGATCTAGTATCTGTGCTTTCTGATCAATTGCTCTTGTTCATTCAACAAATCCTCATAAAAACCCTTTTTCTGTAAATATAATGGAAACAAATGATTCATACAGAAGATGAAAGTAAGCCATAAAATGGTACAGTTGATTGTTCATAGTCAAACAGCAAGATTATCAACCCAGGCAGTCTCAATCCACAGTCTAAATTACAAAGTTGTATTACAGAATTTCTGACTCAATCATCATCCCTTATAGATATCTTTTGTTTACATGTGATATTCTCTGTGTTGTTTGCAGTTTCAAAAATTATTATAATGATGTCAAAATCTCTGCCCTTCCCCTCACACCTTGGCACATACCTAAATCCAGAGTATTGGTCAATTATCTTATGCAAGGGTTGGGTTCTAAAGAACCAGAACTTCATTTGTGGAAAGTTCTACCTTAGATTTCATATAAGTTGGCATTGAAAAGAATGAGCTGATTTAAAGAATGCCTCGTAACATTGAAATTCAACCATTATAGGAGTCAGAAGCAGAAATGAAGGAGTGAAATCAAAGATCAGCAATAAAACTGAAGGGAAAGCATGCTGTCAACAAGCAAGAGTGGGTGGCTGGGGGCAGCAATATGGTGAATAAAGCTTCAGAAGATGTATTTCAATCTCCCTTTATTTAGCGCCTGATGTTTGGGAACATATTCCTTGATACAACTTGTGGTAGGCTGATAAGGACCCTGAACCATGGAACCTGTGAATATTGCCTAATAAGGCCAAAGCATAAGTATCACTGTGCATGGCAAAAGATGTGATGGAGGTTACTAAGGATCCTCGGTGTGTGGGGAGTGTTATACTGGGTTATTGGAGTGGGGCTTAAATGCCATCACAGTTTTCCTTATTAGACAGAGGCGCAAGAGTTTGGAAACATATACACAGAGGAGAAGGTTATGTGAAGATGGAGGCAAAGATGGGAGGGATATAGCCACAAACCTAGAACACTAAAGTATTCCAGCAGCCCCCAGAAGCTGGAAGACGCAAGGGTGAATTATCCCCTATAATAGGAAGAGGAGCAGAGCCCTGCCAGCTTTCAGACTTCTAGCCTTCAGAACTGTCAGAGAATACATTTCTGGTTTTTTGAGCTATCAACTTCACGGTACTTTGTAATAGCACCCTCAAGGAAATGAATAGAGTCATAAACAGGAAAAGGTAGCAGCTTAGCCATACAGGCAAGCTATTACTTTGGTAGAAAGAATATCAAATAATTTTCCTATGTAGATTAGAAAACATCATCACTTTGATGACTGACTTCACCCCCAAAGCTATTTATTATGCCGAATTATGCATTTCTTACCCTTTAACAGAGAGCCCTATCCAAACACAACCAAAACTAACAAACCTAAAACTATTTAATAGTTCTCTATATTGTTGGGTTTAACTCAGAATAAACACATTTAAGGTCAATTACCCATATGGAAATGGAAACTATTGTTACACAGAGCCATTTTCCTCAAAGGAGAAAAACTGGGCAAAGCCAGCTAAGAACAATATCTTGTTTGCCTTTGTTTTTGCATTACATGCATTTTCATTTTCCTATATAAATTTGGTAGTTTTCATTTCAGAAATGTGAAGTGAAAATGGATTTAACTTGTCCCTACCATTTAGTAATTAGATTTTTAAAATCAATATTATGTCAAATAATATAGTAAACCCAAGTGAATAGATAATTTTGCTTGTTTTGTATTATTTCATAGATAAATCATCAGTAGATGGCATGCTGTGTACATTATAAAGGTTTTCATACATGTTATTGTGTTTTTTTCCATAAAATAGTATTTTAAGGACTATATACAGTCTATCTTAAGTTCTTTAGCATTCAGATTGCCTTAATATAGATGTATTTTTGTAATTAAGTAGAATTTGGTTGCCTCAAACTTAAGAAATTTAAGTCAAAAAGTCAATCACAAAATATTTTGTATTTAGGGACTTGGTTTAATAGCAATTCAAAATACCAAACTTTATATAGTATCCGAAGCTTGTGCATGGATTGCTGATTCCTGAAGTTAGTATATAAATAACATCTTCTTTGATTTAATATAGAGTAGATTATTCTACATGAAGAGACCTCCAAAACAAATCTGTTATGATCAAGATAAATTAAAAAATTCTGAATTTAACAAAAAAAGTCAGTTTGCTTTGGATGAATAGCCTTGAAAACATGGTTGGCAATGGAAACATCCTCTATGCAGTTTATGTCTTACATTTGAGCCATTTTCTTTGGTCAATATTTTTCTAACACTATCTGGAATGTTACATTACCTAATCAAAACATAACTATAAACAGCATATGACCTTTATCCAGAAGTGTAGTAAATTCTAGGCAAAGGGATATCAATAATATCAATTTTAGCAAAGATTTCAAGTTTTGTAATTAAGCTACATTTGATGTAGCATTTCCCCATTTTTTTCTTCATGAAAAACCTAAAGAGAATGAAACATAGACTTTTAAGAGATTTATCACTATTATATGGCAATGGTAAAATATTTCATTAAAAAACACTATTATGATGAATAATGCATGTCAATAAAAAGAATATTTCACTAAAGACTTTGTTTTTTCATGAGCATTTGCTATAAAGCAAATCAATAATACTAAGGGAAGCAACCGATCTTGGGCAAACACTTGCAAGCCATATTTGCAGAACTTATCTACAAGACATTTTGATATTTGGACTTAGATACCGCAGAAACTTTATATTTACGCCCATAAATCTTTAGCAATATTGTAGTTATCCTCATCTAGCATTGTATATTTTATTATATACATATATATAGATTAGATAGATTAATATTTTTAAATGACTTCATTCAAGAAAGGAACAGCACTTTATATAGCAGCATGCCAATTTCTGATATAGTGGTGATTGTTCAATATATAACAGACACAGTCAACCTACTGAATTATGCAGCATCCAAAAATACAGAGCAATATTTATTTTGATTATTAATTCAGAACCATTTTGTGTATGAGCAGATGTTTGCTACTTTTGCCAGCAATTAAAAGATGTTGGTACAGCTGAGTTTTGCACCTGGCTAAAAAGATGAACAAAGTAGATGTCATGATTTATAATACTCAAAAAATAGTGCACTGGTGCCAATAATATTCTGGAAACAGGGTAATAAAAACTGTCTTACCCAGTTACCCCTAAAATAACACACACAGAGATTATTGAAAATTAATGGTGATTAGATCCAAAATAGAAAATTTTTGTTTATATCACTAAGTAATCACAAGTACAATATGTTCAAAAAGGGTCTTAATTGTGGTCAGCCATCACAAACCTTATAGTACCTCAGAGATTCCGAGGACTTAATAAGCCGCTTGATTTTAGTTATCTGTCTTCACTAATCTCATGCACATTTTCCAGGTTTAAATAAACCAGTTTGCTTTTAAGACATTTAATCAAATTTCAAATTTTTTTCTTCTTATTTTCAAATTGTCAGCAATAATAATACTGTAATAAGGAGAACAATAAGATATTTATATTGCATAGTAAATACTTCTACATTCTATTTCAATTTTAAAGTTTTACTAATAAGTGAATTTCATTAACAAAACACCATAACCTTCCTCCATTCATCTAGGGAAACAGACTGATTGCAATGATCAAGAGTCATTATAATTTCTATAAAGCAAAAAGCTAAATTATTATTCTGCTTAAAAATATTGTATTGTCTGAATTACAAAGCAAAAAAATTGTTATTTCCATTCATGTTTTCTACTTATTATGATGAGCCATAGGGGGGCCCTTTCAAATTCCATATGACAAGAGAAAACAAATTATATATTTTGTAAAAAAAAAAAAAAAAGAGTAAATTCTGTACAATATAAATTAATTTCCTGTGATTAGTCACTACATTTTATTCTTAAACAATATTTTAGTCTGCATATATTTCAGAACATTAATAATCCAAATGCCCCAGAGTTACACTACCATTTTTATAAGACATGTTGCACAATACAGAATTTCAGAATGTATACAAATTATTTTCAAAACATGCACACACTCACAAACACAAACACTTCATATGTTACATATATATGTACCTTTATTGATGCTTATTTCACATACTATGCAATTCATCCATTTAATGGTTTTTAATACATTCGTAGCATTGTGAAAGAATACTACTTTTAAGTTTTAGATCATTTTCATCACCCCATAAAGAAACTCTATACTGATAAGCATATACTCCCTGTTGTCCCCCTAAAATCCCCAGGCCTAGGCAACTACTAGTCTAATTTATCTCTAAAGATTTGGCTGCTCTGGAAAGTTTATATAAATGAAAATATAGAGCAAGTGGCCTTCTGAGTCTGGCTTCTTTCATTTTGGATAATATTTTCATGGTTAATCCATGTTTTAGCTTATATCAATACTTATTTCATTTATACTGCTGAATAATATTTGATTATATGTATGTAACACATGGTAATCAATTTATCAGTTGATGGGCATTTGTGTTCTTTCCACTTTTTGGTTATTATAAATAACGCCTCTATAGCACCATGTACGTCATTTTGTGTGCATATGTTTTATTTATGTTGGATATTTGCCTACTAATGAAATTGCTGGGTTATATTGCATCTCTGTTTAAGTTTTTGAGGAAATGCCCAACTGTTTTCCAAAGTGTATACACCATTCCCACCAACAGTGTAGAAAGTTTCAAATTTCTCGACATCCTCCAAATTTCATGTAATTATGTCATTTTCAGCATAGCCATCCTAGTTGGTGTGAAGTAATATTTCATTGTGGGCTTGATTTGCATTTTCTTGAAGTCTAATAATGTTGAGCATCTTTTCATATGATTTTGGCCACTTCTACATCTCTTTTGGAGAAATGTCTATTTAAATAATTTTCCCATTTTCAATTGGGTTGTCTTTGCATTCTTCGATTGTAAGAGTTCTTTATATATTTTTGATACCAGCTGTAAGAATTCTTTATATGTTATGTATACAAGACATTTATCAGATATATGATTTGCAAATACTTTCATGCACTCCCTGTACTGATTGCATTTCAATTTCTTGATAGTATATTTTGAAACATAAAAGTTTATGATTTTAGTGATATTCAATTTATCTATTTTTCTGTCATTGCTTGTGCTTTTGGTTTCATATCAAACAAATCTTTGCTAAATCCAAGGTCCTGAATGCTTATTCCCATATCTTCTTCCTAGAGTTTTATTGTTTTAGCACTTACATTTAGGTTATACAATAGTTTGAGTTTATTTTTGCATATTGTGGGAGAGGGATGCCCAAATTCATTCCTTTGCATGTAGATATTCAGTTTTCCCAGGACCATTTGATGAAATAACTGTCTTTTCTTCATAAAATTGTTTTAGCAATCTCATAAAAAATCAATAGAAGGTGGAGCAAGGAACTCCAAATTCTGTTCTTCCATAAAAACAATAAAAAAAGCAAAAGCAGTCAGAATAAACCTCTGGAAATTAACCAAATGTTTGCAGCAACCCAGGAAAAGCATATTTGAGAAAAAAATGACTGATTCTCAATAATGATAGTGAACTCTGTGGTGTTTCAAATCATCCCTGTCCTGTCCTCCACTCCATAACTCAGAGGTAGTCTGAAAGTCAGTCACAGGTAATTATAATTATTTCTTCTGACTTGTCGAATCACTCCCTGGAAGACTGACTCAAAAGGCTTGTATTTAGTTTACCTATGTCCAAATGGCTCAATAGTAAAGTTGCTTCCTGTGGGGATAGTTGGCAAAATATTTACAGGCTTAGTGGCTGCTGGCAATAGGTAGCAGTTGGGGCAAAAAATTGACTAACCCAAAATTGTGGGTGGAAAGGCTGAGAGATGAAATGCTCAAAAGGACTTTGAAAAGCTCTGACATATTCCTGGAAATCTAAAAGGTTATCCACATGCTCATGGTGATTTGTATGCTCAGGAAATGTCTCAGCAGGCCCTAAGCATTTACCTCTAGCTGATCTGGAGGCTCTTCACTTGCAGCAAGTGAAGGCTAAGGCAGAATTGTAAACTGGCTGGCTGAATGTTGAAGCATATCTTAACACACACATGGAGCCTCTCAGCAAAGACTGGATGATTTTTGTTTCCAGGTACATAAGAAAATCTTCGCCCAATCATAAGCTGACCAATGAACTAATGAAACAGGAGCCACATACGACAAAAAATTCAGACTTTATGGAATTAGTTCAGAAAAGTCACTAAACAACAAAAACTGCAATATACATCAACAACAACAAATCCCGGAAAGAAGAGAGAATCAAGTTTCCAGAGTTGCCACATTGTAATATTCAAAATGTCCAGTTTTCAGCAACCACAAAAATTACAAGGCATGCAGAGAAACAAGAAAGAATGGTCCCTACGCAGGGAAAAAAAAATCAATAGAAATTGTGACTGAGGAAGACCAGATGTTGGACTTCTAACCAATGACCAGTTAAGCACACACAACACATAGACACACCTACACATACGTAAATTCAGCACCTTTATTCAACCTGAAACACAAATTAAACTATAAGGAGATACTAGTACACACTCACCCAAATGATTAAAAAGTAATGTTTGACAAAGTATCATGTTTTCAAGGATCTTGAGCAATACAAATTTGATTGGTATAACCAGTTTGGAGAATCTCAGACAGTTGCTTATTAAACTAGAAAAAGAACAAAATCCAAAAACTATCCTATGACTCCATAATTCCTCTTCTAGTATTCACCCTACAGAAATTAAAACATATGCTCTCAAAAATTGTACGAGGATATTTATAGCAGCTTTATTTATATTAACCAAAACTGGAGATATGGAATGGACAAACAATGTCTGATATTTTTAAATAATGCAATACTGTTCTTCATTTAAAAAGAATAAACTTCTGATTCACATAATTACATGGGTGAATCTCAAAAAAAAAAAAATGCTGATTGAATAAAGCCTTACCCAAAGGGGATATACTGTATGAATAAATTTTTATGAAATTACAAAACAAGCACACTAATCTATGGTGGAAAAATAGAACGGTGGTTTACTCTGTGTTTTGGGGTGAGGAATATGATTGAGGGAACCTTCTGAGATGTTGGTAATGTTCTGTATTTCGACACAATTTGAAGTTATATAGGTGAATGTATTTGTCAGAATTCATGGAATGGAACACTTAAATTTGTGCACTCCATTATATTTAATATTTCCTCAAAAGGGAAACTGTCTATAAACAATATAAAATTCTAGTTAATGATATGCATAGTGAAATTTGGGTGGAAGTGTACTGACATCTGCATTTTTTTGAAATGCATAGCAGAGTAAGACAAATGATGGAAGGATGAATAGGTGGATAGATGGGTGGATTGATACAGGTATATTAGTAGATAGATGTAAAATAGTAACTTTAATAACACATAATTGTATATCTAGGTGTGGGTATGTGTGTACTTACTGTAAAAGTACTTCAACTTTGCTGTTGATAATTATTATCTTGATAATTTTCATAATAAATTGAAAATTTGTAAAATTTTATGCTCAGATAAAAATTGAGTATAACAAATACCAATCACAATGGAAGATGCTGTCAGGCAATAACAAATGGATTAATTTTTATTCTGAATGAACTGCAATTTTTCCCTTCCATCTTCTGTTGGTTGAACCATCTAGTCTTCAAAACTTTTCCCTCTCTCTGTTAATTCATCAGAATACATCAAATGTATGTGTTTGTATGTATGTGCATGTGTGTGTAAATCTGTGTGTACATCATTCTTCTAGGGTATGATTGGTGAATGACAGTGTTTGCTAAACTAACTTGCAATGCCTTTTTGTTGTTGATGCTAATGCCTATACTTAAGAAATGGATTTCAAATAGTAGAAATAAAATGTATATGCCTGGCAAGTGTTAAATTTTTAAGACATTTTTTTCCTCTCTCAAACTTCTCAAATAATGTACCACTGATTTGCTACTTTTAGATTATATATGGTCAGACCTAAAATAGGAATACTCATGTATCATGTGAAATTGCATTACAGCATTATTCAAGTAGTATTAGAGATACTAACACTCTTATAGGCATCTTTCAGACTATTTTAAATATTTAATATAGCTATATGCTATTTGCAGTTGATAGTATAAGTGTAGCATATGATTTAGTAAAATCTCCAATTTTGCATTACAATGACTTTTCTTTGCCCATTAATAATTTACTTGGGATTACTGTGTATCCCCAGATGCAATGAATCATTGTTTTCACACCTGCTTGGCTTGTATAATGGGAGTTATAGCATCAAAAAGCACAGGCTGAAGTTAGCATCGATTAAAGTTTAGTGTAGCTGGGGAATGAGTCAGGAAGGGAGTTGAGGAATTCTACCAAAAGTCAGAATTTATTTTCCATAATGTCATGAAAGGTGGCTATATCATTTTTTAATCAGTTCAGTTGCTGGTCTCCAATTTATGAAAGAACATGAGGGTGAATAAAAAGTTCTCTTGCAATTCTGTTATATCCATCCATGCATTTGAAAAACAGCAGAGCCTGCATATTACAGGAATAATTTCAAACTCAATGATGATTCAGTCTTTCAAAATCCTCTCCATGTCCTTGAGATTTTGGTAAATGGCCATCTCCTATAAAGTTTCCAATACTGTAGTAATATATTTATTTCTTTCTTTTTTCTCATATCTTCATTATTATAAACATTGGGGTTTCTAGCTGCTACCAGGTAATCTAGAGCCTCTGACCCTTGGATTCTATGAATAATTTATATAATTGAGTAATCATTTCATCAAAAATTCCAAGTTTGCACAAATTCAACATAAGCGTCAAAATATGGTGATATTGTTTTGAGCAAAAGAAAAAATTAACTCTTTATAAAGCACCTTGTCATTTTTAACTTCTTGTTCAAGATAAGAATAACCTATTTTCACTGAAAAAATTACTATACATAAATTAATGTAAGGTGATCTAATTATTTGACATGGCAGAATTTTTCAACTTTATAAAAGGATATTTTAAAAGATATTTATAACTGTTATTTTGTAACATTTTAGGAAAATATGTTCAAAAGAAAATGTAGCTTCATTATGAAGCATCTTTCATTTCTTTGGATGTGCATTTCCATAATTTAGAATACTTGGCTTTAAACAGTCAAACTCTCAGAATTTCTTTTGATTTGCAAGTTCAGACTGACACTCTAAAGAAGTGAAATGCGAATATTTTTCTAAATCCCTTATAAAAAGAAAAGTATTGCCACTAAATTATATTCTAAAAAATGCAGAACTTCTACAATTATTTACTGAACTTAACCACAAAAAAAACTTTTCCAACTAACACTAGGCTTCACAGATATGCACTTTGCTTATTTACATTCAAAAATTTCCTCTTAAGTGTGGAATATGTTACCGTCATCTTCAATTTTTAAAATTTGAAATGGAGATATAGAGATAAAATAACATTTCCACACAATAAATTAGCCATTATAAAAGCATTGGCATTCAATCTTAAGACTCCACCATTTTGGGAATTCACAGTTTAATGATAAAACATGTATAACACAAGTATCCCCAGAACTTGCCCAGAATTTGTGTCTACAAAGACTGATAATATCCATATCTGAATAATATCTCATATGTAGCCCCTATCTGCTAAAAATTTCTTAATTCCAGAATAGTTACTCAAACTTTGGCTTGGAGGCCTAGATAATGCATCTTTTTTTCAAAAAAGAAGGATTTTGTAACTGCTGTTTTTAGGTATTAAACTAAGCACACCATGTTTTCAAATTTTTCTTCTTCTGAGCATATTTAACTGATAGAAGAATAACACTAAATCAGTAGCAGTGCTGGAAGACTAGACAAGAAAATTGAGAATCAGAGCAGTGCAACAATGCCATATAAAAATGGGTATGTGTTCAAATTTAAATTTAATTAAAAATGGATTTGACTAATGTAAGACCATTTAAGCAGAATATATATCTTTTGAAACTGATTTTTTCCCCAAAAGAATTCCTGAAAAATTTCTTAAGGTATGTAACATAAATAGCTAGGAATAGGAAAATCAAGGAGTATAATAATATTAATAATAATCCTTAACTGGAACAAGTTGAAGCTGTGTTGATATTGATAAGTGAGGCATTTATAAGTGAGATTATTCTCTTGGAAATTCACAAGTAAAAAAACAGCATAACACGTACAGAAAGTGAATTGTAATAAAACAAAGGTGAATATATAGAATATTTTAACTAGATACAATAAGTATAAAGTATTTACATATGTGGCATTTTGTTTTCTCTATTACGTATATATCTGCTTAGGAGATTGACATTTATTAGATGCATACTTTTTTATCAATTTAATCATAAAAGAAAAATAACAAGTAATTTGTGTAAGTCATAGTATCTTAAAATATTTAGGAACTGTAATGTTAGTAAAAAGTCAGATTAGCACGAAGAACCAGGTAGAAGGGGAGTAAAACAGTGAATTACCTTTATGGCTACCTATTATTACTAAATATAATTGTTTTAGCAATTTATTAACACTGGCAGGCCTGATCACAGCCACTTATTGTTTAGTTTCCTAGCTGCTAAAACAAATACCTTACAATAGGTTGGCTTAAACAATGAGAAATTATTAACTTGTTGTTCTTAACCTAGGAGAAGTCCAAAAGCAAGGATTCAGCAAGGTGATGCTTTCTCCCTGAAGACTGTGGCATTCTGGGGCTGGCTGCCAGCTATTCTTGGCCCTTGACTTTTCTTTCACATGGTAATGCACTTGATGGCATCTTCTCCTGTTTCTTTTATGTTCCCTTGACTTCCAGCTTCTGGTTGCTCCCCGTAGTTTCTCTTTCTGGGTCCAGTTTCCTTTGCATATAACGGCTTCAGCTGTAATGGACTAAGGCCCACTCTCATTTAGTTTGGGCCCACCTTAACTAATACCATCTTCAAAGGTCTTATTTACAAATGGGTTCACACCCACAGGACCAGGGGTTGGGACATGAACACAACTTTTGTGGGGGACATAATTCAATCCCCAAAACCTTCCCATATTTTATTTTAATTCAGAAAAGAAGATCCATAAAGTGTTCCTATAAGGTAAAATTACCAATTATACAGGATTGGTGATCAAACTCTGCAGAATTAACTCCTCTTTAGATAAATCTATGGATGAACTTACTGAATATAAGATTCTTGTGAAGTCTAGACATGGTTTCATATAATACCAATATAACAAGTAAATATACAAAAACAATAGAAAAAATGGGTGAGATAATGCCAGTCATAAGAAAATCAACACAATAGTTCTTTAAAAGATATTAAATGTCAAAAAAATTATAATCAAAGACACTAACGAATTCCATGACAAGACATGGGAGAAAATTAATAATTAAAAGTTTCTCAAACAAATGTTTATATACATTGGACTGTGAAACTTGTTTCCATGTTTGACCAAGAACTAATTGTTCAGTGACCTGAATCCTATTGCACTTTTTAATAATCTTTTTTGTTTCTTCCATTTTAGTCTTGGATGTGCTAAGATGACAACAACCTTAGGAAGGTAAGGAATAGAAAACTCTTAGAGGCTTAAAAAAAATTAAAATAAAGTATATGAAAAAAGATCAAACCTGTGGTAATTTCACATTTAAAACTGGTTTAGGTCATAAAGGTAAATTTATTTTTTGTAATAGTTTTGATAGTTTACATGGACTTATGCTTTGCATGTTTCATAGAGTGTTTAAAGCCTGTTTATTAATTTGATTATTAGACTTACAGTTTTTTATTACTTGCTTAAAACACCTACTATTTTTTTATTTTGCAAGTTTTGTTTCATTTGTTGATTTTTGTTGAAGAAAAATAGTGGCTTATAAATTGTATACAATTAAACAGGGCCTTGGGGAAAATATGAGTACTACTGTACAAAAGCTGCTTTAAGCATTAAAACATAAATATCCTCCACACATGTGCAAAAGCCCATAAAATATTGCATAATGTACTACCAAGAAAGACAGGACACCATCCAAGAAACTGGAAAAGATTCACCAGAGGAGTAAATGAAGAAAGAGCAAACAAGGAATGGATGGAAAATATTTGATGATTGTATAACATTTGAGTTGGAAAAAAAAAAAAAAAGTTGCTTCATTAAAATGAAGAAAATTGTAAAACGTATCAATATTTTCAATGAATTGATGAGACTGCCAAGGACACACAGCTTGGTCAAAGACTAAGAGAGTTTATGAGTTTTGTAGCCAGAGGTGCTGATGCATGGTGATTTATAAGTATAAACTCTAGAACTATAATTTCAAGAAAGTGCCTAGGAGTGAGGCAGGACCAAATGAGATGGTGCAGTCACTATGTTGATGGACTCTGAGCATTTGTTTTTGTCTCGGCCTCAGGGTTATCAGGCACTGACTCATGTCTCTGCAATATGAAGTAGATAATAGATTTATCTGGGCACCAGCCCTGGCTCAGGAATTAGAATATTCAAAATGCAGGTGATAAAAATACACCTTTAGAGACCATAACATTCCCTGGCATGAACACCTGCCCCTTGGCCATTTGGCTATTCTGTAGTTTGTACCTTTCTGGGCTGTTCTCACTACCTGAAAGTTTTACGTATTTTCTCCTTAGATGTGTTAAATCCATACTCGGTGTCACAGCTTTAATTTGGGCTGTATTATGAACAGTTGATTGGTAGCAATTCCTCAGCTACACACTTTGTAGTTTGGGCTAATTATTTATTAACACTCCTAATTGGTATTAAAAGAGGAGACTATCACTCACACATGCATAAATCAAATGTGACCAAGTGACTTAAACAAGGAGAACTGTAGTTAATTTTTCTTTCCTTCCTTCCTTCCTTCCTTTCCTTCCTTCAGTAAGACTTATTCCCATTTTCATAATTATGTCCTGGACAGTACTATTTCCTTTGTTTCAGGAAAGCTTCATTGTGGCTCCAAAGTAATTGCAATAAAATGAATATCAAAGGGAAAAAAAAAGATAGCTTAAAAATAGATGTTCGTAAGTCATCTGGAGGCAGAGATGAGGAGCTGAAAGACAAAAAAATGTCAAAATCCACTATTATGAGGGTGAAATGAAGAGTCCTCTATTTGTATGGTCCTCAGGATAAAAATGAATATAATTCATGTGTTAGTTGTTTTAAATATTTTATTCTAAATGGAATGGGAACTTAGACACTTTAAAGGTGGAAGGAGATAGAGAACAGTTGATGGGAGATAGAGAACAGTTGATGGGAGCATAGTGAAAAATCAGCCCAATAATTTGAGGATAAGAGTCCGGGAGAAAACAGAAGACCATAAAGGCATGCAAATTTGTCTAATGGGGCAGTAATTTAACTTTCTTCAGACTTATGAGCAGGCATATGATAAGGAAGTCCAGATAAAGATGGATTCTTGATAAGACTGCATTACTCAAGTTCTTATAGCAATTCAAATAAAGTATCATTGAGCCTTTCTCAAGTCAGTGAAGCTTTCATATTTGTAGTTTTCCAATGCACTGGAGATAATCTAAAGTCTCCAATTAATTGTGGCCTAGATGAGACATTTAATTTAATAGAGAATATTTTTAATCAGCAATTTTTCCCATCTTCTTTTGCTATTTAGTTTTTTGCTTTTTGAGGAATAATTTATATATTGTAAAACTGACTCATTTTAACATATAGTTTCATGTGTTTTGGAAAATACATATATGGATGGAAGCAAAACTAACATCAAGATATAGGAAAGTTCCATCACTGTAAAAAATTTCTGTGGGATACTTTGTAGACAATTCCCCAAACCACCCCAGCCCCTTGCAATCACTGACTGATTTGGGTTTTTTGCTTGTTTGTTTTTTTTTTTTTGTTTTTTTTTTTTTTGTCCTTTTCTAGAATGTCATAAAAATTTGATCATAGGGTATGTCGTATTCTGAGTCTAGCTTCTTTCATTTAATATAATGCATTGGAGATTATAGCCCTGCCTTCACCAGCAGTTAATTCATTTCTCTTTCTATTCATTTCTATTGCTGAATAGTATTCAACTGTATGGAAATACTAATGTTTGTCTGTTTGTTTGTTTTTAATTTTCTGTATAATTGCTGATTTTCTGTCTAGTTTTATAAATAATTGGGAGTGAGATATTAAAATCTTTAGCTTTTATTACTGAATTGTCTATATCTCCTTTGAATTCTATCTGTTTTGTTCATGCTTTTTGAGGTTCTGTTGTTGTGTCCTTATTATATAATTTATTTATCTTCCAGGTGTATTGGCCATTTCACTGCTATGAAATATGCCTCTTGTCTATAATAATATTCCTTGTATTAAACCCTATCTAGTCTGATATAATTGTCTGATATTTAGCCAATCCATTATTATGATCATTATTTTTTGTATGATATATGTTTTTTCCATTCTTTTACTTTCAACCTAATTGTGTCTTTGAATCTAATGAGTGTCTCTTCAGACAGCATATCATTGGAAATTGCTTTTTATTTAGTCTGACAGTCTCTGCTCTTTGATTATTTATCCCATTAACATTTTATTTATTGATATACTGGATTTACATTTGTTATTTTTCTATTTATCTTCTCTATGTCATTTTTGTTGTTGTTCCATTTTTCCTCCTTGATTGACACTTTTGTGTTAAAAGTATTTTAATGCAATCTCCTGTCTTATTTTCACAGTAGCTGCTCCTGGGATTACAATATGCACCTAACTTATCACATACTGAATAATGCAAATTTAATTCCAGTAAATTATAAAAATTTCCTCCAATATAGCTCCACTCCTATCCCATCATCTCCTTTTTACTAGTATTGTTGTACATACATCTTGGTGTGTAATATACCCCCCAAATTTTTTATTATTATTGCAGTCTAATATCTTCTGTCATTTAAAAAGTTGAACACTGAGAAAACATATAAGTGGAGAGTCTTTTATTTTAATCTTTTATTTTACATTTCTGAGGCAACTCATATTTCTTTTTGTGCTAAAGATCACCAGCTGAAGTCATTTCCCTTCAACTTGAAGGACTTTTTCATTACTTATCAGACAGATCTGCTAGCAACATATTCTTCCATATTTTGTTTACTTGGGAATATTTTTATTCTGCCACCTTTCATGGAAAAGAAAGATGTGTTCAGAAAGTATAACCCAGAAATCAGAGGGTGGAGTCAACAGTCATGGAGAAATAGTCTCAGGATTTGAATCCTAATCAAGAAACTTCCAAACTGTGCCTGACTAGATTTCAGAATTGCCCTGGACAATTGACTTTCAAGTGCCTCTTGCTTTCCCCCTTTTCAACAGAGATATCTATGTCAGTTATTCTGTGTTTGTCCCATTACTGTAGGTTGGGTGAATGAGAGAAGGTAATTTGTGTTTTTAGTTCATAGATCTTTAGATCAGGAGCTACTGCAACTGAGGATCTGTACTTAGAAACTACACAAGGAGCCTCATGTACACATGGAACTGAATTAGATGGCAAGATTCTGAAGTTTTAGCTGATGCTATAAGAGAATGAGTTTCATGGGGGCTTCAGGATGTGGCTTGTATATTCTGTTTGTGGGAAAAATGTAAATAGTTTGTGGCTGCAGAGTAGAATGTGGTGGTTTGAATATGTCCACAAATACTTTGACATTAAACTATCAATAGGTAAAGCCTAATTCCCTTCCCTTTGAATGTGAGCTTAACATATTTATCACTTCTAAAGAATACTGTAAAGCAAATGATTGTGTGTAGCCTAGGAGACTATGTCATACAATCCACTAAGACTTTCTCTTTGCTCTCTCTTTTGGATTGTTTTCTCTGGAGGAGAATAGCTGATGTGCCAGGTGGACCCTTAAGCAGACTAAGGGAATGCCTACATGGCAAGGAACTGAAGAGGCCTCTGGCTAACAGTCAGGATGGAACTGAGGCCTCCTGTCAAGAGCCTTGGGAGTAAGCCGTCATGGAAAAGATATTTCAGACCCAGTCAGACCTTCAGATAACTGCAGCCTCTGCCAATATCTTAACTACAGCCACTTAATAGACCTTGAGCCAAACTGCACCCAAACTCCTTGGCCAACAGAAACCATGAGATGATAAATGTGTTGCTTTAAAAGCCACTAATTTGGGGGATATTTTTTTATGAAGCAATAGATAGTACACCAATCCTGACATGAGTCTCTGTTGATTATTCTAAATACCAGTAGAATAATAATTCACAGGCTGCTCTATCCTCTGCCCTGGAAAAGATTACTATCCATAGAAGATTCATTACCTTTGCTTTGCATCTTTTTAAGTAATGTGTATTTTAGTTCAAATCATTTTAACTTTCCATGTTCATAAATATTCGTAATTATTGATTGACTCATATGCTAACAAAAAAACCTTATGTATACAAATTTCCAAATCAAATATTTTGCCTGTATTTTCTCAGATGTAAAAACCCAAAAAAGTCTAGTCAGTTACATAAATGTACAAGAAGTAACAATCAGTGGAGTTAACTACATGTAACTTCAGGAGGGAATGCAGTTAAGTGGGGTATAAAAAGAAGTTGTTTCTTAAATTATGCATCAAAAATATGATTTATCTGATGTAGAAAAGAAAATCAATCTGGGCATTTTGGTTTGTTTGATGTCTATTTACCCTAATATCCATATTCCTTGAATGTTCATGTACTCTTAGTAGCACATCAAAATCCAGATGGGTAACAGAACTCTGAGAATAACAACATCTTTCATCAAACTACTAAATCTGAAAAGCAAGAAAAATAAATTGCAATTTGTCTAAGACTCTCATTATAGAGCTTGGCTGGACAATTTTTTTTATCTTCATTAAGATGACATTAATTTGTATTTTAAAATTTCATTATTTGAATAGACAAATAATGAATAGACAAAAACTATGGTTTTTGGTTACCGAGTGAAAAGCTAGTTTTCAAGTTCAGTTCTGCAAATATTGATACACTTAGGATTTTGAGCTCTTTCCTTAAATGTATATATGAAGACCTCACTGGAATAGCTGTTTTCCATATATATTTATGACAGCTGAGCAGCAACTGGAAAGCCAATGATCTTTTTTTACCATCACTGAAAATAAATTCAACCAAGGACAATGACTAGTCAACCATGAAATTGTACACTTAAGCTAACTTCACACTGACAACAGAAATGCTAGAGGAAATTTATATATACTTGCTATGATCTCGTCTGCTGAGTGTTATTCTGCAAGTTCTTTTCTATGATCCATTTGTAGTGAAAACAGCTATATATTTGTTTGATGTTTCAACATCTATTCTCAAGACTTATACTGATCAGGATAGTTACTTGAAGTTTAAAAAGGCAGTAACTCATATCTCCACTTCCAAGTTCACTAAGGAAGTTTGTTCTTTTAGATAGATCAAGAGTTAATCAAATCTTGAGAAATAACATATTGGATAAAATCATATGATAAATGTTTATGTCTAAAATATTAATAATATATTTTATATAACTATATATGTATGTGTACATTATGTATGCACAAAATAATCTTCAGAACCAAACCAAAAAGCATACATACAATTACTATGCCCATTTTATAGCAATCAAGAAACAGAAGCAGAAATGTTAAGTAAACTGTTCAAGGTCGTAATGTTCCAGTTTACTGATGCTGTGATTTTGCAAAATACCAGAAATGGGTTGACTTTTATAGAGGGGATTTATTCAGTTACAACTTTACAGTTCTAAGGTCATAAAAGTGTCCCAACTAAGACATCAACAAGAGGATACCGTCAATGAAGGAAGGCCAATGGCATCCAGAACGACCTTGTCAACTGGGAAGGCAAATAGCCGGCCTTTGCTGGTCCTTTGCTCCCAGGTTGCATTTCAAAATGGCTTTCTCCAAAATGTGTCTCTCAGCTTCTCTCTCTAAGGCTCTGAGCATTTTTGCTTTTTATCCAAGGGCATTTCTCTCTAAGTGTCTGGGGGTCCTCTCTTACTTAGCTTCTCTGGGGCAAAGTCTGGGATTCATCTCTTAGCTTAACATCTCCAAGTGTCCTGTCTGCAAATCCAAGCATCTCCAAGTGTCAGCAAGCATCTGGGTCAGCTCCTAGGTTGTCTCTTAAATACTCCAATGAACTAATCAAGGCCCACCCAGCATGGGTAGGATCACACCTCCATGGAAATAATTCAGTCAAAAGTTTCCACCTTAATCAAAGGACTAATAAATCTGCCCCCACAAGATTGCATTAAGCACATGGCTTTTTATGGGGCACATAATATATTCAAACCGGCACACATAAATTAGTAAATGACAGAATCGGGTTTCAGTGCATTCAGTCTTCTTTCATGTCCCTGCTCTTAACCACTGGGCAATTGATACTCTGAATATAATATATTTCTTGTAAATTACAATGTAATAACCATTGACATTGGTATTTAAATATTTTAAAAAAATCATTTGTGTTTCATTTTCATCTAAAATATGGTTAGTAATTATAATCATCTTAGTTATAAAAACATTTATCATTCATTAACTTTTAAATATGTACTAGCAAGTATACTAATGGTTGCATGTAAATTATGTGATAAGATCTTCACAACAGTACTTGGTCCTTATTTCACAGATAAGGTAATGATCTAAGGTAGGTTTTGTGACTTCTGAGTCTTATTGCTGGTTAGTAGGAGAGTGGGAATTGAAATACATATCCATTTAATGAGCATTAATAAAAATTAACCTTTAATTATATTGATTTTTTATATTATTGAAAGGAGCAATTTTAAACAAACATTTTCATGCATTTTCTATTTTTTACCTAGTTTATTACCTACAATTAAGTGGCCTGCAGCAAGTAGGAATTAAAATCCCACTTTATGTGCCTGAAAGATAAGTGAAAAATTGGATAAATGAAAAGATGAAAGAAATGACAACAAATAATTATTGAATATTTGTTACATACATTCTTCTGTGATTTCTAAACATTTTTAAATGTCTGTATCTTATGACCTAGTCTACAAATTTTCTTTAGAATTGATTTTGCTATAATTTGGAGAAATATTATATAATCTAAGAAATAAAAACAACCTATGGCATAATATGATAAGGAAAATGTGATTAAATGTGAAATGATTATTGGCTATTATGGATACAAAGCTCATTTCTTTTGTCTCTAGACTTAACACCCCAAAACATAGTACCAGAATTAAGGTAATGAAAAACAACTTTTTACTTGAAATGTTTAAACTTTGTTTATTAAGTCATTATTAATAGTTACATTATAATCATGATATAATACTGAGTTGAGTTTCTTTTTTAGTTTTTACTATGTCAAAGATAAGATTTATCATTGAAAAATTTTAACATGGCTATATGTTATGAAATATATATGAAAACAGATATGAAATATAAAACAAATGTTAAGCATTTATATAAATTAAGTAAATGTTACATTCATAATATTAATTTATTAATGCTACATTCATAAATGAGGGTCATCCTGGGGCATTATCCCCATCAGGTAACTAAAATATTTATTAAACAATATTTGTGATTAATCTACAAAAAACTTAAGATATTAGGTTGGAAAAATTAAAAGGGCCACAGAAGGCTGGGAGGCATGAAAGAGGAATAAAAATAATTATCTTATGCTAAATGTACTTTCCTAGTGATAGGATGCAAAGAGTTTATGAAGAGGGATGAATTGAAGGTAAAGTACAAGATGGGGATGGAAATGAGAGGCATCAAAAGACACATCTGCATTTCTGCTTTGCTTTCTAGAAAGAAGCATACTTCATCTAAATGACATATTTTGAAAGTTGCTTTCCTTCAATTCTCCAATCTCTGTTCTTCTAAGTTTCCATAATTTAGGCAACATTATATATTGTATAAAACAAGTAGAATTAATTTTATTTTCTTAAAGGAAAAAACTAGCAATAACTAAAACCTGGGTGACTGTTAGAGATTTACCCAATCACTACAAGGTATTTCATCAAATAGAGTTATATCAGTTGTTTAAAAGATATATTGTTCCTTATCAATATAGTCCAGCACATTTTGGAACTTTCCACCATACTTGGGACTTTGGGGTATAGAGATGTTTATCTCTTTTGAACAAGATAGTCTTATGCTTATCTGTCATAGGATAAGCATATTTACAGCTTTTCCTACCTTTGAAAAAAAAATATGTTTAACAAAATGAATATTTTGGCAGGAAATATTGCTTATCACTTCCAAGAACAGAAAATAAAATTTTTTCATGCCTTTTAAAATACACTGTCAAACTGGGAGTTAGCAGTCTCTTCAACAAATGGGGCTGGGAGAACTGGATATCCATATCCAAAAGAATGAGGACCCCAACCTCACACCCTATACAAAAATTAACTCAAAGTGGATCAAAGACCTCAACCAAAGAGACAGTATGTTAAAACTCCCAGAAGATAATGTAGGGAAACTTCAAGATCTATTATTAGGAGGTCACTTCTAATGGACTTTATACCCAAAGCACAAGCAATGAAAGAAAAAACAGATAAATAAGAACTCCTTAGAATGAAAAGCTTCTGTACCTCAAAGGGATTTTTCAAAAAGGTAAAGAGGCAGCCAACTCAATGGAAGAAATTATTTGGAAACCATGTATCTGATAAAAGACTGATATCTTGCATATTTAAAGAAATCCTAGAACACAACCACAATAGTACAAACAGCCCGATTACAAAATGGGCAAAAGATATGGAAAAAAAAAATTCTTCCATGAGGAAATAGAAACAGCTAAAAAACACATGAAAAAAAATATTCATCTTCACTAGGTATTAGGGAGATGCAAATCAAGACCAAAATGAGATAGCATCTCACACCAATAAGAATGGCTGCCATTAAACAAACAGGAAACTACAAATGCTGGAGAGGAAGTGGAGAAATTGGAGCTCTTGTTCATTGCTGTTGGGACTGTATAATGGTACAGCCTCTCTGGAAGTCAGTTTAGTGGTTCCCCAGAAAACTAGATATAGAGTTAACCTACAATCTAGCAATTTCACTTCTCAATATATACCCAGAAGATCTGAAAACAGTGACACAAACAGATATTTGCACACTGATGTTCATAGCAGCATTGTTCACAATTGCCAAGAGATGGAAACAATCCAAATGTCCTTCAACAGATGAGTGGATAAACAAAATATGGTTTATACACATGAAGGAATACAATGCAGCAGTAAGAAGGAATGAGGGCATGAAACATAAGACAACATAATGAACCTTGAAGACATAATGTTGAGTGAAATAGGCCAGACCCAAAAGGAGAGATGCTGTATGTTTCCACTAATGTAAACTCTGTGAAAAATGTAAAATAAATGACATAGCGCAGAATTTAGGGGACCTAGAGATAGAAGCTAGTGAAGGGGGAACGACAATCTAAAATGTACAGATATGATAATAAGGGTGATCTTAATGATATGTGAATGGTCAGGTGTGACCATGGATCATTAATGGGATTATAACTATCAGTGATGCACTGAAGGTGAACATATTTGTAAATGGTTGTTTAAAGGCATGTAATCCAAAGAGTAGCACTACAAACCTAACTGTTAGCATGATATACTTATAAGGTATGACACTGGTGCAGAGGGTTAATAACAGAGTGGTATTGAAAAACTATCCATTATGCATTAAATACTATATTTAATAGGAATATCTTACCAACTCTATACTAATAATTAGCAGCTGATAAGAGCTCTGGGATGTATTGTGTTATAACAACTCTTTAAAGTTGAGAGTGATGATGATTGTACAACTAAGTGAAGATAATGCAATAAACTGACAGTTTATCTTGGGATAGAATATATATTAAGTGAAGTTAGGAATTCACTACTTAATTAATAAGTCCTTGACTTGAGGCTTGCTTTTGTGAAATTTAGCACTGTAAATAGGAGGGAGAGCCTTCCTATAATTATGCCCAAGAGCACCTCTCGGTAACTACTTTGGTTTCTCAGATGTGGCCTTTCTCTCTGTAAGCCCAACTCAGCAAATAAATTCATTGACCTGCTCCCACCATGAGGGCCATGACTCCCAAGGGAATGAATCTCCCTGGTGACATGGGTCATGATTCCAAGGAATGAGACTGGCCCTGGCAGTAAGGGATTGACAGTGTCTATTTGACCAAAAGGGGGAAAAGGAAAGGTAATAAGCTGAGGTTAAAGTGGCTGAGAGATCCCAAATAGAGTCACGAGGCTATCCTGGAGGTTTCTCTTATGCAATATCTGGCTAGACATCCCAAATGGCCACAGTATGCCATGCCCTTACCAAAAGTAGTCCCCAAATACCTAGTTCTCTAGCTGATATTTTGTAAAAGATTCACTCACTAAATTTTGTCTTTCAGAAACTTAAATCCACCGGAGTGTTCCTATACCAGACAAGTTCTAAAACCCAGAGGCAATAGCCTCTTTAAGATCAATAAACAGATGCAGCCCCCTTCCCTATATTGTTGACACCCCCTTTCAATATGAACAAGGTAGGGTGTTCACTACCTAGACACCCCTAGAGATGGAGAAAGAGATTGAGAGGAAGGGGTAGCAACAAACAAGATAAGATTGAACAAAGGTCTATGAATGCTGAAACTTTATGTAATTATATATGTTTTTTGGATACTGGGGTGTTGGAATAGTTGGAAGGAGGTAAATGACATGGTGGAACTGCAGCCCGTAGCATCCTCTGGTATTTACTTTATAAATGCTCATTGAATTGTGCCTTGAAGATCTTCATCTTTCTGTATATACCTTCTACTGCACAATAGGGAAGGGACTGAGACTATGCAACTGTAATTCATAACAATTTTTGAAATTACCTATGTAACTGCTTGTTGAGCTGCACATCGAGAGTTGACACCTTTCTGTATGTATGTTATATTTTACAATAATGGAAATTACTGAAGTTGTGGAACTGTGACCCATGACATTCTTTGAAATTTGCTGTCTAACCACTTGTGAAATCATACTTTGAATGTTATCACTGCTACCTATATATGTTAAAGTTCACAATTAACAAAAGCCTTGGTGGCTATATATATATATATATATATATATGGTGTCTTTATTTACAATTTATTTAAATATCACAAAAATCTTTAAAAATGAATAAAAAACATTGTAACCTCAGAAACACAGTATTGACAAGGGAATTCTAGTACTAGGGCTGTTATCAGAGAAGGTGGTTGCATTGAAGCAACAAAGGAAATTCCAAGGGCAAGAAGAGGCAGTAGCAGAAAGCAGGGTAACTTCAGTTTGTTCTGGTCTCAGCATCTGCACCAGACTTCTAACAATGCTAGAAGCAAGTTTATCTCACAACACTTATGATTGCAACAGAGGGAATTGTCACGCCTCAAAGGGATGACACTTGAGTTCCCACTCCAGCAGCAAGAAGGAAGGAGAGAGCACCAGTCGTTTGGCACCAGAAAATCATCTTGTGTAAATACAGGGCATGTGATGGGGAGATTGTAGATATCTTTGGTAGAATGCTCTGTCTGATTTTCTTGAGTGGTAAAAACTTACATTTTCACTTTTGCACAGTAATTGATGGTTCAAATAACGAAACTGAAAAAAAGAACACCTCATGTGGATACATGTATATAGATCAAATTTCAAATGTGTATTCTTAGTGCATATTAACCTATATACAAATGCACAAGACATTTTATAATGTGGATTACAATTTAATGTGCCTGTTATTAAAAAGTAATCTCTTTTAATGTTAAACAACTATTTTCAACAAACTTTCTATGGAGGCTACCTTAATTATCAAAACTGTCTAAAATGTAGGTTTATAGTATGAAAATTACAAATTATTAGCTTTTAAGTGCAGAGATACTTCATTTTAAATTATAAATGCATTTAGATTAACTGGAAGTCTGCATGTCTGTGTCTGTGTGTGTGTGTGTGTGTGTGTGTGTGTGTGTGCAGTTATGTAAAAACTTCAAAGATGTAATGCAATGGTAAGTTTCATAAAGAGTATGCATCAGGATAAAGAAAATAAATCTTTACTTTTCAGCAGATGGCCCCATAATCTACATACCAATCCTCTAATTTTCTTGCATTTTGATGACTCATTTTACATCATAAGAAACTCTTTACTAACCTCTGATTATAACACTGTTTTTTTACTGTAATTCTCACTTGTCTCAATCAGTCAGTTTTCTTCACCATTGCAAGTTTGCCAGAAGCTTGGAAACTTCTGTAGGGACAAGGACTGATATAATCAGAAGTTGATAATGAAATGCCCATATTCCCTTTCATACATTCAGCCTCGTACAACACAGTCCCTTCTCTTTCACCAAGTCTTATATGTGCTCTCTGAAATGAATTCTCATCATTGAGTTACCTATCAAACTCTTCTACTTTTACACTCAGACCACTTTACAATAAAACAATTATATAATTTCATCACTGAGCTTTGTTTCCAAATCTTTATTTACTGACATCTAGCTTTCTTAGCATAATGTAAATTTCCTTGAACCATCCCTAAATAAGAGATATTCCTTTTCTAATAATTACTCCTATCATGTAATAAGAAGTGGTCAGTGTGTTTCTAGCTGACTGGTGGACATTGAAAACTATTGTGATTTTCATCTTTATTCAAATATTTTCTAGCAGTGATGTTCCATTCATGTTAGTTACACTAATCTCCCAAATACCTGATTATTGGCCTACATTTATTTAAGGAATTAATCACCTAATACATTCTTTTTGCTAAGTTTTCTATTCAATGTCCATACAGGTGAGAAATTAAAAGTCTAACATTAGCTATTTTATTAATTAAACTTTCTTAAAATTCTGAGATATTTGTACATTTACATGAAGTTGCAAGAATAATAGAGAGCTATCCTAGATACTCTTTACTCATTTTACCTAATAGTATTGTCTTCATAATTATAGTACAGTATCAAAACCAGGCTATTGGCATTGATACAGAAAAAATGCAGAGTGCAAAAATCCCTCAAGTTGGCCTTTTATAATCACACCTACCTCTCTCCCAGTCCTTTCCCTCCCACCCTTTTCCTTAATCCCTAGCAACCACTGTTATATTCTCTATTTCTATAGTTACATCATTTCAATAGTGTGTAAGTAGAATAATACAGTATGCAAAGTTTTGATCTTGTTTTTTCTAATCAATGTAATTCTATTGATATTTATTCAAACATCAATAGTTCTTTATTTTTTTTTTTTTTTAATTTTTGAGTAGTATTCCATGGCATGCATATACTAACAATAGCTTTTAAGAACCTATTTTCTTCTCTAACTCATTCAGGCAATTATTGTTAGGACACAACCTTATTCATACTTTTAAGAGCTCTGAAATCTGAAGTTAAAATATTCTTCTACCTCATCATCATTATCCCCTATTCATCAACCTCATCCCATCTATTCTGTTATAGAAACTTCACATGTACTTCACATGCTGCAGAAACTTCATATGTACTACATTCTAGCCCCATAAACCTTCATCTAGTTCTCTATCAATTTTCATTTTCCTAGGGTCATGAATTTACCTATCCAGCCAGTTTTCCACACATGAGTTTACCTATCAGGCATATTTGCTTTTCTTCTCCTGTCCAACATCCAAAAACTGCTCAAATAGCGATGTCTTGATGCACATACTTGAGTGAAGCCAACAAAGTTTATAATCCTTGTTCTTCTTTCTAGTCAGTTGTTTCCATCCTTCACAAATAATTCCAAGCTCACAGTCATTTATATTACTCTCAAAAATGATACTGCTTCAAATTCCATAGGGAAAATGGTGTTCGTCAGGCAGGATGTCCACCAAATTTCTACGAAATACCTTGAGAATGTACATAAATATCAAGCTGTCCAATCCTATGTTCTTTGTCCAGTTATCACCTCTGGAAACTTATTATATCAACCCTTTCTCACTTTACTAGTCTTTCCCTTTCCCTCAATTCTGTCTCTTGCAATTACTGCCATTATAATTAAACTTCAAAATCAACATTAGTGAATATTAACATTTAATATTTATTTAAATTAATCTCAAAGGACAGAATCTCACTTCCTGGGCTGCACTTGAGTGCAATCTTGAATAAATGTATTAGTGAATACCAATAAGGAGTATGACACCCAGAAGTTTGGAAATGGTCGATTACCCATGGAAGAAGTGTCAAAGGAGAATCAGGTGAAATCATTAGCAGTATCCAACCAAGTACCTCAAGTACTCTAAACCCATCTGCAAGATCTTCTGACCTCTTTAAGGTCTTCTACTTATGACTTGGCCTCCTCTACAAATATGACAGCATGGAGAAAATACAATTCACATGCTGACAATAGGATGCATGTGATAGCTATATTTTCATTGAAAATTAAGAGATTAGAATTCCTGACCTATATGCATCAGCCTTCTAATTCCATTCAGTGTTATATCTCTCTGAAGAGTACTTTGCCTTTTAAGGTGTTGACAAAGACTTATTTCTGAGTTTCCTATCCAGGAGTCCAGCCCTGCAATTTTGTAATTTTACTAAGGAATCTCTATCTCAATCTATGTACATTATGTATGTATGTATCTATCTATCTATCTATCTACATACATACATACATTCATCAAAGGCCATACTTCTTTTATATTTCACTGTTTGAGTCTTCTACCTTATCTTCTTAAAACATGAAAGCCACTCTTGCTCCAGTAAATGAAGTCACACCTGAACTCATTGAGAAAAAAGAAGCTGTCAGAAACGAACTTCATTAAATTCTTGTCCTCAAAAACATAAATAAGTGAATACATAAATAAATATATATTTAAACAAACAAACAAACCTAACTCAAACTTTGTGTCCTGTTTCAAAGGGAAAAAAATACTCAAACTCCTTCTAAACTGTAGCTGCCTCTGTCAGTTTCTGTCCAGAGTATCCTCTAAGGTTCCCTTTTCTTTCTGTGTGCCTTCCTCACAGCTTCTGCACAGTTTGCTCCTCACCTGAGCATCTGAAGCCTTGGGCTACTGGAAATGCTTTCTCCTTGGGGTTTATGTCCCCTCAGGATCATTCTTAGCCAATGAATAACTGATACATGGAGAGTGCAAGCCTAGCTCCCTTGCTTGGAGTAAGGAGAAAATCTGAGTTGTAATTTACATCCCAGAGTTTCCTGGACCTTCACCTGAAATCAAATCCTTGATTGTCTTCTTCCCTTGTTGCCTCTTCTATTCCCTTTTCTGCTGCCCCAAAACCATTCCTTCATGAATCACTTGCACATGCATCTGTATCTCAGGTTTGGTTCTGGGGAACAGAACTTAAGAGAAAAGCAACTTACTACCACGATCTGCTTTTGGCCTCCTCTCTTCTACAGGAAATTCATCTAATGTGCCTATTTCATTAACTTCTCCATTATCTGAGCTTTTTTTTTTTCCTTTTATCCACCAGTATCCTTCCCTAATTATCACATAACTTCCCTCATATTTAAATTTCTGGAAGTTTGTATTTATCTAGCTTATCACTGCCTCTTCACTTTCAACCTATTTAAATTAAGTTGTGCAGTCACTGTTTTGTTTTTTTTTTTAAGATTTTACTAAGATTAGCAAGGTCTCCTAGTTGACAAATCTCTTGAGATATTTCATGCAATATATAACACTTTCAAAAACAAAAAACAAAAGCCTTTTATCCATCAAGCAAAAATTCTCTGTTCCCCCAATCTCCTGTAACCTTTAATCTACTTTCTTTCTATATGAATTTCCTATTTGTAGCTATCTCATATAAGTGACATCACAGATTATTTGTCCTTATGTGAGTTGCTTATTTCAGTGAGCATAATGTTTTCAAGGTTCATCCATGTTGCAACATGTCTCAGAATTTCATCCCTTCTTATGGTGAAATAATATTAATTTGTGCGTATGTACATTTTGTTTTTCCATTCATTTGTTGGTGGATACTTGGGTTATTTCCACCTTTTGGCTATTGTGAATAATGCTGCTATGAACACTGGTGTACAAGTACCTGTTTTGAACCCATGTTTTTATTTTCTATGGGTATATATTTCAGAGCAGAATTTCTGGACCATATGGGGATCCCATATTTAACTTTTTGAGGAATCACCAGATTGTTTTCCAAAGAGGCTGCACAATTTTGAGTTACCACCAACAATGTACAAGAGATCCTATTTCTTTGCATCCTTTCCAACACTTATATTCCATTTTTAAAATAACAGCTACCCTTTTGGGTGTTAAGTAGTATCTTACGTTAGTTTTGATTTGCATTTCCTTAATGGATAATGATGGTGAACGTAGCTTCATATGCTTATGGTCCATTTCCATACCATCTTTGGAAAAAAATGTTTGTTTGATTCTTTTACTCATTTTTTAATTGGGTTGTCTGTCTTTTTGTTTTGCATTGCAAAATTTCTTTATATATTCTGAATATTTATACTTTAACAGATGTATGGTATGCAACAATTTTCTCCCATTCCGTTAGTTGTCTATTAACTTTCCTAATGTCCTCTGATGCACAAAGGTTCTTTTTTCCTTAATTTTCATGAAGTAGAATTTATCTATTTTTTTTTTCTTTTATTGCTCATGCTTTTAGTGTCATATCCGAGAATCCATTGCAGACCCCCAGGTCATGAAGATTTATTTGCCCTTGTGTTATCTTCTAAGAGCATTATGATTTTAGCTCTTAAATTTAAGTCTATCCATTTTTGAATTAATTTTTGTGTCTGGCGTGAGGTAGAGTCAAACTTCATTCTTTTTTATGTTAATATCCAACTTCCCAACACCATTTGTTGAAGAGACTATTCTTTCTCCATTGCATGTACTGGGCACATCAAAAATCAATTGGTCATAGATGTGCGGGTCTATTTGGCTGTCTGGGGCCTCTTGAAGTTCCATATGAATTTGAAGATTGACACTTCCACTTCTGAAAAAAAAAAAAGGTTACTGGAATTCTGATAAGGATTGTGTTGAATCTGAAGATCACTTTGGATAGTATTGCCATCTTAATAATATTAAATCTTTTAATCCATGAAAATGGGATTTGTTACCATTTATTTAGGCGTTCTTTAATATCTTTCACCAGTGTTTCATAGTTTTCAGTATAAAAGGTAAATTGATTCCTAAATATTTCATTCTTTTAGATGTTATTATAAATGCAATTGTCATACTTCCCTCTTCAGATTGTTCATTGATAGTGTATAGAACCGATGACACTTTTTTCCTTTTTTTTTCATAGATTTCTTAACTTCAGTAATACCAAGTATGCAACTCGTATTTGAGAATTACCCATTACATTTCTGGCAATCATGATATAAAAATAAATGGCACATGGCTTCATAACTCAAAAACTGAGAGTTTTGTGAAGAAGATAAACTTATAGTAAATATTATCCCATAATGAAGAGAGTGCAGTGTATTCATTTATGCAATCATTTGACAGATAGCTGTTTGAGTGCCTACCATGCCAGGAAACAGGCAAACTGATTGGGGATAAGTAATAACAGTAATATAAAAAGTGTAAGTGTGAAATGATGGCAAAGAACAGAAAAACATAACAGCCTTGCTGGGATCAGGGAATGATGTTTGGAAGACATTTGGCTTTGCTGAATATTGTATGATTTGTGGCATCTTTCCCTTCATCTACAATCTCAGGTCATGAGAGTGAAATCTCCCTACAGAGGAAAGGTAAGATTTAGAGTGGATATAATCATCTTCAACTAAGTCCAAGCTCACATTAGTGTCTTTGGAGAACTAAAGTCTCATATTTAGTTTACTAAACTTACACTTTGTCATTGAGAAATGACCCTTACTCTCTGTTTTCCATGCAGCTCCTAATCTCAGTAAATTTATGTTTTGTTTTGTTTTTTTTTTCTCTTTTCCCATGTAGGCTACTAGCTGTATGATCTTTTCCTTGAAATCCAGATACCCAGATATTGTAGATGCTTTAAGTACTTGAAATACTTATACAGAACCTCTGCACTCGTCCCAGCTTCTTAGCATGTTTCCCCATTCATTGCCATTCCTTTTCTCTGTCATGACAGTTGAAGGAAAAACAAAACAAAACAAAACATAACGATAGTAGCTGAGTTAAGATCCTATGTCAGTTTAAGACTTACAGATATCCATGTTTAAAGAGTATTGACTGAGACTAAATCTCTTTTCTGAAATGCAAGAACTGGGTAATGGAAATATGAAGTAGAATAGAAACATCTGATTGAAACACCTACCAATGCAATTTAGAGTTTTAGCTTAGGCAGATAAGGAAAATCTATTCTTGAATTAATAAGCAACTTGTAGAAGCCATTAAAGAGAAAACATTGGAGAAAAACACTTTTATTTAAATGGCCAAACTCCATGTGTAAAGTAATAGCTTTGAAAAATTAGGAAAATTCTTTGTATAGTAATACTGGCACTGATTAAAAAGAGGGACTATTGTGGAGCAAGAACAATATGGGGAAGCAGGAATTGTAGGATGAAAACGAGCCATCTGTACTGTACTAGAACCAAATAGAGAGACTGTATTAACTCTACCTGTGTGTGTCCCAACAGGAAGGAGAAGTTTTTGTATTCCACCCTTGACTGTATGTTTGCTTAATTTTTGTTCCTTCCTAGTGGCAGATCCTCTCTTTAAAATCCAGATAAATAAGGATCCCAGAGCCAATGGCTATAAACAATGACCTCACATTTTGTGGCCCCAAAGGCCCATTTTCAGGACTAGTGATTCTAACAGTAAATTGTTCAAAATACAATCCTTCAGAAAATTCTGATTTCAAAGCTTCAGATACTCCTAAAACTTCCAAGAATCTAAATTAACATTGTAATTCTGGTATTTAACAAATGCCTATTCAAAACATTTATTTTCAAGGAAATGTGACCAGTCCTATCAATTGTTATAAAAAAAATCAGAGGGATATAATAAGATCCTCTGTCACATCAGTTATGGATATTGGGTCCATTTAACTGCCTTGTATTCCACTGACGTAGCCTTGAATGTCCTGGAAGCATAATATCTGCTCAGCTTGCAAATCACTAGCACACTGAGAAAATTATTATTTATTTTAAATACATTAGAAAATCTAGGAAAGGCATTTCTAAAAAATGACTATGAAACACAATAAATGTTGAAATCTTATCATTTTAATACCACTTTTTAAAGTTATTTCCTAAGACAAAGAGCTAAATAACAAAATAGAAACATATTTTAAAAACACACTGAATTACATTATAACATGTATGATAAGTGAAGACAAATCCTAAAAATGGCTCTCAAATCTACACAATAGATTTTTTCAAATCTTTATAAATTCTGAAAGATCATTTACATTAATTTTTATGGTAGCAAATTAGAAATGTTATTATGCATGCTATAACAATTGTTATGTTTTGTAATCTGATTTTCTTCAGAGTTTGTACAAAAACAAAACAATAGGCTTGTATTTTATGTTAACCTAAGAAATCCATGAGATTAAAATCTATTTACAACATAATACACTTGATTTAAAATATTAGCTGAATAATGAAGGCTTTATTTTTATTATTTCAAATAGGGAATACATTTTAAAAGGCAGCATACAAATTTTGGACCATGTAAAGAAAACATGAAAAGCTTTAGACCAGCTGTTAGCTAACATTTTAAAACCAAATTAAGCAGGTTTGTAAAATAATGCAGCAGATGGAGAAAATGTGATCATCCAGGGAATATGTTTTCTTTATCTCCCATTTTAACTTTGGTTTGTCCATGTGCTTCCTACAAAATGTTTCTTTTTTCCCATAACATGCTTCATATTACCATGAAATAATGCTCTTTCAAGTATTTTCTGATTATTTCTACTCTAAGTTAAGGATAAGGGAATTTTAATATAAGATAATGATAAGATCATATTTCATTTTAAAGCAATATGACATTGTTTATTGTAGGAATGTGTGAAATATGTGTTTACAAAAATTATGCTTATCTAGAAAAAAATATTAAATTACATATACTGATGAAGGACTTTGGCCTGAAATAAATGGGGAATACTTATTTGAAATATTTAGAATAATCAATATTTGGAGTGATGAAATTTATAGAAACGTAAATAGATTAGCAGTTATAAGTAGCAGAAAGGAGGGAGAATTGGAATTCATTGCTTAATGAGCACAGAGTTTCTGTCTGGAGAGATTAAAATATTTTGTTAATGAATGACGGTAATGTTAGCACAACATTGTAAATGTAATCAATACCATTGAATTGAAGACTTACAAAAATGGGAAATTGTATGTAACATATTTATGTTACCACAAAAATATATGTGTCCATGTATGTGTGTATATGCATATGTGTATATGTGTGTGTATCTATCTACTTATCTATCTGTCTGCCTATCTATTTATCTATCTACCTCAAGTGGGGTTCAAGGACTGGTACTTTACTCCTCCATCATCATGAGCCATTTACTTATGCACCCTGCATCACATTTTCTTAATTTATAAAATTAGGATGATCATATCTCTCTTCTATTGCAGTTGCAATGAAAGGGATGAAATTTTAAAAATTATCTTCATAGCCATTTGTGTGATAGTGTGTGTGTGCATGTGTGTGTTCATGTATGTTGGTGTGTTGGTGATCAAATAAAATTTTACATAAAGTAAATAGTAGAGTTTCAAATGTATCAAAAGTACATGTGTAGCAGATAATAACCACATTAAAATGTTTTCCACAACTATTCTTTTGGTCTTGTCCAGAAACTTGTAAGGTGGTTTGGAACTAGCCTGTGGCTAATGGAAATAGAGAATATTTCCACTGTAATCTCCAGGGTCCTACCTGGGATCACAGTGATTGTAGGCATGTGCACAAATGATGAGAGAAAAGAGTCTTCTACAGATCCTAATTGCAGACCACAACCATTGGATTACTAGTATTTTGGGCATTTAGTTGCATCTGTAGCTATGAAAGTTTTGAAGTCACTTTATAGAGAGAAGCATTTTAAAGTTACAGCATATTAACTTTTGTTTGTATCGTCTTGTCAGTTTCCAAAGAGTAAGCAGTGTTGACCATCATATAGGCTGTCTAACTTTGCAGAAACTTGCAGTATTTTTTATTCTCCCAAATTTTTGAATTCTGCATTTATAAGTCTTTCTCAGTCCATCCTTATTACCATAATATCCTTCCCCCAATATCATAATATAAGGATAGTCCTTCTAAATATCTTCAGATCTCATAACATTCCCAGGGTCATTGAAGGGCTTGGTGTAAAAGAGAAGTAATCTGAACATGTGGGACAACATTGAGTGACCTCCCCATAAAATATTCAGTCGTTTGCTATTTATATGAGGCAGTCTTTAAAAAGCAAACAAACAAACAAAACTATTTCTGCACTTTAATCAAAGTGCCACTTTACTCAATATTTTTGCATCTTAATTTTTTATATAGAGGCAAAATATCACAACACAGGTATTTGGGCCCAGACTGAGTTCATGAAGAGCACAAGCTGTTGCTGCCACAAGACCCCAAAACACACCAAGCACAAAAGTAGACATAGATTGATGAGGACTTATGAACTAGTAAATCAGGGGCAGCTGTTGGGAGGGGAAGCACTGTAAAGGGGCAGGAGTGCAAGGGGCAATATGCATATGATTTTAGAACAAAGACTTTCCATGGTATGAGGACATCAGGCCTTTGTATAATCATTAAAGGGGTTAAAGACCTGATGTTTTATTAAGATTGATGTTTAAGACAAGATACAATCAGTGCCATCCTGCTCTCATCCCTTTATATCCAGGATTATATTCTTTTCCCTTGGGGGAGATTGCTTACTTTCTTAACTTTTGTCTTCGTCAAGCAGACTGTTACATGCTCCGGGATTCATTCCCATTTAGGAGGGGGCCTGGGCCCTGGGCCAGCACAAGAGGTTAAATATAATTTGAAGAAATAATATATTAAATATAATTTATGGCTGCAATATAAGCATCTAAGAAATGTTTGATAAACGATTAAATAAATGTTTGTTATATTTTTTCCAAAAGAGCTAAATGTATATATTAAAAGAATGCAGACATAATAAACACTATAAAACCACTATACTTGTTTCTTAACATGATATGGAAACTGCTCCAGAAAAACAAAAGGTTACAAAAAATCTAATTTTTCCTTGTTTTCCTAAGCCATCCCCAGATATAAAAATAGAAAAAAATAGGAAAGATGTTTAAACATAGAGGGTTAAACTTGGAGGATGCCATTGAAATTTATTTTCCTTTTTAAATGAAGGACATACTGCTTTTATATAAAATTCACCCCTCATTTTTTACCCCATAAGAGTTTTCTTCAGTTAAAAATGAAGGGTAAAGAAGTAAGAGGATACTGCACTTTAAAATGTGTAACTTATTTTCATTTTTGCAGCTACTTCTAAAATAAAACTTTTCTTAAAAAATTGTGTTTTTATTTATTATTTCCAAGAAGGAGCTCAGCTTTCTGTGATTTAACATGTGTAAAATTAGTAAAGGAAGATTTAAACATTATATATTTTGTTTATCAAAAATTTTACAAGTATATCTTAAATGTCTCCAACAAAAACTTATTGGGGCTCTTTTCAGCTAACTCAAATTATTTTTGTCCTCAATTGTAAAAACAAAACAAGATAATTAATTAATCTACTGCCAAACAGATTGCTGTAAAACTATAGATTGTGGAAAAGACATAGTAACACAAAATACGCAAATAGGGAATTATCAGGCATGTGCTAAAAGAATCAAGACACTAAAATGGTGGAATGGAACTGTAAAAATAGGCAAGAATTGCAGTGAAAATTGACAATAAACAAGCAGGGAGAATGATTTCTTGGAAGGAACCAAAGTACTGTAGCTTAGGACTTGTTATTGTGGAGAATACAACATGGTGAACCAGAAAATATCCAAAGAAAGCAATAGTATAATCTGGAGAGAAAGAAATGATAATATGTAAGAGACATTCAGAGACATAGAGAATAATGGGGGAATAGCTAACATTTATTTAATTAGGTTCCAGGGATAAGGAGTGATAAAAAGGGACATAGGCAATCTTTGACGAAAAAAATGGTTCAGGATTTTCCAAATCTTGTGAGTGACTCAATTTATAGCTATAAAAATCTCCATATAGCATCATGAAATATAAATTAATAACAAATTCTGATCATAATGATCATATTCACAGAGAAAATGCTGAAAACAGCTAGAAAAAAAGGGATATATTACTTTCAATGAGCAATAAAAAAACTAGCTATGAGTTTTCTGCAGCAACAATGGAAGTCAAAAGAGAATGGAATGATCTATTCAATATTTTAAAAGAATGTCACTATCAACATCACAATCTGTACCTGTCGAAAACACACTTCAAGAACAAAAGACCGCCCCAAAAAAACTGTATGAAGGGGAAATGGAGTGATCACTACCAGATAAACCATTTTGAAGAAAATCCAAAGGAAACACTTCACTATATTCCTAGCACCATGTTGTGCTTTCAATTCATAATCTCACTTAATATCCTGGCATTCAAATTATTACACATTTAAAAAATTAATTGTGGCTACTGTAAAAAGGAAGAGCATCTCCAATTTATTTTAGCTCCAAAATCTGTGATCTGAATAAAGCAGGTGTTCTTGCTGTCTGCATGATAGTCTATTCAACACATTAGTTTTAAACTTGTTTCTTACTTCATTGCTTTCCGAATTTCAAGCATGATCATCCAGAATTACCTGTATTATTCATATGCATATATATGTACGTACTTACCTATATATCTACCTCTATCTGTCTATCTATCTAATCTATCTCCATATCTCGCATGTATTTATAATATACTTATCTTTGTCCCAACTAAGTATTTGGAGGAGTAAATTTCATCCTTATTAAATCTAAGTTCTCAGCATCTGTAGTATTTATTTGAAACTTTATATATGGTGATTAGGCACAGCAAATAAATGGTATATAAATCAAGCAGGTGAGCTTTAGATTTAGACCAGCCTTTGTTTGAGTCTTGACTCTAATAAATAATCAACAAATAACAATTTAATTTTATCCAAACTAGAGGATAATTGTAGGATAATAGAATAAAATACAATGGAAACATAAAAATTCAAATTCTTCAGCAATATTTCCCTTAAGTTTTCTTTTCCATGTAGCTAAAGAACCTGGTATAAGAATATAAGATATAGAGGCCTCATTAGTGAGTATGACATTTGTTGACATATTGAACTGTACATTGGCCAAGTAGAAAATTCCATACTATCTACAGACAGTAAAATGACAATATTTATAGCAGCAAATACTTAAATTGTATTTTAATTCAAATTTCAATTTTCTTTAGGGACATAGACATGTTGGCTTTAGACACATCTAATATGAAAGCTTCATGCATATAATGACTGGCAATTGAAGAATTATTTCCTAAATACATTGATATTCAAAGTTGTCTGTCTCTCGGCAGCATCAACATTACTTTGGAAATTTTTAGAGCTGTGGAATCTCAGATTCCATCCTGCACCTACTATACCTGCATTTTAACAAGATGCCCAGGTGATGTATATGCAAATGACCATTTGAGAAGGGCTGATCTAGTACCTCTAAATTATGTTTTGTAGATAAAGATGTTCTAAATGATCTCTAGTGCTTCATTTTCAGTGGCAGAAAAACTGTCACCTAATTCAGAATAAATGCAAATAAAATTCATCTTTTGCATTCTATCTTCAGAGTATTCACACTAGGTCACTAGGGGAAAAACTGATTCTTATTACATTTTGAATCATCAGACTGAGAGTATGTAGTTTTTATGAAACTCAAAATTATCTGGAATCATTTGGGGCTCCATTCAAGATTCTAAAACACGTGAAACATAGAAGATGTTGTAATAAGGAAATTTCCTTAAAATTTGTATAAACTTAAGATAACAAGTTGTGATCTTACAGTACATTTAATATGAGAATGCCTTCAAAATAGCAAATACAAGATGACTGAGAGAATGTATTTTCATAACTACTGGGAAAGCTACCTGATCAAGACAGAATTCAGACTTGATTACATCTTTATAGTGGATGATAAGAGATTTCCTTTCCTTTCTACATTAAGGTATTGTGCATTCTCCTTTTGCTTACAAATATCAGGGTTTAAAACCTACTTTTCATATTTGATACCTCTATATAACAAATATTAAAAAAAGACTTACTTGTATATAACCTAAGAAGAAGTCATTTAAAATAATGGCCTAATTTTGAAAAACCAGAAAAGATTTTACCTCTATTTTAAGTTAAATATTTTGCATCAAATTACTTATTGGAAAGATTGTTATCTAGACTGGTCCAATAATAATAAAATCACTAAGAGATTAATATTAGAATGTTTGATGATCTTGGATATGTTCATTATTTTTGAGGAAGCAAGTTATATAAAAGTCCCACTTTTGTTATAAATAAATGAAATAGACACATACATATAGAAAATAAAGTCTAAAAAGAAGCAAAGGGGAAAATTAACTGGTTATTTTGGGAGGAGATTACTTCTCTTATCAGTCATACTTCTCTACTTTTGATATTCTCTTCAATAAATACATATATTACATTAAGAGAAAACATATACTAAAATAATAAAAAAAAATAGCCACATTGGTGCCTGATGAAATATTAGTATCTTAAAGGAAGTTATATGTATATGGAAAGCATCAATCATTGAAAAAGTTACAAAAATTGTGTATATGAGAATTTTTTCTCCTGATAGAAACTAGTTAATTTTTAGAATTGGCTGAAAGAATATATTCTGCAAATTACTTAAAGACATCCATAAGGAAGACATTAGAACATATTTTATGTGACTATTTCATCCCTCTGTGGAAATAGATATACTAATTAAAGGGAAACTTGTAGACATTATCCCAATAAGTATGTTTTTACTCAATTCCTCATTTTATTTTTCTTATTATATTGGACATTGCTCGTGAAAGTTTGAATATTTAACTGATAGTTGGCATTATTACATGAAATATAAACCATATTGCAGTGCTATATTTTTAAAAGAGCATATTTGCTTTAACATAAAGCCGTCTATTGTTCTTTAATGGTTTTCAACACTAAATAAATAATGGAATTTGCAAAAACTTTAGGCTATTTTAACTTACTCTAACTTATATCAAAATATGCTGACCCATAACTGCCCATAACTGAATGTACAATTTGAGGACTGTTCCTTTCTAATATCAACATAAGAAAGCTTTTTCTAAAATGCTATTAAAAATCTGCAAGCATCTTTACCTGAGAAATAAAGCAATGCCTCCCCAGGTAGCTTTGTTATTACACAACTTGAGCCTTTAAACCTTTATGGTAGAACGTAGTTTTTGGCACATTTAATGTGCTAATTACAGTTGAATTTAGTACCATAAGTGATGATTACTTATGACTGTGAATCATCCTTTCTTTCTAATAAACCTGTTTTTTACTTATGAATTTTATTGAATGCAATGATAATAATATTTTACATTTATCTAAAACACTCATAGCATGTATTAAGTTTAATTTCCTAACAATCATTCTACATTAATCATACCATAGTGCACTAAATGTATTTTTAAAACATTTATGCAACTAAGTTGTATTATAAGATAAATACAGAGAATGGACAGCAACACAATGCTTTGAATAATTTCATTTAAGCAGCATTATTCCTGTTAGTATGGGGAAATGTTCCTTCATAAAAGTGAAAACACAGCAACACTGAAGTAATATGACAGAAAGTTGACTTTTAAATGGCCTTCACAAGTTTGCAAAATGATCAGTCTTCCATAAGTGCACCTTTATCCCCTGAAAGTTATATATATGCAAATAATCAGATGAAGCCAATTCCCCATAACATATGAATTAATCAATATACATTTCACGTTGCCTGCAAAAGTGTATCAATTGTATGCTGTTCAATTATAATAGAAAACCATAAAATTCCCAATTTAGAGGATACATTTTTCTTCAACTAAAAAAGAATTATCATTAATCAGAATTTTCAGTATTGTTTTATAACTTTTATTCTATTTCTTTAAAAATTTAAAATTATATTTAAAATAATGAACTCATACCTATTATTGTAATTCTTGAGCTTATTTTATATATAACTTCCTCAACAATTACTCAAAAATGGTAATTTCTATATTCATGATACTATTCAGTTTTTTTTATTTCATTTATTGCAGGAAAGAATTTTCTCAGTCAATGACCAATGTTAAAATGGTAAAAATGAACTTCATTACAAGCAGATGGTTATTTTATAACATAAATATTTAAATTACTGAATTGCATGCAGTTCTTTAATGGAAAGTGTTAACTTTATTGAGGAAAATTTAATTGCAGAATGGTTACTACTGTGAATAAGTTTTGCATGTGTGTCTATCTACCTGCCTTTTATTTTTATGGCATCATTAGTTTTAATTGCTTTAATTATATCAAGTTAAACCATTTGCATATTGTCATTGTGTATCCATATATACTTTGGCAAGAAAGAACTTTGAATCACAGACATCTATAATATACAGTCTGTGGATAATTTTGAAATAGATTTACATATTTATTTATGGTGCTGTATTGGGATCACTGGGATAGTTTCCTAAAATAGAACTAATTTCTGTAAGAGTCTTAAGAAGACAGCTGTCATGTAATGCTTCCCAAGTAGTTTTCAAAGTACATAAACAATATCCTGTAATGAACACTCAGATTAGCATATCAGATGAATGAAGGGAAATTCATCCTGAATAACTTTTAAATGGAAAGACATTTTGAAGAATTAGTTTTTCCTTTTTCCCTTGTCCCTTGGTACTGTGCTTTTTTAATCTAAAATCTGAGGGTGCATTTGTGGTATAAGCCTCTTTCTAAACATTGTTGAAGCCAATGCAATGTTTTCAAATTAATTTAGAGCAAATGTGAGACCATTTTGTGATCCAAAATGAACAAGAGAAGAAGAACAGGACAGAATACACTGATCTTTTACTGAAAGTTACCCTCCAGGCAAAACAAAAACTAAATAAAAGTAAAGCTTTTGTTTAGGTAGCAGTGTATGAATTGTCATTTAACATTCTTTAAAATACTATGATATTCCAGAAACAACTAGCAAATTTATACTATATATTCCATTTCTAAGAAAAATTTCTATTAGGCAAGATCACTGACTATAATGTAAGCACAAATGGCTCCTGCTAGTGACACATGTTCTGCTACATGAGGAAGAATAAATCAATCATTGGAGCAAATGACAAAAGGGTTGCTTTATTCCTTACCAGTAATTCATTTGCACTCAGAAAATTATTATCTGAATTGAAAATAACACTCCATATACCATGTGAAGTATTCTGAGACATGATGTTCACTATACTCATCTGGGGGTTATGGCATGTATATTTTATAGCAGTATGAAATTCAGAAAAAAAAAAAAACCTGTGATTTTGACATTCATCTCCAGATAAGAAAGTTTGCATTAATGCACCCTGATCTTGGTTAGTCATTTATTATCAATAAATGATTAGTAATATGACTTTCATGGAAAGGTACAGAGACATCTTGAATGAAAATTTTGAAGTAAACAATAGAGAAAACTTTGTGATAACTGGCTGCTGAGAAATGTGGTGGCCATTTACTACCACTAATAAAGGACAAACCACTGACTGCTTCAGGTTATCCAGGAACAAACATCATATGTTAAGGGGACCAGAAGAGAAAAAAAAGTCTGCTGCATAAAAAATGGACAGTTTATGATCTAAACATCTAGTCTAAGCAGTGAGCACAGGTGAGGCTGAAATCCATCCTGTACTTCTCCTATCACCCAGAATGGAGTTACCTCCATGTGAAGGAAGAGGTGTTGATCATAAACAATTCATCTGAAGGAGACACATTTTTAACATGTGAGAAGTCACTTGTGCTATAAGGAAGCTCTCTATAATGGTGAGAAAACCAATAAAACCAATAAAACTAAAACATGAAATTATTTTTAAAAACTCTACATTTGATAATCACTATTGAATATTACAGAAAATTGGAAACATCAATAATAGGAATTTAAAAACCTGATAAAACACTGTAAAAGAAGGCATGACAACAGGCAAAAAAAAAAAAAAATACTGGGAGAAAGTGGAAATAAAAATAAAGTTGAGCAGATTGGAAAGATAGTACAAAATCTAAATGTAAGCAGTAAAATAGGCTGCATAAGAATTAAGAGATGGAACAATGGGAGGAAATTTGATAAATATGGAACTGAAAGAACCTAAGACACTGCATGTGCAAAAAGTAATCAGTCTTAAAAATATTAAGAGAGAAGGGCCAGACAAAATAAAAGCAAACAAATAAACAAAAACATAATTTAGAGAAAACCATCTAAAAGAAAGATCAAAGGTAACAAGGGCATGCAGTTCAAATTCTCATAAAAATCATGGAAAATGTACAGGTACAATAAATATATATGCATGATTAACATTTCCTTAAAATTGAAATAAGGGGGAAAGCTTTGAAAAGAAAAACAATGCAAGCATGCACTGGGGTTTCTAGTCCCTCTATTTTTCAAGTCATGGCTAAATGCTGACAGAAGTCCTAAAGGGAATACAGAAAGCAGATACACTTAGAAAACAAAGGCATTTTTAAGTATCTTTTTATACTCTACTCCTTTACTACCCCCCAGCTTTTATTTTAATTTTTTTTCACTTTTATTAAAATTGTGAAATTTAACATATATACATAAGAGATAAGTTTCAGGGTATGATTACAAATAGTTGGAGAACAAACTTCAATGAATGTCATGGGTCACAGTTTCACAACTTCAGCTATTTCAATTATTGTAAAATATTACATACGTACAGAAAGGTGTTAACTTTCATTGTACAGCTCAACAAGCAGTGACACAGTTAATTTCAAAAAAATTTATGGGTTACAGTCCCACAGTCTCAGTTCTTTCCTTATTATGCAATACAGGTTATATACAGAAAGGTGAAGAATTTCAAAGTGCAATTCAATGAGTAGCTACAGAGAAAACTTCAAAGAATGTTATAGGTTACAGTGCCACCACGTTATTTACCTCCTCCCAGCTATTTCAACACCCCAGCATCTAAATATATATAAAGTTTCAGTATTCCCCTAGCTTTTACTTTGAACTGGAATTAATTTGGTAGACTCCTTAGATCCTTTCTTTTACCTTGGACAAGAAACTCCAAAACTTAGAAAGGTGTTGAAAAAATTATACAGTGAAAAGAGTTCATTCCTGCCAGTGAATGAATAATATATTGCTTACAACAAAAGCTGAAGTTTGGGTGAGAGCTGCCCTACAAAATTGGTCCAGCAAAATACACTGGACCAAGCAGGCATTTACAGTTTTATTACACTCATTGTCCTTGTTTTTCTCATTGTTCGTAAATTCCTTTTCCCATTTCTCCCACAACTCAGCCAGGTTTTAAGCATCCTGGGCTTAAATGGACATTTAAGAAATAAAATAACTGTTTTATGGACAGTTATTTTATTTCTTGCACAATACCAAATCAAGCTGGTGACCTATGGTCTCACAGGCTTATTTCCTTACTTTTTGTCTTCTTAGCAAAAACCCACTGTAGAAGCCATAATGACTTATCCTACCTATTGAAACAATAACATCCCAAATAAGATAAATAAAAACTATTAAAAAAATTATAAAAATGAGCTGGGAAATGTTAGAGAAATTCCATTATTTTTGAAAGGAAGACTCAAAGTTATAAAGACATGAATTTTCCCCAAATGAATTTATAAAAGTAGCACAATTTCTACATCAAAATTAGAATGGACTTATCAATTTTTATCACTTTTTGTGGTGGTTTGAAGCTCTGTGTACAACAGGGAGAACATGTTCTAAAATCTAATCCATTCCTGTGGGTGTGAACCCATGGTAAGTAGGACCTTTTGATAAGGCTACTTCAGTTAAGGTGTGACACACCTCAGTCAGGATGGGCCCTAATCCTGTTACAGGAGTCCTTTATAAAGGGAGTGAATACAGAGTGAGAAAGCCACGGATACAGGAAACAAGAAGCTGAAATCAATGAAACCCAGAAGAGAAGGGAGAGACCAGCAGGCACTGCATGTGACTTGCCATGTGACAGAGGAGCCAAGGATGACTGGCAGCTGGTTTTGAGGAAGAAAACATCGCCATGATGATACCTTGATTTGGACCTTTTTCCCAGCCCCCAAACTGTGAGTGAATAAATTCCCATTGTCTAAGCCTACCCATTTCATTGTATTTGCTGGAGCAGCCTAGGAAACTAAAACACTTGGTAACCTTATTCTAATGTTAACATGGAAGAATAGCAAAAAAACTACAATGCAGTTAGGAAGGAAGGTAGTATGGAGAGGAAGTAAAAGAGTATATGGGAAGAAAGGAGGGAAGGAAAGAAGCAGGAAAACGGATTAAAGAGGTAGTTACCCTATCACAAATAAAATCTTTGGTACAATTAACTATTTCTTTCTAATTTAAAAAATTTAAATGTAAACTATATTTAATAACATAATTAAATATTAAAATCAGATAATTGCTCTAATGCAAAAATGAAACCCAGACATAAGATGGGTAACAGGAGAAAAATTTTTTAAAATATATTAATGATCATAAAAATGACTATTATCTGGAAAGTAATTTGAAATTTGTAATATAGTTGTGAAATATTCTGCAGCCTTTTAACATAATAATTTCACTAATTAAGTTGGTTTGTAAGAAATAAGGTAAGTTGCTATAAAATAAGAATTTTTATAAAAATATTTCAAATACCTAAACAAATGAAGACTTATAAATTCACAAGTATCTTATGAAAAGGAAAAGATTAATGAAATTATAACTAATTTTGGATTCATTAAACATCAGTTTTCCACTCATAGAATGGATTCCTTTTTAAAATCTGTTGCTAAGTGACTAAACTAGAAATCAAGTGAAAAATAGTTATATATGCTAATATTACAATCATGTGGTTATCAATGAATAATTTGTGGGTCCAGCCCATAAACACCTCTCCAAGTATTAAGATATGTTCCAAAACACCACATTCAGATTTATAATCAGAAGATTATATAATTGTGCATTTCACAATTTTAATAGTGGCAAATTATTTTATTTTTTTTTTAATTTTATTTAACCAGGAAACAATTCCTGATGAAACTGATGAATAACAATTATGTTTGTTGTGAAATTTTAACAAAATTGATTCTTATATAACTTGAGGAACTCTTGTAAGGTCACCATAGCCAACAAGTGTCAGAGATGGGAAACGAACCCAGTTCTCTACCCTCTCTCTTTCAAATCATTATCATTGGTAGAAAACATGGAATTTGCTATTTTTACTTGAGGGACAAATTATTTCACAAGGGAAGGAAAAAAAAATAGAGAAGACTGAACATGCTGACTTTATAGAATCATAACCTGAAGGAAAGAAGTGGAATAAAAAATGCATTAATTCATTTGGCATCTTGTTTTTACTAACCAGAAGAGGATTCAGCATTCAGATCCCTGGGGAGTTGTTATGTTGTATGTTCAATTTGAGTTAATTGAGTGTGGGTCCATTTATGATTTGTAGTTTTCCTTGTGTATTGTAGTCCAATGTAAATGGATTAAACATAATTACTCCCAATTCATGTATTTAAATTATTTTCCATTTTGAAAGATGCCAATATGGCTAAAATTGTAAAAGAGGTATTTTTTTAATCTTTAGTTCATTATACAATATTTTGAGTTTTTAATGTATATCAATATAATTCATATTTTGAGTATTACTCAAATTTTGGATATGTGTTTCTGTGTGCTTGTGTGTGTGTATATATTTTCCCTTTTTTATTTTTATTTTGTTTTGTTTGCTAACCTACAATTATAGAATAGCAGTGAGTAGTATCACAAAAATGAGTGCAAACATATTAAATAATATATTGTAGCTAATGTTATTTAACTACATTGCTGAAATAATCATACAGTCCATCCAGGGAAAAACAAACAAAATCACTTCAGGATAATAACACTCTTTGACTACAGTCAAACACTGAAATATGGCATCACTACATGTTTCTCTCGGAAAATTGCACAAAAGTTGTATGAATGTTAATTATGACTTTATTTTTTGTCTGGAATTAATCAGCAATAGAAGATCCAAGAGAAGTGATCAGGCTTTAAAAGGAATTAAATGGTGTCATTGATGAGATCACTGTAGAAACTTTGAAAAGAGGTGACATATAACTGTATTCATTAATTTGATAAATCAATAAAGACTGTTAGAAATTCACTTCACTGAAACAAGACAGCCAGATACTGCAGAAGTAATATAATTATATTTAATTGCCAATGAAAAATTTTAATAGGGGAAATATGTGACCATAAGAATTAAGCAAATATAATAATCAATTTTTATTTTCAATACAAAGACTTTGGGCTTTATACTTCATCTATTAATAAAACAGTACTTTCTCATTATTACATGAATAAATTTAAAAATAATAAATGTTTCCATGAATCAGTACAGATTTATATTGTTTATGTTTCTACAACAATGTTTACAGCAGGCACAAAGTGGTTGATTTGGGGAGATGTTTTCGGGACTTAAAACAGAAACATAGGAAAAATATAGGATCATTTAGAGTATCAGAAGATATCCTGTAATTAAAATATAGAAATTATGCATTCAAATCCTGTTTTAGTTTCCTAGGATGTTCCAGCAAATACCAGGAAATGGGATAGTTTAAACAATGGGGATCTCTTCAAAACACAATTTTGGGGCCAGGAAAATGTCCAAAGCAAGGTATCACCAAGGCAATATTTATAGCTGTAGTTGTAGGAAAAGGTGTACTTTTTAGGTGTATGTAAAGATATAGGGATAAGTATAGTTATAGATAATGATCATTTACCATTTGCTTGTTATATGTAATTCATATATATTATTAAAAATTTTTGACTTAGTTAAGTGCAGTTTAATTTAATGTAAAGTTTAATTGAAATAGAGAAAAGTTTAAAAAACCTAGAAATTAAAATTCAATAAAATTTCCATAACCTGCTAACAAATGTGAAAAGTTCTACATCTTTTAAGAAAGTATTTACATGAAGAAATATGAATGGTATAAAATATCCTTTATGTAGCAATATAATAAAATCATTTTAGGGAACACATTATTAAATGAAAATATATAGGCAAAGAGAGAGAGACCATATGCATCATTACTACCTGTATGCTTGCCACTATTGTTTTGTTGATCAGTTACCGTAAGATAAATTTATTGTAAATCAGATATCTATGACCAATATTTTAAAATAATGTCTACCAAATTTCCCTAGAGCAATAAAATCAGAAATATGAAATTAAGAAGCAGGAATAGTGTCTGAGGTATCATTGTAACTGAAAAGTATGTTTAATGTCTTAATCACTATCCACAGAAAATAAAAATTTAGTTTCATCTAACAGATGATGATTTACAGGTAAATATATATATTTCATTTTGTCAAGATTTTTTTCAATATCTTCTGAATATTACTACTTGTAAAAATGTAAAAATAGGAACAAAACAAATTGAAAATCGTTACTAAGGAAGATTCATTTCAAAACTCTCTCCCCTCTATTAATATATTATAATATGAAACAGAAAAAGAGTGATCCAAAGCAAAAGTTGATGGCTTAGTGTTACTTAAAAATTACATTAATAGAACAAAGTACATTTAGCTACTGTTTTTGGCCACAATAAAAATGGAAACTAATACCCAAAATCATTTTTTTTTATTATTTTTAAATATATGATTTGGCACTGTGCACCTATTGGGTCAAAATCTAAGATACTGATGCTTTTAAGAAGTTCAATATTTGTAATGAAATTCAATATTTAATAATGAAAGTTGATCTTCATTAAAATCCTATCCACCAAGGCCCTAGAAGTTCTGGGGAACTCATTTGGGCTGCTGAAAATTTCAGTTCCCAGGATCAACCAAGCAGAGCAGATGCCAGATGCTCCCATGACAACAGGACTGAATATCCTATGTGGTTAGACATTAAAATGTAATATTTAGAGAGGGCAAGTTATTTTTTCCTTTTTTTTCTTTATACAAGAGAGATAACCAAAAATAGTTATCAAAATGGGAGCTGGCTTGCCTATTTGCATTATCCAAATAAAGCCAGTATAAGCATATATACTGCTGTTTTGAGGTAAATCCTCACATTTTCATGCAACTTGCTTTGGTACTTCATAGCAGGCAAATTATTTTGAATATTTGATTTAGAAATAATGCATAGGAACCAAGGTGTAGAAGACATCTTAGCAAACATATAGGTCAAATTCCACATCGCATAGTTGAAGATATTGAAAGTACATGAAATTAAATCAAGTCAATACAGGTCAGAATTTTCATTCACAGAAGTGGCAGAACTAAAAATTTATGTTTCCTTCACTGGTGAAAATAATTGTGCAGTGACTAGCTATTTTGGATATCTAAAACTTGCCTGTTATCATGTTTTAATGCTCTGCACAAACCAAGCATAATATATCCTTCTTTCAAGGATATAAAACACCAAAAGCAATTATAATCTATATATAACTCATGTGCATAAAAGTAAAATATGAATAAATAAAACTTTTAAAGACAAAATAAACTTCAAGTTATGCTGATCCTATTCAAAATTCTTAACATGTTAAAAGAAAATATTTTCATGCAATTTAGGATCTCACAACTTTATTGAATAATTCATAAATCAGGAAGTATCCCATTCAGAAATTAGAAGGCAGATCCACAGAGGGAGGGGAAAGAGGAAGCTCATATAGAGTGAGCATGGAATCAAATAAGGAAATGTTCTGATAGGAGTTAAGTTTCCATTTTACATAAGGGGATCTAACAAAGTGGGGAGCAGGTATACAATGATTAGTATGATATGCTTGTCCAATCTTATAAGCTGTCTCTATTGAACCAAAACTGGTTTACCAACAGGCATTGCTTATCTGCAATTCTGTAGCACACATTCCATTTTCTCAGCAAGCCCCTGCAGGTCAGTTATTTATATCCTCTTGAAAAGCCTTTCTTGGAAAAATGTCTCTCCCAGCAATGCCCATTAAAGGATGTCATTTTATTTTACTTAACATACATTATATATTATATCTGCTGGGAAAGTCACAGATATTTGCCTAGAGGTCATCTCCCAGCCCTCACCTACTCCCTGCCTCCTTTTCTAATTTAGTGCAGATGTTTCTGTCTGTTTCCATTCTGCAGCCCAAGGAAGATGTTAGGTTTAATGAAAAGGCCCAACCATACCTGATACCTGGAAAGAAACAACCCTAGATTCTTATCAGAGTAGGAACTCTGAGTGACATATCCTCCTCCCCCTGGGTCATATAAATTCTCTACCCTTGCCAGCACTGATTTGTTTCTCTCCTCTGATGGGAAGTGGGGCTTGCAGAACTTCCATCCACTGAACCTGACCTGAGCAGTAGCATCCTCAGAAGACCAGCCACATTGGTATTGCTTTGCCTGCTTTTCTTGGACCCACTGGGTTGTGGAAGTAACAAAGCAGTCATTTGATGAAAGTTTCTGTTGTGGCTAAGCCTGTGTTCCCACAATGCACTTGAGTAGCAACTGTCTCTACAGTATCCTCCTTCTAGCATATTCAGTTTTTTTTTAAACATAACTATAATGTTTATCTGTGACTATGGATCTGCATTATATGCAGATGTATTTATATGAGATGTATGTATTTACATGAGAGAGTAGTTATAGGGAAATAGCCAATTTGTGCATATGCCAAAAATTATTTAAGTTGTACCAATGAAAACATGACTTAATGATCATTTTCAAATGCAAAAAATGATCCTTAAAAGAATAATGTTAATAACTGTACAAAATTTTGTATTAGAAGAAAGAAAAAGACAAGTTATAGAATACTGTTTTTTAAAGGATGTTTCTCAGAGCACAGTTCAGGGATCTGTTAAGAATTGAGGAGCAGAGCAAAATGTTCGAAGGTCAATTGCTCTCCTTAGTTTCAACCCCAAACCCATAAGAGTCATAGGCACATTACAATTGTAGTAGCTCTAATGGGTCCTAATGCTTATTTTCTTTTTCTTGGCTTGCTTAACTATTAATATCCTTAGGGATAAATTCTGACACCAGTTTGGTACATTTACTTTAGAAAATGTCAGGACAACTGAGGATGATGAAAAATTGCAAAGGTACAGAGAATATCTGTATTAACAGAAAACTATTATTTTTGTGGAATTGATTTTGAAATGTGATATTACTCAAATTATCCATCGTGAATACTCATTGGAAGCTAAATACATTTAATACTTTATTTCCAATGTCTTTGTGAAATGCTTAAGACAAGAAATGATATCATAAATTACAACTAATGGAACAGATAAAAAATATTATTTTTAAATAACAGTCAGAAAACATAAGGAAATAAGAAAGCTAAAATTAATAAGAATATAGTTAAGTACCTATTTCAAATATAAACATGTATTATAACTAATATAACCAAAAACAGCTTAATACATTTTAAATACATTTATTAATGATAGGAAAAATCTTTAGAAAAGATTTTATGAAAGAAAACAATCTAATCTTAATAATAATACTATGAAACTGTAATGTGAGAAATAAGATTTGACTACCCATAAGTCATACAATGCTACAGAAAGGTGAAAATCAATATTATAAAGATGTTAACTGTTTCCAAGTAAAGTTGTTGTTTTCAAGAAATATTTAAAGAAGCGTTTTTAAAATTGGTAATACAATTCAAAACATCCTTCACAAGAACAATCATGTAAGAATATTTTTGAAAGAGGAAGAAGAGGGATGTATTTATTTAACCAGATTGTAAAATATATTTTAAGGTAGCAATAATCCTGGATGCAGCACATACTTACTGGAATATAGCAGTTAGTGCAGAATAATACTATAATACGTACATGATTTCAAATAAAATTAGAACTGCTAATCCGTGAATAATGGAAGATTATGAAAAAACAAGTAGCAAAGAAAACTGACTACATCTAAAAATATCTATTTAGATAACTATGTCACATGATGTGACAAAATAAATACTAGATTGATTATAAAGTAAAATGTAAAATCAGAACAACAGATATCAAACAATAAATCTTAACATATACATGAGACTATATGACATTGTACTTTTGAAATATAACAGCTGAAGAAATAAGATATCAAACAATTGATAAAATTTGTTTACAATAATTTTTAGTGTGTATCAAGAACAAGATGAATAAAGTATTAATAAATTTACATTTAACATTTAACCACACATACAAATAGATGAGAACTTCTAAACCACAGGTTATTATTATACATAGAACACTATGGGGGCATGGGGAGAATACCCTCTTCCAAAGTCACCTTCTCCTTCTTCCACAAGATAAGACAATGTAAATGGACACTGCATGGGCAAAATGGAAATGTCTTCCTTTGGTAGGTACTTTCTTATCCTGCTATTAAAAAGTGTTAATAGTATCATGGTAAATGTATCCAGGGCCTACATGAGGTCAAAGCTCTGCCATGGTGTTTTCTTCCTTCTCTTTGTTTCCCCAGGTAGCTCTGGGAATAATGATAGGATCTTGAAATTTGCATTTGGTTTTAGATAATTGAAAAGTCCCCATGGTTTATAGTTCCTAGCTATGAGTCTTGGAAACATAAAATGTTCCACATTTAGATACATAAAAAATGCCGGGTAATATTAAAAGGATAATATTAAAAATATATATTTTCCATTTTGATTTGTGTATACAGCTGTTGAAGATAAAAATTTATTCATTAGAATTCAATATACTCATCCTTGTAAAAATCATGAAAGGCTCAGTTCCAACTATAAGAAAATCTCTCACCAATCATTTACTGATATCTAACATAACTGAGCAGAGACTTAAATGGACACCACAAAATGGGATACAGATTTTACAAACTTAGCCCAAGAAAGTCACTAAATAAACAGCAACAAAACAACAACAACAAAACAGAGAAACAACAAACTCTAGGAATGAGGAGGAATCTGATTTCCAGAGTTGAGATGTCATATTACCTAAAATGACCAGTTTTCAACAGAAAATCACAAGATATACAAAAACAGAAAATATAACACATACTCAGAAATGAAATAAAAAAAATAGAAACTATGTAAGGAGGTCCAGATGTTGTAAATGTCCTCTCTACTTTAAGTCAATGTCCCCCGCTAAATATCCAGTTGATCACTTCTCTCCTGAAAACCCAGGGACTTGCACTTTATGAATGGCTACAGGAATTCTTCAAGTATTTAAGAAAACATCACTTCTGTATCAAATATCCCTCAAAGGAATGTAGAAATCTATCAAAAAAGTATGCTTGTTCTTGGTTACTTGAGAGCTTCCCAGGAGATACATTTGACATGTTATTTATGTCCACTGTACGGTCAGTTATCTCTGTGATGAAGGTCCTCCAATTAGAATAGTCAGTATAATATTTGTCCCTCACTTTAGCTAAAGTAATCAATGATATTATTTAGTCCCAGGAAGTCATTTCAGTTAGCCTCAAAATTCTAGATAAAATATATTTCCTGGATGTCAGTTTCCACAATTTCTTTAGTCTTCCAGGTAGAGGTTATTATTATTATTTTCTTAATATTCACTCTGTTAGAACTGTCTATTTACCAGACCAGTTTGTTTTCATTTATTTTGTTGTGTGCATCACCAGACTGTGCTCTCTTTAATATCAGATATTTTTTGTTGGATTTAGATCCCACAAACCATGCCATAATGTGCTATGAGTTATGCTCTGAGAATATTGTTGTTGAATAAATGTCTGCACAGATTTTTTTTCTGTCATATTTTAATTGAAGTTTTAGCAGCTTATTGAGTTATTTTACTAAAGTAATAGGCAATTCAAATCCTACTGAAGACTTCTTGAGCAGGACAGTTTTGTGGTCATATAATCACTTTAGGAAGATTAATTTGAAAATGGTTTCCAAAGCTCATTGTAGCAGGACACACATGAGAAAATTAATATTGTTTGGAGAATGTTTCAACAGTCCAAGTGGGTGTTAATTTTAGGTTTTTGGTAGACGTGGAAATACCCTATTTGAAATTACAAGGAAAAGAAACTAAAAATTCACCAATGAGATAAGTCAGATGTAAGTGCTAAATTATAAAACAATATGTAGAACCCTAATTGTGCCATATATACATATCACAACTAAAGTTTAGCATGCACAGCACACAAACAGTAAATTCAGTGAATTAAAGACAGCTGCCTATTTAACTTCATATCAATAAAAAATGGTTTAAATCATTCAATTTTACAGATCATATGTGAGTTGTCATATAGAGTTTGCATTTGCAATGTTTATTGAATTTCTTATAGCTAACAAATCATTAACAAAAAATATTACTAACAAGAAAATATAGTTTATTCAGCATAAGTATACAAAGTGTTTAATGTTATGGATGCAGCTTTAGGGAAATAACATCTTTCCAGTCTCTGCTGTAAAAGTACAAATCTATCATTCTGATAGCAAATGGTCATTTAAACTGTACATGAATTTTTGCTATATTTTATTAATCTCCTACAAATAAAATAATTTTTAACTCTGTCATTTGATAAAACATGTATCTATAAATGTGATCTTCTAATGAAAATATCAGAAAGACTATTATTTTCTCTTTGTATTACATCAAATATCCTCAGAAGGAGTTCATTGATCTCCCTTAGAAATTGGCTTTGGATTATCTATACATTCAATGAAATTATATGCAAAAGTGTGAGCATACGTGCATATGTGGATTTTTATGTAGGTTAGTCCTGAAATTTTTATATTTCTAAAATATCATACAAAAGTTAAGAATCACAAGGACTTATCTTGAAAGTAAAATGAAAACCTAAACAATGGGAAAAAATATTAGGAAATCACATATCCTACATTATAAAGGTATAAGATATAGAATATATAAAGAAATCTTCAACTTAACAACAAAGTGGCAAACAGTCCAATTGAAAAATGGGCAAAAGACTCAGATATCTCTCCAAAGAAGACGTACAAATGGTTGGAAACTACATGAAAAGATGCTCAATGTCATTAACCATCAGGGAAATACAAATCAAAACCACAATGAGATACCATTTCACACCCATTAGAATGGCTGTTATTTAAAAAAATGGAAAATAACAAGTGCTGGAGAGGATGCACAGAAACAGGTGTTTCTACTGTGGAAGATAGTCTGGTGGTTTCTCAGAAAACTAAGTACAGAACTACCACATAACCTGTCAGTCTGACTACTACGTATGTACTGAAAAGAACTGAAATCAGGGATTCAAACAAATCTCTGCACACCAATGTTCATAGAAGCATTACTCACAATTACCAAAAGATGAAAGCAACCTAAATGTCTATCAACTGATGAATGGATAAATAAAATGTGTTTATATATACAACAGAATATTAGTCAACAATAAAAAGGAATGGAGCCCTGATACATGTGACAACATGGATGAAATTGAAGACATCAAGTTGAGTTAATTAAGTCAGGCACAAAGGGACAAATATTATATGATCTTACCAATTCAAAATAGAATAAGCAAACTCACAGAGTCAGAATCTAGAATATAGGTTGCCAAGGGATGGGGTAGTAATAGGGAATGGGAAGGGAATGGGAAGGTAAGGCTTAAAATGTAGAACGTTCTTATTTGGAATGATAGAAGTGTTTTGGAAATGGATGTTGCTGATGGTAGCACAACATTGTAAACAGAACTAACAGCACTGAAATATATCTGAATATGATTTAAATGGGAAATATTAGGTTGTATATATGCTAACAGAACAAAATGTTTAAAAAAAATCCATGGAAGTACACTATACAAACAGTGAACCCTACATTAAACCATTGACTATAGTTGATATTATAATTATAAAAAATGCTATCAATTGTAACAAACATTCCACTTCAATGCAGGGAGTTGAATAGGGTGTTATTTGAGAATCCTGTATATATGTAAGTTTGTTCTGTAAACCCACAACTTCTCAATAAAGGAAGAAAAGAATAACTGTCTTACAGAAAAATGTACTAAAAAAAAGTATAATTTTAAATTTCTCATTATACTTCTAGTCTATGTTATATTGTAAGATACTAAAAAATTTCACTTAGTATGGTGTGTTCAATAAGTGCAAATGAGAGGGATCCCCCACATACAAGGACAAGAACATTGATTCAAATGAAACGTATGTGAAAAATTATCTTCAGTACACAAACTACTAACAAAAATCTATGAACATAAGATTTTGTTATTGTTTAATAAAGAAGTGATCTATAAGAAAATATGGTATAAGTGGATAAAAAAGCCTGGACATGTGTTATATCTGTGTTTTCTGTCTTACTGGTATATAAATTTTGCACATTTCTAGATTTCCCTTCAAGGTTTTTTTTTTTTATGTTTAGAACGTATATAGCATCTTCTAAATAGGAAATTGTATGATTTTAATATAACCAATATCTGATTTATAGCAAATATTCAATAACTGATACCTATAATTGTTATTATAGTATTAATATTACATTTATCATGATTAGTACTAAAGTTATCATGTGGCTCTGTGAAAGAAGGGAGCCCACTCTGTCCTCTATGTTGCTGCAAAAGAAAGTTTTATTCTACTCATTTCTACAGGTCTTTATAGCATACAAGGTAGTCTCCTACGTGACTGTTTTCAGGTATCTCAGGGAGGGTACATTTTTTCTAAAGCCATGAGGTGTATTTACATATCTTTAGTCTTAAGGAACAATTTCTTTGGGGGCTAGACGGGAAACAGTGGGGGTGGGAGACAGGAGCATGGAAGGAGCCCAGCAGGAGCTCAGAGACTATTCCCTTATCTAAACTGCAGTCCGCCTTCAGACATGCAAAGCTTTTGGCCTTTTCTTAGCCCAGTGCCCACCTTCAGACATCTGGAGCTTGGGGAGGCTCTGCTCTATAGTTTGTTAAGCCAGGGGACCTTCCATGTCTCCACATCTCCCCCCTTTTTATTATGATTACAATTTGGTGTAGTGACATAAAGCTTATTCATAGGGATATTATGGGGGTTTTGGGAATGGGTGCCACGAGTTCTTAGGCTGGTTCATCCACACTGGAGTCAGCTTTGGGAGGTATCTTCTTTGTACAGTTGTTACAGCATCATTGGTTCTCTGGGAAACAGGACAGTGGGCTTCAGGGTTCCATTGGGCTGTTCTGTAACAGATAAGCTTTTAAAAATAACTGAAATTATAATTATTAGTATTATATTGTTGTTTGATGTTATGCACATTAGGAACCAAAAGAAGTTTAGAAGTTTTTAATTTTTATAACATTGTTTAAACACTTTTTTCTGCAATTTATAACATACTGGCATGAATTTAATTATTTTTTAGTAGTTTATTTTTCTAAGGTGATAGAACAAGTTCTTTGTAACTGTTGGGAACAAAAAGATATTCTTTAGAGTTTGACCTTGAGAAAGTAAAATGTTAAAAGTTTTTGGGTTTGAAACAGTATATATATATTTTTTATTTAGTTAAATTTAAGGAAAAGACTTAACTTTTTTAAAAGTGAGAAGACAGTATTTTTAAAAAACCAAGGACATGATAAACTTAACATATATATATTGAGTGCAAGAAGTTATTTTGATAAAAGAGACTTTTTGCATTTTATACTGATTACTTAGAAAAACACTTCTAGAGCATATTATTAAGAAATAACACCTTAATAATTTAAGGAAACTTTTTTCATAACAAAAACAGCAGGCGATCTTAACGTGAGAAGCTTGCAGTACAGTGAGGAATGTTTTATTTTTGTGAATTATTAGGCACATACTCACAACATTGAATACTAATTACTGCTTTTGGTGGTGGTCAAAATATTTAATACTATTTTGTTTTATAAAACTACCTTTTTTTTCTTTAAGCTGTGAGATTTTATTGTTAAGCAGTGTTATTACTAGTTTTTACCATTTTTTTAACTTTGACCATGGAAATAAATTTTCCACTTTCTACAAACCTTCTACAACTTTCTGTATCCATCTAAGCTTTATCCCACATTCTTATCCTTTCAGGCTTTATTTTACATTCCTAAACAATCAGTTATTTAGGACAAAGTTACTTGCCTTTTTCCCTTAATTAGAAAAACATTCTTTATACCTTCTATACAACATGCTATTACCACCAAAATTAAACTTGCTAGAATGATGCTAAATATTCAAAACAAAACATTCTTTATAGAGAGAGGGAGTTAAAGTTCTTATCAGATCCCTTAGTAGAGATATTATTTTATGACACTGGTTTTTCACACAAATGCAAACTGTGTAAACTGCACAAAATTTAAAAGAACTATAAATCTGGGGTTACAGTTATTGGAGTGCTCAAATCCACTGTGTTTGCATGCATGAACCTTGGATTAACTTAATTAGCTTTACTACACAACAGACTAATTGAAATAAAAGAAACCAAAGTGAACACAATAAACAAAAATTTACACACTTACCCAGCACAGGGAAAGTTTGAATTGTAAAGCTACCTTAACTCAGATGCATTTGGCATTTGTTTGTGGCAGGCACTTTCATCTGGACTTCCTAGTCCCAGTACTCGAGGAAAAATTTCTGGGCAACTGGTTAAGCATAATGTGGCAAGCAAAATTTCTGGCTAATGCGGCCTTGTGAAGACAGCATTGCAAAAGTGGTGTGGCACCTCTAGGGAGGGAAGGCAGTGGTGGTGGCAGTGGCAGTGGCACCGGCAGCAGCAGTGAAGGTGGCGATAAAGGAGAAAGGAAGGGAGCGAGGCTATAGTCATTTCCCCTCCACCTTTATCAGCTGGTGGTATGGGGACCGAGGGCTTGGGGAGTGGGAGGCATTTATTGGAGAGAGTGGCAGTTTCTCTTTCAGGGACCTTAGTTTTAAAACTCTCAGTCTCGGCAATATGAAGAGGGGCCAGGGCAATGCCAATAAGAGCCCATGTAGTAAATGTTTTAGAGGAAACTTTTTGTCCTTGCTTAAAGTGGTGCTTTAAATTTTGCTCAATGCACTCCCACCCATCTAAGTCTAATGTGCCTTCCTTAGGAAACCAAGGATTATGTTGAACAACATTATACAATAAAGAGTAGAAATTATCTTCTGAAACAGAAGCTTCACTAGCCTGCAGCAGCTGTTGTAAAACTAAAACATACTGGTGCTGGGGAACACTGAGAAACTGACCCATATAATTGAGTGGCTGAAACTTCTGACCCACCGTGAGACAACTCGCTTGTGCTTACTGCACAGCTTCCAAACATCATGCTCAAGATTGGTGAGCCTCACACGGGGCACCAATTGTGAAAGAAGGGAGCCCACTCCATCCTCTGTGTTCTGCAAAAGAAAGTTTTATTCTACTCATTTCTACAGGTCTTTATAGCATACAAGGTAGTTTCCTACGTGATTGTTTTCAGGTATCTCAGGGAGGGTACATTTTTTCTAAAGCCATGAGGTGTATTTACATAGCTTTAGTCTTAAGGGACATTTCTTTGGGGGCTAGATGGGAAACATTGGGGGTGGGAGACAGGAGCATGGAAGGAGCCCAGCAGGAGCTCAGAGACTATTCCCTTATCTAAATTGCAGTCCGCCTTCAGACATGCAAAGCTTTTGGCCTTTTCCTAGCCCAGTGCCCGCCTTCAGACTTCTGGAGCTTGGGGAGGCCCTGCTCTATAGTTTGTTAAGCCAGGGGACCTTCCGTGTCTCCACATGGCCCTAAGGGAAAGATAAAATTAATAGATTCATTATAAAATTAGCAGTGAATATTTCATAGGAATTAAGACTTTATGAAGAATCCTTCTGAATTTCTAGGTCTATGCATTCCGTATAGTTATCACATATTTTCTAGTAAAAAAGTAAGTAGACCACACATAAATTGTTAATACTGGGCCTAGTAACTTTCAGCTTCCTGTCCACCCACCTTGCTGACTGACATTTACTTTTGCTGTGCATTCCAGGGAGAGAAATAGCTACAGCTAAGCCTAGAGAGTATACTTGGAAAGTTCAAGGAATATCAAGGAAGCCAGTGTGGCAAGAGGTGAGTGAGCAAGTGAGAAAATGGGAAGTGATGAGGACAGAAATGCTGGTGGGTAGATGTGGGTGACTCTATGCTGTAGAGACTTAAAGAATACCAGTGGAGGAGTTGGAATAGAGAAGTCACATAACTTATGTCAGTTTTAGGAGTGTTAGTCTTGTTGATGGATACAGATTATAATTTTAAAAAGTAAAAGTAGAAGTAAAGAGATCAATTTGGAAGCTGTTGTGATTTTCTTAGTGATGAATGATAGTAATTTGAAACATGATAACAGAAGTAGAGATGCTAAGAACTTAGCTTGTATCCATTTCATATATTCAACTAAGAGATATTGTTAATGGATTGATCATAGTTGACGTGAGAATGAAGCCAATCAAAATGTACATAAATTTTAGCTCAGAGAAATGAAGTACTTGCGTTGCACTTAAAGAAAAAGAGAAGTTTGGAGAAACAATACTTTCAGGTATAAATAATTTGGTTTTATACACATTTAATTTCAGATGCCTATAAGATAACAAATTGGTATCCATAAAAAGAAGAAAACTTTATAGCCACTACAAGTCACCTTATCTTGAAAAACAAACCTCAACAGATTTTACTTCACCTTATGTTTAATGAAATTTAGATTATTATTCCATATTTTCCCTGAAGAAGTAGTAAACAGGTATTGAATTTCTGAAGGAAAAATGACATGAACACTTCTATTTCATATTTGCCTTTTGGGTCAGCCTTAAGATAGGTCATTACTTCAAAAGTTATTTGGTATTTAACTCATTCTCTAATGAACACTTAAAATTATATGCATTTATGTATTTTTCCTTCTTTCATAGTAGCTTGTCACAGCATCTCAGATATCAATAGCTTTGTCTGAGATGTGAGAAGTTTATCATGATTTCTAAGAAATCCTACATCTTTTGCAAATTTTGCAATCTCGTGTCATAATTTATTTTCATTATTTCATTTCATTGTATTTATTGCTGCTGATAATTAGTGGGAAGATGAAGACAATAAATTGAGATAATGTGCCAGGAAAAACGAATGTTAAATCTAAGATAATTTTATAAAGACTGGTTCATTAGCAAATAATTTTATTTTTTGATAACTTTGGTGTCATTCTAATGAGGATCTAATCTCTCCCCAAGGAACACAGGATAGATATATTGTGGGAGGCTGCATTTACAAAATCAAATGACTTCTATGACTCACCAATATTCCAGTTGTGACAAGGCTTATAGCCAGTGGGTTATAAATAACTGATATATAATATTAAGGACATGAAATATTTGTGAAAATCCCTTTAATGTATTGAGTTCCATCTCCCACCCCACCCCCACCAGATTTGTAAAAGCTATTCTAAATCTTAATTTCAAAGAATGTATGTCCTCTTAGGATATATATCTGGAAGACTGAAGAGCAACATCAGCTTTCAAAAGTCTTTGTTCCTACATGAGAAGGGCTACCTCAGTCAGGAGTTCTAGACTTTGAGAGGCAGGAGAGGAACATTTATCTGCACTGAGGATATTCTTGAAAATTTGCTATTAACAGTGTGTTAAATCATCCATTTTAATTATACATTGATTGATCACCCAACAGGATACATCACAAAAAAGAATAAGAACATAATAAGGTTCTGTGTATCTAAAAATGTTCGCCATGATCAATGTTTGACAAACACTACCAGATACACAGGATTTACAGCATCAAGTGGACTGCAAATAAAGAAAGTGCAGAAGGATCAGGTCTTGTTGGTAAATATTTTGTCCAGTATCTTGCCAAGAGTGTGGCTGTTTAAGGAGTAAGAAATGGCTATGTGTCTAAGGGAAGCATATATGAATCTGCTGTCTCAGATCTATTGATAACCAAGTGATTAGAAAAGGTATATATCTAATATATAGACCTATACTGTTTGAAAACACTTCAGATGGAAAATTCTATCTTAATTAAAAATTTAAGAAAAAGAGAAGGAAAAAGAAATAACAACATAGTTTCTAGATATAGTCTGCTGAAAATAAGTAGTGGAGGTTTGCACTAAAGATGCAGGAGAAAATCAAATTTTGAAACATTTACTCAAAAAATCAGGGACCAAGTATATTAATAAATATTTATGTAGATAGATAAATAGGTGATAGATAAATGATAGCTATAGATTGATAGATAAATAGTTTAACACTGTGACAAAAACTCTACTTTGTTCTGGGGGTAGAAAGATAAATTACAGTTTCTGTCTTATAATATTACAAGGTAGTAGCAGAGGAAAGATATTTATAAATGTGTAATTATAAAAAACATGCTACATTAATTAATGGACCACTGCACAGTACATTATGAAATACAGAGAAAGTTTTATTGTACCTTTGATTTCAGTTGTCAGTACATTTTTAAAATGCATGGCTCTTTGGAAAGAACATATTTAAAGATAAGATGAAACAGCAGCTATGTTGTTCAGAGAGACCATATGAAGTAAAGTTAAATAAAGATAAATTTTGAAGACACTAAAAATTCAAAAACAAAATACAATTCTGCATGCATTATAGTAGTAAAAAGAAAATTTGACAGCATCTACCAAAGTTCAATGGAAACTAGGAAAGGCATGGCAATAATTAAAATAGAACCTACTGGATCAAGTCATAGTTAATATTGATCAATAAAAGGGTAAAGTTCAGTTTTCTGGGTAAATTTTAAGCTTAAAAAAATACATTTAAAAAAGCAGAAGAGTCAGAATCAGAGAAGGAGATGTGACTCTTCTGCCTCCCTCTTTCATGAGTAAGGTCCCTGTGATTATATTGGGCCAACCTAGATAATCCAGGATAATTTCTTTATTTAAAGTCAGTAGATTAGCAACCTTAATCCTTCATGTAATTTATCTTCCCTTTGCCATAAAATTTAACATATTCACAGTTTCCCAGGATTAGCAATGTAGACATTTTGGGGGTCATTATTCTGTCTGGTGATAGAAGTTAGAGCATTGGTTACATTTTCAGGCAATTAATGACCAGGGAAATTTATAGGCAGTAGCAATATACTATTTCTTGATCTTGGTTGTCATAACTATATTCCCTTTGTGCAGGTGGGCAAAGAATGACTTCACAGCTTCAAACACTACATTCATAATCTTGTTTCCTTTGTACTAATGTATTAAACTTTGATATATATTGAGGAAGGGGGTTATAAAGAAGATATTTTAGTGTAAAATAATGTTATAAACCTTCTGTGATTAAAAGGATAATTTTTAAGAAAATATTAATTATCAAAAAATTTTCTAAAAGGAGTAGGCTTTTTAAATCACCATTGGAAAATGGTTTGTCAACTAACAATTGTGTTGATAGAGACTTTTCTCTTTCAAGGAAAGATATTTTCTGTGGTACTTTGATTTCCTAGAATATTTAAAGAGTATAAAGGTGTTCAAACATCTTTGAAATTGTCATAAATATAATAATGTGAGCTGACAAAAATATCACGAGATTTTTTTAAGGTATAAAAACTAAAACAAAAAATGCTACACTAGGCAGTTTTGGAATAGCAAGGTGACAGTCTCAAAATAAATTTGTTTACATGAATTATGGGTCATAGAGAAATGGGCATTCAAAACATAGTGTTATAAATAGTGGACCTTGTGAGCTCTTATACTGTATATAATCATAAAATGAGAATAACTTAATGGTGAGTGGAATTATGAATATATTTGCTTACATTTTATTTATCTATATTTTTCTACATTCATAAAACATGGATTTCAATTTGAAAGCTAATTGACTTTTTAAAATGTGTACACATGTATATACACACATATTCATGTATATATATGCACATAGAGTTATGTGTGTAAATAGACGTGGGTGTATTTATATACTTATATCTATATTATTTTCATCTTTTTCATTTTTCTTTATAGCAATTAGCAGCTTCTTACAGAGCATATACCTAGTTTTTATTTCTAAACTATGCTGCTCCATGAAGGTAAAGACTTTGTTTTATTTATTGCTGTAGAACAGTATCCACTTTTAAAACAGTAAATCCCTTAGTTATGGCATCTATATTATACTAGTATTTGTATTTTATTTAAACTAAGTATTCCTTCTGTATAGTTAACATTTATAGATCATTTTAATGTCCTTAAGATTTTTAAATTAAGTATGTATTCTTTAAAACTATAGCTTTCATTATCTGAATGTGATACTTCTTCACAATTATTATTTCTGGATATAAGCAATTTTTAAAATTATTTTATTATCAAAGAGCTAAAAGAGATTCTCTGTTCACTTTTTATGTTTCACAGAACACTTTCCTTTTATTACGCTTTCCTTAAGCTTTGACTAGTGGGGCTCTGTGAATACAGTGACACCTAAGAATTTTATATACATGCAGGAATCTGTTACACAGTTTATTCTACAATATAAACTTTGGATAGGTATATTTATTTTAGTGTGTTTGATACTAGAACATGATATATTTCTTGTTCATATTCCAGTATATAAAGTAGAAAGTAGGCAATTATTTTTAAATAATTAAACTGACTGAAATTACCAAATACATTTATTCAGCAAACCTAAACAAACTATGAACATTTATACTTTTCTTGAAGTGTCCTTAAGCACATATAACTAATTTATAAAGGTTTATAGTCAATAACAGTAACTAATACTTCTACCTGAATTTATCCAGATATTTTTATAAATTTTTCCTGAAATTTTCCTCTAAAGAACAATTCACCCATAATAACTCTGACTTCGGTATTATCAGAATTTTTTTCTTTCACCTCTACTAAATCATAAAGTAAGGTTGACAATTCTTATTCGACTGACTAGATATCTTTAGAAAGTGATTGATGTGACTATTCTGAAATGAAGCAGCTACAAGAATTCAAAACTACAAAGGTGATTACTGAGGATGATGGACTGCTATTTTCTGCAGGAGAGGGAAGTTTTCTATTAAGGTAAGATAAATGGCAGAAACTCCTCCATTAATTTACTTTTCTTTCTGCTATAATTTTGTTCAATTTTTTTTACTCCCATTTTCTAATCCATCTTGAACTAGGAAGTAGCTTATCAAGTATTAGTTTTTCTTAAAATTAACATGTTGAAAGACACAAAAACCTACTTAAATAGAATGAAAAAGTGTTTGATAATTTCATCAAATTAAATTCAGAATATCCATTACAAACTTTATAAAATGTCTTGATTAATTTACCAGATTTTTTTTCTGCAACCACTGATTCGGTTAGTCCTGTAGCATGTGTTCATCCTAACAGTTCCTTGAGAGGTATATAAACTCAATGGAATTAACTTTAGGATTTTGAAGGAGATTTTAATCTAATTTTCATTACCTTTAATAAATTATATAACCATGTAATTATCTGAACATATAGTTTCCTACTCATGTTTTCCCACTATGCAAGAAATAATTCTTTTTCTCAATATACTCTGAAAAATAAATTACAACACATCCACAAATATGCAATCCTCTCCTTGATATATTTATGCAAACATAAAAGTGAATGACTGAATCCTGCTAACCTAACTATATAGATCTGCCAACAATTTTAGAACCTGTCTGTAGATAATATTGGTTTACAAGACATAGAGTTCTATGCATTTTTTTCATAATATTTCCTTCACCAACATTTATGTAAATGGGTGCAAAATATTCATAGAGTGATGCATTCTGTCCCTTTCCTTTCCAGTTACCGATCAGGAAGTTAGAATGAGTGATTACTGCCAGCTTTCTCAAAAATTTTGAATAATTTAAATGTTACTTGCTTCTTCTCCTTGCAATAATTCAGCATTGAACTATGTTAACTATATACAGAATTAACAAACCAGAGGTAAGAAAATTAAAAACTGACTCATTTTGGCTGGTGTATAAAACCTTTTCTGCCAAACAATCTACCTGTGTTAGGATTCTAAGTTACCTTTATTCATTTTTGATGGTTTTAGCTTTGAATGGCTTCAAATTTAAGAACAATAGCAACAGCAAAAGAATAATAATGGCTTTTGAACATATACCATGCAGCAAAACTGTACTGAGTATCTTAACAGAAATGTATCAATCTTCAAAAATTCTACAAGAGTTACTAGTATGTTATCTATTATACACATAACAGAATTCATTTGTAGAGATATTAAGTGGCTTTTCCTAGGTCGGGCAGTTAATCAGTGGAGAAATTTATGACATTTTACATCCATTCTCTCTAAAAAAATCATCCATGGCTAAATGTTTGGGTTCTCTCAACACAAGGCACTTTTAAAAGGAAAATAGCCCTTTGTATTAGTTGTTGTTCATGGAAATGCAATAGGTTAAAATTTATTTTCAAGGTATTATTTGAACTGAAGGAATTTGTCCACATCAGCAGCTAGAACACATTACTCACACTTATACTTTGTCCATTCCCATCACTTACCCTTCTGTCTCAAATTAAGAGTAGGACTTCTTGAGAAGATGGATGAGTAGGGAGTTCCAGGAGTCAGTTCTCTTCTAAAACAACTATTAAATAGGCAGGAACTGTCTGAAACAACTATTTTGAAACTCCAGCAGCCAGAAGAAAACTGTACAGCATCCTGGGAAGAGTGGGAGGAAGGGACTGATAAATTATGGTAAAGAAGTGTAAATTACTTTCTCCATAGAGCAGCCACAAGCACCAATTCCTCACTCTCATGGCAGGCCACCATTGCATCCAAACTGATAGCTACTGCTAACAAAAAGAGAAGTAATAGTCTTCGGCTCCCAAAACAGGGTTGTGCATGGCTGATTACTGATCATGGCATTTGATTAGCAAAATTGGATCATTGCATCCCAATTCTGAGGGCAGCTATTGTTTTAACTCACCCTGATGGAAGGTGGTGACAGCCATTATTTCAGTCCTGCCCTGGACAAGGGCAGTGGCAGCCATTGTTTCAACCCTCCCCGGACAGGGATGGAGGTGGTGGTGATTTAAAGATGCAGGATTTCTTCAGGGCTGTGGGGGAAAGTTAGCTGAAAAGCTGCATTTTCTGGACAGGCCAGGAGAGCTCAGTTTTGTTGAGTCATCAGAGAGGTTTTTGAGCTCTTTCCTGACCCCTTGCTAGGACACTTTGAAAGAAGGATGTACCACCTTAATGGGTTTCTGGCCCCAATTGGTCTGGGAAAGACAGATTGGGAAAGTCCTCTCCAGGGTGACCCTCTTCCCAGAATTTGCCAACCAGGCAAAAAGCAGCATGAGATAAGGAAAGGAGTGTTAAAAACAACATAGGCAGACAGTCTGAGACAAAGATATTCCAGCTTCAGATTCCTGGGAAAGGGAGATTTGTCCCCTGTAAAACAGAGAGGACAGTCAAACTCATGTAAACAGAGGAACTCCAAAACAACTAAAAAGGAAAAGCGAAGGACAAGACAGAGGCCCAGTAAGACAGGGAAAATTCTGCACCATGCATTCACCCTAGACAGACCTTACTGACAGAAAGACTGGAGCTGAATATCTGCCTTATCACCAGCTGGTTACATAACTAAGAAGCAGACATCACAGGGAGTAAATACTAGAGTTAGCATATTAAAATGTACAGTGTGCAACTGTGCTGGTTTGAGTGTATTGTGTCCCCCAAATGCCATTATCTTTGTGGTCTTGTGTGGGGCAGAAGTTTTGGTGCTGGTTAGATTTGCTTGGAGTGTGCCCCACCCAGCTGTGGGAGATAATTTTGATGAGATGTTCCCATGGAGGCGTGGCCCCACCCATTCGGGGTGGGCCTTGATCGGTGGAGCTACATAAATGAGCTGACTCAAAGAGGAAAGAGAGTGCAGCTGGGAGTGATGTTTTGAAGAGAAGCAAGCTTGCTAGAAAGGAACGTCCTGGGAGAAAGCCGTTTTGAGGCCGGAGCTTTGGAGCAGACGCCGGCTGCCTTCCTAGCTAACAGAGGTTTTCCGGACACCACTGGCCGTCCTCCGGTGAAAGTACCCGATTGCTGAGGTGTTACCTTGGATGCTTTGTGGCCTTAAGACTGTAACTGTGTAGTGAAATAAACCCCTGTTTTATGAAAGCCTATCCATCTCTGGTGTTTTGCATTCTGCAGCATTAGCAAACTAGAACAGCAACAAAAGAGGAAAAGACAAAGAAAATGGAAGTGATGGCCCATCCAGAGGAAAAGTATAAAAATATGGAAAATGCTAACAAAGAAGATGAGAATGTGGACATACCAAACAAAACTTTTTGTAAAAAATGATCCTAAAATTGCTTAAGGAGATGAAGGAAAGTACAGAGAAAGAACTACAGTATAGCAGAAAAACAGTGAATGAACAATAGGAAAGTCTAAGTAAAGAGAGGAATTTTTAAAAGGAACCAAATAGAACTACTGGAATGAAGACCACAATAACTGAAATGAAAAATGCCCAGGAAAGTTTCAAGAACAGAATGAAGATGGCAGAAGAAAGAAACAATGAACTTGAAGACAAGACATTTGAAATGAATAAGGCTGAGGAGCAAAAAGAAGAAAAAAAAATATATATATATGTATATATATATATATGTATGTATATATATATATATATGAGCAAAAATAGCCTAAGACAGCTATGGAACAGCATCAAATGCACCAATATATGCATTATGGGAGTCCTAAAAGAAGAAAGAGGCAGAAGGAATAGTAAAAGAAATAATGACAGGGAACTCCCGAAACTTAGCAGAAGATTTGAACATGCGTATCAAACTAGATCAGGTAACAGCAAACAGGATAAACATGAAGAAAAATATATCCCATCACATATTGATTCAACTATTAAATGCAAAAGACAAGGAGTGAGTTCTGTAAGCTGCAAGAGAAAAGCAAATGTTACATACAAGGGAATCCCAATAAATTGGGGTTCCAATTTCTCATCAGAAACCATGGAGGCAAGAAGGCAGTGAGTTTAAATACTTAAGGTGCTGAAGAGACACAACTGACAGTCAAGAAATTTATATCCAGCAAGACCCTCTTTCATAAATGAGGGCAACACACAGTAGGTGAACTCACTGCCCTCCCCTGTATATGGGACATGACTCCCAGGGGTGTAAATCTGCTTGGCAATGTGGGACATGACTTCCAGGGATGAGCCTGGATCCAGTATCATGGGATTGAGAAAATCTTCTTGACCAAAAAGGGGAAGTGAAGTGAAACAAAGTTTCAGTGGCTGAGAGATTTCAAATGGAGTTGAGAGGTCACTCTGGAGGGTATTCTTATGCGCTATATAGATACCCTTTTTCAGTTTTTAGTGTATTGGAATAGCTAGAAGGAAATATCTTAAACTGTTAAACTACAACCCAGTAGCCTTGATTCTTGAAGACAATTGCATAACTAGGTAGTTTACATGGTACAATTCTGTGATTTTGAAAACCCTGTGGCTCACACTCCCTTTATCCATGTGTGGACAGATGAGTAGAAAAATAAGAACAAAAACTAAATGAAAAATAGGGTGGGATGGGGGATGGTATACCAAGTGTTCTTTTTTACTTTTATTTTATTTTATTTTATTTTATTTTGTTTTGTTTTGTTTTAGTTTAGTTTAGTTTAGTTTTGGAGTAAGGAAAATGTTAAAAAATTGTGATTGGGGTGATGAATTCACCCCAATGATGGTACTGTGAATAATTATACACTATGGATGATATTAGGGTATGTGAATATATCTCAACAAAACTTTATTTTAAAAAATGTGGGGAAGATGAAGACATTTTCAGGCAAACAAAGGCTAAGGGAGTACATCACCACTAGACCAGTCCTGCAAGTAATGCTAAAGGGAATTCTTTATACTGAAATGAAAGGACATTAGACAGTGGTTCCAAGCAGCATAATGAAATAAAGATGATGGTATAGGTAACTTTTTGGGTAATTATAAATGCCAGTATTGTATTTTATTGTATTGCATTATAGTGTAGTATAGTGTATTGTATTGCATATAACTCCACCTCTTACTTCCTACTGGTGCTAAAATGCAAATACATAAAAAGTAATGAAAACTCTAGATTTTGGACATACCGTGTACAAAGATATAAATGGTAACAAATAAAAAATGAGGGGTGAAAGAGGGGTATGAACAAAGCATCTTATTGAATTTAAGTAGGTATCAAATTAAGTATAACTGTTATAAATTCAGGATGTTGAATTTTAACCCTATGCTAACCACAGGAAATCAGATAAAAAATATATCCAGATAGAAATGAGAAGACACTTAATATGTACAACACAGTAAAGTAAATCAATATTAAAGTAGGATTTAATAGAAGTGAGGGGAAAATGTATAGAAGTTGTAAAGACTAAATAGCAAAATAGAAGAAGAAAGTTCTGTTTTATCAGAAGTGACTTTAAATGTAAATGGATTAAACTCTCTAGCCAAAAGGCAGAGACTGGCTGAATGAATAGAATACCCTGACCTAGCTATGGGCTGTCTGGAAAACACCCATCTTAAAGTAAAAGATACAACTAGTTCAGCAGTAATAGGATGGAAAAAAATACAACATGCAAGTAATAACCAAAAGAGAAATGGGGTGGTTATAAAAATATCAGATAAAATAGACTTTAAGTAAAAAATATTTAAAAGGGACAAAGATAGTCATTACTTACTGATAAAGGGAACTATTCAACCAGAAGAGAAAACAGTTGTAAAAATATATGCACTTAACAGCAGAGCCCTAAAATGTATGAAGCAGATACCAACAGATTTGATTGGATAAATGGATAGTTCTAAATTAATAGTAGGGTACTTTAACACACCCCACTCAATAATGGATAGAACATCTAGTCAGATGATCAGTAAGGAAGTGCAGTGATACACTAAACCAACTAGACCTAACAGACAAATATAGAACACTGCAACCAATGAAAACAGAATAAATATTCTTCTCAATTGCACATGGATAATTTTCCAGGATGGGCCATATGTTGGGTAACAAAACAAGTCTCAATAAATTAAAAATATTGAAATCATGCAATGTATATTCTCTGACCACAACAGAATGAAGCTAGAAATCAATAACAGGGAGAAAGGGAAAATTCACAGATACATGGAAATTAAACTACAGACTCTTAAACAACCAATGTGTTGAAGAGAAAATCAGAAATGAAATTAGGAAATACCTTGAAGTGAATAAAAATTAATATAAAACATACCAAAATTTATGGGATGCAGCAAAGGCAATGCTGAGAGGGAAGTGTATATCTCTCAATGCTTACATTAATAAAGAAGAAAGACTAAATCAGAGACCTTACCTCAAAACCAGAAGAATGAGAAAAAGAAGAGCAAATTAAACACAAAGTGAGCAGAAGGGAAGAAACTACAAAGAAAGAAACAACAAAGTGGAGAGAAATGAAATAGAAAACAAAACAAAACAAAAGAGAGATCATAAAAACCAAAATTTGGTTCTTTGAAAGGATAAAAAAATCAACAAACTTTTAGCTAGACAAAAAAGAAGTAAATAGAGGTGATACAAATAGCAAAAGTAAGAAATGAAAAGGGGGACATTCCTACTGACACCACTGAAATAAAAAAGACTATAAGTGGATACTATGAACAAATGTATGCCAATAAATTAGATAGCCTAGAAGAAATGGACAAATTCTTAGAAAAATATAAACTACCTACATTGACTCAAGAAGAAATAGATCTCAACAAACCAATTATTAGTAAAGAGATTTACTCAGTAATCAAAACCTTCCAACAAAGAAAAGCCCAAGACCAGAAGTTTCCACAGGGAAACATTCCAAGAAGACTTGACTCTAGTTCTGCTCAAACTCTCTCAAAATACTGAAGAGGAGGAAACACTCCCTAACTCTTTCTCTGATGTTACATTACTGTGGGGACTCAGGGCCCAGTTTTCCTCCCCTCCGTAGTGGAGGTGCTGTCTCCTTGACTGGGGCAGACATTCAAAGTCATCAGACCTCGCCAGGTTGGGGGTGGGGAAGAATGTACAAATGATTTCATAAACAAAGAATTAAAACTCGCCTCCCCAATCACTGCTGATATCAAATCTCAACATCCCTGTGTCACAAGACCCTGCCAAAACCTCTGTTCTCACACCCTACAGAATGCCTTTGTCCTAATACTTATAAACCACCCCCTGGGAACCCCCACTCTTTGTGGAGCATGGAGTATGGCCACCACCATGAAACCATCACTGCTGTCCATAAATCTTATTAAATGCATGTCTAACTCTGTGCCTGCTGTGTTCTTCAGTCTTGGGTCTGAGCTGGGTTGGAACAACTGGCAAGCCAGCAAGGAGCCCACAAAGCCACCAGCCATTAAAGGCATGAGTCCTGAGAAGGAAAAAGTTGTGGGGGAATCCCAAATTGGCCTGTGTTATCCATGTGGGAGGGGTGGCTGCCCTCCTGGATGAATGCAGACCACTTTAAGAGTAAGGGGATGCCCTGAAAACTCCAGCAGGATTGCTGACTGTTTTGCAACAAATACCAGGACAATCAAATTTGAGTAAGAAGAAAAGAGATGGCCAAGCAGTGGCAGCCGTAGCATGGCCCCTGTTAGGAGTCTTACAGATGGCTACTGAGGTAGAACAAGCAGTGAAAGCTACTGAGCACTATTTAGAGGAGAAAGTAAAACTAGAAAGAGATATGTGCCTTGCTCAGGCAGAAATGAAGGACTCTCTGACCAATCATATGCTCCAAGTGGATGATCAGTTATAGACCCAGGTATGCAGATATACCTGAGTCAAAGATTACAAGCTACCTTGAGCTCTAGTTTGGAGAATTTTAGCTACTCTGGGACGGGACCCCAAAGCATAGGAAACCCATAGACTTCTCCTCAGAGGAGGAAGAAATGAAGGTAGAGGAGAATGAAGAGTCCCAATAGGTGCATCCCATAATACATGTCACAAAATCATGGAAATGGAAGGTGTCATGATATCAGTTCCCCTGGGTTCATCAATTCCAACCTCCTGAACAGAAATTACATATTACTATGAGAGAACTATACTACTGCTGAACTGGACAATTTAGGGCAGAAGTATAGATGAGAAACCAGGGAGTCCCTACCCAATTTGTTAATGAGGTTAGGGGACACTGGAGCAGAGGGGGTAATGCTATCTGGGGTGGGGTTGAGTAAATTGGCATCTACTACAACCCACTCTTCATTATGACAATGCTTGTATGCTACCTCAGTTAATGTGAAATATTGGTATGGCTGGTTGACAGGTATAAGGCTGCATGGCCTAATGAAGGGGATATACTGCATGATACCTGCCATTGGCAAACTATGAAGGAGCTAGAAGATGTAATGTGGGAATAAACCACATTATTCAAGCTGTTGCTTTCATAGGTCCTGATACTGCAGCTTTTACCACAGGAATGAAAGGCATGGTATTGAATGCTACCCCAACCATTACTATGGGCCTCTTGTATCTAAGTCTGCTAATAGGACAGCCCATTTCTCTTGCCATTCAGGCTACAGCTGACCTTTGAAAGGGAGAAAGGCTGTGGAAAAAGGGGGCAGGAGTGAGGGCAAAGGGAAAGGGTCCCTATGAGCATGATGGCCCTAATCAGATATCCTACAAGCAGAAGTGGGCAGATCTCATCACTGCAGACACAGAAATAAAAGCTATATATAAGCAACCTAATGCAGCTCTAGTAAAACTATGAAGCAAAATGCCTAAGTTTCAAAGATTTACTAAGGTGAGCTCCCAAGCCTCCAAGGGAGAAAGGAAGTCAGGAAAAAAACCTCTGTTTGGAGCCCAAGACCAGGAGCCCTTCACCCCCCTGGAAGAGGTGTGGCAAGCCCCTTTCCCTCTCCCCTCTTTGAAGTCAAGACCCCCAGATGTGAACAATAGCTGGGGGACCCCAGGATCAGAGGCCACATGTAGAATTAACCATTACTTGTCCCCTACTAACCAGCCGCAAGTGTTAGTACTAGTAGCACTAGTAGACATAGGAGCCAAATGTACTCTAATTTATGGAAATTTAGCCTGATTTAATGAACCCATGCTATGGGGGAAACACAATCAGAGCCAAATGGATAATTTGATCTTGCAAATTTGGAGATTGCCCCCACAAGTATATACAGTATATATTCCTCTATGCCAAAATACATTTTAGGAATTGATCCTGTACAGTATACCACATTTCAGGCCATTATAGGGGAATTCCACCTCCAATGTAGAGAGATCAAATTGGTCTTAAATGCACAGGCAAAATGAGCTCCTGTAAAAGTACCCCCACCTCAGAGGGTCATGGTACAAAACAATATGAACTTCCAGGAGAGTACCAAAAAATCTCAGTCACAGTCAAAGTGTTGGAGTGGATGGGGATAATAATATCCACCCATAGCCCTTCTGTGTGGTCAGTATGAAAGCCTGATGGAATGTGGTGCATGATGGCAGATTATCAGGAGTTAAACAAGGTAACACCAACACTGTATGCCACAGTCCTGAACAGTGTGGATTTATTATAAAAAAAATTAGTACCCAAATGTGTCAGTATCATTTTGCACTGGGTCATGTATCTCCCTAGAAAAATCAAGCCAGCTTCCATTTGCCTTCTTCTGGGGAGGCCAACAATAACATTTACTGTGCTTCTCCAATGCTACGTACATAGCCTGACCATCTGCCACTATCTCATGGCAAACAATTTTGCTAAGTGGAAAAGTCCTTGTTCTGGTGTGCTAAAGCTGCCATTATGCAAAATACCAAAGATGGATCAGCTTTTTTTTTTTTTCTGTTTTCTTTTTTTTTTTGAAATAAATTCAAAGTTAAATGAACAGTTGCAAAAACAATACTAGCCCCATACACAGAAATCCATCATACCCTGACCCCCCTCCCCCGATAGCTCAATTCATGAACTTTAACATGCTGTCACATCGCTATTTCTTTCCCTCCCTCCCTATCTATCATCCATCATCTATTGCTCTGTATTCTGAACATATGAGAGCTAGCTGCACACATCCTTGAACATACACTGTAATTCACGTATACGCTTCCCATGAACAAGAACATTCTTTTATGCAATCCCATTAAGTGCAGCTAAGAAGTACAATAGATTCAACAATGATACAAAGCTTACATTCTATATTTCCTTTTCCTTATGTCTCAACTGTGTCCCTTTGAGCCACCTGTCCTCTATCCTCCAATCCCATCCAAGTTCATCCTTAGCATTCAATTGTCATCTAGTTAGACTGTCTTTTTTTTTTTTCAGTTGTGTAAACATATATACAGCCTAAATCTTCCCATTCCACCCCCTCCCTAGCCTTTCATTAGTGGGATTAATCACATTTAGAATGTTATAATGCTTTTTCCCACCATCCATTGCTAGAAATTTCCCTTCACCTCAAACAGCAACCCTACACTCATTTCTTAACTCCCCATTGTCTCTTCCCCCATTTCTCTTAACCCAAACTCTACTTTTCATTTCTATGGTTACATTCTCTGATAATTTCTTTGTGTTTACTGTGGGGCTTAAAATTAACCTCTTAAATCCATATCAGTCTTGTTTTTCTTTGATACCACCTTCACTTCAATAGGACAAATAAACTATGTTCCCCCTTCATTCCCCCACCTTTATATAGTTGGCTAAAATTACATATTTTACATTGAGTTCAAAACCACCGATTTGTCCTTAGAGTTTGTGTATTCTATATCATGTAGGGAGTAAATAGTGCAATTACAGTTCAAAAATTATTGACTTCTATTTGTATTCCATTGTGGTTGGAGAATGTGCTTTGAGTATATTCGATTTTTTTTCAAATTTCTTGAGGCTTGTTTTACGTCCCAGCTTATGGTCCATTCTGGAGAAAGATCTGTGATCACTAGAGAAAAATGAGTGTCCTGGTGATTTGGGATGTAAGGTACTATATATGTCTGTTAAAATTCTCTATATCTCTTTCTCCTTTCCCTGTCTCTCTGCCAGCAGGGCTCCCCTCAGAATCTAAAGTAGGGCAGGTCTTTCATCGGCAAAGTCTCTCAGCATTTGTTTGTCTGTGAAAAATTTAAGCTCTCCCTCAAATTTGAAGGAGAGTTTTGCTGGATAAAGTATTCTTGGTTGGAAATTTTTCTCTCTCAGAATTTTAAATATGTCATGCCACTGTCTTCTCACCTCCAAGGTGGCCGCTGAATAGTCACTACTTAGTCTTATGTTGTTTCCTTTGTATGTGGTGAATTGCTTTTCTCTTGCTGCTTTCAGAACTTGCTCCTTCTCTTCAGTATTTGACAGTCTGATCAGAAAATGTCTCGGAGTGGGTTTATTTGGATTTATTCTATTTGGAGTTCGCTGGGCATTTATGCTTTGTGTGTTTATATTGTGTAAAAGGTTGGGGAAGTTTTCCCCAACAATTTCTTTGAATACTCTTTCTAGACCTTTATCCTTCTCTTCCCCTTCTGGGACACCAATGAGTCTTAAGTTTGGACGTTTTATTTTATCTATCGTATCCCTGAGATCTGTTCTGATTTTTTTGATTTTTTTCTCCATTCTTTCTTTTGTTCTTTCATTTTCTGTTCTGTGGGCTTCCAGAACACTGAGATGTTGTCCAGCTTCCTCTAGTCTTGTATTGTGACTATCCAGAGTCTTTTTAATTTGGCCAACAGTTTCTTTTATTCCCATAAGAGCTTCTATTTTTTTATTTACTTTTGCAATGTCTTCTTCATGCTCTTTGGGGGTCTTCTTTATGTCACTTATATCCTGGGCCATGGTCTTCTTGATGTCCTTTAAATCCTTTGCCATGTTTCATTCTTCAATTGTAGTTCTTTGATTAATTTTGTGAGGTATATTTTGATTTGTGTGTTTGGAGTTGGATTCTCCATATCTTCTGGTTTTATCATATGCATTAAGATTTTCTGTAGTTTTTGGCCTCTTGGCATTTGTTTTGCTTAATAGGGTTCTTTCAAGTTGTATAGAAAAAGGGATATCAATCTAATTTTTCAGGAACACAGTTTGGTGATGTACACTTTCTCTAACTAACCAGCAGATGGCATCTGTGAGTCACCTATATCCCTCAAGTCAGTTCTCAACCTTGTTCCCACAGTGTGTGGGGAAATGATTCTTGTGGGTTCAGTTGGAGAACTCAGTTTGGTGTGTTGCTGGAGCCGTCTGCCCTGAATGTGGGGCATGTGTATGGGTGGCCAGGGAGGAAGGGCAGTTTTAATGTTCAAATCCCCCAGGATCCCAGAGATTCAAGGCCACCACAAGAGTCTAAGCCTCCATTTCAGTTCAGCCCCAGACCCTCTCTCTCACTGATCCACAAACCACCAGACTTGGCGTAGCATCCCTGGGTTCTCCGAGTGTATCCCCCCTCCCAGCAGTGCTCCTCCAGGAGCTCAGCTGAGGGAATGCCATGCTACATCACCAGTGTGCTCCATCCCACAAGGGAAGCCCTGGGCCACCAGGCCGTGCAGCGGCGCGCTCTCAGCCTAAGGCAAAAATGGCCAAATGGGGCATCTCAGCCCCCTCCTCCTTGCACAGTTCCTCCTTACCAGCTCCAGGACAACTGGCAGGGCTCTGGGCTGTGGACACGGCCCTGGGCAGGGGTTTATACAGCCCTCCCGGGGGGCTAGCTACTAACCGCGGGGTTTCTTTCTGTTTCCGGCTCTCCCCTCTGTTCCCCCAGACCCAAGGGTTTCTGCTGCAGACTATCTTCCTAGCCAGACACCGAAAGGCCAGCCCAGCCCCCTCTTGCTGTGTTTTACTGCGTGGTCCCCACAATTGCAGCTGGAGCTGCTTCTGGGTTTTTCCCTTTTTTTTTTTTTTAAAAGAGCCAGCCAGTCTCCAAACGCTGAACCCTGGCTTACCCAGCCCGCCACGTGGCTGTGGGTCTTGCAGCCAGCTTACTCACTCGTTTCAGAATGCCGACTCCCGGTTTCACCAAGTATATGGCTCCTCTGGAGCTAGGAGCCCTCTTCCAGCTGGCGCATTGCTGTAACTGGTATTCTAGGTCACTTTCTGGTTTTTAGCTAGTGTTTTTCACAGAGGCATTTTTTTCTCCCTGTCTCAGCTAGCCACCATCTTAGTTTCTCGGATTGGCTTTTATAAAAGGGATTTATTAAGTTACAAATTTATAGTTCCAAAGTCATGAAAAAGTCCAAATTTAGGCATAAACAATAGGATACCTTCACGGAAGGAAGGCCAATTGCATCTGGAATACCTCTGTCAGCTGGGAAGACATATGGCTGGCATCTGATGGTCCTCTGCTCCTGGGTTCTTGTTTCTAAATGGCTTTCTGCAAAATATCTCTGGGCTTGTCTGTCTTTGTTTCTCTCAGCCTCTGTGCCTCCTTGCTTGTTCTCCCAGGGCATTTCTCTGTAAGCATCTGGGAGTCCTCTCTTAGCTTCTCTGCGGCAAACTCTGGTCTTTATCTCTTAGCTTAGCATCTCCAAACATCCTTCTGTCTGCATCTCCCAGCATCTCCAAGCATCTGAGTCTGTGTCTGCTCTTGAGTTCTCTTAAGTATTTCAGTGAACTAATCAAGACCCACCCTGAATAGGTGGGGTCAGCACTTCCATGGAAATAATTTAATCAGAGTTCTCATCCACAGTTGGCTTAGTCACATCTCCATGGAAACAATCAAAAAGTTCCAGCCAACAAGATTGGGTTAAAAGATCATGACTCTTCCAAATAATTTGATAGCTATCTTTTCTGAGGGTGCCTTGAATTGCCAAAAACATCATAAAAAGAAGAATGAAGTGGGAGAATTTACTCTTCCAGACTTTGAAACCTACTATAAAGACACAGTGGTCAGAACCACATGGTATTAGTACAAAGACAGACATATTTATCAATAGAATTGAATTGAGAGTTTGGAAATAGATCTCTAGCTCTATGGTCAATTGATTTTTGATAAGGCCCCCAAATCCCCAGTACTGTCTCTCCAATAAACAGGGCTGGGAGAACTGGATATACATAACCCAAAGAATGAAAGAGGACACCTAAGTCATACTCTATATAAAAATTAACTCAAAGTGAATCAAAGATTTCAATATAAAAGACAACACAATAAAACTCTTAAAAGAAAATACAGGGAAACGTCTTCAGGACTTAGTAATAGGAGGTAGCTTCTTAGACATTACACCCAAAGCACAAGCAACAAAAGAAAAAATAGATAAATAGGAACTCCTCAAAATCAAAAGCTTCTGTGCCTCCTAAAACTTTGTCAAAATGGTGAAGAGGCAGCCAACTCAATGGGAGAAAATATTTGGAAGAGATATATCTGATAAGAGACTTATATCCTGAATATATAAAGAAACCCTCCAACTCTACAACAGTAGTAAAAACAGCCCATTTATGAAATGGGCAAAAGATATGAAAAGGTATTTTTCTGAAGAGGAAATACAAATGGCTAAAAAGCACATGAAAACATTTTCATCTTCACTAGCTATTAGGGAATTGCAAATCAAACCCATAGTAAGATACCATTTCACATCAATAAGAATGGTTGAAATTAAACAGGAAACAATAAATGCTGGAGAGGATGTGAAAAAATTGGAATTCTTACTCATTGCTGGTGAGAATGTATAATTGCACAGCCACTGTGGAAGACAGTTTGGCAATTTCTCAGAAAACAAGATACCAAATTACCTTACAATCTGGAAAGTCCACTTCTTGGTACATACCCGGAAGATTTGAAAGCAGTGGCATGAACCGACATTTGTACACCAATGTTCATAGCAGCACTGTTCACAATTTCCAAGAGAAGGAAAAAATCCAAGCGTCCTTCAACAGAGGAGCGGATAAAAAAATATGGTGTGATATATACATACAAGGGAATATTATATATCAATAAGAAGGAACAAGGTCCTGAAACATATGGCAATATGGATGAACCTTGAAGATATAATGCTGAATGAAATAAGTTAGACACAAAAGGAGAGATATTGTATGTCACCACTACTATGAACTCCCTGAAAAATGTAAAATCAATGTCTTATAATGTAGAATATTGGGGACCTAGTGATAGACAGAAGCTAGTGAGGGGGAATGACAATCTAATATATTCAGATATGTTAATGATGGTGAATTCAAAGGTATGGGAATGAATAAGGACAATGATTGTTTGTTAATGGGATTATAAGTGTTAGAGCTGTATTGAAGGTGAATAGGATTGATAAGGGTTGTTTAAAGGCATGCATCCCACAGATCAGCATTACAAATGCAGATATGGCATATATGGCAAGATATGATATACTTCTAAGGTATGACACTCTTACAGAGAGTTGACAATAGAAAGGTGTATGGGAAAAATCTACCTGTTGTGTACTAGGGACTATAGTTAATAGGAATATTATAGTCGTAACCCACAAATACTAGGGATAAAAAAAAATAAAAAATAAAAAAAAAGAAAAGATCATGGCTCTTCTGGGGTCCATAACAGTTTCAAACCAGCACAACTCTATTTCAATACATTGATGATATCATGTTAACCATTACTCTCTTTCAGAATTAAAAGAAGCCTCAGGCTCATTGCTATCAGTGTGAGGATGAGTAGTCAATGGTGACAAACAGCAAGGCCCTGGGTGCTCTATCAAATTCTTGGGAGTTGTGTGGTTGGTTAAGAAAAAAACTATACCTTCTGCTGTAGTTGATAAGGTACAATGTTTTCCCACACCACAAATGCCAAAGCAATTAATTGCTTTCTTGGGGTATTGGAGACCTTCTGTTTCTCACTTAGCTCAAATGTGACCACCTTTGTATGTTTTGAATAGGAAAGGCCATCCCTGGGAATGGGACACCTCTCAACAGGCTGCTTTTGAAAAGGCAAAAAAGGTCAACAGCAAAGGTCCAAGCACTGGGGGTTGTAGATCCCAAACTGCCCTGTGAATTGGATATAGCCAGAGCTGATAACCAGAAATGTATTAACTTTTATAAAAGGGATTAGGTTATAAATTCACAGTTCTAACACCATAAAATGTCCAAACTAAGGCATCGACAAGAGAATACCTTCACAGAGGAAAGGCTAATGGTGTCCAGGACATCTCTGTTAGGTGGGAAAACACGTGGCTAGCTTCTGCTGCTCCTTTGCTCCTGGGTTGCATTGCTTTCAGATTCTTATTACAGTGGCTTTCTCTTTAAGTGTCTGTGGGTTCTCACTTAGATTCTCTGGGGCAAACTCTAGGCTTTATCTCTTAGCTTAGCACTTCCAAATGTGTCTGTGTCGGCTCTGGTAGTTTTCTCTCTAAGCATCTCTCTGCTCTCTTCAAAATGATCCTGCATTTTATACTCTCATAGAGGATGCCAGTAGACTAATTAAGACTCACTTTGAATGGGTGGGGTCATATCTCCATGGAAACAATCTAATTGAAAGATCCCATCTATAATAGGTCTACCCTCACAAGAGTGGATTAAAAGAATGTAATCTTTTTATGGTGTACATAACAGATTCAAATCAGCACAATGGTATCATCCTTTAGCCATTCTTGCACCATGTGGTGCTGCAATAGTTACTGAAACACGTGGCAGCTTTAGCCAATCACACACCCAAGCACATTCCAAAGGAGCTGTATCCTTGCTAAATGAAGAACAACACAGCTTAGAAAGGTAGTTTTACAAAATACAATGGCCTTAGATATCCTCACTGCAGCACAGAGTGACACCTGTGCCTTAATTAACACACAGTGCTGCATATATATTCCTGATCATGTGCACAATATTTATCAGTAGAAACCCTGTCCAAATGGTTTAATTCTCTTTCTTGGCCAAGGCAACATCTCTTTGTGGGGTTGTTATCTCTTTGTGGGGGACTTCTAGTGTTCTGCTCTCTCTTATACTGTTTTTGTGGATACAGATGCAATGTCTGTCCTATGTTCAACATAGTCTGCTGCATTGGGGTGGATTGTGGAGGCACAGGGCCTAGGCCACCTCCCCTCCACAGTAAAGTCAGTTATTTCACATAGCCACATATTTGACCAGGACAGATGTTAAAGGTCATCAGACCTCCCAAGGTGGAGGGATAAAATGTACAAATTGTATCATTAACAAAGTATTAAAAACTCCTCTCCCTGATCACTGTTGATAACAAATCTCCACACCCCTGTGTCAAAAGATCCTGCCAAAACTCTGTTCTCACACCCTGTGGAATGTCTTTGTCCTAATCCTTATAAACCATCCCCTGGCAACCTCCTGCTCTTTGTGGAGTTCTAACTTCCTTCTTTGCCAGCCAGCCACCACCATGCAACCATCTCTTTTGTCCATGAGTTCTATTAAACTCATGTCTAGCTCTGTGCCTGGCATGTTCTTCAGACTTGGGGCTGAGTTGGGTTTGAACAATCACCTTCATATCAAAGCCAGATAAAGACACCATGAAAAAAGCAAAATACAGAGCGATAGCTGCTATGAAAATCTTTAACAAATTACTAGCAACTGAACCAAACAGCACATTAAAAGAATTATACACATGATCATGTGGAGTTTGTCCCTGTTATGCAAGGTTGATTCAACATGACAAAATCAATTAATGTAATATACCATGTTAACAAAATGAAGAGAAAAAACACATGATCATCTCAATCAATGCATAAAAGGCATTTGATAAAATACAACACCCTTTCTTGACAAAAACTCACAGAACAGTAGGAATAGAAGGAAACTTTTTCAACATCATGAAAGGCATACATGGAAAGCCCACAGCTAATATCCTACTTAGAGAAAGAGTGAAATCTTCTCTCCAAGATCAGGAAGACAAATATATCCATTATCATCACTGTTATTCAACATTGTACTAAAAGTTGTTTCTAGGGCAATTAGGCAAGAAAAAGAAATAAAGGTACCCAAATTGGAAAGGAAGAAGTAAAAATTTCCCTATTTGCAGATGATATGATCCTACATACAAAAAATTCTGAAAAATCCACAGCATAGCTCCTAGAGCTAATAAATGAATTCAGACAAGTGGCAGGATACAAGAGCAACACCCAAAATCAGACATGTTTCGATACAGAAGCAGTGAACAATCAGAAAAAGAAATCAAGAAAAAGTTCCATTAACAATAGCAATGAAAATAATCAAATATCTAAGAATAAATATAACCAAAGATGTAAAGGACTTATGCATAAAAGAACTAGAAACCATTGCTAAAAGAGATCAAGGAAGATTTAAAGAAATGGAAGGATATTCCATGTTCATGGACTGAAAGATTAAATATCATTAAGATGTCAATATTACCCAAAGTAATTTATAGATTCAACAATCCCAATAAAAATTCCATCAACCTTTTTTGCACAAATGGAAAATCCAATCATTAAATTTATATGGAAGGGTAAGAAACCCCTAATAACTAAAGCCATTTTGAAAAAGAAGAAAGAAGTTTGAGGACTTACACTTTCCAGTCTTAAAAGATCAAAGTCACAATAATCAGACCAGCATGGTACTGACATAAGGACAGACATATATATATATATATATATATATATATATATATATATATATATAGCAATAGAACAGAATTGAAGGCTCAGAAAGCAAACTTCAAATGTAGCACCATCTGGTTTTTGACAAGGTAACAAAGACTACTCAATTGGGAGAGAATAATGTCTTCAACAAATGGTTCTGGGAAAGCTGGATATTCATTTGCAAAAAAGAAAAAAAAAAATCAAAAGAAGGATGACCCTACCTCACAAGTTATACAAAATCAACAAAAATTGATTAAAGAGTTCAATATAAGAGTTATAACTATCAAATTCCTAGAAGAAAATGTAGGGACATATCTGCAAGACCTCGTGTTAGGCAATAATTAGTCTTTACACCCTGTTTTAGTTTGCTAAAGCTGCTGTAATGCAATGTACCAGAAATGGACTGGCTTTTAACAATGGGGATTTACCAAGTTACAAGCTGACAATTCTGAGGCCATGAACTGTCCAAATCAAGGCATCATCAGAAGATACCTGGACTCCTCTCTCAAATGGCAGGGCACAAGGCATCTACCGATCACTCCATTCTTTTCTGGATTTTGTTGCTTCTAACTTCTGGCTTTAGTGACTTCCTTTCTGTTTCGGTGGCTTACTATCTCCACTTCCATGCGTGCCCTTCTCTCTCAGCTTCTGTGCCTTTCTCTATGTTTCACCCTCTTAAAAAGGACTCCAGTGAGAGGATAAAGATCCATCTGGGACATGCATCAACTGAAATAAGCTCATTATAAGGTCCTGCCCACAATAGGTCTAGACTCACAGGCATGGATTAACTTTAAGAACAAGATTTTCTGGGGTACATACGTCTTCAAGCCATTACATACACAAAGCACAAAAACAAAAGAAAAAACAGATAAATGAGACCTTATTAAAAAAAAAAAAAACTTCTGTTTCTCAAAGGACTTTACATGAAAGTAAACAGACAACCTGCAAAATGGAAGAAAATATTTGGAAACCAAATATCTGATAAAAGATTAATACCCACTATATAAAGAAATTCTTCAACTTCACAGCAAAAAAGACAGACAATGAAATTTAAAAATGAGCAAAAGCCTTGAACAGATCTCTCCAAGGAAATTGCAGAAATGTCCAGAAAGCACATGAAAATATACTTAGTATCATTGGCCATCAGGGAAATGCAAATCACAACGACGATTGTGATACCATTTTACACCCATTACAATGATTATTTAAAAAATGAAAAATAACAAGTTCTGGAGAGATATGGAGAAATAAGAACACTCATTCTTGCTGGTGGCAATGTAAAATGGTACAGCCACTGTGGAAGACAGTTTGGCAGCTCCTCAGAAAGCTAAGTATAGAACAACCCTATGACCCAGGAATCCCGCTACTAGATATATACCCAAAAGAATTGAAAGCAGGGATTCAAACATATTTTCACACTGACGTTCATAGCAGCATTATTCACAGTTACCAAAAGATGGAAGTAACCCAAGTGTCCATCAAGTGATGAATGGATAAATAGCATTATATATATACAATGGAATATTATTCAGCTGTAAAAATGAATGAAGTCCTGACACATGTTACAACATGGATGAAACTTGAAGACATCATGTTGAGTGAAATAAGCCAGACTCAAAAGGACAAATATTGTATTATCTCACTGATTTGAAATAATTAGAATAAGCAAACTTATAGAGTCATAATCTAGAATGTAGGTTATCAGGGGAAGGGGGAGAGAGGTATAGGGAATGAGAAGTTAAAGCTTAAAATTTGTAGCGTTCCTATTTGGAATGATGGAAATGTTTTGGTAATGGATGGTAGCACAATATTGTGAACATAATTAACATCACTGAAATACATATATTTGAATATGATTAACAGGAGAAATGTTAGATTATATATATGTTAACAGAATAATTAAAAAAAAATCCATGGAACTACACTACACAGTGAACCTGTAGTTAAACCATGAGCTTTAATTAATAGTTCAACCATAAAAATGTGCTACATTAGTTGTAACAAATGTTCCACATCAGTGAATGGTGTTGGTGGTGTTGGTGGAGGGGTATATGGCAATCCTGTTTTCTATGCATGATTGTTCTGTAAACCCAGAACTTCTCTAATAAAAGAAAAAAAATATTAAGGTAAACTCCCACTTTTATAGCTTTCGGAGGGGTTTATCTCCCATTGCCTGATTTCCTCCAGCAATATGAAACTCACATTTACTTGGCACAACTGCATTGTTTAAATTATGATGAAAAGAATTAGAAATATTTAGCAACCAAATTATGCATATGCCTTGAATATATTTTGCTCAGTTTACTTATGGCAACTGTTAACAAAATAATATTTTTATGAGAAAATATAAGCAGAAGCAGAAAATAAGCATATCAAATAGCATTTTATATCTATTATGCATTGAATAAAAGAAACCATCATTTTGTATCCATGAAGAAACAGAAGAACTATATGCTATTTTAATGTAGTATTATTTTAAGAGTAGCAGGGAGTTTAGTAATGTTAGCAAAAACAAGTGCTGTTAAATTTGTAGTAAGATTGTTTTATAGCCCTCTCCTTAGATGTATTTTTGCTAATTGTTTTCACTACTAATTTGTGTATTTTCAGATATGTTATTTCCTAGAAATAGAATTATTCTTCCTTAATAACAAAATAAACCCTATCTCAATTGAAAATTTACCATCACACATAAGCATAACAGTAGCTTCCATCTACATTTAGGATAATAAAAAGACCAGGCTTGAGTGCCATAACCCCTTGTGGTAATATTGTTTTCAAATTTTTAGCCAATGTAATAACACACATAGATATGAATAATGGAAAGGATGGGAAAACACTGTCACTCTTGCAGATGTCATGATTGTCTACCTGGAAATTCTAAAACATCAAGCAATATGGAAATCAACCAGTGAGTTCATTAATATGGTTGCCTAAAATAAATAACAAAATTAAATCTATATTTTGTATATATCATCAATATATAGAAATTAAAACACTGAAAAATCCCATGAATAATAGCAAGGTGCAACAATACAGAAATAAAATTGAACAGAATAGGGAGTTAAAAAAACAAAACAAACAAAAAATGAAACAAAACACCAACAACAAAAACATATGGACAGTTGATTCAGGAAAAGTGAATTCAATCATTTAAAAAAAAAATAATTCTAGGTAACTTGGCTATCCTTATGGGAAAAAATAGTATAATTTGACCCCTACTGCATCATTCCTTGAAAATAAATCCCAATGGAATTGTAGATTTGATTATTAATAGTAAAGCAATAAAGCTTTTAGAACAAAACAGAGAAGAATAATTTCAAGACTTTGGGAATGGGAATTTAAAAAAAAAAATTGTAACCAGAAGGCACTAATCATAAGGAAAAACATTCATAAATGGCACGCCACTAAAATTTAATACATTTGTTTATCATAAAGTTCTATTGCAGGAGATATTTGCTGGATATATACCCAACAAAGAATTTCAGTCAGATTCTAATTTCTACAACTTTATTTTAAAATATTGAAATAATTGGCATTATAATTTTTAAAGCATTTCACAAAATTGCATATCCAAATAGTCAATAAGCATTTAACAGTTGTTCAACCTAAATAATGATCAGGAAATGAAAAAAAAAAAAAAAATAGGCCACACTTCTATGGCCAACTAAGGTTGCTAAGTACACTAAATGTGGAAAGAATAGTCTCTTCAACAAATGGTACTGGGAAAACTGTATATCCACATGCAAAAGAATCAAGTTAGAACCATACCTTATATCATATACAAATATTAACTTAAAATGGATCAAGCACCTAAATGACTATAAGAGCTAAAATCATAAAACAAAACTCCTCGGAGAAAACATAAGGGAAAACCTTCATAATTTTGGATCTGGCACTGATTTCTTAGATACAACACCAAAGGCATGAGCAAGAAAAGGAAACATTGATAAATAGATTTTGTCAAAATTAAAAAGTTTTGTGCATTAAAGGCCATTAATAAGAAAGTGAAAGAACAACCTATGGAATGAGAGAAAATATTTGGAAATCATCTGATAAGGGTTTAATATCCAGAATATTTAAAGAGCTGATACAACTCAATAACAAAAAGACACCAGCCCCATTAAAAAATAGGCAAAATACATGAATAGATATTTCTCCAAAGAAGATATACAAATGGCCAATAAGTGCATGCAAAGATCCTCATTACCATCAGTTATCAGGGAAATGCAAATCAAAGCTATGAGATACAGCTTCACACCCACGAGGATGTCTGTAACTAAGAAAATGGAAAATAACAGGTGTTGGAGAGCATGCAGAGAAATAGGAACTCTTGTATATTGTTAATGGGAATAAAAATGGTGCAGTCACTGTGGAAAACAGTCTGGTGGTTCCTCAGAAAGTTAAATATAGAATCACCATATGATCTGGCAATTCCATTTCCATATATATTCCTCAAATATTTGAAAACAGGCCATCAAACATATATTTGTTCATCAATGTTCAAAGCAGCAATATTCACAACAGCCAAAAGGTAGAATTATTCCAAGTGTCTTATCAGCAGATGAATGGATAAACAAAATTGGTATATACATAAAATAGAATATTATTCAGCTATAAAATGGAATGAAATTCAGATACAGCATGGGTGAACTGTGAAAACATAATTTTAAGTGAAATAAGCCAGACATATAAGGACAAATATTGTATGATTCCATTCATATGAAATACTCAGAATTTGCAAGTCCTTAGAGGCAGAAAGTAGATTACAAGCTACCAGGGGCTGGAGGGCAGGAATGGGAAGCAATTCTTTAAATTAGGTACCATATTTGTTTTGGGGTGATGAGCAAGTTTTGGTAATGGATGGTGGTGACAGTAGCACAATATTGCATGTGTAAGTAACGCTATTTAATTGTACACTTGAAAGTGGTTAAAACAAGAAATTTTGTGTTGAATACGTTAATACAAAAAATTTTAAAAAGGCAATAAAAATATGACTTAGTTATGCAAAATATGCAAAATAGTTTGAAGTGCAAAATATGATCATATAACAATATACATGCAAAAGTTCAGATTAAGGATTTTCAAATATCACTAAGATTTCCACTAATTTCTTGAAGTTGTATTTATAAAATATATTAAATATGTGAAAAATAAGTATGAATTTAAGTAAGAATGTCCTTGAATTTTAGAGAATAGGTAGTCCATTTGTTTTCTAAGCCTGGAAAACTTTCTGAAAGTGGCATCTAACACAGAAGCCCAATATATTAAAAAACAATTTAAAGTAAAAAGTGTGTTCTAGCTGAAAAAGTAGAAGGCAGATGCTAGACCGTATTTCTCTGCTCCTAGTTTTCCCACATAGGCTTTTAGAATACCATCAAGAAACCACTTTGAGTGATCCTAAGACAGGTTAGGTTTTACAGTTAAGATATAATTTACCCTTCATATTATTGAAATAAAATCTGTGAGCCAGAAAGAAGTACTTTATTCAATATTACACATTTCGTGAGTAATAAAATGAAGAGATACTTTTCCTCACCTTTAGAAAATGTTTATTTGGAATCCCAGCTATATTTTTTCCACTTGATACTATATCCCAATAGTCTAGGATTGTACTTATAGTTTAAAGAAGCATGCTGACTTCTTAGAGTAAATTTCTCTGCGTATTTTTTTATTTCTTTTTATCCTGCTCAATTTCTTTCATGACTAGAGTTCTGGGGTTTAGAAGTGTGACACTGGAGGATTTCTAGGAGTTTTCATTAGTTCTTCCACCTTCTTTAAAGAACTTCTCATGATTCCAGGAAAACAACAACAATTTGTGACAAACTGCTGGTCCAGGCAGAAACGGTGTTTAGATGAAGCGAAACAAAATTTTAGTTCTTCACTTAATTGAAATATTGATGAAAATTAATCTCCCTCTTTCTTTCTCTCTGCAGTTTCTTTTGATTGTATCAAAATGGAAGTTATAAAGCAACTGATTTGTTATTAAGTAATTTTCAGAGTTTGATTGTTGCTTCTCAAAAGACTGGATGAAAAAGAATAGAAACTGAAAATAGGAAGAAGCAGGCCATTCATTGCCATGACGCAGGTATGAAAATTTTATGTCATTGTATTACCTTGCTGCAGGAAGCAGATTTTCCTTATTGCCAGTACTCCGCATGAGATTAAATCCCCCAAGTAGTTAATAAATGGTTGAAGTTACATCATTTTTTAAATTTGCTTATCTATAATATGCAAAATGGCAATCATTGACGTTATTGCTTAATTTGGGGAGATGGAATAGAAAATGGTATATTTGATAAATGTGTGAGTTTCTGACCATGAAGCCTATTTCAGAACTCTTCTCCCTAGAATCTAACAATAGATAAATGCATCTATCTATTCCATTATTAAGATAACAAACGTACGAACAACGTGAGAGATCGGGGTAAGAAAAAGAGGAATTGATCACAGAAGGATTGCAGGAGATATTTAAGAAGTACATTAAAATCCACCGATGAATATGTGGACATGGTATCTGCAGGCATTTGATTAGGCAAAAAGTCATAAACTTCAATTGTACAAAATGCAATGCAATGAGAGCTCGATCTGTAATTTTACTTTTAAAGCATTTGCATAATGATACATCTATGATGATAACAGCTTACTAAATGGTGTGACCCAAATATAAAACAAAGGTAGCTTATTCTAGCTGATCCTGAGGATTCAGTTAGGACTTGTTAAAATATAGAAAAAACAATAAAACATCTGGAAAAAAGGTTTTTTCATCACATCCATGTGTTTGCATACCTCCATGCTATGGAGGGCCACAGATTCAGCTTTGTCTCTGGCTATAAATTAAAGATTGATAAACTGAGACATGTTGTGGCGGGAAACTATTTGTTAGTGTATTCTATTATCAGTTTCTGGTTTTCTTCTGAGGAAAATTGCTCTAACACCTTGTTTCTCCCAATCACTATATCCAGACAAATTAGATTTATACTGATTCTTGAGATGTGGTTATTAGGTTGACTGGTCAAGGACTTGCAAGTATAAATATTGTGGAACTGGTAAAAAGGAAAGTGCAGCAGTGTAGTGTAGAAGAGACTTGCAGAAGATTTCCAGAGTCCTGATCTCTTTGTGTTAAACATGAAAATTTACCTGAAGACTCCTACTAGCAAACAGGCTCTTAAAAAGTGGGTAGATAGCATCTTCTATGACTATAGTTCATAACTACTGTTCACTGAGCTTATGACCAAACAGGTAGTAACACCTATGGTTTAAAGGCATGGACTTCCCCTTCCAAGCTGAATTAAAAGTTTTCCAGCAACAAAATCCAAAGTATATACGATGACATATATATGGTGCTTATCTCAACGATAACAGCCACTTTTACTGATTCGGGTTGACCATATCAAATCTTTATGACCTTAAGAGGACAGTGACTTGTTAACACTGCTATATATAATAATAGTGGACTTGAATTGTCCATTTATATTTCTTGGGCATCTGCAAGTGGCAGCAAATACTTGCTTTTTATTTTACCAAGGTGGTCCATAGCAAATGGATTACTTCCCATAAGCCAGGTTATCAGAAGTAAAAACAGTAAGATAATACAGCTTAGCATTCTTAAGAGAACTGGGCCATTTAATGATAAACTAAAATACTGAAAAAAATTTTGTAGTTCTTAAAGATAGTGGTCAAGATGATGTGAGGTTTTCCTCTGATGCAAGTTACAAAGGTATAGAAAGCAAGAGAGTGGCCCCTCTCAAAGTAATTTCTCTAAATGCAATCTCTGAGTGTTTGCTTCTCTATCCTCACAACTCTGGGGCTTCACTGCTCTAATATTCTAGATAATAACGGACAGCTAAATTAGCCAGCAATATTGATACTGAAACTGTGAATCTGGAATAACAAACTCCCTGGAGTTTTCAGACACCACAGCCAATAAAGCAATGGACCCAACAAATAAGGTGGTTGTCAAGATCTAGTTAGTTATTATATGTAAAGATCTTGAAACAGTATCTAATATCCAGTTAACACATTATAAATGTTAGCTATTACTATTGATATCAGTACAAATTTATTACCTATCTTACTTGGTATCACAAAAACTTCCTTCAATAGTCTCCTTCCCTATATTCAGCTCCTTTTTCCATTCCTCTGAAAGGGGAAAATATATAGTTCCCAGAATCCTCCAATAGCTTATTACTCTCAAGGACCAACAGATGACTCTACTTCCTACCAAAATCCTTCACTGACCACCAGCTCTCCATAATATTTAAGTTAACCTCTGTCTCTAGCATTTTGCTTTATACCTTCTTATCTCAGGAAAGTCCTGTCTTATCTGTCTCTTTAGAGTATTTGCTACATCAATCACTGTTAGGATTGAATTATGTCTCCCACAAAAGCCATGTTCAAGTCCTAATCCCTAGTCCTGTGGTTGTGAACCTGTGTGTAAATAGGATCTTTGTATATGTTATTAGTTATGGTGAAGCCAAACTGAACAAGGGTGGGCCTTAATCTGATATTAGTGAAGTCCTTATTAGCAAAGGAAATTGGACATGGAGGTAGAAACCAGAGGAGGAACACCAGGAGACAGAGCACCATGTGATGGAGGTTGCTGAAAAATGTATCATCCTAATGTTACAGACTTTGGAGTAATCATAGCCTTATAGACATCTTGATTTTGAACTTCTAGCTTCCCAAACTGTGAGACAATAAATTGCTGTTGTTGAAGCCAGCCTATTTTGTGGTATTTGTCATAGCAGCCCTGGCAAACTAAGACAATCAACTTTCATATTTCCCACATGTTTACCTGATGTGTTCTACATTTTGTTTTGTTTTGTTCATTTAGGATTCATAAAAAATGCTCTTATCTTTACTTTGTGGAACAATCCTCCAAGATGACAAGACATCCACCTCTAAGGCACCTCTTTCTCCTTAAGACTTTAATTTTTAGAAGATTTAGTATAAGCCAAATTCTCTATTTCCTCATCTGAAATTTATTTTTGAACATGCTATAATTTAGCTTTTGCCCCAGCAATCAATTTAATCATCACTTTTAAGTATTTATTTTGGAATATCCTGTGGACATTTCCTGTAGACTTTCTATTTTAATGCATTTTGCTTCATAATTCAAGACCCTCTCCAAATAGGACTACCTGGTAAAGTTTTTAATCCTGCTTCTGCTGTGGACACCCACAGTTCTAGAACATGAATCTGGAAGCAAGTTCCAATCTGCTACATCCAACAGCATCCTGGTAGCTTTACTTCACACAGCATAATCAACTCAAACTCAAAGATCCCACATACATATCCTTGCTTTTCCCTTGAAATTTTGTTTCTTAATACTTTCTCAGTGTCCTCTAATAGGTCCACCTTAATACATTATATATTGTATCTACCTAAATCAGAATTATTTAGAAATTATTCCTCTCCTTCCAGAGATAGTTACCAAATCCTGCCATTTCTATATCCTAATATTTAATGTGCCTTATCCTCTGTCTTCCATTTTTACTACCACTCAAAATACCATTTTCATTCATCTTCATTACTCAGGGCTGTGCCCTTTCAAATCTCTTCCCCATCTGGATGCTAAGATATTCAATTCAAAATAGTGTGGTTTCCTAAACTAAGCTTAGAAATTCCTCCTCATTTCATATAAAATAAAGTTTATGTTGCTTAATACAGTGGAAAATTTCCCTTATCTAGTTTCATGTTTTTTTATAGTCTTACTTATCTCCATAGATTGCCTCTTAACTTTTCAGAAGCATCACAAAACTTCCTGACTTAGATATACCACATAATTTCAAAACTCCATACTTTTTCATGATCCTTCCTTTGCCTGTAATGACTTTATTAGAATTAATATATACCATTTAATCCCACCTTCTACCCTCACTTTCATCTTTGTAAGCTTAGATAAGGTGCTAACTTAACAGGAAGAATTTTTCTATTTACTATGGCAACCACCATAGAGAGCTAATCACTTCTTGCCACTATTCCTTATAAATGCCTGTACTCTGTCATACATTGCAGTATATAATAAATTACTTATAGTGAGTTTCCTTCCTCTTGAAACTACAACCCCATTTAAGAATAAGATTATATGTTTTTATATTTGCCCCCATATGCATAACTGAATGACTGGATTAGAATCAGAATAAATTAATATGTAACCATTGAATTCATAAATACCTCCCTTTTGTCTCTTCTACGAATTTCAGTTTCGAATCCCTGCAAAAAGTAGAAAGAAATTAATTGGATATAAAAATGATTTTATTGTCCTCATCTAGGCCAGTTTATTGGATTTAATGAGAAAGTGTTATAGGCATTTGTTCAAAATAAGTATAAATGTAATGTATAAAGTAGAAATTTAATTAACATGCCATTTTAATTTTGAGATTTAAAATTGTTGTTACCCTAAAATACCAATTAATCCATTTTCTGATGATAATATATATGAAATATTTTATTGTTTTTTATTTTGCAATTTCTTATGCTATACTGTAATTATCAGTGATTGGTATCCAACTAGCAAATGCATAATAATAGCTCTGATTATATGGTTGAAGCATGTTGTATATATTTATGAGATACATGTTTTATGGTTTTGGGTGGGGTTAAAAATTAAAATGCTTTGGAACTGGGCCAATCCTAAACTCTAGTTGTGAAACCAACCAAAAACCATAATCAGGCTTATTTGGGGAAATGAAGAATATTTATCTTAGGCATTTAATGTAATTTTCACTTATTTTTTTACCAGACACTATCTCTATTTGGAATTTTCCTTTTTTTTAAGGAGATCATTTTGAAAATATTGACAAATAAATACTTAACAAAAATTATCATGAACAATTCCTTTCTCTTTTTCTTTAGATTTGTTTTTATTATTAGAATATTCATGGCAATTTATTTATTTGAATGTATTTTATTTTCTTGATCTGAGTTAAAAGAAAATATCTTTATAAGATTTGAAACCTTTCTCTGTGCATCATATCCAGTTACTTTTTTGTTAAAGAAAATAGATGAGAAAAATGTACTATGTATTGTGTTTGACATACGTAATTTGGAAAGAAATCTTTCAGCATATTTCTCTTTGACTCTATTAAAGGAGTCTTATTCTTCCCGTATTTGAAAGGAAGAATAAAGAGATACAAAATTCATAACAATTTTGTAGACTATGTAGAGGGCAATATCTATATAAATCTAAAATTATGTCTAGATAAATTTTGAGTTAGCTGACTATTTTCTTCAGCTTTTACATGTCTTTCCTTTTTATGGGAAATTCTTGGTCAGTGAGCAAGGGCAATGCTCTTTTTCTTGCCTAGTATAGGATAAAAGATTCAGAATACCAAGAGTCAGACCAAAATAGTGAACTATAAATTACTTCATACATCTGAACAATAGTTTTCCTTCCTCATTCTCCCTCTTCCCATATCTCAGGGGGAGTGGAAAGAGAAGAGTGTGGTAGGCTGAATAATGACCTACCCCAAGGATACCCATATCCTAATGTCAGAACCTCTGAATATATTACTTTACATGGTAAAAGGGGCATTGCAGATGGGATTGAATTAAAGATCTTGAGATAAGGAGATTAACATGGATTAACCATGTGGACCCAATGTAATTACAAGGATCCTTACTATTGGTAGGAAGGAGGATCAGTGTTAGTAGTAGTAGATTTAACAACAGAAGCAAGAGGTTGAAGGGATGTGAGGAAGGGTCACAGGCTAAGGAGTGCAAGTGGCCTCTAGAAACTTGAAAAGACAAGGAAACTGGTTCTCCTCTCAGAACCTTCTGAAAGAACCAGCACTGAAGAAACCTTGATTTTAATACAGCAAGACTGATTTGTACTTCTGACCTCCAGAATTGCAAGGGAATTATTTGCCTTGTTTTTTTTTTTTTTTTTTTTTTTTAGCCACTAAATGGTGATAATTTATTACAACAGCAGTAGGAAACTTATTTGATACCTAAAAAGTGTTCTCTTTCTTATTTGGGGTTCCTGAGGTGCAATTTTCTTCTCTATTCTAATCAAAATGTATAACGAAGTAATGAACATGTAAATATTCCCTTAATATAAAGCAAGATGGAAAGATAAAAAAAAATCTCAGGCTTTCTTTCTTTTTCCAAGTTGAAACTTCATTAAATAATATATTGGGTTCAAATATGTCACTTTTTTGGGTAATAGTCAATGCTGGCGACATTTAATCAAACCCATCTCTAACTAAATAAGGGAGATGCTATTATTATATAGTGTTAGTTCAAATCCTCCAAGAAGCAGAAGCCAAGGACGGATTAAATATACCTACAAGGATTTTAATAAAAGAAATGCCTGTGATCAAGAAGAGGCTGTGACAGCCATCAGACCATGATATACGTCTGACACTGAGTGAAGGAGAGACATCAGTGCTGACTAAAACACATTTGGCAAGGCCTTAGGATCCCTGCTGCATTCAGCTTGGTCTTCACACAAATGCAGTGATGACTTCAGAATGCAGCAGCAAGCATTCTTGTTCAGTTGCATTCCCTGTACTTGGATTTCTACAAGGTGCATTCTTGTGGCCACCATGTGTGGCAATGCCAGGAAGTACAGGTCTCCTGGGGCAGTGGATGCAAAGGACAACTGGAACACCACAAGCTACCACAAGCTGCCGGTGCTTGATTGAAACTCTACTCTTGGGGGTTGCACATTAGAAGAAGTGACAAGGTTTAGTAAAATTGTATTGGACCTGAAGCTGTAAATTGTGAATTTGAGGACAAATCTATTAACCTCTCTGAATTATAGAATCCCCTCTAAAATATTTTTTAGTTTTGGTCAATTTGTATTATTTTCTCTAATAACTGGTTTGTTAATGATGCCATTATGCAAAATACCAGAAATGGATTGGCTTTTATAAAGGTGGTTTATTTGGTTACAAATTTAGAGTTCTAAGGCCATGAAAGTGTCCAAACTAAGGCATCAACAAGAGGATACCTTCATTGAAGAGTGGGCAATGGCAACCAGAACACCTCTGTCATCTGGCTAGGCACGTGGCTGGCGTCTGCAGTCCTTTGCCCCCAGGTTGCATTTCAAAATGTTGTTCTCCAAAATGTCTCTGGGTCCCTCTCAGCTTCTCTGGGGCAAACTCTGGGCTTCATCTTTTATCTTAGCATCTCCAAATGTCCTTTCTGCATCTCCAAGCATCTCTAAGCATCTCTGTTGGTTTCCAAGCATCTAACATCTGTGTGTCCTGACTTAGTATATCCCTGGGTGTATTCTGTCTCTCTGCTCTCTGTGTGAGCTCCCTTTAAAGGACTCCAGTAAACTAATCAAGACCCACCCTGAGTGGGTGGGACCACACCTCCATGGAAATAACCTAATCAAAAGGTTCCACAGTAATCAAAAGATTAATAAGTCTGCCCCCACAAGACTGAATTAAGGAACATTGCTTTTGGGGGAACATAATATATCCAAACTGGCACAGGTATTATTTATTTAATATAACTAAAAGCTAATCAAAACTTTTCTGTTCAGCTTGTATGTATGTGTATGCATATGTATATATGTTTCTATTTCTATACTGACTAATATTGAGTGCCATTTTTCTGGAAGTCTAGAGTTCCAGTTCTATATCTGTTCATGTACATTTCTCTTTCTTCTTAATTATTCTTCAAAAGAGGCACTGTTATATAGTATTTTTTGAACAATGCAGCTGGAGGGAAACTCTTCTTTTGCTAGAGAATGAAAGCAGTCCTCTATAGACCATAATCCTAAAGCTCAGTGTTGCGAATGTCACTTGAATTACATCTAAATATGGAACTATTCAGTAGATGATTGCTCCTATGAAACATAAGGGGAACCAAACAAGATACAGAATCACACATTTCTTTTTCACAACTAGGTGAAGTACCAAGAAAAACTATCTAACAGTAAAAGACATATAGAACAGACAATCTATACATGGTGATGCTATAAATTAACACTAGCAATCCTGGTAAAGTTTTGATAATGTGTTCAAAATATTTTCCATACAACATATTTACTTTGTCTCTTATTCTTCCACCTGTTCGAACAAGATTAGCACTTGCTGGCAAAAAATGAAAACAAACAATTCAGAAAGAATCAGGCATCACTGAATTTATTAATGCTGAGTTGTTTCAGCTGAATAATGTAATCTATTTCAAAGATGACATTTATCAAGTATAAGCATATTTCTTTAAAGGGTCTAGATAATTTTCTGGTTTACATAAGTTGGACCAGAAATATTCTAGTATAAATAACCTAGCAATTTCACTTGTAATAGGGCTGTTTGTTAAAGGATATAATTAAATATTAAATTTAATTGCTTGCCCTTCTAGAAAACTGAATACATAAAATAAACATCCAATTTGGGATATCAGCCATTAATATATAATGGCCAGTATTTGCACTTTATTTCTTGTTAACTCTTCATCACTCAGCTATTTCAGCATACCCACGTTATTACTTACAGTTTATGGATAAGAGAAGTCATGGTAGAGAAATTCAGGTTCCTCACAGACTCATTATTTCAACAAATAATTACTGAGCCCATACTCTGTGCAAGGGTTTGTTCTAGGCTCTGTAGGTACAGCTATGAACAAGAGATAATTTCCCTACCATCAAAAACAAAACAAACAACCAAAACAAAACAAAACAAAACAAAACCCTTGTAAAATGCATGGCAATTTAAATGTATAGCAGGAAAGAAAGTAGAAAGTGTGGAGAGAACAAGTGAGTAAGTGGTAGCCAACTTTGCAGATTTCAGAGTCCATAGTTCCCAGAACAAAAATCAGAATCATCTTGTAACCTGATATTGGAAATGATAACCCAGATAAGGTGAATTAAGTTCCATTTCTTGAGGACAGGAGTATCAAATAATTTGTGGAATATCTTTACAATCATTACCTTTACTTTGTCCTCCAACATTTGATTGGGTTTCAGCCAATGGGAGTTACTGCAGGAAACTGGTTGTGTAGTAAATTTCCTATTACTGCAGGAAAATTTCTTTCTCTGTCAGGTAATCACTGTTGGCTGTTTCCCTCTATAAAGTCTATAGCTCCATATATTAATCCTCTCATATTTCTAATTTTCATAACATGTCTCTCCTCTTTGTCCTTCATGTCTGAGAGTGGGAATGGCTCACTCTTATTAGCCCTGAGGTATTGTACTATTCTATTCTGTTTTCCTTAAACTCTGCCCAGAGCTATGCAAGTTGTCCTTTAATGAAACTCTCTTCTCTGCCTGGGTACACAATCTGCTTAATGTACAGCTTCTAAATGATGTAGAAATGAAGAAGATAAACTTCAGAAACAGATGAACTTGTATTCTAATCTAAGTTTTAGGCTACTTAATAGTTTCCTGATGAGAGAGCGAAACTTTCAATTCTTCAATTTCATCACCTATAGTATCTATAAAAAAACTCGCTATCCTGAGCCTATAATGTGAATCAGTTCATAGATTCCTTAGGACAGTCCCGTGAGGTTAGTATATTATTGTCCAGATGTGACAGCAGTAATTTAATTAACTCACATGTGCACTTGTCTACTTCACCATGTTATAGAGCCCATTTCAAAGAATTGACGTGAGAAATCAATACATTTATTCAAGTAAATTGTTTAAACTTTCCTGAGCCAGTTCTCAACAAATCTGAGATGTTCTCATTATTTAAAATTTTCTCTTCTATTGAAATAGTTTAACCAGAAAATAACACTACCAAATTCAGAAGTTTGCTCCTGACTAGAAATAAAAGCTACTTTTTGGGGAAAAGGAGTCAAATACTTTGACTGAAAAATTAGTTCTACCTGATAATCAGTAAAAAAAAAATTAAAAATACTCAATATATTCAAATTTTGTTCAGCATAAAAGCCTAAGATGATTCACAAAAAGTCACATAGAGGCACAGTTGTTTTTAGTAAAGTCAGAGCACTATAATTAGAGCAAAATTTACTTTTATAGAAAATTAACATTTCTGAAAGCCACACTCTATTGTGTACTGTACCTATAATTTGACCTCTGCCCTGTTTAAACACAAGTTCAAGTATGAGTAAAAAAGAAGCAAAGTGAGACATGGGGGTTACTTTGTTTATTTTTATCTAAATAGATATATCTTTACTTATTTTTATGTAAAGCATTTACAAAGACATGTATGTATCTAATTTTAACACATGGAGCATTTAGAAATAATGCTTTACAATTTTTAAAAACAGATGAATAGAAATTAGTTGAACTTTTACCAAAATATAAAATTTTTAGTTTGGTCTTTGTCTAAATGTAATATAAAAAGGAGTGCTGACTTTTATTATAAGGCTCATTTGTTATCTGGACCAGCTCTCTCAGAAAAAAAAAAAAAAAAAAAAAGCTGGATAACATGTTTAATATATTCTTTAATGTCTTCAAGAACTGGCAAGATAGTCAGAACTCATCAGTCAAAAACAAGTAAAAGTGGGAAACGCGGGAAGCAAGAACACTCCCCAGGGAGCATTTGCTATTCTAGGGAATGTGAGTATAGATTTTAAATTTTCTGTTGTGTGAGGGAAAGAATTAAGGAAGCAATGGTTGCTTAAAATTGGGAGACTAGAAGGAGACACTTCTCCATTAAAGTAGGACATCCAAATTGCTGCAACCACAAGTGAAAGGTAAATGAAGAACAAATTGCATGTATACACACACAAGAGTGCACAAGATATATGGCTTGACCCTCAGCATAGCAGGGCAAAAGGACTGCATGAAAATGTAACCACAAGGTAATCTTTCCACAGTTTGCAGCTTAAATTTTCTTGTATCTGCATCATCCAAAATAACTCAAAATAAGAATTTTATTTAAACTGATCTTGGACTGATGGTGGTCCCAGGTATGTGGTAAAACAAACTCAAATCTCTGATCTTCTCTCCCTCATTTATTGCACTAGATATCGCTGATATTTGGAAAATCTCATGTAACATCCTGTCAGCTAGAAGGCCCCTGCTGAGCTTCCTTCACAGCCGGACTTCGGGAAACTGTGTGGATGTCTCCTCAGAAGCATAGCACATATTTCTTCGGCTCCCAAGTTGCATGCTGAAGGCTCATGGCTGAGCCCTTCTATATCAATAACCCTGGATGGAAGGAAGCTGCCACTTTCAAATCAGAATTGATCCCTGGCAGCAGCCTGCACACAAAAACTGATTGATGTGTTTGCTGGTCTCATTGAGGGCATCTGTGAAGGCCCATCCCCATTTCTGAGCTCCATCACAGCTCCACAACTCCCTCTGCCCAGTCTTGCAGTTTTTACTCCCTCATAGGTGATGCTCCTGAGAGCACTCCCCCAAAACTCCCTGCACACAAATCGGAGAGTGTCAATCTGTTTTCCAAGAAGTCCAACCTCCAGAAACCCTGTCCCCCATCCACTGTTGACACACTTTTGGTCATGTACTGATTTCTGCTACTGATGACTGTGGTCCTTGATAAGCTCTCTGATTGAAGTTCCACACACTGTGTGCTCTACTCATGGCCAGAAGACTCTTCCTTTCCAGCCCCATTCACCACTTGGGACATCTGCATTTCAAACTGACACTCACTGAGAGACAGGACATCATGTCCTCTGGACTTTCATGGACTCAACATGCCACTCCACTGTTATGTATATATGTATACATGATTCTGTCCACTCTAGCTCTGTGTCACATGCTTTGATGTGGAATCCAATTAGAATTCTAAAGCAGAAGTATTTCAGATTCTTCCTCATCGCATCTGATGTTTTTAACATTTCACCTCCCTTTTATCTGTATTTAGCTCAGATTTTTGGGGAAATCACACCTACTGTCAGGGTGTTAGGATCTTCACCCTAATCATATCTCCTCTTCATCCTTCAGGTTTCTCTCGCTTTTCAAAAGCCATGATAGGAATTTTCCTTTCCTGTGTGAAACTTCCTTTCATATGTTACATCTTATCCTGCATCCTACTCTAAGTAAGACTTACAGTACAAACACTGCCCCACATTCTCTCAACCACTTCTCTTAAGAAAAAACAAAACAAAACTCCTCTCATTTTTTTCTATTTAAAACTTTAGCATCCACAGCTATTTTCTCTGAAATTGAGGTCAAAAGCTTTCAACTTAAATTGAAAGGTGATTCTCTTTCATGTTCTGGATTCTGACTTTTCCTGAAAAATAATTTCCTCAGACTCAATGTATGAGGATCTCAAAGCCATAAGAATCACAATAATAATAATAATAATAAAATGCTTTTCAAGTCCCCAGGGAAAGCTGAGCAAGCTTTTATTTTGATAAAAGTCTCAGCCTTTCTGGGGACTCTTTTCTGGAGGCAGTCTAACACTGACTGACAGTCCACTTAGAAAGTCTCTCTGGACTTACAGGGTCAGTCCATGGAAGTAAATGAGAAAGCTGGTCTCTTAGCAGGAGGGAATGGCTTCTATCAACTACTTCTAAAGTAAGGCTTTGTCTTTCAGCTGAATATGGAACTCAGTACTGGAGTCTATGTGTTAAAACTCTGGCTGATTCAAAGTTCATGCTCAAATATTTTCACTGAATCCTGATTTTTGTTTTGTTTTGTTTTGTTTTGTTTTGTTTATTAGAAGCTCTAAGAGTGGAACTAGCCTGGGTTCTCAAAGAAATATGACTATTATCTCAACTATGGTGATATTGTAAGTGGCTCTACAGGTCAACTAAGACATTTATTTTATTTTTTATTTTTTGCTTTCAATTCAAATGATTAGATTCAGATTGGTACCCATCAAGGACAATTCCTTTGCAAGTAATTATATAAATAATTATAATTGCCAAGATTGGGTGATGTTTATATAATAGAATCATAGAATATCAAAATTAGAAGAGATCTTTAAAATCATCTATTCCCAATATTCACCTCTTGGCTAACCCTCTACAACATTGCTGCCTATTGATTTTCTAGCAAAATCTAGCTTGTGCTTAAACAACTCCAATGAAAGGAAACTGACTAATTTCCAAGGAGAACAGTTCTGTCTTCCATTGGTACTTTTTATAAAGAATTTCTTATACTGAGACACTGAAGCAATATCATCTCTTCTCACCAGGAAAGTGTTTTCATATCTATTTACAGCTCTAGAATTAGCTCTGGTTTAAGGTGTTCACGCTATGGCTTCTTCTATAGTTTTCATCAATCATCCTTGTTTTAACCCTTTAAACCATGCACACCAAATGCATTCCCTTTTCCTTAGGACAGTGTTTGAAATACTGGAAAACGTTCTCTTTCTACCTCCTGCTACCTATCTCATTAACCTACATTCCCTCTCCCCCATTCTTTCTACAAAGAAAATGATCTTTTCTCAAGGGTAATCTCTATACTGTCCTTCAAATGTCTTTCATGAGATTATTATTTGAACTTCCTTTATTATAACTGTTCTGAATAGGATGTCCTAAATTTTTCCATTGTCATTTTCAAAATATGGTAGCCAGAATTAAGTGTAGCAACCTGTTCTAGTTTGCTAATGCTGCTAGAATGCAAAACACCAGAGATGGATTGGCTTTTATAAAAGGGGGTTTATTTGGTTACACAGTCACAGTCTTAAGGTCATAAAGTGTCCAAGTTAACACATCAGCAATCGGGTGCCTTCACGGGAGGATGGCCAATGGTGTCCAGAAAACCTCTGTTAGCTGGAAAGGCACGTGGCTGGTGTCTGCTCCAAAGTTCTGGTTTCAAAATGTCTTTCTCCCAGGACGTTTCTCTCTAGGCTACAGTTCCTCAAAAATGTCACTCTTAGTTGCACTTGGGATATTTGTCCTCTCTCAGCTTCTCTGGAGCAAGAGTCTACTTTCAACAGCCATCTTCAGACGGTCTCTCATCTGCAGCTCCTGTGCTTTCTTCAAAGTGTCCCTCTTGGCTGTGGCTCCTCTTCCGAACATCACTCACAGCTGCACTGAGTTCCCTCTGTCTGTCAGCTCATTTATATGGCTCCAGTGACTCAACTTAGACCCACCCTGAATGGGTGGAGCAACACCTCCATGGAAATTATCCAGTCAGAGACATCACCCACAGCTGGGTGGGGCACATCTCCAAAGAAACACTCAAAGAAATCTAATCAACACTGATAACATCTGCCCACACAAGATTACATCAAAGATAATGGCATTTGGGGGACACAATACATTCAAACTGGCACACACCCTATGTATTATCTGAACAGAAGTATCTGAAGAGAAGTACCATATCCTTGATGAAGTTCTTTTTTATTTCAGGCTGGGCCTCCCTGATTAGCTTTCTTGAAGCCATATCACAGTCAAACTCACATTGAATTTACTGCCCTGTGAATCACTTAAACATTTCTGTCACATGCTGCTGTTAACTCAGTACTCACGTCATTTGCAATTTGGATCTAAGTATGGCATCGCCCACGTGTCCATCTTTACTACATTTAATTTGTTAGTTCAGCCCATCATTACAAGTTATAAAGATCATTTTGGGATCATAATTATGCTGCAGTACATTCATTAACCTTTCAAATTTCCAGTGACCCACAAATTTAATGAACATGCGAGTTTCTCTCTACATATTCATCCAAATTACTGCTAAAATATTGAACAGGACAGTACTTAAGACATTATGAGAACTCTATCTGAACTGATATCTGTCTTATAATGTTTTTTATCATTTTATTTGTTTCATGAGTTATTAATGCACCTAATTTATGGTCCTTGCATTTAGATTATGTAGCAAAATAAATAAATATCTATCAATCTATCTCTGCAAAAGCATATTTCCAAATCACAGTGAGATCATTAAAAAAATAAAAATGATTACTTGCTATGGATTTCTTGTATGATTTATATGACTGCAAGAAAGATCCAAAAGCAGAAGTAGAAAGAGTAAATACCGAAGTCTTCATGAAAATAACAAGATTTAATGCCCATGGTTTTCTCCAACCTGCTGTTCATGAATCACCTGGACTTATATCCAAATATTCGTGTTATCTGCATGTAGAAATATACGAATTTGGGGGAGGCCAAATGTTGACAAATTTTAAAATTTTCTCAAAGTAGTGTTTGAGTCTCCTTGTAAACTTTAAGAAGTGATTCTTAAAGCTTAAAAATAAATACAAATCTCATCTTCGCTATATCTAAGATGGAGAAATTCTGAATACACTTCGAAAGCACTAGTTGAGCCAGAGTGATTGAGCAAAGATTTCTAAGGGATGCAATGAGTAGAAATAAATATTACAAAATAATCTTAACTCATTATATAATTTACTTTGGTTGTGAGAATGGAATTGCCTGCTTTGTCTTCCCCAATCAAGCATGCTTTGGATATCAGCAATCCTGTATTTAAGTCCCATCTTGTCACCTAATTCTAATTGTGATTTTGGACTGTATTTCAGTTTTCTTGGCCTTGATTTATTCATATTTAAAAATGGAGTAATAATAGAAAATGCCTTATAAGGAGTTGTGAGCATAAAATTATAAAATGCATGTAAAGCATACAATGCAGTGGCAGATACATAGCAAATATTTTACCAATTGTGTTTATATTCTCAGGGATCTGTGTTGTTATTGATGTGTTGTCCATGGATAGTTGCATGATGTCCTTCTTTCTTTCCCCTTAAAAGAGAGTAGGTCCTGAAGGGATCCTCATCATTTTGCTAGCCCTTCAGAGTTTAAAAATCTAACAAGCATTAGGAGGTCTCCAGAGTAAAGTGGACATGGGCAGAAATCCTAGAATTTTCTTGGATTGAGGAAAAGAAATCCTCCTTTCTAATGGAGTACTCTAGTCTAATTCATAGTGCTCAGAACCCACATAAAGATCTATGCTAAAGAGTGACTTTTCTCTGGTGTATATTTATGCTACTGTGAGACGGATTTGAGGAAATTTCTGGGGCCATGTGTTTGTCATAGTTAATGCAATAAAATGTGTTGTATTGTAGCCATTTTCTTGGCCAACTCTATCATCAGAGATACTTGCTTAGCACTGAATCATCTGTGTTGCTTAATCCCATAGCATTGGTTTATAATGTAGCATTGGTATATAAAGTGTCATCAAGCAAAACAATTATGGTTTTATATGCACTTACCATGGATTTCTGAAAGAACTGTATTGCTCAAAGTGTCTACATAAATCATTCAACCTAGTTGTATAATTCCCAAATCTACAGAACTCTATCCATCTCTGTTTTGATTTGCTAAAACTGCTGGAATACCAGAAATGGGCTAGCTTTTAACAACGGGGATTTATTAGCGTACAAGTTTACAATTCTAAGAACATGAAAATGTCCAAATTAAGGTATCAGCAGGATGATACCTTCTCTGAAAACTGCTTACTGGTGAGCTTGGGGTCCTTTGTCAGCTAGTAAGGCATGTGGAGATGTCTGATGGTCCTCTCCTGGTTCTCCTTGCTTCCAGCCTGTGGCTTCAGTGGCCTTCTCTATCAGCTTCTGTGGGTGTGTCCTTGTTTCTCAGCTTCCCTGGGGCTTTTCCTGTGAACTTCTCTGAATTTAATCTTTTAGCTTCTATATGTGTTTTATCCTCTTATAAAGGACTCCAATAAGAGGATTAAAATCCACCCTGAATGAGGTGGGTTGCATCTCGAAGAAGATAACTTAATCAAAAGTTCCCACCCAGAATAAGTCTGTACCCACAGGAATGAATTAAAAGAACATGACCTTTTCTGGGGTACATACAACTTCAAACTAACACAATATATAATTTTTTGAATTCAGCTCCATAAATATTTACTCTCTGCTCTTCAGAGATAAAGAATTTGAGAGCTGAATAAAATATGGAAACTGCTTTTTAAAAACCCAAGTGTGAATAAAAGTATAAACAAAATTAAAAATATTTATAAAAATCATGGTGTAATATTAACTTGTCTATATATATTATATGCAGCAGCTTTAAATATCAAGTTGGTATATATTCTTGTCTGTACTCTAGTTTTTCCAAAGGAGTCAGTTTTCAAATAAACAATGATTTGACTCCAATCAGCTTCTTCTTGTCTGCTCAGTTTGCTATGTGCTTATTGTTTTAATTTTTCCATTTTTAATGCCAATATGCTGTGAAATATTTTAATTAAAATAGCACTTTTCAAGATATCAATGGCAATAGTGTCTGCTAGTTTCAATAAATATTTGATAATTTATTATGTTCAAGGTATTATCTTGCCCACTAAGGGGCACAATAAAGAATCTTCAAATATCTCCTTTCCCTAATGAGAAAAGATATAATTATATACATAGTTAAAGTAAGAAAGTATTATTACTACATGTAGGGTGTACCACATATTTTCCAATATTCCCATAATTTACCAGGATGTAATGTGGAAATATTTAGATATTGTATGTAGTATGTGTTTTGAATTATAGTATATTAATTTAGAATTGTGAAAATAAAAACATTGGTTCATTTATTTATTCATGTTTTCAACAAGTATATATTAGGCTCTAGCAACATAGATAATTGTCTGCACTTCTGCCTCTCCCCAGAAAGTGTCTTTTATTTATCTACTTTTCGTTCAAAGAAGAGAGGTGTCTCATTCACACTCTTTCATTCCAGAATATAGATCAGGTCATGGTACATAAAAGGAGTTCAGAAAATGTTAGAAGAGTTGATTAAATGATATATAAAGTGATTTTCAAAACATCTGATATTTTATACCACAGAATTGTTCCAAAGGTCTCGGTCAAATGAGAGCCTATATTTAAAAGTTTTGAAAATCTAAAAGCACTTTACATATGTGAAATGTCATTATTGTCATGAATGTTGGTTAATTATTTCCTACAATATGTGCAGGTGGGGGCTGTAATTCTTCAAGAAGGTCAAACACAAACCTTTGCAATATTTTTTCTGCTATCTTTTACAACCAATCCAGGCTGCATTCTAAGACATACCTGCCTGCTCCCTACATCACATCCAGGCAAACCTAGTTTTCATTCATTTCACATTTTCTGCCCCTTCCACCTCTGTTCCTTTACTTAAATTGTCCTTGACATTTGGAGCAAAATGATCCTGCATCTTTTCCATCCCACAGTTCTGCCTCCTGTAAGCACTCAGCTGGAATTTTACTCTTTCAGAAAGCAGTCCCTCATTAACCCCAGCCCACAAGCCTTCCATTTATTAGAGAAGAAAATCAATTCTAATTTACATGCATAGGAATCTTTGGCCAGCAGTGCTTTGGGCAACCAGACTCTTACCTATCTTGGTTTCCATAAAGCACTGAATTATAATTGGATAGCCATTCTTCAGGTCTGCAGTTTTCATATGCTAGGTTCCTCTGGTCCCCTGGAAAGACAAGGAAAAATTATTTTCTTTCTCCTGTCCTGGCTACCATATGAATAGGATACAGCAAGGAAAGGCAATCTGAGACCTGTGGATTTTCTACACACCAATATTACAAGACCAGACTGAGGACTCATTCCCATAAATAGATGATGGTTCCATTAAATTTAATGTGAATTTGGGAAAATATAACAAAGGAAAGTGTAAGTGCACAAGGCATGGGATATAAAGCCAATAAGAACAAAAATATCACATTCAGTGCCTAGCAAAGCATCTGTGAGGAAAAAACAGTCTCAAAAATCATGATACTTAAATTTTGAAGAAATGATTTGGATTATATTTGAAGAAAGCACATTGTCAGAATTGTATTTACTCTAGCGATGTGTGTGCATGCATGTGTGAACACACAAAGGTAAATTATAGATATTAAATAGTTGTGTCTGTATATAAATATAAATACATCTTTAAATAAATAGGTGCATATTATGAATTACACATGTATAATGTATGGTTATATATATATGTGTGTGTATATACACATATATCAAGAGAACTTATTCATACACAGTTTTTACACATCCCCTAATTTACTTGAGACACTGATCTATTGGGTAACAGTCTTCTCAGAATCATATTAATAATATATAACAATTATTGAAGTTTTCTTTCTTTTCTTTTTTTTTCCTCTAACTGTCATTTAGCAGACTTCCCTTAGCTATCTGGTAATGTGTAGCTATAAGCTCATAATTAAAGCAGAGCACTACAAAGTTGATGGATATTTGATATGTTGGTGGAATTTGTCAAATATGAACTTTGCTACAGGAAGGTCTGGCTTGGGCTGTTTCCTTCAGAAATCCACAAAAATGATAATTTTAGGGTTATTACTAGCATTCCTTGTGAAGAATGCTCTAATATATTTTCCTAAATTGCAGCAATCTTGGCAGCTGACCTTCTCCTTGTTTCTGCATCCTAAGAAATATGACCCTGCAATTCTTCTCGCGATAGATGTGGAGTCCACTTTCCCAGGAACATCATTGTGATTTTTGACCATAAGAACACAGGGCAAAAGACTTGAATAGATATCTCTCCAAAGAAGTTATACAAATGGCCAGAAAGCATATGAAAATATGCTCAACATCATTAACCATCAGGGAAATACAAATCAGAACTACAATACGATACCATTTCATAACTATTGGAATGGCTGCTATTAAAAAATAAAGGAAAACATGTTTTGGATTCAATGCAGAGAAATAAGAACACTTATTCATTGCTGGTGGGAATGTAAAATAGTGTAGCAGCTGTGGAAGACAGTTTGGCAATTCCTCAGAAAGCTAAATGTAGAGCTACTATATGACCCAACAATCATACTACTAGGTGTATACCACCAAAAATTGAAAGCAGGGACTCAAACAGATATTTTCACACTGATGTTCATAGCAGCATTATTCACAATTGACAAAAGATTAAAGCAACCTAAGTGTCCATCCACTGATGGATGGATAAATAAAATGTGGTATATACATAAACAGAATATTATTCAGCTGTAAAAAGGAATGACGTCCTGACACATGTGACTACAAGGGTGAATTACGAAGACATCATATTGAGTGAAATAAGCCAGACACAGAAAGACAAACATTGTATGATCTCACTGATTTGAAATAATTAGAATAAGCAAACTTATAGATTAAGAATCTAGAATATAGGGTACCAAGGAATGGGCTGGAGTTAGGGAATGGGAAACTGAGGTTTAAAATGTACAGGGATCCTATTTGGGATGGTGGAAATGTTTTGTTAAAGGATGCACAACATCATGAATGTAATCAACAGTGATTAAGAGGGGAAATGTTAGATTGTCTATAGAGTAACAAAATAAAATTTTAAAAATTAAAAAAAATTAAAAAATACATGGAACTACACAACACAACACAAACAGTGAAACCTGAGTTAAACCATAGACCATAGTAAATACTATAATTATACATATGTGTTATCATCAGATGTGACAGATGCTCCACACCAATACAAGGTGTTAATAATAGGGTGGTATATGGGAATCTTGTATTTTATGCATGCATTGTTCTGTAAACCCACAACTTCTCTATTAAAGAAAAAAAGATTAAATGGGAAATTATGGAAGTTTCTGGTTCTTTACCACATAGTTATCACAACCAGTTGCAGTAAAATACAGCATCCCCTTTTTTATATGGTCCAAACAAATGCGGTTTTAGATTGAAAATCTTTCATTTATGCCTTCATAATTTTAATTTCATTCATCCTCCTATGACCACAGGCTTCTAATATTTTTGCTCATTTACTCTGGAGCCCTGATTTCCATTAAGTGTCCTTTCATTTCCATGCGCTCTATTCCAAGGGTTGGCAAACATTTTTTTTTGTAAAGAGCCAGGCAGGACTGATTAACCATGAGGCCAAGGATGCCCAGTAACCGAGGCCTGCAATAAGGGCCAATGGAAATGTTAATTACTTTTAAAATGAGAAGAAATAATAACATAAACATAAAATAATCTAGCCAGAATTATGGTCATCTTTATAACAGTATGTGAAAGTAGTCACAGGAAATGCTTAATCAAATGTCTATGGCCGTAGCGGGGCAAGATGGTGGATTGGTGAGGTGTATGTTTTAGTTACTCCTTCAGGGAAGTAGGTAGAAAGCCAGGAACTGCATGGACTGGACACCGCAGAGCAATCTGATTTTGGGCATACTTCATATAACACTCATGAAAACGTGGAACTGCTGAGATCAGTGAAATCTGTAAGTTTTTGCGGCCAGGGGACCCGAGCCCCTCCCTGCCAGGCTCAGTCCTGTGGGAGGAGGGGCTGTCAGCTCCGGGAAGGAGAAGGGAAAACTGCAGTGACAGCTCTTATCGGAAACTCATTCCACTGATCCAAACTCCAACCATAGATAGACTGAGACCAGACACCAGAGAATCTGAGAGCAGCCAGCCCAGCACAGAGGAGACAGGCATAGCAAAAAAACAGCAAGAAAAACTCAAAAATAAAAGCAGATGCTTTTTGGAGTTCTGGTGAACATAGAAAGGGGAAGGGCAGAGCTCAGGCCCCGCAGGCTCATTTGCAAAACCCAAAGAAAAACTGATCTCTCTGCCCCCTGGATCTTTTCTTAATAGCCCTAATTGCTTTGTCTCTTAGCATTTCAATAATGCATTAGATCTGCCAGGAGGGTCCTTTTTTTTCCTTTTTTTTTTTTTTTTTAATCTTTTTTCATTTTCTAAAACAATTACTCTAAGAAGCCCAATACAGAAAGCCTCAAAGACTTGCAATTTGGGCAGGTCAAGACAAGAGCAGAACTGAGGGCTCTGAGACAAAAGGCAATAATCCAGTGGCTGAGAAAATTCACTAAACACCACAACTTCCCAAGAAAATGGGGGCATCCTCTCACAGCCATCATCCTGGTGGACAGGAAACACTCCTGCCTGTCACCAGCCCCATAGCCCAGAGCTGCCTCAGACAACCCAGTGTGATGGAAGAGCTTCAAATAACACGCATACACCACAAAATTGGGCGTGGACATTAGACTTCCCTGCACCCTCGGCTGCTTGTCCCAGACTTGGGAAGGTGGAGCAGTGGGAATTACCAATCCCCATTCAGACATCATTTCAGCAGACTGGGAGCCTCCCTACACAGACCAGCAGCCCAGAACCACCCTGGAGGGATGGCACTTACCTGTGACATAGCACAGTCATCCCTCAACAGAGGATCAGGTGGTGCAAAGCCTGGAAGAGGGACACAGTCACAAGTCTCAGGGGCCACAAGCCAATACCAAGGACTTGTGGGTCAGTGGCAGAGACAAACTGTGGCAGGACTGAACTGAAGGATTAGACTATTGCAGCAGATTTAAAACTCCAGGAACACCAGGGAGATTTGGTTGTTAGAGCCGCCTCTCTCACTGACCGCCCAGACACATGCCCCTTATACAGGGCGGGCAATACCAACTACACACGCAAGCTTGGTAAACCAACTGGACCCCACAAGACTTACTACCCCACTCACCACGGAGGCAAAGCGGGGGAGAACTGGCTTGAGGGGAACAGGTGGCTCACAGATGCCACCTGCTGGGTAGTCACAGAAAGTGTACTCCACGAAGCTGTAGACCTGACAAATTAGAGAGAAGGATTTCAATTGGTCTACAAATCCTAAAAGAACCCCACCAAGTTAAGCAAATGCCAAGAGGCCAAAAACAACAGAAAATTTTAAAGCATATGAGAAAGCCAGACAATATGGATAACCCAAGCCCAAGCACTCAAATCAAAACATCAGAAGAAATACAGAACTTACAGCAACTAATTAAAGAACTAAAGATGAATGATGAGACCATGGCACGGGATATAAAGGACATCAAGAAGAGCATGGAACAGGATATAAAGGACATCAAGAAGACCCTAGAAGAGCATAAAGAAGACATTGCAAGACTAAATAAAAAAAATAGATGATCTTATGGAAATTAAAGAAACTGTTGACAAATTAAAAAGATTCTGGATACTCATAGTACAAGACTAGAGGAAGTTGAACAATGAATCAGTGACCTGGAAGATGACAGAATGGAAAATGAAAGCACAAAAGAAAGAATAGGGAAAAAAATTGAAAAAATCGAAATGGACCTCAGGGATTTGATAGATAATATAAAACATCCAATATAAGACTCATTGGTGTTCCAGAAGGAGAAGAAAAGGGTAAAGGTCTAGGAAGAGTATTCAAAGAAATTGTTGGGGAAAACTTCCCAAATCTTCTAAACACCATAAATACACAAATCATAAATGCTCAGTGAACTCCAAATAGAATAAATGCAAATAAACCCACTCTGAGACATATTCTGATCACACTGTCAAATACAGAAGAGAAGGAGCAAGTTCTGAAAGCAGCAAGAGAAAAGCAATTCACCACATACAAAGGAAACAGCATAAGACTAAGTAGTGACTACTCAGCAACCACCGTGGAGACAAGAAGGCAGTGGCATGACATATTTAAAATTCTGAGTGAGAAAAATTTCCAACCAAGAATACTTTATCCAGCAAAGCTCTCCTTCAAATTTGAGGGAGAGCTTAAATTTTTCACAGACAAATAAATGCTGAGAGAATTTGCTAACAAGAGACCTGCCCTACTGGAGATACTAAAGGGAGCCCTACAGACAGAGAAAAAAAGAAAGGAGAGAGAGACATGGAGAAAGGTTCAGTACTAAAGAGATTCAGTATGGGTACATTAAAGGATATTAATAGAGAGAGGGAAAAATATGTACGACAAACATAAATCAAAGGATAAGATGGCTGATTCAAGAAATGCCTTCAAGGTTATAACGTTCAATGTAAATGGATTAAACTCACCAATTAAAAGGTATAGATTTGCAGAATGGATAAAAAAAATGAACCATCAATATGCTGCATACAAGACACTCATCTTAGACACAGGGACACAAAGAAATTGAAAGTGAAAGGATGGAAAAAAATATTTCATGCCAGCTACAGCCAAAAGAAAGCAGGTGTAGCAATATTAATTTCAGATAAAATAGACTTTAAATGCAGGGATGTTTTGAGAGAAAAAGAAGGTCACTACATACTAATAAAAGGGGCAATTCAACAAGAAGACATAACGATCATAAATGTTTATGCACCCAATCAAGGTGCCACAAAATACATGAGAGAAACACTGGCAAAACTAAAGGAAGCAATTGATGTTTCCACAATAATTGTGGGAGACCTCAACACATCACTCTCTCCTATAGATAGATCAACCAGACAGAAGACCAATAAGGAAATTGAAAACCTAAAAATCTGATAAATGAATTGGATTTGACAGACATATAGAGAACATTACATCCCAAATCACCAGGATACACATACTTCTTCAGTGCTCACGGGACTTTCTCCAGAATAGATCATATGCTGGGACATAAAACAAGCCTCAATAAATTTAAAAAGATTGAAATTATTCAAAGCACATTCTCTGACCACAATGGAACACAATTAGAAGTCAATAACCCTAAGAGACTTAGAAAGGTCACAAATACCTGGAGGTTAGACAACACACTGCTAAACAATCAGTGGGTTATAGAAGAAATAGCAAGAGAAATTGCTAAATATATAGAGACAAATGAAAATGAGAACAAAACATACCAAAACCTATAGGATGCAGCAAAAGCGGTACTGAGGAGGAAATTTATAGCACTAAATGCATATATTAAAAAGGAAGAAAGAGCCAAAATCAAAGAACTAATGGATCAACTGAAAAAGCTAGAAAATGAACAGCAAACCAATCCTAAACCAAGTAGAAGAAAAGAAATAACAAGGATTAAAGCTGAAATAAATGACATAGAGAACAAAAAAACAATAGAGAGGATAAATAACACCAAAAGTTGGTTCTTTGAGAAGATCAACAAGATTGACAAGCCCCTAGCTAGACTGACAAAATCAAAAAGAGAGAAGACCCATATAAACAAAATAATGAATGAGAAAGGTGACATTACTGCAGATCACGAGGAAATTAAAAAAAATTATAAGAGGATACTATGAACAACTGTATGGCAACAAACTGGGTAATGTAGAGGAAATGGACAATTTCCTAGAAACATATGAACAACCTAGACTGACCAGAGAAGAAACAGAAGACCTCAACCAATCGATCACAATCAAAGAGATCCAATCAGTCATCAAAAAGCTTCCTACAAATAAATGCCCAGGGCCAGATGGTTTCACAGGAGAATTCTACCAAACTTTCCAGAAAGAACTGACACCAATCTTACTTAAACTCTTTCAAAACATGGAAGAAAATGGAACACTACCTAATTCATTTTATGAAGCTAACATCAATCTAATACCAAAACCAGGCAAAGATGCTACAAAAAAGGAAAACTACCAACCAATCACCCTAATGAATATAGATGCAAAAATCCTCAACAAAATACTTGCAAATTGAATCCAAAGACACATTAAAAAAATCATGCACCATGACCAAGTGGGGTTCATTCCAGGCATGCAAGGATGGTTCAATATAAGAAAATCAATCAATGTATTACAACACATTAACAAATCAAAAGGAAAAAATCAAATGATCATCTCAATAGATGCTGAAAAAGCATTCAACAAAATCCAACATCCCTTTTTGATAAAAACACTTCAAAAGGTAGGAATTGATGGAAACTTCCTCAATATGATAAAGAGCATATATGAAAAACCCACAGCCAGCATAGTACTCAATGGTGAGAGACTGAAAGCCTTCCCCCTAAGATCAGGAGCAAGACAAGGATGCCCGCTATCACCACTGTTGTTCAACATTGTGCTAGAAGTGCTAGGCAGGGCAATCTGGCAAGACAAAGAAAAAAAAGGCATCCAGATTGGAAAGGAAGAAGTAAAACTGTCATTGTTTGCAGATGATATGATCTTATGTCTGGAAAACCCCGAGAAATTGATGATACAGCTACTAGTGCTAATGAACAAATTTAGCAAAGTAGCAGGATACAAGATTAATGCACCCAAGTCAGTAATGTTTCTATATGCTAGAAATGAACAAACTGAAGAGACACTCAAGAAAAAGATACCATTTTCAATAGCAACTAAAAAAATCAAGTACCTAGGAATAAACTTAACCAAAGATGTAAAAGACCTATACAAAGAAAACTACATAACTCTATTAAAAGAAATAGAAGGGGACTGTGCCGGTTTGAATGTATTATGTCCCCCAGAAAAAGCCATATTCTTTGATGCAATCTTGTGGGGCAGACATAATAGTGGGGATTAAGTTGGAATGTTTGGATTCAGAGAAACGCCCCACCCAACTGTAGATGATAACTGATGGGATATTTCCATGGAGGCATGGCCCCACCCATTCGGGGTGGGCCTTGATCAGTGGAGCCATATAAATGTGTCAACTCAAAGAGACTGAAGGAGTGCAGCTGGGAGTGATGTTTTGAAGAGGAGCAGCTTGCTAGAGAGGAACGTCCTGGGAGAAAGCCGTTTTGAGGCCGGAGCTTTGGAGCAGATGCCAGCTGCCTTCCTAGCTAGCAGAGGTTTTCCGGACGCCATTGGCCATCCTCCGGTGAAGGTACCCGATTACTGAGGTGTTACCTTGTACGCTTTGTGGCCATAAGAGTGTAACTGTGTAGTGAAATAAACCCCCATTTTATAAAAGCCTATCCATCTCTGGTGTTTTGCATTCTCCAGCATTAGCAAACTAGAACAGGGACCTTAAAAGATGGAAAAATATTCCATGTTCATGGATAGGAAGGCTAAATGTCATTAAGATGTCAATTCTACCCAAACTCATTTACAGATTCAATGCAATCCCAATCAAAATTCCATCAACCTACTTTGCAGACTTGGAAAAGCTAGTTATCAAATTTATTTGGAAAGGGAAGATGCCTCAAATTGCTAAAGACACTCTAAAACAGAAAAACCAAGTGGGAGGACTTACACTCCCTGACTTTGAAGCTTATTATAAAGTCACAATTGTCAAAACAGCATGGTACTGGCACAAAGATAGACATATAAATCAATGGAATCAAATTGAGAATTCGGAGATAGACCCTCAGATCTATGGCCGACTGATCTTTGATAAGGCCCCCAAAGTCACTGAACTGGGTCATAATGGTCTTTTCAACAAATGGGGCTGGGAGAGTTGGATATCCATATCCAAAAGAATGAAAGAGGACCCCTACCTCACACCCTATGCAAAAATTAACTCAAAATGGGCCAAAGATCTCAATATAAAAGAAAGCACCATAAAACTCCTAGAAGATAATGTAGGAAAACATGTTCAAGACCTTGTATTAGGAGGCCACTTCCTAGACTTTACACCCAAAGCACAAGCAACAAAAGAAAAAATAGATAAATGGGAACTCCTCAAGCTTAGAAGTTTCTGTACCTCAAAGGAATTTCTCAAAAAGGTAAAGAGGCAGCCAACTCAATGGGAAAAAATTTTGGAAACCATGTATCTGACAAAAGACTGATATCTTGCATATATAAAGAAATCCTGCAACTCAATGACGATAGCACAGACAGGCAAATTATAAAATGGGCAAAAGATATGAAAAGACAGTTCTCTGAAGAGGAAATACAAATGGCCAAGAAACACATGAAAAAATGTTCAGCTTCACTAGCTATTGGAGAAATGCAAATTAAGACCACAATGAGATAACATCTTACAACAATTAGAATGGCTGCCATTAAACAAACAGGAATCTACAAATGCTGGAGGGGATGTGGAGAAATTGGAACTCTTATTCATTGTTGGTGGGACTGTATAATGGTTCAGCCACTCTGGAAGTCAGCCTGGCAGTTCCTTAGAAAACTAGATATCGAGATACCCTTTGATCCAGCGATTGCACTTCTTGGTATATACCTGGAAGATTGGAGAGCAGTGACACGAACAGATATCTGCACGCCAATGTTCATAGCAGCATTATTCACAATTGCCAAGAGATGGAAACAACCCAAATGTCCTCCAACAGATGAGTGGATAAATAAAATGTGGTATATACACACGATGGAATACTACAAGGCAGTAAGAAGGAACGATCTCGTGAAACATATGACAACATGGATGAACCTTGAAGACATAATGCTGAGCGAAATAAGCCAGGCAAAAAAAGAGAAATATTATATGCTACCACTAATGTGAACTTTGAAAAATGTAAAACAAATGGTTTATAATGTAGAATGTAGGGGAACTAGCGATAGAGAGCAATTAAGGAAGGGGGAACAATAATCCAAGAAGCACAGATAAGCTATCATGGGTAAATTTAATCTTCTGGGAATGCCCAGGAATGACTATGGTCTATTAATTTCTGATGGATATAGTAGGATCAAGTTCACAGAAATGTTGCTATATTAGGTTACTTTCTTGGGGTAGAGTAAGAAAACATTGGAAATAAAGTACTTATCTTAGGTTAGTTGTCTTTTTCTTACTCCCTTGTTATGGTCTCTTTGAAATGTTCTTTTATTGTATGTTTTTATTTATTTATTTATTTGTTAATTTTTTTAATTTTTCATACAGTTGATTTAGGAAAAAAAAAAGAACAAGGAAAAAATATGCAGAGCCCCCTTGAGGAGCTGGTGGAGAATGCAGGGGTATTGGCCTACCCCACCTCCATGGTTGCTAACATGCCCACAGACATAGGGGATTGGTGGTTTGATGGGTTGAGCCCTCTACCACGGGATTTGCCCTTGGGAAGACTATTGCTACAAAGGAGAGGCTAGGCCTCCTTATAATTGTGCCTAAGAGCCTCCTCCCGAATGCCTCTTTGTTGCTCAGATGTGGCCCTCTCCCTCTAGCTAAGCCAACTTGAAAGGTGAAACCACTGCCCTCCCCTCTACATGGGATCAGACACCCCGGGGAATGAATCTCCCTGGAAACGTGGAATGTGACTCCCGGGGAGGAATGTAGACCTGGCATCATGGGATGGAGAACATCTTCTTGACCAAAAGGAGGATGTGAAAGGAAATGAAATAAGCTTCAGTGGCAGAGAGAGTCCAAAAGGAACTGAGAGGTCACTCTGGTGGGCACTCTTACGCACAATATAGACAACGCTTTTTAGGTTCTAAAGAATTGGGGTAGCTGGTGGTGGATACCTGAAACTATCAAACTACAACCCAGAACCCATGAATCTCGAAGACAGTTGTATAAAAATGTAGCTTATGAGGGGTGACAGTGGGATTGGGAATGCCATAAGGACCAAACTCCACTTTGTCTAGTTTATGGATGGATGTGTAGAAAAGTAGGGGAAGGAAACAAACAGACAAAGGTACCCAGTGTTCTTTTTTACTTCAATTGCTCTTTTTCACTCTAATTATTATTCTTGTTATTTTTGTGTGTGTGCTAATGAAGGTGTCAGGGATTGATTTAGGTGATGAATGTACAACTATGTAATGGTACTGTAAACAATCGAAAGTACAATTTGTTTTGTATGACTGCGTGGTATGTGAATATATCTCAATAAAATTAATAATAAAAAAATAGTAAGTCAAAAGATGGAATTATCTGACCTTTAAAATGAACATTTATATGAAACATAGCAGAACATTCTGACCATGAATATACATAAAATCTTATTGTATTACTAATGGTCCTTCTTACCACATTGAAGTTTTCTAAATGGTTTTGCTGTTGGAGCAAAGACCTTGACCTTACACAACAGTTTGCAGATATTTTAATGTATATTTTATAAAGGAAAGTAAGTTTTTATTTTAATATTTTTCCTAGATATGTGAAACTATCATTGAACTCATCGAATGATTTCATATGTAGTTATGCAATCATGGAAATTGTAATACATTTTGATACCATTGTAATGTTTTATGTTGCTCTTTTTCTTGTATGTGCTCACTCTCTTTTATCTATGTTTCAGCATACTGAATTAATAGTAAATATTCATAGGTTTTCTAGATTGATAGAGTCTACTAAATTAAAAATTGTTTTCTTTCATAAAAGAAAAAAAAAAAAGTCCATGGCCATGTTTCAATAAAACTTTAGTTACCAAACAGGCAATAGGCAGGATTTGTCCCATGTGTCATAGTTTCCTGATCCCTGCTCTAATGTATTCATCCTACCTCTTTCCATAGTCTCAAACACCATTAATAACCCCCTGCTTTCCCAAATTAAATGTCATTGAACTCCACTCTTGTTCCCTTGTTTCTTCATTCTCACTATGAAAAATCTCAACCCTGGTTAAATTTAATTATTTGCCTACTTCATGCTTGTATTCATGCATCAGGTGTGACTGAATAAACATAAAAATTTCCACTTTACATTCATGCCTGCTTCCACCTTTATATATGACCACAAACCTCAAGCAAGACCTTAATGCTATGTCAATCGTACTGAATTTCCTCAACCCAAACACTCTCACACTCATCCAGATGTCTATTTCACAATTTCTTTATCAGTCCCTAACACCTCCTCTTCATCCTCATTCTTTTTTTTTGTTTTGTTTTTTTTGTTTTGTTTTTATTACAAGAAAAATTGATTTTTTTTTAGCAATAAGAAAAAAATGATGAAAAGAAAAATAACATGCCATACAATACAATATACTAGTAAGGACAACAAATAACACCACTACCAAGAATCCCATATTCCTCCCCTATATCCTCCCTCATATACATTTAGCATTGGCATATTGCCTTTGTTACATTTAATGGAGGCATATTACAATGTTACTGTTGACCATAGGCTCCAGTTTGCTTTGATTATGCTTTTTCCTGAATACCATCCCCTTTTCAAATCTCTACATGGTTGACATTCATTTGCTTTCCCACATGCAAAAACATTTTTGTATTTGTATATTTAGTAACAGTCATTGGCCACTCCAGTTTTTGCCACGTTATACAGTCCCAGTCTTTATCATCTATCTTTACCTTTGGTGTCATACATTCTCCTCTCCCACCTCTTTGAGCTTTACTCATAGACATCTTTGTTCAGTGTACTTACAATACCATCACACAGTATCATGCTATCTATTTCTGGATCTGTGCAATCAATCCTAAACATTCTGTAGTCCTTCAGCATCAGATGGCTGATCTCTGCCCTCTTTCTATCTCCTGGTCACCTGTGTTGTCAGCTTTTAACTCCCAAAGTTTGTTCATTAATGTCTGTTCATATTAGTGAGACCATACAGAATCTGTCCTTTTGTTTCTGGCTAACTTCACTCAACATAATGTCCTCAAGGTTCATCCACATTATTACATGATCCATGTCTTTGTTCTGTCTTACAGCTGCCTAATATTCCATCATGTGTATATACCACAGTTTGTTTATCCACTCGTCCTTTGATGGACATTTGGGCTGTTTCCACCTCTTGGCAATTGTGAATAATGCTGCAATAAACATCGGTTTACAAATGTCTGTTTGTGTCTTAAGTTTCAGTTCCTCTGAGTATATACCTAGCAATGGAATAGCTGGGTCATATGGCAAATCTATATTTAGCTTCCTGAGGAACCTGCACACTGTCTTCCAGAGTGGTTGCACCACTCTACATTCCCACCAACAATGAATAAGTGTGCCTCTTTCTCCACATCCTCTCCAGCACTTGTCATTTTCTGTTTTTTGGATAATGGCCATTCTGGTAGGTGTGAGATGATATCTCATTGTGGTTTTGATTTGCATTTCCTTAATAGCCAGTGAAGTTGAGCATTTTTTCATATGCTTTTGAGCCATTTGTATTTCCTCTACAGAAAAATGTCTGTTCATGTCTTTTGCCCATTTTTTAATTGGATTGTTTGTCTTTCTGTTATTGAGATGCAGGATTCCTTTATATATTCGGGATATTAAACCCTTATCTGATATGTGGTTTCCAAATATCATCTCCCATTGTGTAGGTTGCCTTTTGACTTTTCTGACAAAGTCCTTTGATGTACACAAGTGTTTAATTTTGAGGAGATACCATTTGTCTATTTGTTCTTTGGTTGCTCATGCCTTGGGTGTGAGGTCTAAGAAACCACCTCCTATCACAAGATCTTTAAGATATTACCCTACATTTTCTTCCAAGAGTTTTATGGTCTTGGTGCTAATGTTTAGGTCTTTGATCCACTTTGAGTTAATTTTGGTATAAGGTGTAAGATGGACATCCTCTTTCATTCTTTTGGAAATGGATATCCAGTTCTCCAAACACCAGTTATTGAACAGGCTGCTCTTTCCCAGTTGCTTCGGCTTCACTGCCTTATCAAAGATCAGTTGTCCATAGATGTGAGGGTCTACTTCTGAACACTCAATTAGATTCCATTGATCAGTGTATCTGTCCTTATGCCAGTGCCATGCTGTTTTGAGCACTGTAGCTTTGTAATATGCTTCAAACTCAGGTAGTGTGAGACCTCTCACTTCATTCCTCTTTCTCAAGATATTTTTGGCTATTCGGGGCACCTTACCCTTCCAAATAAATTTAGTTATTGGTTTTTCTATTTCTGTAAAGTAAGTTGTTGGGATTTGAATTAGTATTGCATTGAATCTGTAAATCAGTTCAGGTAAAATTGCCATCTTAACTATATTTAGTCTTCCAATCCATGAACATGGTATGTTCTTCCACTCTTTCAGGTCTTGTTCAATTTCTTTTAGCAGTTTCTTATAGTTTTCTATGTAAAGGTCTTTTGTGTCCTTGGTTAAGTTTATTCCTAAATACTTGATTCTTTTGGTTGCTGTTGTAAATGGGATTTTTTTCTTGATTTCCTCCTCTTGTTGCACATTACTTGTGTATAGAAACACTACAGATTTTTGCGTGTTGATCTTGTAGCCTGCTACTTTGCTGTATTCATTGACTAGTTCTAGTAGCTTTGCTGTAGATTTTTCTGGATTTCCTACATATAGAATCATGTCATCTGCAAATAGTGAAAGTTTTACTTCTCCCTCTCTAATTTGGATGACTTATTTCTTTTTCTTGCCTAATTGCTCTAGCTAGAACTTCCAGCACAATGTTGAATAACAATGGTGATAGTGGGCATCCCTGTCTTATTCCTGATCTTAGAGGAAAAGCTTTCAGTCTCTCCCCATTGAGTGTGATGTTAGCTGTGGGTTTTTCATATATTGCCTTTATCATATTGAAAAAGTTCCCTTCTATTCCTATCTTTTGAATTGTTTTCATCAGGAAAGGATTTTGAATTTTGTCAAATGCCTTTTCTGCATCAATCGAGAAGATCATATGGTTCTTCTGCTTTGATTTATTGATGTGGTGTATTACATTAATTGATTTTCTTGTGTTGAAATACCTGGATTCCCAATTCTTGCCTTGCATAGCTGGAATGAATCCCACCTGGTCATGGTGTATAATTCTTTTAATGTGCTGCTGGATTCGATTTGTGAGTATTTTGTTGAGAATTTTTGCGTCTATATTCATTAAAGAAATTGGTCTGTAATTTTCCTTTTTTTGTAGTATCTTTGCCTGGTTTTGGTATTAGGGTGGTGTTGGCTTCATAGAAAGAGTTAGGTAGCTTTCCCTCTTCTTCAATTTTTTTGAAGAGTTTGAGCAGGATTGGTACTAATTCGTTCTTGAATGCTTGGTAGAATTCACATGTAAAACCATCTGGTCCTGGGCTTTTCCTTTTTGGGAGCTTTTTGATGACTAACTCAATCTCTTTATTTGTGATTGGTTTGTTGAGGTCATCTATTTATTCTTGAGTTAATGTTGGTTGTTTATGCTTTTCTAGGAAGTTGTCCATTTCATCTAAGTTGTCTAGTTTATTAGCATATAGTTGCTCATAGTATCTTCTCATTATCTCCTTAATTTCTGCAGGGTCGGTAGTTACATTTCCTTTCCCATTTCTGATTGCATTTATTTGCATCTGCTCTCTCTCTTTTTTTTTTTTTGTTGGCCTAGCCAGTGGTCCATTGATTTTATTGATTTTCTCAAAGAACCAACTTCTGGTTTTGTTGATTCTCTCTATTGTTTTCCTGTTCTCAATTGCATTTATTTCTGCTCTAATCTTTGTTACTTCTTCCCTTCTGCTTGCTTTGGGGTTAGTTTGCTGTTCTTTCTCTAATTCCTCCAGGTGAGCAGTTAACTCTTCAATTTTTGCTCTCTCTTCTCTTTTAATATAGGCATTTATGGCAATAAATTTCCCTCTCAGCACCACCTTTGCTGCATCCCATAAGTTTTGATAAGTTGTATTTTCATTGTCATTTGCCTCAAGGTATTTACTAATTTCTCTTGTAATTTCTTCCTTTACCCACTGGTTTTCTAAGAGAGTGTTGTTTCGTCTCCATATGTTTGTGAATTTTATGACCTTCTGCCTTTTATTTATTTCCAACTTCATTCCATTGTGGTCTGAGAAAGTGTTTTATATAATATCAATATTTTTAAATTTGTTGAGACTTGCTTTGTGACCCAACATGTGGTCTATCCTAGAGAATGTTCCATGAGCACTTGAGAAAAAAGTGTCCTGCTGTTGTTGGATGTAGTGTTCTATAAATGTCTGTCATGTCTAGTTCATTTATCATACAATTCAACAGCTCTGTTTCTTTAGTGATCCTCTGTCTAGATGTTCTATCCATTGATGAGAGTGGTGTATTGAAGTCTCCAACTGTTATTGTAGAGGTATCTATTTCTCTTTTCAGTGATCACAGTGTTTGCCTCATGAATTTTGGGGCATTCTGGCTTGGTGCATAAATATTTATGATTGTTATGTTTTCTTGATGAATTGACCCTTTTATTAATATATAGTGCCTTTCTTTGTCTCTTTTAATTGTTTCACTTTTGAAGTCTAACTTGTCTGTTATTAATATAGCTACTCCCGCTTTTTTCTGGTTGTTGTTTGCATGAAATATATTTTTCCAACCTTTCACTTTCAGTCTATGTTTGTCCTTGTGTCTAAAGTGAATTTCTTGTAGACAGCATATAGATGGGTCCTGTTTTTTAATCCATTCTGCCAGTCTGTTTTTTTATTGGGGAGTTTAATCCATTTATGTTTAGTGTTATTACTGTAAGGGCAATACTTTCTACTACCATTTTGTTTTTTGGAATTTATATGTCATATCTTATTTTTTCCTCTCCTTTTACCTTTCCTGATAATCTTCATTTCTGCCCTCTTCTCCAACTCTCTCTGTCCTGTCTTTTCCTATCAGCCTGTAGCACTCCCTTTAGTATTTCTTGTAGTACTGGTCTCTTATTCACAAACTCTCTCAGTGTCTGTTCATCTGAAAATGTTTTAATCTCTCCCTCAGTTTTGAAGGAAAGTTTTGCTGGACATAGAATTCTTGGTTGGCAGTTTTTCTCTTTCAGTATCTTAAATATATCATGCCACTGTCTTCTTGCCTCCATGGTTTCTGCAGAGAAATCTGTACATAGTCTTATTGACTTTCCCTTGTATGTGATGGATCTCTTTTCTTTTGCTGCTTTCAGAATCCTCTCTTTGTCTTTGACATTGGACAATCTGATCAGTAAGTGTCTTGGAGTAGGTCTATTGGGATCTATTCTATTTGGGGTACGTTGTACTTCTTGAATCTCTAATTTTCTGTCTTTTATAAGAGTTGGGAAATTTTCAGTGAATATGTCTTCTATTACTCTTTCTGTCCCTTTTCCCCTCTCTTCTCCTTCTGGGATACCCATAACATGTATATTTGTGCATTTCATGTTGTCACTCAGCTCCCGAAGACCCTGCTCATATTTTTCCATTTTTTTCACCATCTGTTCTTTTGTGTGTATGAATTTGAATGACCTGTCTTCCAGTTCACTGATCCTTTCTTCTGCCTGTTCAAATCTACTGTTGTGTCCCTCCATTGTGTTTTTCATCTCCTCCATTGTGGCCTTCATTCCCATGAGTTCTGCCATTTGTTTTTTTAAGTTTATGAATTCTTCTTTATGGTCAGCCAGTGTCTTCTTTATATCCTTCAGCTCTTTTGCAATATCTTCCTTCATTTCATCAAATTTATTTAGCATTAGTTGCCTCCACTCCTGTGTCTCAGCTGAGCTATTAGTTTGTTCCTTTGGCTGGTCCATGTTTTCGTGTTTCCTGGTATGGTTTGTTATCTTCAGTTGTCTAGGCATCTGATTTTCTTGATTAGTTTATTTTGGAGCTTGTTTTCTGTCTTTTACCTAGTGGATTTCTTGTTGGTTGGCTTTGTTCTCTGGCCTCTGTTATTCAGTTCAACTTATTCTAGACCTCTAACTTAGGTTCTATTTAGTTGATCAGAATTTTTCCCTCTTGTTTTTTCTGTTTCTTGCTCTGCCTCTATGTAACCTTTTTGTGAGTGGGTCTCCTCAGATATAGTCAACCCTAGTCAGATTTTCCCAGTCTAGTGAGGCCCAGGTCTCATTGGGAGGGTATGGAGTTTTCCTGAATTGGTGCTTTTCCTCTCCTGTCCAGCAGGTGGTGCTGGCCAGTCCGCAGCTCCCCCACCACTGTAAGCAGGTGGGAGACTTTAGTTCTCCTGGTGACTCTGATCCTGTCGGGGGCATGGCTGACTGAAGCTGGAATCTGAATTCCAGCCCCTGGGGTCTGAGTTCCCAGAAGGAGGACTGCCATTTGGGCTGGACCTCCCGCCACTCTCCCAATCCTCAGAACTCCAGTTGTCTCTCAGGGGCACTATTCCCTTCTCCTCTCTCCTCTTTGGGGCCTCTCCAGGTAGATTCCTTGGTCAGCCTGAGTTGCCAATTAAAGATGGGGGTGGAGACCTTCAGTAGTGAATACGAAACTCAAAGATGCTGTGGGTACTCTGTCTCCCCCAAAGCCCAGCCTAGTCCCTCAACCTGGGCTTTCCGATAGAAAATAACCACATATGTTACTTTTTGATTAAAGAAAAATAGGAAAGAAAAACAAGAAAAAGAAAAAAGAAAAAAAAAAAGTTTTTTTTAAAAGTCTTTCCCCAGCCTGGAAGTTTTGTCAGTGTCAGAACAGAGCATTTAAAGATATGCTTTGGGCTATTGTCTAATAATTACTCTCCAACAGCTTCAGTTCAACCCCTGCCAGGGGAATGTTTGCTGTGATCTCAGTTTTTCCTCCAATTCCAAACTTGCGTCCAATGTGTGACTGGTTACTGGAGACCCCAAAAACACTGCCTCATATAGTTCTTGGGTAATTGCCAGCTGCTCTAGGGGAGAGACGAAATTCTGCTCCTCACCACTCCGCCATTTTGCCCCTGCTGTTCCACCATCCTCATTCTTAATGGATGGCATCTGCTATTTCACTGAGAAAGCTGCAGCAGTCAGAAAAGAAGTTCCACTAATAATCAATATTTTGCATTCCACTAGATCAATCTTTGCATCATATAAATATAAGTATGCTAATATTTCTTCCATTAAAAAAATAAATCTCTTGACACACTCCCCCTCCAGTTACTCTCTCATTTCTTTGTACCAAAAGTTCCCAAAACATAAGAATGTATTTTCTTACTCCAATTATTTCTCTATTTTATCTTCAAAAATGCTTCCCCCTACCAACACTTTACTAGTGACCTCCCATGGTGATTTCTCAATGCTCTCTTACATAACTTACCTGTAGTATTTAACACAGGTTATCACTCCCTCCTTCTTGAAACTACTTACTTGGCTTCTAGATGGGAAAATATTTTGTTGTTCCTCCTATGACATTGTTTCCTGCTTTTTAGTCACCTATGTAGATGTCTTCTCTTCTCTTTAACATCTTTAATGTGATCCACTTCTGTCTACAATCATTGCCGTGTCATGAAATAGAGTCTCATGCCCTCGATTCCTTTTTGCTTGTGATTTCCCTAATTGATATCTCCAATGTGACCTATCTTTTGAACTTCAGGCTCACAGATCTACCTGGCTACACCATCATCTCTTCCTAAATGTCCTATAGATATCTCAAACTCAACATATCCAAAACTGACCTTTTTCCCATTATTACTCCACACACAGAATTCTTCATGCAAGTTGATGGCAAGTCCATCTTGCCAGTCACTCAGGGCCAAAACTTGAAAATAAATGTTTGCTCTTTTATTTTTCTGCCGTCCCACACTCAAAATTTCCAGAGAGTAATCTTCAAAATTTATCCAGAGTCTGACCAATTTTTCCCCTGTATTTCTTCAGTTGTCTGTTAATGGGATTCTGTTTTCAGTAAACCACAACTCCAATTTAATTCAATAAAAATTAAAGTTTTTACACTTGTGTATAAGCCCCCTATTTTCTGTCCCACGTTTAGTACTCTGACCTCATCTCCTACTAATAGCCCTTTTGCTCACCTTCACTGTCTATTCTGGCTTTGTTGCTGTTCCTTGAATTCACCAGGTATGTTTCTGTCTCAGTGATTTTGCACTAGTATCTCAAGTGCTTTGAATAGTTTTACCAACAACATCCCCTTAGTTAACTCCCTCATCCCTTCTGGTCTTTGTTTAGATATGACCTTCTTTTTTTTTAATTCATTTTATTGAGATATATTCACATACCATGCAGTCATACAAAACAAATTGTACATTTGATTGTTCACAGCACCATTACATAGTTGTGCATTCATCGCCAAAATCAATCCCTGACAATTTTATTACCACACACACAAAAATAACAAGAATAATAATTCAACCCTGGTTAAATTTAATTATTTGCCTACTCAATGCTTGTATTCATGCATCAGGTGTGACTGAATAAAGTGAAAAAGAGCAATTAAAGTAAAAAAGAACATTGAGTGCTTTTGTTTGTTTTTTTCCTTCCCCCGTTTTTCTACTCACCCATCCATAAACTAGACAAAGGGGAGTGTGGTCCATATGGCTTTACCAATCACATTGTCACCCCTCATAAGCTACATTTTTATACAATCGTCTTCAAGATTCATGGGTTCTGGGTTGTAGTTTGATAGTTTCAGGTCTCTACCACCAGCTACCCCAATTCATTAGAACCTAAAAAGGGTTGTCTATATTGTGTGTAAGAGTGCCCACCAGAGTGACCTCTCGGCTCCTTTTGGAAACTCTCTGCCACTGAAGTTTATTTCATTTCCTTTCACATCCCCCTTTTGGTCAAGAAGATGTTCTCCATCCCATGATGCCAGGTCTACATTCCTCCCCAGGAGTCACATTCCGCGTTGCCAGGGAGATTTAGTCTCCTGGGTGTCTGATCTCATGTAGGGGGGAGGGCAGTGATTTCACCTGCCAAGTTGGCTTAGCTAGAGGGAGAGGGCCACATCTGAGCAACAAAGAGGCACTCGGGAGGAGGCTCTTGGGCACAATTATAGAGAGGCCTAGCCTCTCCTTTGCAGCAACAGTCTTCCCAAGGGCAAGTCCTGTGGTAGAGGGCTCAGCCCATCAAACCACCAGTCCCCTAAGTCTGTGAGCACATTAGCAACCTAGATGTGATCTTCTTAATGCCCCCATGAAAAACCTGGTTAATATAGCAAACCAAGCAATCCCAATTCCACTTTCCTGCCACTCCTTACTTTTACTCTATGTTCCTTTTCTTTTTAGCATCCATAATCTTATAATATTATTCATTATTTGGTATGTGTTTCTTTATTTTTACAACCCTTCCTCTGCATATATTGTTATTTAGACTCATGAAGACATGAATTTTGTCTGTTTTATTCACTGATGAATCCCAAGCATTTGACTAATGTTATAAATTCAACATGTGTTTGTTGAATATTAACAATAATGGGCTTAGAAGAAGGAAACAATAACAAGCTTAAGGAAGGGTAAAAAATAAAACAATTAGTATTTTTTCTCTTTCCTGGATCACCTATTTTTGAAACTTTAATTTAAAGCTTGAAATTAAGGTGTCTCTCATCACTTTAATATTTATTTCTTTAGAGAGAGAGAGAGATTTTCTTTGACATTTATTTTGATGTAATGAACCAAGTCCAAATTTTAACAGTAAAGCCATATTGATTTATATATTGTTAAATATCAATTGCTATCAGTTTCAGAATTTTTAAAGTGGTATAAAATATGGGTGTTGAATCACATTTTTTCTTAATATGCTAGGTAACCTTAGAAAATAGCTCTCTTGGCTTTAAATTTGCCACAAAATCAATCCAAAGGAAAACTGTCTTGATTTTAACTGATCATATGCGAAATCAAAAATTATATATGATCCATAATCCCAGATATCAAGAAAGGTAACATATTCAAATAAACTAAATCATTAGCCTATCTAATAATTCAACTTCTAATTGCAAATAATAAAATTGATACTGATATATGTTCATCTATTTTAAAGAGCTACCTTTGAAAACATTATATATGTTAAACCAAAGGGCATTATAATATAGGAAAAAAGCATTAAACAAAAATGTTTTGATTCTCCTTGCCACCTTCTTAATTCAATTTCCATTGAGATTTCATTCACTAATTTTTAAGTGAGGTTTGTATTGAGTTGGATATTGAAAGTATTTTCTCTACAATTTCTTCTACCTAGGCTTTCAGGTTCATTTTTAAAGATGACAATAATGAAACTGTATGCACAGCACTGAGAAAAATCCCTCTGGGTATAAGTGTGCCAGATGGGAGTGCATGATAGCAAATAGCAAATCTGTGTTGTCAGATGTTACATTACAGAATTCATATAAGTATTTTCCTTGGAGAGTTCAATTGCCTTATGTATAATAGTGAACTGTGCATATACGGAACTCTAATTGTCAAAGTATTTACTTTTATAATTTTAAATTCTGGGCTTTCTATCATGTTGATGAAACACAGGTACAGCTGATTTAATATCTGTTTGACTTGAATCTTTCCAAGGCAAAAAAAAAAAGGGCAAAATAGTAGTTGGGTTCTAAATAAAATCTAATTCTAACCAAATTATACTGGGTAAGTATGAGATTGTTCAAAATAGTGGCAGAGGAAGGGAAATAAAACAAAATAAATATTTATATGCAATTTTATATATTTAATTATGGACAAAGTTAAAAAAATAGAAAAATAGTTTTGTTATAAGTCAGCAATAGACCTTTAATTATAGTGTTACTAATAGCAGAATTTATTTTACCTATATTAGACAGTACATGAGAAAATAATGTACCAGTCGATCTCACTTTTGCACAGATACAAAATTTTACATGCTATTTACTGCACTGAAAGATGAAAGGTGCTAATGTTAAAATATTATTCTGTGAATTAATATAAAGAATAGTTTAATAAAATGTAACAAAACTTAAGGATAATGTTATTTTGTAAACCAATCATTTAAGGAAAAAATTTTCATTGCATAGGAAGTTTCTAGTGAAAGTCTTCACTAAACACTACTTAATGGTGTCACTGAACTCCCTGTACTGGACATTTTACAGAATGAAACTAAAAGAATGTATGGAATTTGAAATTAAAAGGAACAAAATAGTGCCAATAGCTGGGTAAATATTAGTCTATGTAATATATCCCTTCTAATTTGTGCTAAAAGATACATTCAAACCCAATATTTTTAAAATCTATCCCCAAGATCTAGTTATGAAGAAATCATAACAAAATGTTAAACTACCTGGGAATAAATATAAAGAAAAAAATTAACAAAAGTCTTTTGTGGGTGAAAAATTATACTGCAGCTCTGCCAGAAATATAAAATATACAAATAACTATACAGATAATCATTTTCATGGAGATAGAGGCTCAATGTCACAAAAACATCAGTTTTCCTGATATCTGCTATTGCCGAGACAGTTGGTTGAAACTCTCTTAGACATTCTTGAGAATGGTTGTACCTGTCTTGTGATATTGGAAGAACCACAACTTTGCATCTTCAACTTAGTGTCTGGTATCTGATTCCTTAACTTGCCAGTGACAGCTTCCCGGATTTTCTTAATGTTTTCATCAAACTCTGCTCTCCCTGCTCTTTCAGCATTCATGAAACATCAATAATTATATAAAATCATTAGTGTTTAGACCAAAATCAGACTGATATAGAACCTGACAAAGATATAATAGAAATAAACTGAGAAAAAATAGGCTACTAAATAAATGATGCTTTAGCAAAATACATATGAATAAAAGATAAATCCTTCCCTCATTTCAATCATAAAAAAAAACTTCAAGTCAAATAAATGCCTACATGTGAAGAATAAAGGTAATTTTTAGTAAAAAACACACTATTTTTCCCTTTAAAGTAGAAAATGCCATCTTAAAATAGAGAAGAGCAGAAATTTGCATTCAAAGATTCATAAATGTAATGGAAACTCCTCCAGATATCTGATTCTAATACTAAAGTCCACAAATTACAGGCAACTTAAGAAAAATAAACATGCATAGACAGAGACTATTAGATCCCATAAAACCTTCAGATACCCTTACTTTACTCTAGTATACCCTAGGTTTTATTTTGGGGAGCAAAACACAAGCTAAATTGTTGTTTATCCTACCTTCCCTGAATCTATGTGTGGTCATGTGAATATGCTCAGATGACTGAAGTATAATAGTACTCAACTATTAAATGTCTGACTCTGACCTTTCTTTTGCTTCTTTCTTCCATTCTAAACGAATTTTATAATTACATCGGATCCACCTGGATAACCCAAAATAATCTTCCTATTTTAAGGTCTGCTGATTTTCAACCTTAATTCAATCCACAGTATTAATTCTCCTTTGCCATGTAATATAAACATATTCACAGGTTCCAGGAATTAGAAACAGTTGTGTTTGGGGTGTCATTATTCTGCTTACCACAATGTGTATTAAGATATTGCCTAAGTTAAATAATGTGTGATGCTAATTGTCCTTGTTTGGGTAAACTGCCTAGAATACTTCAACTCTATTTGAAATATTCTACTTATTTTAAAAAACAGAAGCTTTATAAAATGAACTGTTTACTTTGGTGGTATGTTCACAGTTTGATGTTATATTCACCTTTGAAATTTGTTGCATTTTAATTATTTGAAATACAAAATAGATCACATGTAAATAAATATAAATGCAGTGAATTCTTGGCAAACATTTCAGTAGAAAAAAAGATATAATATGTTTCTTCTAAGCATTATTTAGATGTGTGCAAGTTTTAATGCAGAAAAAAAACCAAAAGGAAAAATGAACAGGAGGAAAAGAAGAGAATTATGAAATTTGCACCTAAAGCCAATCATTACGAAAAAGCCCAAATGGCAGAAAATTGTATCACATGTCAATAACATCATTGAAGAAGTTAGAAAGTGTCATTCCCATCAAATGGATGAATCAGAACTATATATACATAACTTGAAGATGAGCAAGAATTTGACGCATTTTGGGCAGAGAGACCTACATGAGATACTTCTACCTTAATTTTGAAACAAACTTCCTCTTGAGGTTGGGGCAGGGGGTTTCTAGGAAGAAAGAAATTCAATTACAACCTGCAAATTTTTCCACCTCCAGCAGGAAGCTTTTGATCTGAGGTTGCTGCATGCACATGTTTAATATTCTGTGAGGGACAGGTCTTCAAACAGAATAGCTCTGTGTTAATCCTTGACAAATTTGGCCAGAGTAACAAATAAAGTTATTATTGTAAAAGGAGTGCAACTGTATGTCTCTGTACTAAGGAAAATTGCCTATTGCAAAAGATGTGAAAATTAAAAGGGAAGTGGAGAGGGGAAGATTTGTAAGATAGTCAAATCTGAATTTTCTTTAACTTATAATTTTGTAAATTTCTATATGACTATAGCCTTTTAAAATATTTAATAAACATTTACATCTTGTGAAAAGAGATTTTTCCAAAAGGATTTTTTACAGATTTATCACGGCATTTAGACACTTTGTAGTCAGTATTTCATGTCCAAAATAATTACAGTTTTAACTACTTCACAGGACTGTTGTGAAAATTAATATTGATTTTTCTGTTAAAGTTTTTAAAAGGTCTTCAACATCTTAGTTATGAAGATACTTTTTTGGTAAAATGTTTAGAATGTTTACCCTTTAAGTCATTTATCATCCCATAATACTCTAGTACTCTACTGGGGTATATATGATAGTACTCTTTCAATAAGCATCAACTTAACAGTAAGATCTAGAATATGCTTGCATGCTCATTTGTTGCAAATTATTCATGACAGCTACTCAGACTCTAATGTCAATCTCTTAAACGCTACATTTTTAATGTCTTCACTGCCTTTTCTAAAAAAATTGTTTTACGTACAATTGAAGTAATAATTGTTTTCGTATGAATTGTATGTCATACTGTAACTTTCTTTGCCTTGTTACTGAATTTTTTAAATGACATGAGTTTCAAAAGTAGGATAGTTTTCTTTTCCTTCGTGAAGCTAAAAATACTGACTGAGATACAGAGATGAATATGCGTACTAAATTTTTAAAGTCAAAAGGAAATTCATGGAAGCCATTGAGAGATTCCTTACACTCAGTCCATATTTTCATTTCACTTTTGTTTTGAATTTCATTTTAAAGTCAGCAATATCACAATTTTTTAGGTACAGGTATTTTTATTTCTGTTTAATGGCAAAAAATTTATTACCAGAGATAGGAATAGGATCACATTACTGTGCTTTGGGGGGAAATAAGAAAGGAAGACTTACATACAAAAATATGGATAACTATTACACTAAAGGTAAGAAGAATGTCAGAGCACATAAAAATAAAATGAAACAAAGTAAACATGATATTCTACAAATGGAGGGTGATAAATGGGTCAGAGCCATGACCCATGCAGAGGTCATCTGAAAGAGGTGAAGAGAAATGAGAGGCATTAATCTAGAGGCATTGAATATCCCTACACTAATCAGTTACTCTTTCTAGTAAGGTGCTAGGATTATTACTATTTTATACAGTACGGTCAGTTATGTTTAACATGGTTTACATCATTGTTTTACTTCTTCATGTCCAAACAAGTCATTGCAGTTACCTCTGTTTTCTCCTTCTATAATCTCTTCCACTTCTAGGCCCTCCAATCCATTCTGGATGCAGCTGGAGGAGTGATCTTTTATTGAAATGTAATTTGGATTATGTCACTCCCTGACAGAAAACAATTCAAATTCATATTGCATTATAAAAAAGAACAGCAAAATAAATTAAACCATCTAATTTTGAAACATTTATCAACATATTAATTTATTATAATGGAAGATATTCATATTTTAATATTTTCAAAAATAAATCAGAAACATAGTGCTGTATATGCATTAAGCAATTAAAAAAAAAACTTCCTTTCTTTTAGTATATGAGCAACAAATCAAAAAATAGCAAGAGCAGTGGAAGTACTCCACATATTCATGTACATGTTATCAGTCTCTTAGCTCTAATGAATTCTATCTTGTGTTTTTTCTTGACAAATTCATTTTTCAATATGATCATACTAGTTTATCATTTATTTTATAAAACCAGAAACAGTTACCTTCAAGTTTGTATTTTATTGTTATTGAATTTGAAATTGAGAGTCAGTCTTTTATCTAAATCACTGTATTTTTCACTTCTCTAGAAGTAGTAAGCTGAGAACACATTGGACTAAGCTTTTATTTTTGCATTTGAATGTGTACACATTTAAGCTAATGCATTTTCACAGGTGTTGCGTTTTCTCCATTGAGAGTGTATTCCTTTGACAAACATTTTATAGAATGAAATTGTTGTATAAGCTCTTTCTATTTATGAATATTAACAGTATTTATCCAGAGTTGAAGGCTGAAAAGCCAAAGCCCTTCTCAATTTCATTCCCTTTTGTTACAGAATGTACATTGATCCAATTTTAAAATGAGTATTCTTCCAGCAATTTGAGACATTCAAAATGCAATATTGTAACCTAGAAGTTAGGACTGAAGGGATGATTATGATTACTGAATCATTATATAGATATTCCTTTTTGCTTTCTGGGATATCAGAGTAGACTGAGGGAAATACCTGAATCCTTGAATACCTCTAATCCAGCTGCCTTGATATCTGGTAATTATTGTATAACCTTTATCTTGTGCCCTTGTGATTGAAAAAACTTTGTGACTGACCCTTATTTGTACCCATTTTATCTGGTTTTTTGACTTTGGAGCCTTATGATCACTAAAGACAGTCCCTAATGTTTATTAATGAAAAGTCTTAGGTCAGTCCAGAACTAACCCACACCCCTTCCAAAGTTGTCTTGGTAACCAAAACTGGGTCTAACCCAAATGGGCCTACCTGACATATGCAGTAGCTCATTGATAAGTGACCTATACCTCAGTACAATACTAAAAATTAGGCCCATCATCATATGAAGGCTGCCGTTTTGTTACATATGTTCTGTGACTAAGCAGGTAATCAGTCTGCACATGCTCAATAAGTAGATCACCTCTAATCATCAGGAGCCACTGTGCTCATTATCCTAAAACCCACCCATCTTTTGATATAAAACATCAGAATTACTACAGTTTGGGGAGACAGATATTTGGGCCAACTTCCATCTGATCTCCTGCTTTGCGCCTAGCAATAAACTCTCTTTGAAACTCTGGTGTCTCAGGAATTGCTCACCAGAGTGTATTGGACAGAGACTTCACTGCCTTTGTCCAGGATCAGTATTAACCCTTGTACAATATTTTGGCTCTTCTCATTTAAGTTTTTCAGATTCTCTCTTTTGTAAGGAGAATTGTAAATGATCCTATGAAATATTTGTTTTCAATAATCACAATTCACTATAAGCTTCAAGAGTTGTATTTTCTAACTCATCCAATTGTGAACTATTTTACTAAGTATTTCCAATTGATTTGAAAAAAATACAACTAAAATGCAGTATTCCTTTACAAAAGATTTTGGAAAACAAAAGCATGGAAATTAAAAAGCTAAAACATTTAGTAATTGAATTTGAAAGCATGATGAAACATTTACCTAATGTTTAGCTCTCCTTTTGACAAAATGTATTTTAAGATCACTAATATCTTTTTGCCACACAGATTCAATTACACATACTTGACCAAATTCCAGAAACTTGATGGCAAGAAATACATTCTAACCTCCTACTGGAGGGGTTAACTAATACTTGTACAAATGAAATATACATAATAAAAACATAATCAATGAGTACAAAGGAAAATGTTAAATACTTTAATGAATGAAAAAGTTATTTTATCAAACAATTTATTTTTAAGAATACAATTCCAGCTTTATTTTTAATGTTTCTAGTTTGTTAACTTGTTTTACAATAAGAAAAGTAGACAGAATGAATATTTAGTATCACTCAATTGGAGAGGTCAACCTTGAGGAAAAATTATTTCATGACAGTCACATAAGTTTTGGAAATCAAAAATAAGCCTTATATGAAATAGAATTGTTGTTAGAAAACAAATATTTTCTTCCAAAATCAGTTCATTTATAATATGATGAAAGAATGGCTCTCTCAGACTATAGCAGTGTGCTTAGAGAATTAAAGAGGGAATAGTAATAAAAAATAAAACTGTCTGAGAGAAATGGACATTGGAAAATAATTTCCACAGCATACAACAGAACATAACTTTTAGATTATTAACATAGTATTACAATATCTTTTAAGGAGAAAAAAACTGGATGTGCATAATATAAACTGTTATCCTGGTCATACTATTTGGACTAGGGTTCAAGCAGATCTCAAGGACAGTCTTACCTATGTGTAAGATCCTTTTTACTCATCTTCCCACTTCAAGCCAATTTACATTTTCTGCTACTATATAAGATTGAAAAGAAAATAAGTTCTGGATAAAAATAGGAATATTTTGGAAATCAGTTTGAAAACAAAGGGCATAAAACAAAATAAACAAAATATTAGTTATTCATAACTTGATTTTTTACATACCCATATAATTGTAACTGAGAAGTTAGGATTTAAGAAACGATTATGTTTGCTGAATCATTATACAGATATTACTTATTTTCTAGCATATTATGATATGTACAGAATTTTTAATGAAGTTGAACTTAATGTTTGAAATGGATAGAGGTAAAGGTAACTCATTATTGTTATTATAAGTAATAGTACTGAATTGTAGGTGAATTTGGCTGAAAGGGGTTGTTTAGAGTCATGTAGGTCACCAAGGGGAAAGCTAGACATTAAAATACAGAATTATATAGCATACCAAACCTTTTTGGTAGACGCTGTTCATGATTAACACTTTGTTCCAGTTTCCTAATGTTGCTGTCACACAAAATACCAAAAATGGATGGACTTTTATAAAGGGAGGTTATTTGGTTACAAATTTTCAGTCTGCGGGCCATGAAAATGCCCAAATTAAGGTATCAACCCTAATCTACCTTTACCAAAGGAAGGCCAGTGGCATCCAGAAAACCTCTGTTAGCTGGGAAGGCATGTGGCTGGCATCTGCTCCTCTCTCAGCTCTTGTGTGTTCTTTCAAATGTTGCTCTTAGGGTATTTTGTCCTCTCTTATCTTCTCTGGAGGAAATTCTGGGCTAGAATCTCCCAAATGTCAGCAAAATCTGCTTTCAATGGTCATCTCCAAATGTTTTTCTGTCTCTCTCAGCTGCAGCATTGAGCTCCTGTCTGAGCTCCTATAGCACTCCAGTAAACTAATCAAGACCCATGCTGAATGGTGGGGGCACACCTTCATGGAAATAATCTAATCGAAGGTATTACACATAGTTGAGTGGGTCACATCTCCATGGAAACAACCTAATCCAAAGATTCCAGCCTAATCAACACTAATGCATCTGTTCCCACAAGACTGTTTTAAAGAATATGGCTTTTGGCAGGACATAATATAGCCAAACTAGCACACACTGCTATAATAGATAAGTTCTTTCATAAACTATTACAAATGTACAACACTTTTACAGAGTTAATAATAGAGTGGTATATGGGAAAAAGTACCTATTGCAAGCTACAACTACAGTTAACAGTAATATCTTAATATTCTTAAATCAATAGTAACAAATGTTCCATACCAATAATTTTCCTTTTTTTATCTATTTGCTATTTTTATTTTTGGAGTAATTAAAATGGTCTAAAACTGAGTGTGATGATGATTGCACAACTAGGAGATGATACTGTGAGATACTGATTGTATACTTTGGATGGATTATCTAGTATGTGAATATATCTCAATAAAATTTGAAATTAAAAAAAGCAACTTTGGGACTGACTCTCACATGCATCCCCTTTTTCTGTTTTTCAATTTTAGAATCTTATGATCACTAAAGACAACCCCTAATGTTTATTAATGAAGGGCCTTGAGTCAGGCCAGAACTAACCAAACCCAATTCCAAAATGATCTTGCCAGACAGACGGGTCTAATCAAAATTGGGCTGCCTGGCATGCACAATAGCTTAAAATTTAACCTACAAGTGAGCTATACTTCAGTGTAATACTAAAAACCATGATCATCATCATATTAAAGCCACCATTTTCCTACATACATTCTGGAGCTAAGCATGTAATCAATCCGCACCTGCTCAGTAATTATGTCATCTCTAAATCATCATCTCAAGCCATGGTATTCACTATCCTAAACCAGCCCATCTTTTGGTACTATAAAGCTACTATACTACTTAACTACTTCTGTAAAACTACTATAAAACTATCAGAGTTACTGCAGTTCAGGGAGACAGATTTACAGGTCAATCAATGATCTAATCTCCTATTTCATGCTTGGCAATGAACTTTCTCTCTCTTTGAAACCCTGGTGTCTCAGGAGTTGGTCATTTGAGAGCACATACACAGAACCCACTGCTTTTGACTGATATCATAATTTTTGAAGGTATTTTGATAATGTGTTGATCATATATTCTTAAATTCCTTATTTATTTTATTGTTTATTTAACTCTCTAATACATTTTCCTACCTGACACAAAGCAGCATGTTTTGAAATATATCAGTGTTTACTCTCCAGAAAGATATCTTGAATCATTTCACCATGCCAATGTATGAATCAGGACCACAATTAAAAGTAAAGTCTACTAAAGAAATCTAACTCTTTTCTCCAGAATAGCTGAACTAGCTCTTTTAAATTTAGCAAGTCTTTTTTTTTTTTTTTATTTTATTGAGGTAAGAGTAGATTTCAAGAATTTTTGCATTAGTATAAATATAGGAAAAATGAAATATAGAAAGTAATTATCATGTCAAATTACTGAATTAAAAAATGGAGGAAATGGTTATTTCTGGTCAAAGACACTAATCTAAACATGTATGTTGACAGAATTGATTAACGTAGTTACATGGGGGAAACATATATGGTAAGAAGAGGCTTATGAGACCACTACTGATTTTTGTTGAAACAGAAGGCACTAAAACTAATTAATCATTCTCTTATTCTCTTGAACTGGAGGAATGGAATTGGGCAGAACTAAGGCTAAAATTGGCACAGTAACATTTCTGAATAGAGAAAAACAAAACATCATCTGCTGATTAAGTGAGGAATACAAAGTGAAGAACTCCTCCGTTAGAACACAATGACATTTCACAGATTCAGTAAATGATATAGGTAATATCAGAAACTTCTGCTGCCCAGTAAATAGTATGCATGTAGTTTTATAATGTGGAAGCATTTCAGTGTTTTTCGTAACCTTCAACAAAAGCATCACAAAGGGAGTTAGCAATTCACAATGTGTAGAACAAGAGAGCTATAAGCAAACTGCAGAACAAACTTTCATTATTTCTATAGTTGTATTTCCTTTCCCAACACTGAGATCTTTGGATATGGATTTCCTATTAACTATGTCTTAGTTCAGCAAATTGTGCTTAGTATTTATATGATTCTTGCAACTATATGTTTATTTCTTTTGGGATGCACAGATAACTACTTTACAAAGTCATCATATTAATTGGATTATAAACATGAAAAGACTTAAAAAATGACAATGCTTTATAAAAATGTGGGCTTTATTTCCCCACAAAGAATGGCAAGATTCTAAATCCTATTGCAAAGGCACAACAGATTTTCTAAGAACTATTGCAACTCTTAGAAATGTAAGGTAAATTCCATTCAAGTATCTGCATGTACTTTTTCATCAGCATTTCTTCTGCAATAAAAATATATTTACATTGAATTTTCCTTACGATTCAGTGATTATTTTTAGTGTGCATTGTTTACAACCTTTTTATGAAGTGGCCAAGGAGAGAATGTGTGAGATTTCAAATGACCATGTGATCTAAGAAACCAGAATAGTTCAACTTCTAGGATGGCAGGCGCAGTGGTAAGTGTACTTCTTTTTTTGTAAACAATGATGCCTAACATCCAGTGTACAATGTTCCAGTTATTACTGATGCATAACATCTTAGAAAAATCATTTTATTATACTCATCCTGTGGGTCAGGAAATTAGACCATAAAGGGGCATCTTACTTCTATTACATGAAATCTGGGACCTCAGCTGGGAAGACTTTAAGGCTGGGGGTCTCTTGATGGCTAGGAACTGCAATCACCTGGAATCTTATTTCACTCACATTTCTGCATTCAGTGTGATGGTTAAGTTCCTGTGTCAGCTTAGCCAGGTTATGGTGTTCAGTTTTTTTGGCCAAGCAAGCTTTGGCCTGATTGTTAGTATGAGGATATTTTTGGGACTTAAATCATCAGTAAGTTGATTGCATCTATGGCTGATTACCATCAACTTAGGAGATTGTCTTCAACAATGAGAGAAGTATCATCCAATCCACTGAAGGCTTTAAAAGGAGATGTGATTATTTCAGTAGTCAGAAGATATAATTTCCATCTCTAATTCAGCCTGCCAGCTTCTCTTGAGAAAATCATCAAAAAACTTCATCAGATTTCTCAACTTACAGCCTGCCTTATGGAATTTGGACTTGCCCATCTGTACAGTCATGTGAGACAATTCTTATAAAAATCTCATAATATTTGTAGATATTTCCTGTGGGTTCTGTTTTCCTAGAGAACACTGACTAATGCAGCTAGCATGACTTGAAGACTAGGACTGACTTCCAGAGCACCCCCATGTGGCCTCACCATGTGGTCTGGGCTTCCTCATAGCATGGTGGTCTCAGGAGAGAAAGGTTTTAAACTTGAGAGCTCCAGTGACCAAGGTCAAAGAAGGATGCATTGCTTATTATGATCTCACCTCAGAAATCACTTAACATCAATTCTTCCATATTCCTTTGGATGAAGAAATTAAAAAAAAAATTGGCCAAAATAAGGAAAAGGAACTTAGAGCCCACCTCCCGATGAAAGAAGTGCTGAAGAACTTTCAGCCGTCTTTTAAAACAACCACACACAAAATAGGCATATTTGTTTGTCTGGGGGGGAGTTATGTACATGGAAAAACAGCTGTATTAGTGTCACCCTCAGTTCTTTTTCATTTTTCTGTATTATATTACTCTTTCAGCAAACATCCTCAGTCAATTGACCAAATTCTAATAATTCTTTTTGACACATTTACACTATCTACTAAGTAATATTTCACTAATAAAGATCCTGGAATATTACCTATCCCACACATTATCTATATTAAAGCTTATACATCTATTTCCTAGCCTTAGGGAGATGCAGAATAATTGTGTGTGTGTATTTTTAGTTAGTGTTTTTAAAATCTTTTAACAATCATCTATTACAACAATGAAAAAGTCTAGTACAATCTAGATAATTGCATTATAATGCACCTCATCTCCATCTATGATCCTTCCCCTAGCTGTGTTTACTGCTGAGGAAAAGTCAGTCCCAGTTTTGTGCATTGGCATGCTGGTGTCAAAATTAGGGTGCCCATGTCCCATGGGATGCATGCTGGTTTGGATCTGTTATGTGCCCCAGAAAGTCATGTCATTTTAATCCAATCTTGTGGGGCAGACCTGTTGTTGGGTGGGGCCATTTGATTAGGTTGTTTCCATGGAGATGTGACTGCACCCATTCCCCCCCTTGCTGGAGTCCTTTATGAGAGGGTAAAAGGCAGAGACGTTTTGGGGAGAGCTCAGAAAAGCTAAGAGAGAAAGGCCCAGAGACATTTCGACAGAGAGAGCCATTTTGAAACCAGAACCTGAGAGAACAGGACCAGCATACATCACCATGTGTCTTCCCATGTGGCAGAGGAACCCTGTATGGCAGCAGCCTTTCTTTTGGGAAGGTATCCTCTTATTGATGCCTTAATTTGGACATTTTCTTGGCCTTAGAACTTGTAACTTAATAAATCCCCATTATTAAAAGCCAAACCATTTCTGATATATTGCATTTTGGCAGCCTTAGCAAACCACAATAGGATGTAAGGAGAACTTAATTGAGGTTCTGGGAGAACATATTCTTAAAAACCTATTTTGTATATATTTAACAGCTTTATTGAGAAATAGTTCACATACTATGCAATTAATGCATTTAAACTGTCCAAGTCATTTTTTAATATATTCAAAGGATTGTGCAACCACCAACAAATTAATTTTAGAAAATTTTCTCCTCTCTAAAAGAAATTCCACTCCTAGTTCCCCCACCACCCTGTTTACTCACTCACTAAGCAACCTAATCCTTCTGTCTCTGTAGATTTGTCTACTTAGGACGTGAATTTGTGCAATCTGCGGTCTTCAGTTAATGGGTTCTCTCACTTAGCATAATGTTTTCAAGGTCCATCCATGTAATACTATATTTCTGTTTTAATCTGAAAAAGAGAAACAGAAATTAAGCTTATTGAGATTTAAGGTATTAATCAATAATGGTTGCCTTATTGGATCCAATTATCTTAGGACATTCTGACATAATGTAGGCAATGTATTCTACTGGAGGGACAGGATATCCACAAGAGAAAGGATTTGACAGTGGCATCCTATTTGTTGTCTGCCATTGAAAATATGGCAGTTTATGTACTCCCAATTAAGTGGGTTTCAAGAACACATTATCTAGATTTAACTAAATGAACTTTTCTCCAAAGGACAAGGGTCATTAAAAGATTTATTGAAAGAAATTCTATATTCAGAATAATAATAAGCAGAATAACAAAAATTGAGGACAAATATTTCCCCTATACCACCATTAATTACCACATTTTTCCAAAATGATGCAAGTATGTTGCTAAGGTTGAATTGTGTCTGTCCAAAACATGTGTGCTCAAGTCCAAACTCTGGGTACTTTGATTTGGGTGGTATTTGGAAATAAGATCTTTGCAGATACATTTAGTTAAGATGATGTAACATGACTGGTGTACTTATAAAAGGGAAATTTAGACACAGAGACACAGACACAGAGGGAAGATGGCAAAGACAGAGGCAGAACTTGACGTTATGCTGTCACAAGCCAAAGGGCCAAGAGAAATGAGGAGAAACTCATGGAACAGATTCTTCCATAGAAACTCAGAATAAGCTTGTCTCTGCTCACAACTTGATTTTGGACTTTAGCCTCCAGAACTGTGAGACAATAAATTTCTGTTGTTTTAAAGCACTCAGTTTGTAGTATTTTGTTACAACAGGACTAGGAAACTAATTATGTTATCTCTATAGCAATTGTGTATTTGCATATTTTAAAAGATGGAAACCAGAATTTTCTAATTTATTCCAAATAAAGAGTTCAAGTAGGCATTTATATGCATTGCAAATCTTGTCATATACACATACATATATATGTATATATTTTTGTTTAAATTTGTTTAAATAATGGTTGGATTAAATGTAAGTATCATAGTTTATTAAGCAGCGCCAATGATGAATGCATATCTGTAGATCTTTGACAGGTATATTTTTCAGCTTTAAAAACCATTAAAGCCAAGTGTTGAAATGAATTGAAGTTAGAATCAGGTCACTCAAACACTGTATCAATTGGGCAACTAAATTGGAAAAACAAAATGAAACTGAAGAATGTTCAATTACATTAAAATATCATAATAGCTTTACCCAGAGAAGAGTTCATTTATATCAAATATAAACTAAATTTCATTTAATTTTATCTCATATTTTAAAATTTGAATTTCTACTTTTTATGCATGTTTTATAACTTACATAGTGTGAATCTTCTACGTCCTGTTTATCAATTAATAATTAATTGCATGTATTTGGGCTGAATACTCACATATCTTTCATTGATAAGGAATGAGATAAAGATATTTGAAAACCACTAATTTATAAAATCTCCAGAAAACAGTGTCCATTTAATTCTTCACAAAGCTAAGCAGAGCAGCTCACAAGTGATATCAAACACCTGCTTTACCCACCATACATCTATCCATCTGTGAGTTGGTGCAGACTTGGGGTCATTCCTCCCCTCTAGCAGCTGTGAAATTACCATTAATAGAGTGTTTTCTGTTTTGCACTAGAATATACTATTTCACTAAAAGCAAAGCAGACATTTATCTCTGGCCACTCATTTCTGGTATGTATACAAAAGCATGATTGAACAGTACAAAGATCTCAAATATGAATGTGGAAATAAGTGATTTGGGGGAATTGTCTATATTTTTCTTTGACAGTGTTTGCTCTTAGTATCCAAATCAACTTTTTTGTTCCTGAACATTGGGTTTAGAAGTCCAAGCAATGTGTTAACTCCTGAATTAATTCTTGTGATTTTTTTTCAAGATATAGTCTCTAACTTATGTTGGATGCTAATATTCTTTGTATATCCTCTATCTAGAAATAAAACTTCGTACAGAGCCATTTGAAAATACAGTTTAAAAGCCTTTTTTGTGTGACTCAGCATATTTTTTTAAAAGACATAGAATTTCTACTTGTATTGTAACATTATCTGTCAACTTTTTTCCCCTATTCTCTTTCTTTCATTTAAAGACTACCATACCAAATGCAGAATAAAGAATAGAGTTTCATATAATGATTTGATTATAGCTTGTTAAGAATAGACTTGTTTTCTACTCATCATTCCCTCTTCAATTTTTCACTGAGCTATGCTCTTTTAGAAATTCTGTTGAGTGGGAAGATGTGAGCTTATGTAAACATGCATTGAACAGCTGAACCAAAATGTTTATAGCCCCAAACAGGAGATTACTCATTGGCACCAGTACAATGCACAGACATTCTCATGCACAGCCTGTAATTGCAATATTGTATTTGAGGGAAAATGTGTTTGATAAAGAGTGAAAACAACCCTACAATTGCTCAGGAAGATAACATTGGTTAAGTAAACCAAATCAATGTTTCATCTATTGGTTTATATTTCATCAAATTTATGGAATATGATGTTACAAAGCATGCTGAAAAGCTAAATTTTAATTAAATAAGGTGTGGCAAAATTTAATTCTCATGATCCAATTCAGTGTAAGGAAGAGTACTATTAAATTGTGTATGTGTTTAATAGTATTATTTATAGTATAGAAGTTACTTAATTATCTCAGCCTTTATTTTCCAATTTTCTCCATTTGTGAAATTAAAAGAAATATCAATTTCAATGCTGCTGTGTATATCATCTATTAAAAATGCTTTGCCCTAGCTAGAAAAAAAAATTGAATTCAATTCCATATAATTGTTTTTGAATGGTGTAGTCTCTTATAACTTTGAAGATGATCATGGAAGTATTTGTTAAGTCTGAAAGTAATTGTGAAAGATCATTGTTAATTGAAAATAATTTAAAATTAGATTACCTTTAACAAAGTTGGTTTCTATATTTTGAGTCCATTTGCTACAAGAAACAATTGTACTTAGTTTTCTCAACTATTCTCCTTAAGTTTGACCTTCAAATTTCAGGATTTTTATGTAAAAATTGCAATTGTTTTGATTGATTTATATAAGTAATAAAGTATTAATGAAATACCTCTGAGAAAGAATAGCAGACAGTTTTCATACTTCGATATTTCCATTTTGTAATTCATTTGCTAGGAATAAGAAAGGAAAGGAAATCAGTGAATGGATATAGGTCCATTTTAAATTTAAGCAGACTGTCTGGCACATTCTATACTTTTTTAAATATTATAAAGGATATGTATTCATAGGCTTTATTTTTATTTTCAGAATTCATTTGCTTAAGTGCTAATTTGCTAGTTTCCATAGAATTGGTAGCAGGATTAGTAGGAGGAGTAGTAATTGTTTCTCTACATAAGAATGACTCTTTAAGCAAAGATAGACTTCCACATATAGTTGGAAGGAAAGAGAGAATCCCTAAATCTAACATGGTATTAATGTTTTCCCATCACTCCTGATAGAATTAGGAGCATAATGAATGCAGAAACTCATGAGTGAATCATCAGACAACCTGCAGAGACCCAAAAAACTCTCAAAGGGACTCTGCAACACAGAACTGGTATCTCCTGTTGCCTCAGGAAGTTCTAAAGCCACTTTCTTTTTTAAGATACAAATTCTGTTATAGTGGAGTCTTACTGAGAGTGACCAAGTAGTCAAGATAAAAATGTTCTCAGTAACCAAGCAATGACATGTACATATTGAAACAGGCGGAAAAAATTAATAAATCAACCCTCCCTTATAATTCAAGCAGCATTCACATACAAATTTAAACTGTTCTTTGCCGATTATGCTGCTGAATTAGTTTTGTCAACAATCCCCACAGACTTCAATCTCTTTAGCAACCAACATTGTGACTTAAGAATGAAATCTTATTATGAGCACAATTTGTTTCGAGATTCTCAGTCTGAAAAAAGAATCTTTCTAACATTATATTGTCTGATATACAGTTGTGCTAGCTATCTGATGTCATGTGGTTTTTAAGAGCTCAGGCTTTAGAACCAGGTGGGCAGTGTTTGAAATCTCCACTCAATCCCTTATTGTTTGAACTTGGAAAAGTTACCTAATGATTGCAACTCCTCAGGTTTAAAGGACTTATAATGGGCAAAGGGACAATAGCCACAGATTCTTAAAGGAAGAAGGATGAACCCAGAAATTTATAGACCCTATCAAGTTTCTACTATTGTGTAAAAAGCTAGAAAGAAATCTCAAATATTCAAGAAATGATACCTACAGCACACAGGAGCTCTTTAAAAGAATCTACTTCAAGATGTAAGCCAGAAAACAAGGAGCTTAAAGAAAGGGAGAGAAATTAGCATGACTGATTGATAGAATTCTACTCAAAAGGGTACAGTGAATTACTCTTACATTCTTATAAAACAGTGTGAATATTAACTAAGATAATTTTAAGAACCTATATTAGATTTAGGATATAAAAAGAGAAAATTAATATAAGGAAATATTAGGTATAAAACTGAACACCTTCATGGATGAGAAATGATAAACAGATGTGGGAAAATAAAGGCTAATGCCATGTGCCTGTTTGTCTCTTTTTCTATCATTTGATAAATTTTGTTTCCAGTTTAAAATTTTTAAAAAATTTAAAAAAATAAATTGATGTTTTGATAGCTTCACTATGATAAATAAGAATTTGGATGTATCGGGGTTTTAATAATATAAAAACATTTAAAATGAACTGGAAGAAGTAACATAAAATTCAACTCAGTGGTTCTGCTTTTAACTCAGTGTTTGAAAGAACCGGAAGGAGTTTTCTTCAGATATTACAGCAAAAAAAGCAAGATAAACTATACATTAATAACTTTTCTTGAAACCTTCAGAAAACAGAAAATCAGGTAAATTTTCTAAAATCAAGAGAAAGACAAGTAGGTCTCTATGGAAGGCAATAGAACTCAGATATTTGCTTAGCCTGGACAGACACAGCTGAATGTCATACAATCTGGTGCGAAGAATCAACTGGAGACTTTTCAACAAATTGCTAAATACCAAGTGTGGGCAGGCATGAGAGTGTGAAGTTCTAGTAGATTGCAGACAAATAAGAATTTGCACCCACTTGCATGCTGTTCATCCCAGAAACCCAGAAGATACTAGTTTCAGTTTGCTAAAGCTGCTGAAATACGGTATACCAGAAATGGATTGGCTTTTATAATAGGGGTTTATTAGTTCACAAATTTACAGTTCTAAGGCCATGAAAATGTCCCAATTAAGTCATCAACAGGAGGATACCTTCTCTGAAGAAAGGCCAATGGCATCTGGGGTTCCTCTGTCACATAAGAAGGCACATGGCCAGCATCTGCTGGTTCTCTCCCAGATTTAGCTTCTGGTTTCTGTGGTTTTCTCCAAACTGTCTCTGGGCTTCTCTCCTAGCTTCTCCAGGGGGCAAACTCTGGAAGCGTATCTTAGCTTCTCTCCTGGTTCAGGCTTCAATGGCTGTCTCCAAAATGTCTCTTTGTTTCTGTCTCTCTTAGCTTCTCTGAGCTCTCTCCCTCTCCATGAACTCTCTTAAAGGACTCCAGTAAAGGATTAAGACCTACCTTGAATGGGCAGGGCCACATCTCCATGGAAACAACCCAATCACTACTGTCCCACCCACACTAGGTCTGTCCCCACTAGATTGGGTTAAAAGAACTTGGCTTTTCTGGCATACATAATAGATGCTAACCAGCACAATAATACTCACAGGGAAGATCAGGGACAATCCTTAGAAGACTTCCCCATGTGGTGTTGACTGGAGTTGGAGGCAGGAGGCACTACAGAAATCTATCCTGCCCTATCTCCCTGACCTCCCATACAGAGCAAAACTTTAATATGCAGGAGTAACATTAGAAAACAAACAAAACTGTAGTCTGTGGGCACTGGTGGAAATCCACTGCGGCAAGAGTAGGGGGAGAGGAACAGGAAGATAAAGGTCTGTCCCTCAGTGCAATTGTTATATTCATGTGTGAACTTGGCTAGATTATGTTATCCAGTTGTTGGTTAAACATGCACTGGACTGTTTGTTACTGTGAGGATATTTCATGAATTTATCATTAGTTGATTGCATCTATGTCTGATTGCATCTGCAATTAACAAAGGGGATTGCCTTCCTCCAATCAGTTGAAGGTCTTGTTTCAGTTTGCTAAATTTGCCAGAATGCAACATATCAGAAATGGATTGGCTTTTACAATGAGGATTTATTATTAACTTACAACTTTCAGTTCTTAGGCATGAAAATGTCCCAATTAAGATATCAACAGGATGATACCTGGACTCGGAAGAAAAGCCACAGGCATCTGGGACACCTCTGTCACATGGGAAGGCACATGGCAGGCAGCTGCTTGTCCCTCATTCCTGGGTTCCATTGCTTTCAGTGTCTACCTTCAGGGGCTTTCTTTCTGAGTTTCTGTGGGTCCTCTCTTAGATTCTCTGGGGCTTTTCTCTCTGAACTCTCTCAGCTTTTTCTGTATTTTACCCTCTCATAAAGGACTCCAGTAAAAGGATTAGGACACACTTTGAATGGGGTGGGTCACATCTCGAATCAAAATAATCTAACCAAAGCTCACACCCACAATAGGTCTGCACCCACAGGAATGGATTAAAAGAACATAGCATTTTCTGAGGGTACATAACAGCTTCAAACCAGCATGGGTTTTAAAAGGAAAACTGATGATTTCAGCAGTCAGAAGAGAGAATTTCCATCTCTATTTCAGCCAACTGGCTTCTCCCAGGGAACTTACTGAAACCTTCCTCAGAGTTCCCAGCACGCTGTCTGCCCTACAGAATTCAGACTTGTCAAATCCTTACAGTCGTATGAGCCAAAACTATAATAAGTCTCATAATATTAAAAACAAAAACCCACTAGATGGGCTCAACAGCAGAATGGAGAGAACAAAGAATCAGTGAATATTAGAAATTACCCAGTCTGAACAAGAGAGAGAAAATAAACTGAAAACAATGGCAAAGTCTCAGGGCCTTGTGACGTTATAACAAAGTAACATTTCTGTCATTAGAGTCCTACAAGAAGAGAAGACTGAGAGTGAGGCTGAAAAAAGTTTAAAAAGACATAATGATTGAAAATTTCCCAAATTTGACATAATATGTACACCTAGAGAATCAACAAGCCTACTCCAAACAGAATAAATCCAACGAAATAAACACTGAGACAGATCATAATCAAATTGCTGAAAAATAAAGACAAAGAAAAAATCTTGAAACTGGAGAGAAAAACAATACCATACCTACAGAGCAAAAGCAATTCAAATGGCAGCAGATTTCTCATCAGAAAACATGGAGACAAGACAGAAGTGGCCCAATATTTTTCAAGCATTGAAAGAATAAAACTGTCAACTCAGAATTCTATATCTGGCAAAAATATCGTCCTAGTATGAAGTGGAATTCAAGACATTCTCAAAAAGGATAAGCTAAGAGAATTTGCTGCCAAGGTGACCTACTCTAAAATAAATGCCCATTAATTCATACTGATACAAATAAAGGAAAGAACAAAATAAATAAATGTAAGAGGAAGTATAAATCTTCTTTGCAGAAAAATGTTGACATGAATTTAGGAAGGAGAAAATCAACATTAGATCATCACAGAAATACTTGTTACAGACTGTTTGAATTTTAAAATTAGTAGTCAAAAACTTTAAGGAATAGCAAAGTAGTTGCAAAGCTTCAAAGTATCTACCTCAAAGTGTTTATTAATTACTATGGTGTTTTTAAAATATGTCCACAAATGCAGCAGAAATGTCCCCTGTCCTTGAGCATGGTCTGGATGTGGTAACTTGTTTCTATACAATAGACTTTTGAGAATGAAGGACAGTAATTTTATACTATAGAAACCTAGCAGATGCCAGGTTAATCAAGTGATCAAGATTATTGTCATCATAAGGGGTCAGATTGATGCCAAGTGCCTCCTGATAAGATGGGGCCAGGCACATCACCTCTGTGTATTCTTCCACTAAGGCCACAACTTCATTGCAGTCATAAGGGAAATCAGTCAATTTCAAGTTGAAGGATGTTCTATAAATGATAGATTTTGAAATTTTGAAGGTTCTATAAAGTAACCTTCAGAAGTGTCAAGGTCATGAAAAACAAGAAAAGACTAAGAAATTCTCACAGTTTAAAGGAGACAAGGGTGACAAAATGGCTAAATGCAAAATGATATCCTGGGTTGACCCCTGGAGCAGAGAAAGGGCATTATTGGGGAAACTAGGGAAATCTGAGCAAAGACTGTACTTATTATTATTGTACCAAAGTTAATTACTAAGTTCTGATAATGGTACCAGGTTTATGTAAGAGCTTAACATGAATGGAAGCAGGATGAAGGTTGAAAGGGAACTTTTCACTTTTTTTGCTGCTCTTCTGAAATCCAACAATATTTCTAAATAAAATGTTTTAATAAATCCTATGAAACAAATATCTGTGATATTTACAGCTCCAGCAATTCCCCCTCTAGATGTTATCCTTCCTGGCCCTTGCTTTTACTACATTGCTACTTATATATGAATTATGAATTGTTTTATCTGCAAGAAATACAACCCCAAATTCCCCAAATATGCACATATAAGCAAAGGACACTTTTGGGAATATTTACACTTAAAGGCAAAGCACATTGATGAGTTCACATCCCTCAATGCATTCCTTCATTTGAATTTAAATCCAGACGAGTCAATAATTCAAATATGCTGCTGTATCACAGAAAAATCATTTCTGACAGCACCAGTCTCTCACCTAGGGGAACATTCCCATGCACATATAATTGGTCCTTGTGACAACAACCACACATTTCTATTAATAGGTATAGTGTTTTCTCCTGCCCTTAGCCTGCCCCTAGGAAGATATCCTCCCACATGTAACTGTTTCAGCAGTCCTTTTCACAATCAATGCTCATATACCACTTTATACTTTAACTCCCACATTATTTTTAATTATCTCAAAGAATATAAGAACTTGACACGGAATTATGTCCCACACTCTGGTTATCTATGACAAGGAAAATTTCATCTACTTATTTAAGTGCACTTAAAAGTATTTTTACTTTATGGTAACACACTGTCTTCCAAAGAATTGTCTCATATTTCTATTGCACTTTATGTAATGAGATATAAGCATATTAATTTAAAATTAAGAATTTGAGTTCCTAGATATAGAAACTCCAAATCATAACAAGCCAAAAAGACAACTTTATTTTGACCTGGGAGTTTAAGCCTAATTTGGAACGAGTATGTAAATATTTACATCTCCCTTTATCTGTTTGTTACTCCACAAAATCAATGAAAAGATAATCCATTCTCTTAATATTGATTATGCTTATTTTCTCATTCTATTCAATTAGCTTATGCTAACTTTTACTCATGTTGATCACCATACTCAGAATGTACCCAAGTTATCCAAATTTCATGCCTTTTTAAAAGCAATTCAGAATTACTTTCTACAAAATATTTTTCTTGAAGATTGCAGCTTCAATTGAACTCACTTTCATTTGAATAACAAATTATAAACAAAAAAAGTAAGGTAAAAGAAAGGGTTGATCATTCACTCTATAGGAAGTGTTGCTCTGAGTTTTTACTATCCTATTATTAATCTTCATGTACACTCTATAATGTGAGTAGTATTAATACCCCTTTGAAGGGAAACTTCAAATACTTAACACTATAGTATAATTTGTTTTATTCATCACTTTTGTTTTATTAGTATTTTCCATGTGATACAATTTCCTTTATTTTAAACTTGTCTGACTGCTGAAGATGCATATAAGACATATTCAAATATTATTAATAATATAGTAGAAACAATACAATTTGAGCTATGAATAAGGACATCAAGAGAGAGAGAATGTGAGACAGAGAGGAAAGAAGAGATTTTTCATTAACCTGGCTAGCATTGACATAGTCTGTTAAATTTACATTGTCATTCCCTTGATGTTCTAATGCAATTCAATCTTGTTCCAGAACTCTGCAAATAACTAGTCCATGGCAAGTGTTCTTCCACTGCATAGTATTTATTCACCTATAACAAAGAATGAGACCTTCAAGTGAGATCCAATAAAGTATTATTCAATTTGTCCTGGGTTTTTCTTTCTTTCTTTTTTTTTCCCCCCCATGGGTGACTTCTTAATCTTGATTATATTAGCTATGATTACTTTTAGACCCCAAATACATGGGTCAATTCTTATTCTCACACTTGATTTACTGACAGATGAAAAGAAAATGAGGTCAAAATGTGTTTAATTTGCTTATCTTCATGGGTAATCTCATTTATCGATTAGCTTTTGTGAGAACAGCATCCTAAAACTCTTTACAGGAGGAGCTGGTGTTCTGGTTCACACGTATGATGCAATAGAATAATGTATAAGCATTTTTATTAGAGAAACCAAAGCTATCATCACCTTGCCAACCAGGGCAACCCATGCTAACTCTTCATGTGACCTGTTTGCTTTGTGGAAAAATACCACCCTACGATTAATGATCTTTTTAGAACTTTACATATAGTCAATACATTGGTAGGAAAACTCGATGCTGAAAATCAGAACACAAGTAAATTTATAAGTATATGCTCCACAAGTTTCATATATGTTTGCTGATTTGCATAATGTATAATTTTGCAGATTCCCTTCATGGGAGTGAGGGTTATATCTGTTTTCCCCTCCATACTACCCTCTTTTGTGATCATTGCTGTAAGAAATTTCTATCTTATTTAAAAAAAACTGCATAATTTCTCACAAAAAGAAATTCTCAGCTGTAACCTTTGTTCTGAAAGCACAAAATGCAATTGGTTTATATATGTATTATAAAGTATAGTGACAATTTATTCTCCAGAAACATTTTCTCACACTTATCTAGCACCTCTCAGTTTTGGCGTTCTGTGGAGATGGATAGAATTCTTGAATACACCATTTCGAGTCACCTTTTAGCTGTATATTGTTAGGAATTATAACCACTTATTTATTCTTTAGACCATGGTTCTCTCAAAGAGTACAACATGGCTAGATGTTCCTGGATTGAAACAGATTTCTCTAATATATAAAAAGTTTTCTGTAATAAATATATAATTTGGAAAATATTTCATAGAATATAGTATAGTAGTATCATATGGCATTTTTTCCTATGTGAATTGTGTTATATTTTTTCTAAGAAGCAGAATTTTGTAAATTAGCAAATCATGCTGCCACTTTACTCAATAAGCATACCGTGCAACTGTGAGATCTCAATATTAGGGTACATTTCATTCATTATCAAGTTCCTCTATAGAAGATGCCACTTTCCTTGCAGAGTATGAGCCGGAATTAAAATATTCTGTATTTTTTCTTTGCAGAACATAAGCCAATATTCTCCTGGTACTCAACAACAACAACAAAATAACTCTCTCTATTTCATGCAGGTTTAAGTAGTAGAGTTGTGGAAGGGGATAAGGAAAATGGCTTAGTGGGGGAAGGTAGTGCATTTTATGACCATTGCAAGCCACTTCTGAAAAAGAATAATACTTCAATGTTTTCTCTTCTTGTTGTTTCAGAATGCACACTGAATCATTAAAGACTAAAAAATTCAGCTGTACAGAAATACAGGGAACAAATTGCTTGGTTCACCTAGAGATGTTTTCCTATTTCCCCTTATTTCCTCTGGAGTCTTACTTCCTTGATAAATTCCTCTTTCTCTATCTTCATTCTCATTAACTTTTCTTTATTCTTATTAGATTTTCAATGTGCTCCACATTGACAAGCAAACAAACGTGAACACACACACATGCACACACATATATTCAATGAAATATCTCACTCCAGCTACTACTGTTATGTCTCCTTCTTAAAAGAAGTATCCTTAGTCACTCATATGACATCACTCCCCACTCAACTTTTTTACCCACTAAACTCTTAAATGTAATGTAAACATTCCAATAAATCTTTCCATGCCAAGGTCACAAAAGTTCCTAAGCATAATACAGAATTTTCTGTCTATTTCTTGTATATCTTTTAAGAAGCATTTAATAATTGCTGCCCCTTTATTCTAGAACACACATTTTATTTAGGTTTAATGTAGATACACCCCATATATTTTAAAACTATCAATTTCCTGTGCAGACTTTTATTTCCATACCTGCTCCTTAAGTTGTTGTTGTTTGTTTGTCTGTTTTCCAAATTATTATCATTCAACACACTCTCCCTCAGAGAACTCAGATGTGCCAATAGTTTCAAGCCAATCTTTATGCTGATGTCACCTAAATCTGTTTTTCTTCCTATTCTAGGACTACCTTTAGAAGAAACAATAAATCACACACAGGACTTCACAAATTTTGTCATACAGGCACCAGAAAAACTAAAAACTAAACCTTTCTCCCAACAAATATGGTACCATACTTGTACTCCCCGTAGAAGTTAATGTTCTCATTATTTATTCGGTGACTCATACCAAAATCTTAGAATGCTCCTTGAAACCTCCCTCTCCCTCCTACTCTGCAAAGTTCACCCAATCAATCAGAAAGTTCTGCAATTTCACTCATATATATATACACAAGTATATAGGAATGAAATTGTAGAACATATATACATTATATATAATATATATGTATATATATACACACACTCATAATTTTCTAAGGTCACTATGACAAATACCACATAGTGGGTTGGCCTAAACAATGGAAATTTATTGTATCATTGTTTGGGAGCCTAGAAGTCCAAAAATCCAGGTCTCAACAGGCCATGCTTTCTTGCAGAGTCTGTAATATTCTAGTGTTGGCTTGCCATGATCCTTGGCTCCTTGGCTTGCACTTCTGCCTCTGTCACATGATCTCCTCCTGTGGCTTTCTCTGACTTCTGGCTTCTTCTGCCTACTGTGTATGAGAATTTCAGCCATATGGATTAAGGCCCTGTCTGATTCAATTTTGCCTCAACTAAATAGGATATTTGAAGGTCCTATTCACCAATGAGTTCAGACCCACAATACCATGGATTAAGACTTGAACATGTCCTTTGCTTGGGCAAGCCTGAGGATATATGTATAATTTCCCTCAGAACCACATTGCAAGTCAGGCTACTATGACTTCTTACCTTGAATTCAATAAGAGCTCTCATACAGAACCTGGTACTTCAGGAACTCTACTCCCAATTATTTCTCAACCTAGAGTAGAAAGATTATTCAAAACAAAAACATCAAATCCTTAACTACCACAAAGATCATTATTCATTTGTACTCTACAGTTTATTTTTTAAATTTTCTTCTTCATTTCCTTAATGTCCATGAAAAGTTTTCTTTATATAGTGAAACAAAGAACAGAGATAGATATGATGAGCAGAAATTTCTATGAGTGTTTCCATTGTAAAAATATAAAGTAGCAATAGTAATGAGTTGTACTTTTTTTCTTCTTTCTTTGTCAGTGAGAGAAAGCAAAAATGATGAGTAGAATTAATTCTAAATCAATAGAGTGTTCTCAAGGAAAATAAGCATAGAATAAGATGTCATTGGGAAGGGTGATATACAACACACTTTGTAGTTAGAAAATCTTATTTCAATCTTGACTATAACACTGATTTTAAATAAGTTACATCTTATTTTTTCAGTAAGTAAAATGCACATAATCTTAAATACCCACTGTAATAAGTACAAAAGAAATCATAAATACTTGCCAGAAGGGAAAATTACTTCTCAGTCTTCACGTAAAATAGAGGAAAAACCTGTTTCTATCTCTACAGGTAAAGGAGAATGTTAGAATAAACATTTGAACTCTGTTCTCCTCAAGTAAAATAAAAAATACAAATTAATAAGCCATATTGACTAATGGTTACTGGTCCTGCAAGGTGCAAGTTCTTGCTCTTAGGACTTCCCTTCACACATGCAATTAAAATGCAAACAAACAGACAGCTAACAGACTCTAGTCCTTTGTTATATTAATTGTTTCCAAAGAGTGAAACCACCAAAGAGTCATCCATTCCTTTCTGGATGGATGTCCTCAACTGGGGAGAATGTTCATTCTGCCACAAAGATGCCTAGGAGCCCTAAATTTAGGGGGAAGGGGGAAGGGAGGAGAGTTCGGCTTATCTGACTGCTAATAAAAATAACATGTCAATCCTCATTTGAGAGTGAAGCTTGTATCTTTTTCCTCTGTTTCTGAGAACTCAAAGCACTGTTCATGTTCCAACAAAACTAGTTTCCAATGTTATGATTAATAAGGTTACTGTTAATAGAATTACATGGTAAAATAAGTAAAAATTTTAAAATAGATTAAATTTGAAGGCTATACAGCTTATAGCACAAAGTATATAGGGAGTGGCAATGTGTGTGTGAGAGAGAGATGGAGAGAGAGAGAGTGAGAGAGAGAGAGCAAGAGCACATACAATTCACACTTCTTTCCCTATTTAAATTTACCATAAAAGTTCAGCTAGGACAAATACATTTATCCTCATATTATAGATGTAAAGTAGATAGGTAGAGAATTAGAGAGATAGAGATACAGGTAATGTGTTGGTTTGAATCAGTCTTGTACCCCATAAAAAGCCATGTTCTTTTAATGCCATCTTGTGGGGACAAACTTATTGTGGGTGGGATCTTTTGATTAGGTTGTTTCCATGGAGATGTGACCCTCCCAATTGGGAGTGAGACCTTTTTATTGGATTATTTCCATGGAGATGTGACTCTGCCCATTAGAGGTGGGTCTTGATTAGTTTTCTGGGGTCCTTAAGAGAGCAAAGAGCTGACACAGACCCAGATGCTTGGAGATGCAGACAGAATGATGTTAGGCGATGCTAAGCTAAGAGAAGAAGCCCAGAGTTTGGCCCAGAGAAGCTAAGAGAGGACCCGTAGATTAAGAGAGAAACAAGCAAGGATACACAGGAGCTGAGAGAGAGAAAATAAGACAGAGCTCAGACATTTTGGAGAAAGCAATGGAAACCAGAAACTCACCCCAGGAGAGAACCAGCAGACTCTGGCCATGTGTTAAATTAAGAACCAACAGCATACCTTTAAACATAGAATACAACTCAAACTTAGAAAAAAGTCTTTCAAAATCTAGAATCACCTCCTGTTTTCAGACTCATCTTCAACCATTCTTCTAACTATGCCCTACACTTAGACATTATCTGAATTCATAGAAAATTTTAAATATTTGTCCATTAAACTCCAGACCATCTACCTAGGTGTGTTAATTTGTTTTGTTCATGGAGAGAAACACTCATGCAGTTTACCTCAACTAATGAAAGCATTATTTTGGGGTTGAAATGGGATAAGAAAATAGAGAACCTCAGATTAAAGCCAGAAATGATGGGGAGAAATGGATCAGTTAGGATTGATGGTGTCTGGAGCAGGACTTGAGAAAAGATCTACTGATAACATTTCTCATCAGTGCCACCTCCAATTACTCTGCCTCAATCCACTTCATCCTGCCAATGAGTAACTTGAATTAATTAACATTACTTTAGTGGCCTGACATTAAAACTCAATATTCTCTGTTTCTGCTTCTCTACTTCTTTCCATGAACACCTCATTTCTTATACCATATCTTATAAATCTGACATCAAACACATAAATACATATATATATATTTTTTTTTTTTGGTCAGTGGAGGTGATCCAACTTCTGCTCTGCTAGTGACTATCAACTCCCTCTCTCTCTGTCTCTGTCTTTCTTTCCCCCAGTTTAGGAGAGAAACTCTGAGAGACGAGTTCAGTAATTTCATCTAGAAATAGATCATAATTCTGGTTCAAGGTGTTAAGCTAATGTGTTTATTTCTTCTTTTATCCATATCTATAAAAACGATTGTGGTTTTTTTAAAAAGATTTTACCCTACAATGACAGATAGCTATCTGGACATATACAACACTTCACGACTATTTTTAAAGTCTGAGAGTTGGTGGGTGGGTGGAGGTTTGCAGAGTCTAGCAGATAAAGCTGTAGATAAGAATTCTTACAGAAGGATTGGCTCTGGACCTTTCCAGCAGAACACTGGAAATTTTTTTAATTCAAATAAGGCATTTAGGACAAATGTCACAAATGAGAATTTGGGCCAAAAATAGGCACATTAAAGAGTACTATTCAAAATTGTCAGCTTTTGATCAGCAATGGTGAAAAGAGGAGAAAAAATGAAACAATTACTTCAGATTGTGAGAGAAAATAACTTTCAAATTGGAATTATATAACACCCAAACTGTCAATCAGGTTTAAGCAGAGAATAAGGCTATTTTCAGCCATGTGAGAAGGCAACATTCATGCACATACTTTTGGAACTTTTTTGGTGATGTATTTATCTAGCAAATGAAGAAATACAATTACAACAACAACAAAAAGGAATACACAAAATATGGAATACTTTGATTCTGACCAAAGTGAGCAGAGCCCTAAATTCCAGATGGACAACAGAGCAGCTGAACAAGATCAACAAAAGTGGAAAAGTAAAGAAAGATGAAGAGTTATCTTTGAGTGGGGAAAAAGGTGAATTATAGTTTTTAGTATGCTGAATGTTAAGGAGAAATTAATGAGATAAAAAAGGGAAAGATTGCAAAAAAAAAAAAAAAAAAAAAAAACAGACAAGTAAATAAAACCAGAGAATTCAAAACTCTAGAACAAAGCCAAAAAATATTGTGTGAGACAGCCATGTGGAAAAAGATAGCCAATCAAAACACTGTGATTTTGAACAACCAGTGAGTGGGTGAGTGTGTGTGAATGAATGAGAGTGAGACAGGGACAGACACAGGCACAGGGAGACTGAAAGAAAAAATAAGGGAGACTTCACCATGATCATCTTCCTTTGACTGGCATCACTAATGAGACTTTGGGGTTCTAGATTTTAGAGAAGGAGATGCATTCCTACCGCACAGTTAACACATTAAAACATTTGCATTTCAATATTAATGCCACCAGTATTATTTGGTTTTTAGCTAAAACTAAATTGTTATTCACTGCTTAATTTAAAATTATTGTGGACAGAGTTTGGGAGGTAGAAAGAGGGAAGGCAGAATTAATGAAAGAATGAATAAGAGAACAATTGTCCTAATTTTAAACACTGAGAAATCATGTGAGTCAGCCTATTCCAAATGGAATATGATATGGAGATTTAGTTTGCAGATGCCAAGTGAAAAGGTGAGAATAGTGATTGTATTAGAATGCTCTAGATAAACAGAACAGACAGCTTTGGTAGAGGAATTGGCTCATGCCACTATAGGAATTGGTAAATCTCTATTCTGTAAAGCAGACTGTAAGCTGGAAATGTCAAAAAAATGATGATTCTGAAATTTGGCACATCCAAAATCCATAGGGCAGGCCACATACTGGTAACTCTAATGAAGATGTAGTAGTATTCCCCAGGAGAATCTGGCTGGCTGAAATAGAGGTCAGAATTCTTCCTGACTGCTAAAATTCTCAGTTCTTGCTTTAAGACCTCCAACTGATGGAATAAGCTAACTGCTCTTATAGCGAAGGGCAACCTCTTTTTTTTTCAATTATAGATGCAATCAGCTATAGATGCAATCAACTCAGTAATGATGTAAATATATCTAAAAAATACCCTCACCATAACAAGTAGGCCAATGCTTGCTTAACCAAACTGGACAACATAACGTAGCCAAGTTGACACATGATATTAACCACCCCAGTGATGGAACATCAGTGAAAGAAGTCTGGGAATGAAGATTGGGGATGAGTGGTTCATAAGGTAAACTCTTGCTCACCATCACAGGAAGTTGTTAATATCTAATTTGATACATTAAATAATAGCTGCAACATCCCTATAATTTAGAGAAATGGGACATAAAATTTGAAAGTTTAAAAGTGCTTGCCTATGATGAATAGAGTTAAGTAAGAGAAATTTGATACAGGAGACTGCTTTTGATCTATACAATTTGCACTGTATAGTTTTGTAAAAACTTTAAAATATTTACAAAATAATATGGTCTTGTTTATTATTTTATTGCCTTGTATTATTGAAGTTCTTGTATATTTCAGCCCCACATTTTGCATTAGAGTACAAGACAGACAAGTATGTCATCATCAAATTTACATTATATTGGAGAACACTGAAAATAGAAAGGAAAAATCAATAAATGTGATTAGAGCTAAAAAGGAAACATGCTGCAACTGGACAATAATAATAGGGCAAGAGGTTCAGGAAAAACCCTTTAAGCTGCAGGTATTAAAAATAATACATGAAAGATTATTAAGACTTAGAATAAAAGAACCAAGAAATAATTTTCATTTCAAAGGAACAGAAAGGCCTAATGTAAAGGAACATGTCATTTTCTAGTGATTTTCAGTGACCTTCACAAGGGGGAGGTCATAACCAGAAGCTTGCCCAGATATAAGTATGTGATAAGCTTGTGCACCATATTGGAGAGTTTGAGAATAGTTGGGGCTAGCAAAGAGTGGGAAGATTATAAATATTTTATATATTTGGAGGTAGGGACCAAAAAACTTTTGGATCAATTAGATTAGTGGTAAAAAAGTAAAATATGGAATCCTCCTAGATTTGTGTCTTTGCTGACTATGGAGATAGTGGTGTCATCATTCACAGTGCTGGGAGAGAACTTAACAGAGAGAGAAGAAACACAATAGGTAGAGAAGGTATAAACAGGCAAGCTTCCTTAGTGTGTTATGTCCATATGGCTAAGGGAAATCAAAGCAGCATGATAATAAGCAGTGTAATATATTTTAGGGCTTATGAGAAATTTGGGGCTGAGTATGTAATTGCAGGCTTTACAGCATATTGGATCTATAGAATAGAAGTTATGATGTTATCACCCAGGAGAAGAAGGTAGTTAGTGACTAGTCTCTGGAACCAAGCCTTGAGGGACTACATAAAGGCCTGTTAGCATCAATTGATGTGTCAATTTAAGTAATAGTAAGTTCCACAACTTACATACTTAAATGAAAGTTAATTGACTGTCTTGAAAAGAGGTGCTTTTACATGATTACTTTAGTGAGTAAAATGGGGGGGGGGTGTATAAACTATTTTAATTCCTTTTATCTTAAATATTTAATAACATGGTAACTCTGGTCTGGCTATTTTCTGATATTTTAATGATGTGAATGAGATACATTTGGCAATACTGTGTGGCCTTGTGGCCATCCAGGCAATTGCAGGTCCAATCTCAATAAATATTGTGTGTGAGACAACCATGACTAGTGGGGCCTGAGGTGAACAGACAGTTTTACAGCTCAGTGGAAGAAAAAATGACAGCAGTAAAAGTATAATATCCTGAAACTTGCATTCAACATGGCCTCCCCTGTTACTGCCTTGAGGAAGAATAATTGGTGACTATTATCAATCTTGAAATGATGACCTAACTTAGTGACACAAATAAGCATGGAGGTGTATGAGATTATTTTAAGTAAATATGTAACATGCTTTATCACAAAATAATAATAAGAGTTATGATAAAAGTTTGTAAATGTTTTTCAGACAATGGTAAACTAAACTGAAAGTATTCAATTGGTTTTAAATTGAATATAAGATATTGAGGTTAAGTAAATCTGAAGTAAACAGTCATAAATTTCCTGAATATCCTTATTGTACTGATCATTGACTTTGTACTAAACAACTTATATGTGCCAATTTATAACATAAGTTTATTCTATGTTCAAATTTACTCTTCCTTATCTCCACTGCCATCCTTTTGGGATTTGTAAAGAATCTTAATTAAAGAGTTTGCTTATTTATTTATTGGGGGATTTTTTTTTTTTGGCTATTTTTGTAACTAATTGAAAAACAAGTTGTTAATTCTCAGAGTACACCAAAACTTAGAAATTAAATCGAGCTCTGACATATTCTGTTGTAGCATGTATACTCTTCAACTGATTATGTAAAATTCAGAGTTCATGGGAAAAAAAACAGCATGACATGAAAATATAAGTAAAATGAATGTAATGTTAAAATTCATGAAGCTAGAAATAATACAAATAAATTTTACAAGGCGAGTAGAAATTTATCAGGGGAAATGAAATGTTTAAATTAAACAACAATTCTCTCAACATTTACTTTCAGTTTTGTTTTTTATTTACTATGAAAGGCAGAAGTAAAAATGATATGCTTTTCTTCTCTAGGTACTAAACATTTACCAAGCATAGTTTTATGTCACTTTCTTGCAAATTTAAAAATGGCAATAAAAAGTAAGAAAATACATTTGTAAATAATAGGTCAAACTGCTGACAGTTTTAGCAGTCACACCTCAGGAAATCTCAGGAAACCTATTAAGCTAAAAGGTAGTCTAACTCTTCCCTCAGCTTGTCATCTCCCTCACCTTTCCCAGCTCACCACTACACACACACAAAACTAAGGTCTTTCCTTTGTTTGACACAAATCCTTTTCTTTCCCTAAATTCCAAAATAAATATAAATGCCCTTGAGTGTAATTTTTTACACTTATTCTTCTGACTATAGCTTCCTAGGATAGCTTCCAAAGCTCACTTTTTCAGGAAGATGGATCAAATTAGAAAAAGATTCTCCCAGATAAGGTCATCTTTGATAAAGAAATGCGCTGCTTATATCTCATCTTTTCTGGCCAATTATCCCAAGAGGAAGCAGTTTCTTTCCGAAATAAATCATTTCTGAGATATTATTGGAAAAAATTACATGGGCATTTTAGGCTATGGTGCATTTGATATTTTCTAGTGACATTCATAATTATTTAATCAATGCTGTACTCTTTAGCATTAACCCATTTTACTGTTTTTATTATCCACCATTCATAAACTGAATTTTAGTCATGCATACACACTTAACTTACATCACATTCTATTTACCATTCAGCAGACTTTAGAATAACAATCACTCAAGTAAAATGTTATAAGATGATGAACTTTCAACCACAATATACATAAGACATACTCTCAAGTTTCAGACAGAATGATTTCAGTAATGGCTATCCCACCACCTCATCAAGGATTTTGGAACATATCTCTGAGCCAAAGATATATGTATTTTTTTTTTTAATCTTCAGCGTAAATCTGTAAAACTATGATTTTCCAAATATCTGGTAAGTTGGATTTCTCTTACACAGAAGAGCATTTTGTTCAATTATTTAATGTTTCCATGTGAACAATCCCAGTCTACCCCAAATAATTTATTCTTATGTGTCACAGTCACATATCTATTTTCTGGATAAATTATGTTTGCTACTACCACAATATTTTTATAGGAAAATTGATTTTTGCATTTTGGAAGACAATTGCACGTGAAATTAATTATGTATTAATTACCCTTTGACAGGTTAACTCCTAATTAACTTGTTTTGGATTTTAAGGGCATTAAAATATGTAAGCTCCTCACCCCATTAACATTACTCTTTAGTGCCATTCATATTTATTTAAAAATTAAAGTAAGAAACAAGTATGTTTAAAGGATATGGGGTTAAGGGTATATAATTCAAACTTGTTAATCAAGTACTCACAATCTCTATTTGTTTTTTTCTTCAATGATAAAGGGCTGTATTTCCTTGGCTGTAACAATGTGATACAATGGGAAGATGGAGTGAATCATAATGCTATGTCCTATGAATAGTTCACTAATCAAATTCCAGCCTCCATTTACTCTTGAAATTGTGGTTCTCTGAATTAGATTAAAGGTAACATTTTAAAAATAAGATTTTAATTTTTCAAATTAATTTTTATGTGCTCTTATTTTAGGAACCTGCAATAAAAAATGTTGAACCATAAATATCAAAAAGAGTTCATTGTAGCTTCTCTTACCACTACTGTTACTATGATATATTAAGTTGTTTGAAAGCCTATCGGAATTTAACCTAAAATTAAAGGACTTAAAGTCAATAGTTGTTTAGAGATCATAACTCTAACTTGCTAGCCAGTATGTGAATTTCCCTAGATGCCATGGATAAGTGACAGAACAGCTTCTGGAATCTTTTCTTAATGACATAGCTAATGCATTTTTAAAAAATCTAACAAAGAGACTCAGTGCAGCTTTGAGTGATGTTTTCAGGAGCAGCTACAGCCAAGAGGGACACTTTGAAGAAAGCACAGGAGCTGCAGATGAGAGACAGTTTGAAGATGGCTGTTGAAAGCAGACTCTTGCTCCAGAGAAGCTAAGAGAGGACAAATACCCCAAGTGCAACTAAGAGTGACATTTTTGAGGAACTGCAGCCTAGAGAGGAACGTCCTGGGAGAAAGCCATTTTGAAACCAGAACTTTGGAGCAGACGCCAGCCACGTGACTTCCCAGCTAACAGAGGTTTGCCGGACGCCATTGGACATCCTCCAGTGAAGTTACTCCTCCAGGAAAGTAGGTAGAAAGCCAGGAACTGCGTAGACTGGACACCACAGAGCAATCTGTCTTTGGGCATACTTCATACAACACTCATGAAAACGTGGAACTGCTGAGATCAGCGAAATCTATAGACTGAGACCAGACACCAGAGACTCTGAGAGCAGCCAGCCCAGCAGAGAGGAGACAGACATAGAAAAAAAAACAACACGAAAAACTCCAAAATAAAAGCAGAGGATTTTTCGAGTTCTGGTGAACACAGAAAGGGGAAGGGCGGAGATCAGGCCTTGAGGCGCATATGCAAATCCCGAAGCAAAGCTGATCTCTCTGCCCTGTGCACCTTTCCTTAATGGCCCTGGTTGCTTTGTCTATTAGCATTTCAATAACCCATTAGATCTCTGAGGAGGGCCGTTTTTTTTTTTTGTTGTTTTTTTTTTTTTAAATCCTTTTTGCTTTTTCTAAAACAATTACTCTAAGAAGCTCAATACAGAAAGCTTCAAAGAATTGAAATTTGGGCACGTCAAGTCAAGAGCAGAACTAAGAGAGCTCTGAGACAAAAGGCAATATTCCAGTGGCTGAGAAAATTCACTAAACAACACAACTTCCCAAGAAAAGGGGGGTGTCCGCTCACAGCCACCATCCTGGTGGACAGGAAACACTCCTGCCCATCGCCAGCCCCATAGCCCAGAGCTGCCCCAGACAACCCAGTGTGACGGAAGTGCTTCAAATAACAGGCACACACCACAAAACTGGGCGTGGACATTAGCCTTCCCTGCAACCTCAGCTGAAGGTCCCAGAGCTGGGAAGGTGGAGCAGTGTGAATTAACAAAGCCCCATTCAGCCATCATTTGAGCAGACTGGGAGCCTCCCTACACAGCCCAGCAGCCCAGAACTGCCCTGGGGGGATGGCACTCACCTGTGACATAGCACAGTCATCCCTCAACAGAGGACCCGGGGTGCACAGCCTGGAAGAGGGGCCCACTTGCAAGTCTCAGGAGCCATACGCCAATACCAAAGACTTGTGGGTCAGTGGCAGAGACAAACTGTGGCAGGACTGAACTGAAGGATTAGACTATTGCAGCAGCTTTAAAACTCTAGGATCATCAGGGAGATTTGATTGTTAGGGCCACCCCCCCTCCCCGACTGCCCAGAAACACGCCCCACATACAGGGCAGGCAACACCAACTACACACGCAAGCTTGGTACACCAATTGGGCCCCACAAGACTCACTCCCCCACTCACCAAAAAGGCTAAGCAGGGGAGATCTGGCTTGTGGAGAACAGGTGGCTCGTGGACGCCACCTGCTGGTTAGTTAGAGAAAGTGTACTCCACGAAGCTGTAGATCTGATAAATTAGAGATAAGGACTTCAACTGGTCTACAAACCCTAAAAGAACCCTATCAAGTTCAGCAAATGCCACGAGGCCAAAAACAACAGAAAATTATAAAGCATATGAAAAAACCAGACGATATGGATAACCCAAGCCCAAGCACCCAAATCAAAAGACCAGAAGAGACACACCACCTAGAGCAGCTACTCAAAGAACTAAAGATGAACAATGAGACCCTAGTACGGGATATGAAGGAAATCAAGAAGACCCTAGAAGAGCATAAAGAAGACATTGCAAGACTAAATAAAAAAATGGATGATCTTATGGAAATTAAAGAAACTGTTGACCAAATTAAAAAGATTCTGGACACTCATAGTACAAGACTAGAGGAAGTTGAACAACGAATCAGTGACCTGGAAGATGACAGAATGGAAAATGAAAGCATAAAAGAAAGAATGGGGAAAAAAATTGAAAAACTCGAAATGGACCTCAGGGATATGATAGATAATATGAAACGTCCGAATATAAGACTCATTGGTGTCCCAGAAGGGGAAGAAAAGGGTAAAGGTCTAGGAAGAGTATTCAAAGAAATTGTTGGGGAAAACTTCCCAAATCTTCTAAACAACATAAATACACAAATCATAAATGCTCAGCGAACTCCAAATAGAATAAATCCAAAAAAACCCACTCCGAGACATATACTGATCACACTGTCAAACATAGAAGAGAAGGAGCAAGTTCTGAAAGCAGCAAGAGAAAAGCAATTCACCACATACAAAGGAAACAGCATAAGCCTAAGTAGTGACTACTCAGCAGCCACCATGGAGGCAAGAAGGCAGTGGCACGATATATTTAAAATTCTGAGTGAGAGGAATTTCCAGCCAAGAATACTTTAGCCAGCAAAGCTCTCCTTCAAATTTGAGGGAGAGCTTAAATTTTTCACAGACAAAGAAATGCTGAGAGAATTTGCTAACAAGAGACCTGCCCTACTGGAGATACTAAAGGGAGCCCTACAGACAGAGAAACAAAGACAGGACAGAGAGACCTGGAGAAAGGTTCAGTACTAAAGAGATTCAGTATGGGTACAATAAAGGATATTAATAGAGAGAGGGAAAGATATGGCAAACATAATCCAAAGGATAAGATGGCCGATTCAAGAAATGCCTTCACGGTTTTAACGTTGAATGTAAATGGATTAAACTCCCCAATTAAAAGATATAGATTCGCAGAATGGATCAAAAAAAATGAACCATCAATATGTTGCATACAAGAGACTCATCTTAGACACAGGGACACAAAGAAACTGAAAGTGAAAGGATGGAAAAAAATATTTCATGCAAGCTACAGCCAAAAGAAAGCAGGTGTAGCAATATTAATCTCAGATAAAATAGACTTCAAATGCAGGGATGTTTTGAGAGACAAAGAAGGCCACTACATACTAATAAAAGGGGCAATTCAGCAAGAAGAAATAACAATCGTAAATGTCTATGCACCCAATCAAGGTGCCACAAAATACATGAGAGAAACATTGGCAAAACTAAAGGAAGCAATTGATGTTTCCACAATAATTGTGGGAGACTTCAACACATCACTCTCTCCTATAGATAGATCAACCAGACAGAAGACCAATAAGGAAATTGAAAACCTAAACAATCTGATAAATGAATTAGATTTAACAGACATCTACAGGACATTACATCCCAAATCACCAGGATACACATACTTTTCTAGTGCTCACGGAACTTTCTCCAGAATAGATCATATGCTGGGACATAAAACAAGCCTCAATAAATTTAAAAAGATTGAAATTATTCAAAGCACATTCTCTGACCACAATGGAATATAATTAGAAGTCAATAACCATCAGAGACTTAGAAAATTCACAAATACCTGGAGGTTAAACAACACACTCCTAAACAATCAGTGGGTTAAAGAAGAAATAGCAAGAGAAATTGCTAAATATATAGAGACGAATGAAAATGAGAACACAACATACCAAAACCTATGGGATGCAGCAAAAGCAGTGCTAAGGGGGAAATTTATAGCACTAAACGCATATATTAAAAAGGAAGAAAGAGCCAAAATCAAAGAACTAATGGATCAACTGAAGAAGCTAGAAAATGAACAGCAAACCAATCCTAAACCAAGTACAAGAAAAGAAATAACAAGGATTAAAGCAGAAATAAATGACATAGAGAACAAAAAAACAATAGAAAGGATAAATATCACCAAAAGTTGGTTCTTTGAGAAGATCAACAAGATTGACAAGCCCCTAGCTAGACTGACAAAATCAAAAAGAGAGAAGACCCATATAAACAAAATAATGAATGAAAAAGGTAACATAACTGCAGATCCTGAAGAAATTAAAAAAATTATAAGAGGATATTATGAACAACTGTATGGCAACAAACTGGATAATGTAGAAGAAATGGACAATTTCCTGGAAACATATGAACAACCTAGACTGACCAGAGAAGAAATAGAAGACCTCAACCAACCCATCACAAGCAAAGAGATCCAATCAGTCATCAAAAAGCTTCCCACAAATAAATGCCCAGGGCCAGATGGCTTCACAGGGGAATTCTACCAAACTTTCCAGAAAGAACTGACACCAATCTTACTCAAACTCTTTCAAAACATTGAAAAAAATGGAACACTACCTAACTCATTTTATGAAGCTAACATCAATCTAATACCAAAACCAGGCAAAGATGCTACAAAAAAGGAAAACTACCGGCCAATCTCCCTAATGAATATAGATGCAAAAATCCTCAACAAAATACTTGCAAATCGAATCCAAAGACACATTAAAAAAATCATACACCATGACCAAGTGGGGTTCATTCCAGGCATGCAAGGATGGTTCAACATAAGAAAAACAATCAATGTATTACAACACATTAAAAACTCGAAAGGGAAAAATCAATTGATCATCTCAATAGATGCTGAAAAAGCATTTGACAAAATCCAACATCCCTTTTTGATAAAAACACTTCAAAAGGTAGGAATTGAAGGAAACTTCCTCAACATGATAAAGAGCATATATGAAAAACCCACAGCCAGCATAGTACTCAATGGTGAGAGACTGAAAGCCTTCCCTCTAAGATCAGGAACAAGACAAGGACGCCCGCTGTCACCACTGTTATTCAACATTGTGCTGGAAGTGCTAGCCAGGGCAATCCGGCAAGACAAAGAAATAAAAGGCATCCAAATTGGAAAAGAAGAAGTAAAACTGTCATTGTTTGCAGATGATATGATCTTATATCTAGAAAACCCTGAGAAATCGACGATAGACCTACTAGAGCTAATAAACAAATTTAGCAAAGTAGCAGGATACAAGATTAATGCACATAAGTCAGTAATGTTTCTATATGCTAGAAATGAACAAACTGAAGAGACACTCAAGAAAAAGATACCATTTTCAATAGCACCTAAAAAAATCAAGTACCTAGGAATAAACTTAACCAAAGATGTAAAAGACCTATACAAAGAAAACTACATAACTCTACTAAAAGAAATAGAAGGGGACCTTAAAAGATGGAAAAATATTCCATGTTCATGGATAGGAAGGCTAAATGTCATTAAGATGTCAATTCTACCCAAACTCATCTACAGATTCAATGCAATCCCAATCAAAATTCCAACAACCTACTTTGCAGACTTGGAAAAGCTAGTTATCAAATTTATTTGGAAAGGGAAGATGCCTCGAATTGCTAAAGACACTCTAAAAAAGAAAAACGAAGTGGGAGGACTTACACTCCCTGACTTTGAAGCTTATTATAAAGCCACAGTTGCCAAAACAGCATGGTACTGGCACAAAGATAGAAATATAGATCAATGGAATCGAATTGAGAATTCAGAGATAGACCCTCAGATCTATGGCCGACTGATCTTTGATAAGGCCCCCAAAGTCACCGAACTGAGCCATAATGGTCTTTTCAACAAATGGGGCTGGGAGAGTTGGATATCCATATCCAAAAGAATGAAAGAGGACCCCTACCTCACCCCCTACACAAAAATTAACTCAAAATGGACCAAAGATCTCAATATAAAAGAAAGTACCATAAAACTCCTAGAAGATAATGTAGGAAAACATCTTCAAGACCTTGTATTAGGAGGCCACTTCCTAGACTTTACACCCAAAGCACAAGCAACAAAAGAGAAAATAGATAAATGGGAACTCCTCAAGCTTAGAAGTTTCTGCACCTCAAAGGAATTTCTCAAAAAGGTAAAGAGGCAGCCAACTCAATGGGAAAAAATTTTTGGAAACCATGTATCTGACAAAAGACTGATATCTTGCATATGCAAAGAAATCCTACAACTCAATGACAATAGTACAGACAGCCCAATTATAAAATGGGCAAAAGATATGAAAAGACAGTTCTCTGAAGAGGAAATACAAATGGCCAAGAAACACATGAAAAAATGTTCAGCTTCACTAGCTATTAGAGAGATGCAAATTAAGACCACAATGAGATACCATCTAACACCGGTTAGAATGGCTGCCATTAAACAAACAGGAAACTACAAATGCTGGAGGGGATGTGGAGAAATTGGAACTCTTATTCATTGTTGGTGGGACTGTATAATGGTTCAGCCACTCTGGAAGTCAGTCTGGCAGTTCCTTAGAAAACTAGATATAGAGCTACCATTCGATCCAGCGATTGCACTTCTCGGTATATACCCGGAAGATCGGAAAGCAGTGACACGGACAGATATCTGCACGCCAATGTTCATAGCAGCATTATTCACAATTGCCAAGAGATGGAAACAACCCAAATGTCCTTCAACAGATGAGTGGATAAATAAAATGTGGTATATACACACGATGGAATACTACGCGGCAGTAAGAAGGAACGATCTGGTGAAACATATGACAACATGGATGAACCTTGAAGACATAATGCTGAGCGAAATAAGCCAGGCACAAAAAGAGAAATATTATATGTTACCACTAATGTGAACTTTGAAAAATGTAAAAACAAATGGTTTATAATGTAGAATGTAGGGGAACTAGCAGTAGAGAGCAATTAAGGAAGGGGGAACAATAATCCAAGAAGAACAGATAAGCTATTTAACGTTCTGGGGATGCCCAGAAATGACTATGGTCTGTTAATTTCTGATGGATGTAGTAGGAACAAGTTCACTGAAATGTTGCTATATTATGTAACTTTCTTGGGGTAAAGTAGGAACATGTTGGAAGTTAAGCAGTTATCTTAGGTTAGTTGTCTTTTCCTTACTCCCTTGTTATGGTCTCTTTGAAATGTTCTTTTATTGTATGTTTGTTTTCTTTTTAACTTTTTTTTTCATACAGTTGATTTAAAAAAGAAGGGAAAGTTAAAAAAAAAAAAGAAAAAGAAAAAAGACAAACAAGGAAAAAAAAAAAAAAAGATGTAGTGCCCCCTTGAGGAGCCTGTGGAGAATGCAGGGGTATTTGCCTACCCCACCTTCATGGTTGCTAACATGACCACAGACATAGGGGACTGGTGGTTTGATGGGTTGAGCCCTCTACCATAAGTTTTACCCTTGGGAAGACGGTTGCTGCAAAGGAGAGGCTAGGCCTCCCTGTATTTGTGCCTAAGAGTCTCTTCCTGAATGCCTCTTTGTTGCTCAGATGTGGCCCTCTCTCTCTGGCTAAGCCAACTTGAAAGGTGAAATCACTGCCCTCCCCCCTACGTGGGATCAGACACCCAGGGAAGTGAATCTCCCTGGCAACGTGGAATATGACTCCCGGGGAGGAATGTAGACCCGGCATCGTGGGATGGAGAACATCTTCTTGACCAAAAGGGGGATGTGAAAGGAAATGAAATAAGCTTCAGTGGCAGAGAGATTCCAAAACGAGCCGAGAGATCACTCTGGTGGGCACTCTTACGCACACTTTAGACAACCTTTTTTAAGTTCTAAAGAATTGGGGTAGCTGGTGGTGGATACCTGAAACTATTAAACTACAACCCAGAACCCATGAATCTCGAAGACAGTTGTATAAAAATGTAGCTTATGAGGGGTGACAGTGAGATTGGGAATGCCATAAGGACCAAACTCCACTTTGTCTAGTTTATGGATGGATGTGTAGATAAGTAGGGGAAGCAAACAAACAGACAAAGGTACCCAGTGTTCTTTTTTACTTCAATTGCTGTTTTTCACTCTAATTATTATTCTTGTTATTTTTGTGTGTGTGCTAATGAAGGTGTCAGGGATTGATTTAGGTGATGAATGTACAACTATGTAATGGTACTGTAAACAATCGAAAGTACAATTTGTTTTGTATGACTGCGTGGTATGTGAATATATCTCAATAAAATGATGATTAAAAAAAAAATCTAACAAAGAAAAACAGTCTTATATAAAATTAATTTTTAATAATTTTATCTAATCTAATTTTGCCCTCATGAGACACAATAAATGCATTTAATGACATTTCCCAATAAAATATTTTAGCTGCTTAATAGTAACTATTTTGTTCCACCCTCAAAATTGGGTACCAATCTATTACATCACTAAATCCAAATATACATATGAATAGCACTTTATTTATGTAAAATTAAGTGTCTCTGGGGAAACTACAAACAGTGAATTGAGGTTAAGCCAAGTTGTTTTTAAATGAGAAACAGATAAAAATTCTAGACAAATAGTTCTTTTATGGAATACTGCTTGCCACTGGGTATTATAAAAAACATTTTTGTTGTTGCCTATAAAATATGCTATCAAGAGAATTCAAAATTTAGTAGGAAAAAAAAAAACTAGTGAGGCAGAGGACATAATGAAAAATTAATCAACTGAAATGTAATAAAATGAGGAGTTCTGGTTCATCCAATAGTCTGTTTCATTGAATTAAATCCACATTGAGTCTTTTACACATTTGGACTGATTTGAACAACTTAATGGTAAAGACAGTAGAGAAATCCAGGCAACAGGAAATCTGATTGCATTTGTCCCAGAGCAATTTGCACCTAGAGCTAGGAAGTAAAAAGTTCTGGACTTTTCCCAAAGTGCTCTGGACTTTTCTGCTGCTATGTTGATGACCCAATTAGGTGAGACATCACAGAAGTGTAACAACATGCTATATCACCCACACTGATTTGACCAGAGTCAACTGAAGAAGTAATGGGTCAATTGTTCCTATAGTATCTTTCAAATCCAAAGACAGTTCAACCTTTTAAATAAAAGCAAAAATATCCCACTGTGTGGCCTCATTCTTTATCATATATACTACTCATCATCTCCTTCTTTACTTGTATTTTTCCTCATTACAGAGTAATTATTCAGTTTGAATTTTTTTCCAAACCTGAGTTCCCCCATGAATCTATAGTCTTATCAAAAATATATACTAGGATTTCTGATTGACCAAAATGGCAATATAAGATGCTTCTGGGGCTGTTCCCAGAAACTTTTTGAACCACCAGCAAAAACTGGCAGAGCCATTTTCCTCAAATTCCAGAAGACAGTTAAAGGATTGTAGTAACTGGGAAAGTGCCAAATCAAGAAAAATCAGCTTGCAAAATGGTAGGCAAGGCTTGTGGTGCCCTTGCCAGCCTCAGACCTTCTCCCTCTTGGCACAGTGTAGACCCAGTCTGTGCTCCCATTGTGGGTCCCTGGCCTTATTCCAGGGGAGAAAAATAACCTCTATGCACATTCCAGGGTGCCTGTATGTCAGTGCCAATCTATCAGGTGGAAGCCTGAAATACCAATCCAGGAAACTTACCTGAGGATCATCTCCAAGAATTTGTCCAAAAGGCTGAGAATCAGCTTATAGACAGCTAGAGTTGTGTAAGAAATAATTAAGTAAAAGTGACCTGGGGCAAAGGTTTATCTGAATTTTCATGCAATACAGTACCCAGGAGGGAGTGAAAGTCAATTTCAGATGGGATATTTGAATTCTTGTAAATAGGGGAATTCCTAAGGCCACAAGCAAGCATAAGCCCAGAACAAGAAGTAAGCTCCAATCCATGCAAGCTCAGATAAGACAGAGAGGACCCTGCACTTTCCATTCATCTTATGCTGATCTTCTTGATAGAAGGGATAAGTTCTGAAGGAGACCACCAGCCAAATCAAAGCCAATTTGCAAAAACTATGAAAGGTACTTTTTGCCTTAGTTTGTTTTTGTTAGCTACTAACACTCATATCAATTTGTCATATCACTAGCTGGATACTAACTTAAGGAACAGACAGCTCAGGAAGTAATTCCCAGAGCTAACACTTTAAAATATTAAAATGTATAGTATACAACCAAAGACTACAAGACCAAGAAACAGAAAATGAAGCACCATCTAAAAAATCAAGATATGATCCCATAAACAATGAATGAAGCGGACCAGATTTGAAATATACTGGACAAAGACTTAAAGAAAATTATCCTCAATATGTTCAAGGAGATAAAGGAAAACATGGAGAAAGAATGAATGGATATGAGCAAAACAGCAAATGAACAATATGAGAATCTCAATAAAGAGGTAGAAATTTTGAAATGGAACCAAGCAAAACTACCGGAGATGAAGTCCACAATAACTAAAATGAAAATTCCCTAGAGGATTTCAACAGCAGATTAGAGTTGGTAGAAGAAAGCATTAGTGATCTCAAAGACAAAAAAAAATTGAAATGATACAGGCTGATGAACAAAAATAAAAAAAAAAAAATAAAAAAACGAAACAGAGTAACAGAGACCTGTGGGATACCATCAAGCATACCAATATATATGCATTATAGGATTCCCAGAAAGAGCTGAAAATGGAAAAAGGAAGAAGGACTATTGAAAGAAATAATGGCAAAAAACTTTACAAATTTAATGGAAGACAAATATACATACTCAGTATGCCCAATGAAATCCAAACAAGACAAATTCAAGAGAACCATGCTCAGATACATAGTAATTAAACTTCTTGCCAAGGACAAGAAGAGAATTCTGAAAGCTGCAAAAGAAAACAATGAGCTATGTACAAGGGAATCCCAATAAGATTAAGTGCCAATTTCTCATCAGAAATCATGGAAGCAAGGAGGAAGTGGAGAGAAATACTTGAAGTGCTCAAAGAAAACAAGTGTCAACCAGGAATTTATAGCTGGTGAGAATTTCAAAAATGTGGGAAAAATGAAGACATTCCCAATTAAACAAAAACTGAAAGACTTCCTCACTTCTAGACCTGCCCCACAAACAATGCAAAAGGGAGGTCTTCACACTGAAAGAAAAGGACACTGCTTGATGGATCAAAGTGGCATAAAGAAATAAAGACATCCAGTAAAGATAACCATATAAGTAATCATAAATGCCAGTACTATTGTATTCTATTGTAATTTTTTATATGTAACTCCAGCTTTTGATTCTTATAGATTCTAAAATGTAAATGCATATAAAGTAAGGATAATTCTATGGTTTGGAGCACACAATGTATAAACATATAATTTGCAACAAGTACAACAAAAAGCTGGGGAGATAGAGGCTATAGGAAAAATGAATGAACAAGAGACAAAAGAAAAAATAGATAAATGGGAACTCATCAAAATTAAAAACTTTTGTACATCAAAGAACTTCATCATGAAAGTAAAAACACAACTTACAGAATGGGACAAAACATTTGAAAATCACATATCCAATAAAGGTTTAATACTAAGAAAATATACAGAAAGCTTGAACCTCCAAAACAAAAAGGCAAGCAACCCAATTGACAAAATGAGCAAAATACTAGAACAGACTGCTCAAAGGAAGGTACAAAAAGCTCATGAAAAGAGGCTCAACCTCATTAACCATTAGGGCAATGCAACTAAAAACCATGAGATACAATTTCACACCATTAGAATGGCTATTATTAAAAATAACTGAAAATTACAAGTGTTGTAGTGGATGTGAAGGAAAAAGAACTCTTGCTCATTGTTGTGTGGGAATGTAAACGGGTATAGCCACTGTGAAACACATTTTGGTAGTTCCTCAGAAAGTTACATATAGCATTACCATATTCCTGGCCATCCCAATTCTAGGTATACATCCAAAAGAATTGAAAGCAGGGGGTCAAAGTGATATTTTCACATTGATGTTCAAAACAGAATTATTTAAAATCATCAAAAGATGACAGCAACCCTCATGCCCACCAAACAATGGAAAGATAAGTAAAAGGTAGTACATATATACTGTTTTAGTTTTCTAGGATGCTGAAAGCAACAACATGAATAAATTCAGCTTAAGCAATGGGAGTATATTTACTTCTGATTAGAGTCTGGGAAAATGTCCAAATTAAGGCAATATCAAGGTGCCTTCCCAAAGACTGCTTGCCAGCAATCCTTGGCTCCTCTGCTGGTCTTTCCTTCTCTTCCAGGTTTCACCGAATTCAGCTTCTTGCTTCCATGGCATTCTTTCTCTTTCCATGTATTCATTACATTTATAAAGGATTCCAGTAACAGGATTAAGACCCATCCTGAATGACGTGGGCCACACCTTAACTGAAGTAGCCCCATCAAAAGACCCTAGTTACAATAGGTTAACACCCTCAGAATTGAATTAGATTTAAGAACATGCTTTTCTAGGGTACATACAGTTCCAAACCACCACACTCCACCCTGTGGACCCCAAAAGGACATGTTCTTTCTGTATCTAACATACATTTATTCCATCACAATATCCCAAAATACTTAAGTCATTTCAGAAACAATCCTTAATACAAATTCTCATCAATATCCAATAAAGGTGTGGTCTGTTACGGAGCACAATTCTCCTCTGTCTGTAGACCTATGAAACCTAGAGAACAGATTATCTGCTTCCAATATATAAAAGATGGACAGGCATGGGATAAACATTCTCATTGTCATAGGGAGAAATTGGAAGGAAAACAGGGGTTCATGGAGCCCAAACAACTTTGAAACTCTGCAGGTCATACTCCATTAGATTTCAAGGTCTGAGAGTCATCTATGAAATGATGTTTTGTCCTCCTGGACTGATGGAGTAGCAGCATCAACCTTTCCAAGTGCTTGTGCAGCAGCCATGCTCTCCCTTAATACTGGGCTGAAGGTTTCAACCTCTCCAACCATCAGAATGACAGCTATGCTATGGGCTCCACCCTTGTCAAGCACCAGGGTGGCGCCAGACTCTCCGCAATACTCTAGGTATCTGAGAATACTGAAGTGGCATTATGCTTCCTGAACAATGGGGCAGAAGGCCCAGCCTCTCCAGATGCTGGGGTATACTTACCCTTTCTTCTTTCCAGACTTCAGCTTCCATGATCCTGCCTTTAAAATGATTTTTCCTTCAACTGCCCCTTTTCTATCCTTTTTTCAGTCCAAGTGGTCAGTGTTTCCTTTCATACAAATCTTGCATAAAGTTTGTCAGTTTTGCCTGTAGTACACAGGGGTCAAATCCATCAGTGTAGGACTTTCCACAGATCCTTCCTGGAAAACACCTCCAATCCTGACTTGCACTGAAATAGCTGGCTTCATCCATCAGTTAAACCCTCACATGAAGCACTATTCTCTGGAGACTTGCTTTTGGGAAACTCAGATTTTTCAAAGTCATCAATTTCTGGTCTCTTTGCACCCAGGAGTTCAGTACCCAGCTCTTCAAAGCAATCTAGGCTTTCTCCATCAAGCACCTCATAATTATTCCAGCTTCTACCCATTACCCAATTCCAAAGCCATTTCCACATTTTTGGTATTTGCAATAGAAAAACCCTACTCTCCTGATATCAAAATGTTTTCTTTTGCTACGCTGCTGAAAGAAGATACCACGAAATGTTTCAGCTTAAGCAATGAGAATTTACTCACTTCTGGCTAGAGTCCAAGAAAATCAAGGCATCCTTAGGTGATGTTTTCTTCCTTAAGACTGACTTCCAGCAATCCTTGGCTCCTCTGCCAGATGGCAAGACACATGGTGGTGTCTGCTGGTCTCTTCCTTCTCTTCTGGGTTTCATTGATTTCAACTTCTTGCTTCCACAGCTTTCTCTCTCTCTCTCTCTCTCTGTATTCATTCCATTTATAAAGGACTCTAGCAGTAATCTTAAGACCCATCCTGAATGAGGTGGGCCATGCCTTAAATGAAATAACCTCTTCAAAAAGTCCTACTTACAATAGGTTTAAATAAATAATGGGTTAGAGTTAAGAACATGATTTCTGGGGTGTATACAGTTCCAAACCACCACACATAGAATGGAGTATTATTTAGCTGTAAAAAGAATGAAGTTCTGATACATGGCAAAAACAAGGATAAACCTTGAGATGCTATGTTGAATTAAATAAGCCAGACACAAAAGGACAATATTGTGTGATCTCAGTGTTATGAAACAATTAGAATAAGTCAATTCACAGAATGTGAAACTAGAATGCAGGTTATCAGGAGCCAGGATGGGTAGGGAACCTGGGGCTTAATGCTTAATTGGTACAGAAGTTGTGTTTGGGGTGATGGAAAAGTTTTGGTAATGTTGGTGACAGTAGCACAACATTGTGACTATAATTAACATCACTGAAATATATATTTGAATGTGCATAAAAGGGGAAATTATAGGTTGTATATATGCTACTAGAACATAAATTTTGAAAAAAAAATGTAGAACTGCATAAATAGTTAACCCTAATGTAAACTATGTATTTGACTGAAAGATACAAAGTGAACACCCCAATGCTTCAGAGCTTTATCAAATATGGCTTGCTATTCCTAACTTATATGGTGATGGTGACATTTCAGTCAGGCAGTGGTAACCTTTTTATACATCTTGAAAAGAAAATGTTGGAAGAATATTCTGCTGGGACTAGCAAATTTAGAAGCTAATTACCTGGTGGGTCAGAACATACCAGTACACGACTCTAACCACTGTCCAGCTTCTGGATTGCTTTGGCATTCCTGTGTTGATGGCTTTCCCTTGGTTTATTCTCTATGCAAGTTACAGAGTGGTCCACTTAATCTCTGTGGCTGACTGTCTGTAGAGTGTAGGAATTATGGTTAGTGCAGACATATTAGCAGAAAGGGAAGACAATTCAGGTATGATGGACTGATTGGTGATATCTTGGTCCTTCTTGGGCTTCCCTCCAGCATTTCTAATGAGTGTGAAGAATACGTGGAGAAGTAACTGAGCAGACAGGAGTTTTTAGAAATGGTGGGCTTATTTGGAAAAACTATCAGTGGCCTACAGTTATTGATTATAGAATATAGGGAAATTGCCAGAATTCACTAGGACTGGAAAATTGTTTAGCCATTTGTGGCATTTGCTCTCTATATGTTTGGCCTGAACAGCTTCATGCCATTGGTGATTAAAGTCACTAGTGCCACTTCTGCCAACCTGGATATTCTTACAACTGACCTCTACAGACTGTTTTTCTTTTTTCTTTTTTTCTTATGTATGTATGTATGTATGTATGTATGTATGTATGTATGCATTTATTTTGTCTCTATTTGGTTATAAGTTTTCAGGTCTCTACATCCTGTTCTTCACCATCATCCTGGTGGGCTTTATTCTGTACTGCTCCACCCCTACATGCAGAAAACAGCGTGCCACTTGGTCATCTGCACTGGGATCAACAACCAGGGACTGAAGATTGAGGGAAACCTCCAGGAGACCCACTCTGCAGTCTTGTAGCTGAAGAACAAAATGCACACAGGTACACCAGTGGGTTCCTGGGAAGCTGGGAGTCATCACCCAGGTAAAGCAGAGCTCACTGACTGCTCAGGGGATACTTGAAAAATGATCAGACTCAGAGTAAATGCTCTGCAGTGCTGGATTGGATCCAATGGTTATATTTTAGAAAGAAAGAAAAAGCAATGAGTCAAAAGCAGAAATACCAAACTAAAGAAGAACCCAAGGCTAGGATTGTTTCCATGTGTTTGAGGACCAATACCTGTTAGTGTCAGGGAGACAAGACGTCGGCGGGCCCCACACTGGGATCTCAGAGGCACAGTGGAAGCAGTATCGTGGGCAGCTGGAAAGCAGCTGTCCAGGCAGGGCTGGTGATCAGGAATAGGAGGCAGTCCAGGGTGGTTCTGGAGCAGGTTCCTCAGTTGGAGGCTTCTGGTTTTCATCTTGAGCACAGGCCTGGGAGTCTTTAGCTTACGTATGAGTCCCTGTTGACTGATCAGATATGCTGGGGGGAAGGGGATGAGTCAGCAAGAGGACAGCCACTTGAGAAATCCTTAGATACAAGTGAGAGTAGCATAGAAGCTGGAGTCTAGTAAACCCAGGAACACCTCGCCCAGTTGTTAAGAGGACTCTATGCTGCTTCTTACCAAATATTTGTAAGATGCCATGAGATTTTTATGATACTTCAATACAAAGTATTAATATATAGCATCATGATAGTATCAACCATGAATGAATGCTGGAGAAAAGAAAAGGGCATTGAAAACAGTTAGCAATGGATATTGAGAAGAACATTTTGGAAAACAAAGTGACCAAGAAACCTCAAAAAGTAGAGTTTATGAAGATTTCTGTGGCTCCAAAATATTTTAAATCTTCACAATGAAGAATGGAACTTAAATGGGCATAAAATGAGCAAAAATCTATTGGAAGGCAGCTTGCTTTTGACATAAACAGCTACGATGCTCTTGAAATTTAGCAGAAATATACCTATTTTGTCAATTTTTTCTTATTGACTGCCAACTTACTCTTAAAGCAGCCTAAAGACAGCTATGGCATGGGGGGAAGTTAAGAATCTACCCTTGTCACAGAAGTCTGAGTTTAGGTAACTATGGTCAGTGGAACATTGTCATGCATATGGAAGGCAATGATCATGATAGTTAAATTCTGAGTTCAGTTCAGTTTAACTAGAATGTAAGATTTTTTTTTTTTTTTTTTTTTTTTGGTCCAGCAACAGCTGTGTCAGAATAGGAACAGATGAGAGACTTACATATAGATTAGGAACACTTAGAGGAATTAGGGTGATTAAAAGCTTTTATACCTAATGTGCCTAGATGCACAAAATGTTCTAAAGCTCCTAGCACCAAAAAAAAAAAAAAAAAAAAAAAAAAAAAGCAGCATATAGAAAAAGCAGGGAAATGCATGCATCACACAGAAGGGCTAAGTTTCAGAATAATATTTCCCTTATCTCCAGGACAATAGCAGAGCAGAAATGAGTTAATCAATGTGAAAATAGAAAATGAAAGACAAGTATGCCAAGAGACATATCCTAATTACTCTCCTCTGTTTTACTCTTTAATATAATTGCAGTTGTTTTACTCTGCAACACTTACTAAAATGAGTAATTGTTTAGCTACTTATTTGTTCACTGCTCTCTCTTCAGCTAAACTGTAAGATCATGAGAGTAAGAACCATACTGTTTGTGTTCACCAGTTTTACTCCAGCAATAACAACACTATCTGAGACAGACATCTGACACAGAAATATTGGTTGAAGAAATGCATTTAAGTTGTATATAACTTTAGCTCTCATTATTATTCTGTATAAAATAAAAAACATTGTTTTGTGTTTTGTTTTGTTTTTTTGAAACAGAAGGCAGTGGTAATCTCATCAAGTAAATTAATATGCATCTTATATTGTAGAAATATACTTTATATCCATAAACTCAGTATCTGAACACCAACCTAGGATAGGCACAGATAGCCATGGAAAAACTCAGCACCAGGCACACAGGCAATTACAGTTGGACTCAAAGTCATGCAGGGAGATAATCTCTGTCTTTTGGCAGTCCCAGCTCTCAATTCCATATGGTTCAGAGCACTCACATTACCCCTTGAAGCAACATACACACACACACACTCTCTCTCTCTCTCACACACACACACTCTCTCTCTCTCTCACACACACACATACACACAAACACACATTTTAACAGTCGCAGTCACAAAATCACAGGCATCACTCTGGAAAGGAGCCCAACTACTATGGTGAGCTAGCAGAATATCAGAATGTGTAGAGGAAAATAAGGCTTAAGGGAGGTTTTTAGTTCCTTTTTTTTTTAAATTAGGAAGACTAGCATCTTTCTTCTGTCCACTTCCTCTTGAAGAGATATCATGATCTATAGTTCCAAATATTTGAGGAAATCTAAGAAATCCTCTTAGAGAGGTGAAGGGACAGAAAGAATGTGGTGATGAGGAGCTATGTACCCCAGAAAACATGTTCTTACACTTATTCCATTCAAATGGGACCCTTTGATGTGATTACTTCAGTTAAAGTATGGCCCAACTGAATCAAAATGGGTCTAAATCCTATTATGGAAAACCTTATATGGAAGGCCACAGAGAAAAAAACCCAGAGAGAGCAGCCAGAACCTGAAAGTCAATGGAACCCAGAAAAACAAAAGGGAGAAGCCAGGAGAGGCTGCCATGTGCACTGTTATATGATAGAAAAGCCAAGGAGCAGGGATCTTGGACAGCCATCCCAGAATGCCACAGTCTTCTGGAAGAAAGCATCACCTTGATGACAACTTGTTTTTTACTTCGAGGCTCAATACTGTGAATCAATAAATTCACATTGTCTAAACCAACTCATTGCATGGTATTTACTTTAGCAATGAGGAAACTGAAAGAGCTAATCACTAAATTGTTGTTCTGTCATTGAAATGGCACAGTCTATCTCTCCCAATGGAATATAGGATCTGTGAAGACAAGGACTTTGTATTTTCATCACTATATTCTCAGAATTTAATTCTGTGCCTAGTATCTAGATGGTTTAATACCAAATTAAGCAAGCAAGCAAACAAAAATCATTGTGTTAACAGTGTTATAAGAGCATATTGAAAGATAGGAAAACTTGCTCACTAAGGTAATAGAATATTCTACAAAGGCTTAATATTAAAACCTATCTAAAAACAATGCAAGTTATGTAGGAATTCAAGACACACATTGATAACACCTAAATGTTGAATAAATAGTGCAAATCAATGCAAAATTAGCTTATTCAGAATAGGCATTATATTTGAGTTTTTAAATGTTCAAGATATCATGCTAGGCATTTTACAAATGTTATCCATTTATTATTTTAGGATGCATCAGTATCACTGTTTTGTTAAGTCAGGTTGCTAGGCTCCATCCCAGCAATTCTGATTCATAGGATAGGAGTGAGACCCTGGAATATGCATTTCTCCCAAGGTGGGGCACATTTGAAAACTACTAATCTATATAAATTGTGATTTTTAAAAAAATAGCACATTTAAGATAAACTTAGGAACCCAAATTACTTTCTTCCATCAATTATGCTAATTTTAAGACATCACAAAACTTCTTAAAATAATCTATCTTATTTGATATTACTCATTATTTTGAAAAAACTATAATTATTTCATATATGCAATACATATTTTCTTATTTTGAGTCTATTAATATAGTAAACTTAAATACACGTATTTATCATTGATTATTTATGGTTTTCTTGAGAGGTTTGTGTTTTTCTTGAGAGGTTTGTCTTCCTTTGATAATGTGTTTTAATTATTATTCTTAAAATTAGTTCTTAAAATGATGTTATTCTTTCTAGGTGCAAATTATATGGAACTGTTTTTGTTCCTTTGCATTTTGGAAAACCAAAATCAATCACTAGGTGCTTAGCTAAAGAAATCTTTTCTTTTGCCAAAAGAGGACAGTTTATTTATGTTTTATCATATAATCTCATGTTCTAGTATTTGAATTTTTTTAGAGTTTTAAACAAGGCTGTTCTCAGAGGCACTAATATTTATGTACAATAATGTGAATTCAGTTTTAAAAAATAAATTTATTATATTATTTCTTCATAAATTAACTGTAAAAATCTTTTCTAGTAAACTGAAAGTACAGTATTGCCAAGAGGGAGATGATGAAATGTAAGCTATTTAAAACTATTTTCTGAATAAATACTTCTATTTTACTTCTTTACATCCTTGAAACTAAAAATTCATGGAAAATTTTGTAATTATTTAGTGACAATTAGATGATTATGGTTTATACTTTTATCATAAAATATTAATAATATTTATTGGTATTTATAAGTTAATATCAATTCACAAGAACTCTAGATGTATAATCCAAGATTAAAATAATATCCTGAAATACAGATTTTATATTTGTTTCTCTATGAATGAAAGCTAAACATAGCAACAGTGTTTATGATTTAAAATAAATAATTTACGTGTAATACAGTAACAATATGTCCACACGGAAACTAACAAACACCTTGGAAAGAATGTATCCAAGACAGAAATATTCATATTTTCCTGACCATTGAGTTATCAGACACTGAGAAGATCTTTCTGGACACAGGTCTCCACCTTGTGACCTGATTCAGTCAACACATAAGTCTATGGAAACATACTGTCAACAACTCCATATCCCTCTAAACTATTTTTAACTTCTTTTAGGCAAACATTGCTAAAAATTAGCAAAACTTGGGAAACCCATTGTCAGATTTCTAAGGCAGTTGTGGTCAGATATATTATTTACATCCTTAAAGTACTTACTGGAGTTTTCATTTCTACAAAGCTAGTTGTATGAAATGCATATCTGCAAAATAATATCAAGAAATACTTATGTTGATTTGATATTTCATATCCTTACTCTAACAAATATAAATAGAATTAGGTTTTAAGGAGTACTCACATGACAAAAGTTGCTTGGATTCTGTTTTGTTTTTTTTTTAATTCAGTTTTATTGAAATACATTCACATACCATGCAATCATCCATGGTATACAATCAACTGTTCACAGTATGATCATATAGTTACACATTCATCACCACAAGCTATTTCTGAACATTTTCCTTACATAAGAAAGAATCAGGATAAGAATAAAAAATAAAAGTAAAAAAAAAGAACACCCAAACCGTCCCCCCCATCCCACGCTATTTGTCATTTAGTTTTTGTCCCCACTTTTCTACTCATCCATCCACGCACTAGACAAAGGGAGTGTGAACCACAAGGCCTTCACAATCACACTGTCACCCCTTGTAATCTACATTATACAGTCATCTTCAGGAGTCCAGACTACTGGGTTGGAGTTTGGTAGTTTCAGGTATTTACTTCTAGCTATTGGATTCTGTTTTGCTTTTAGAAATTTCTTACTCTTTAATTTCAATTTGAATTAAGCTGCCCATTATGACAACACTTGACTTTGAAGTAGGATTGTTGAATGTCAACAATGAAAATCACTTCCCAGTTTGTAGACAATTTATTAAAGTGAGAGGTCTCAGGAGATTAGCACACATAAAATTGTAAAACATAATGTCAGAGGGCTTGCCGTTACAAAACAAATAATTTAAAATGGATCAGAATGCATTTTGAGCCTCTCTTTTAAAAGTCAGAAAATCTTTTAAAGAAGATAACTTTTGATATTAATAGGAATATGTTCATACTCTCTTCTACACAAGAAAACAATCCCAAGACTATTAAAACTTTGAAAAACACAAGCATTAAAATCTATTCATGTAAACAAAAATTGGCCATGTCTGTATTTAAAAAGAAGTAAAGCGAAACAACATCAATCATGAGTATTCTGTTTCTTTTTCACCCCAGAATTTTAATTGTCCTTCACCTGTTCCTGTTACCCGGATTACTCTCAGAATTTTTTCATAGTTGATTACCAATCATCCCATATGTCTTTAGAATAAGTTGGATATGATGATTACCATAATCCAACTTGTTTTATGGGACTCAAGAAGAAAGTTGAGAACTTCAGCTAAAATATAATTTGAATTTGAATGCAGAAATGATTGAATTTCATAAGCAAGTATTGTGCTATTATGTTGTAGCAGATCCTTCACTGTTAGGCTTGCAAAAATTCCAATATAAAGTTTCATCTTAAACTATGAATATCAAGATATTTTACCTATGCTTTGACCTGAAAAAGGGATAGGTTAATAAGAAAAACATGAAGGAGGCACAGATATACTTACCTCTGGTGTCTATGTTGCCAATGTTTAACACTGGCCAATAAATTTTACTTCAGTTTCCTCATGTAGTATACACACACACACACACATTAATCTATTACATAAAAGAAATTTGTGACAGATTCTAAAAATGAACATTGTCAAATAGCAATGGTTTATTTTAAAATTATATTTCTGAATATATGAATAAAGAAAATTTTCAATCTTTTTTACATAAACTGATAAAAATTGGAAGCAGTATTTATATGCAGATATAAAGCTTTTCCCCAAGATACCCTTTTGCTCTCTCTTTCTCTGGTCTTCATGCCTTCAAATCCAGGGCCAATACAATCATTTAATTCAATAAAATGCAATTGTTACAGGAACAAAATAGAAAAGGTAAATTTACATTAAATTAGCAATTATCACATGCCATACTATTTCTGAATGTTCTTTTGTTGAATCAAGTTTGAGTCACTACTATGTATTTTCATTATATATATGGAAAAACATTAAAAGAAGTAAATTGTCTAGGATTATGAACCTGATAAGTAGAGAAGCCTAAATTTATATTCTAGACTATGTTATTACAAAGTCCATGTTCTTTTCACTTTCATACTAGCTTTCAGTCCAAGTGAAGGGAGTGAAAGTCATGAGTACCCTCAAAATTTAGATGATTTCTTTATGTCAGCTAATACGTTTGACTCCAGAAGCTCTGTTTTGAGAGTAATATACTTATCAGCCTTTGATAATCAGATGATCAGAGAATAGATAATTGGTCTTATCATTAATTATGAACCATTTAAATTATATATTTGGGACTTGATAAAATGTTGAGAAGCTTAATTCTATAATATTGGAGATTGCTAGCACCCAAATCAAAAGTGATAACTAACTTTAACTGTAACCCTACTCCAATATAATATTTGACTACTTGAATTCATTAATTAATCACTTTTAAATTTATGCATGTATTCATCTGAATGTAGCATCAAACTGTAGTACCAGCACATAACCACAAGTATATATTCAGTCAGTAGTTAGTCAAAATATGCCACACTCACATGTACAAACCCATTAGATTCTGGTTCCATGTGTAATTAGCGTATATCAGAAAATTGCTATAGAAAAATTTCACCATGGAATATATAGAAAATAGAAAATTACTACAGGTAAATTTCACCATGGAATATATGGAAAATAGATTTGCAAATATAATTTATATATGAATTGATAATAATGGGGAAATGTCTTTGCTAATAGTCATAATAGAATGGAATTTACTGATATTCACTTACCAAATAGAGTTAATAGCATCTACCTCAAAATATGCTTGTCAGGATCTATCTCTCAGATTGAAACCCAATATTATTGTTATTTTAAAGTTCTGGATGTTTTTAATGTGCAGGCAGGATTTAGAGGCACTGGAGCAGCAAAGTATCCTATATGCTTCCATAACATGCAAGACTCTCCAAAGTAGTGCTAGGAAGTCCTGCCACCCCAAGTGTTTTTCTTGCCTTTTTTTTTAATTTTGCAGGAAAAACTATACATTGGGCCCTGCCAAGAGTCTGTGATGATTTTCATAGGAAAATATAATAGTCAAAAGATGTGAATTGGATTTAATGTCTGAAACAGATTAGAATAGATTGTTTCCATATCAGATTAATTTCTGATCCTGAAATCCTTGTTTGAGCATTTACTTGTTTCTAAAAAGAATGACTGATACTGAATAATCTTAAATAAGGGTGAAAAAACATACTGTCAGATCATGCATTGTGAAGCAAGAACTACTATGTCTTTCCAAATATCATCATGTTTTTTTGCTATCCTTCCTTTCTCCTCAGAATGCACATTTGTTTTCATTCACCATTTACATATCCCAAACTTTGGTATTTTTTGTTGTATTTACTTTATCCACAGACCATTATCCATTTTTGTCTATGACAAAACTGTCAATGTTAAGAGAGACAGAGAAGTGAAGTAAGATACAAACTTTCTACACTCTACCACCTTACAGATGGCCTCCAGAACAGTAATCACTCAGCCAGCTTCACTTGGTTATACATACAAACACACAGACACACATAACTGTGTGAAATGCTTGACTTAAGTCAGAGAATTCAAGGTCACTGGCTTGGGGCTAAATAAATCCTCACTGGGACCATCTAATTGAAGTAGTCTTCACTTGATGGGAATGTACAGCCCTCTATATTTATTACTCCACATAATGGTGAGGTTTAGGTAATTGAAACTCAAGCAACTAATATGTCAAATACATGTGATATTTATAGCTGAAGACATAATTTAATTTAATTTGTATATATTAGTTAAGCATGTGCTACTTTTCTAACACTGTACTTACCACAACATTACATGTTGAAAATGATGCACCACCAGTAAAACTGAGCGGGCTGTCCTATTTGTGTAGGTCTTCTTCGATTCTTTTTAGCAATGTCTTGTAGTCTTCTTAAGTCCTTTACATATGTGGTTAAGTTTATTCCCTGATATTTTATTTTAGTTGCTATTTTTAATGGCATTTTTTTTCTTAATTTCTTCCTCAGATAATTCATTACTGGTGTATGGAAAAACTATTGGGTTTGTATATTTACCTTATACCCCATCACTTTGCTGAATTGATTTATTAGCTCTAGTAGCTTCATTGTAGATTTTTTGGAATTTTCTCTATATAGGATCATGTCATCTGTAAATAGGGAAGGATTTACTTCTTCCTTTCCAATTTGGATGCATTTTATTACCTTTTCTTGCCTAATTGCTCTGGCTAGAACAATGTTGAATAACAGAAGTGACAGTTCCTGATCTAAAGGGGAAGATTTAAGACTTTTGGTATACTCAATGGTTAATATTAAGCTGTGTGGTTTTCATATGTGTTCTTCATCATGTAAAAGAAGTTTCCTTCTATTCCTAGTTCCTAAGTGAGTGTGTGTGTGTGTATGTGTATGTGTGTGTTTAAATCAAGAAATGCTGCTGTGTTTTTCCCAATACCTTTTCTGTGTTAATTGATCAGATCATGTGGCTTTTTCCCTCGTTCTATTAATGTGGTGTATTACGTTAACTAATCTTATGTTGGACTATACTTGCATGCCTGTGATAAATCTCACTTGGTCATCATATACAATTATTTTAATGTGATATTAGAGTCAGATTGCTATTACTTTGTTGAAGAAGTTTGCATCTTTATTCCTAAGGGATATTGGTCTGTAATTTTCTTTTCAAGGTACCTTTATCTGGCTTTTGTATGAGGGTGATGTTGGCCTCATAGAATGAGGTAGAGAATGCTCTCTACTTTAATGGTTTTGAAATGTTTGCTCAGAATTGGTATTAATTCTTCTCGGAAGGTAAAGTAAAATTCATCAGTGAAGTCATCTGTTCTTGGGCTTCTTATTATTAGAATGTTTCTTATATTGTAGATTCAATATCTTTACTTGTTACTGGTCTATTGAGATCTATTTCGTCTTGAATAAGTGTAGATAATTAATTTGTATGTTTCTAGGAATTTATCCATTTCATCTAGGTTGTCAAATTTGTTGGTGTATGGTTGTTCATAGTATCCTCTTATAATCCTTTTTTTTTTTAAATTTCTGTGGAGTAAGTAGTAATCTCCACCCTTTCATTTTGGATTTTAGTTATGTACTTCCTCTTTTTTTCAGTCTAGCTAAGAGTTTGTCAATTTTATTATTTTTTTTTTCAAAGAACCAAATTTAGTTTCATTATTTTCTCTATTTTTTTTTTACTCTAATTTATCTCCATTATAAAATGTGTTATTTTCTTCTTTCTGCTCATTTGGGTTTTGTTTACTCTTCCTTCTCTTGATGCTCCTGTTGTGAGTTTAGGTCTCTGATTTGAGATCTTTCTTGCTTTTATATGTAAGCATTTAGAGCTATACATTTTCTTAGCACTGTTTTTGTGCATCCCATAAATTTTTGTATGTAATGTTTTCATTTCCACTTGCCTTAAAATATTTCCTAATTTCCCTTGGCATTTCTTCTTTGATCAATAGTTTGATTAAGACTGCATTGTTTAATTTTCATACATTTGTGAATTTTCCATTTCTCCTTCTGTTATCAATTTCTACCTACATTCCATTGTGGTTGGAGAAAATACATTGTATTATCTCATATTTTTGAATTTATTGAGACTTGTTTTGTGACCTTATATATGGCCTATCCTGAAGAATGCTTTATGTGTATCAGAGAAGAATGTGAATTCTGCTGCAGAGGGGTGAAATGTTCTCTACATTTCTATGTCTAGTTTTTTGCAGTATTGTTACTAAATATTGCCAAAGTGTCAATTCTATCCAAAAGAGATTTACATATCCAAGGCAATCCTGATCAAAATTCCAACAGCATTTTTTTTTGCAGAAATTGAAAATTGAACCATCAAATTTATGTGGAAGGGTAAAGGGTCCTTTATAGCTAAAACCATCTTGGAAAAGAAGTACAAATTTGGAAGATTCACATTTCCTTATTATAAAACTTTTGTGAAGCTACAGTAGTCAAAAGAGCATGGTATTGGCATAAGGACAGACTTGCAGACCAATGGAATCAAATTTTTTTTTCTTTTAGGAGTCAGAGCTTAATTCTATTTAAAAATATACAGGAGACTGAAAAGTTCCAAAAAACCCTCACAAATATAGCCGACAGTTTTTTGACAAGGGTGACTGTTTTATTTTGGTAAGCTGCTCAAAGCAGATACCATGAAATGTATTGGCTTTAATTATGAGAATTTATTAGCTTACAAGTCTACAGTTTTGAAGCTGTTAAAATGTCCAAACCTAGGCATCATCAAGACAATGATTTCTTCCTGAAGACTGGCTGCTGGTGATCCTAGACCCCTTTGTCACATGGCAGCATCTGCTGATCTCTTCTTGGTTTCATTGCTATCAGCTTCTTCCTTCTTGTCCTCTCTCTCTCTCTCTCTCTCTCTCTCTCTCTCTCTCTCTCTCTCTCTCTCTCTCTCTCTCCCTCCCTCCCTCCCTCTCTTTCTCTCTCTTCATTTTGTTTATAAAGGACTCCAGTAAGAGGATTAAGACCCACCCTGGGCCATGCCTCAACTGAAGAAGCCTAATCAAAAGGCTTAACTTATGGTAGGTTTATACACACAGGAATGGATTAGCTTTGAGGACATGATTTTCTGGGATATACACAGTTTCAAACCACCATAATACCCAGTCTGTTCAATTGGGAAAGAACAGTCTCTTCAACAAATGGTTCTGGGAAAAGTGAATATCTGTATAAAGAAGAATGAAGGGTGACCTCTATCTCACACAATATACAAAAATTAACTTAAAATTGATCAAATATTTAGATAAGAAATAGGAATATAAAACTCCTAGAAGAAAACAGTGCCAGTTCGATGTATTGTGTCTCCCCAATGCCATTATCTTTGATGTAATCTTGTGTGGGCAGACCTATCAGTGTGCATTAGATTGTAATTCTTTGAGTGTTTCCATGGAGATGGGCCCAACCCAACTGTGGGTGATGACTTTGGTTGGATAATTTCCGTAAACGTGTTGCCCCACCCATTCAGGTTGGGTCTAAATTAGATCACTGGGGCCATATAAATGAGCTGACAAATAGAAGGAACTCAGTGCAGCTAAGGGTGACATTTTGAAGAGGAGCTACAGCCAAGAGGGACACTTTGAAGAATGCACAGAAGATGAGAGACAGTTTTAAGACAGCTGTTGAAAGCACATTTTTGCTTCAGAGAAGCTAAGAGAGGACAAACACCCCAAGGGCAACTGAGAGTGGCATTTTTGAGGAGCTGAAGCCTAGAGAGGAACATCCTGGGAGAAAGCCATTTTGAAACCAGAACTTGGAGCAGATGCCAACCATGTGCCTTCCCAGCTAACAGAGGTTTTCTGAACCCCATTAGCCATCCTCCAGTGAAGGTATCCAATTGTTGATGCATTACCTTGGACATTTTATGGCCTTAAGACTGTAACTGTGTAACCAACTAAAACCCCCTTTATAAAAGCCAGTATCATTTCTGGTGTTTTGCATTCTGGCAGCATTAGCAAACTAGAATAAAAACTTAGGGAAGCAGTACCTTGTGTTAGGCAGTGGTTTCTTAGACTATACACCAAAAGCATGAGCAACCAAAAAAAAAAAAAAAGGTAACTAGTACTTCATTACAATTCAACCTTTTGTACATTAAAGGTTTTCATCATAAAAGTAAAACCACAACCTATAGAATGAGGGACAATTTCATACCGACTGGAATGACTACTATCAATAAAAACAGAAAAGTACAAGTGCATGAGAGGATATGGATAAATAGGAACACATTCTTTCCTGGTGATAATATGGAAGACAGTTTGGCAATCCTCAGAAATCTATGTATAGAATTACCATATGAGCTGGCATTTCCACTACCAGATATACACTCAAAAGTACTGAAAGTGAGGACTCAGATATTTGCACACCAATGTTCATAGTGACATTATTCACAATTGCCAAAAGATGGAAGCAACCCAAATGCCCCATCAACTGATGAATGGATAAACAAAATGAGGTCTATACAGGCAATGGAATATTATTAAGAATTACAAAGGAATGAAGTTCTGATTCATGTGACAACATACAGGAACTTGAAGACATTCTGTTGAGTAAAATAAGCCAGAAAAAAAACAAACAATGTATGGTTTCACTGACATGAAATAATCAGAATAAGCAAGCTCATAGAGGAAGAATCAAGATTATAGGTTACCTGGGACTGGTTTGGGAATAAGGAATGGGAAGTTAATGCTTAAATTGTGCAGAATTTATATTTGGGTTGATTGTAAAGTTTTGGTAATGGATGATTGTGACGGTATCACAACATTGTAAATGTAACTAACATCACTTAATTATGTATGTGAATGTGGTTAAAAGAGGAAATTTTAGGTTACATGTATCTTTCTAGAATAAAAATTAAAAGAAAGCACTTGGGATTGTACAGTGAACCCTACTGTAAATGATGGCTATGTAATGATAGTTATGCAAACATTATAATTATAAAAATATTCTTTCATGAATTATAACAAATGTACCACAATAATGAAAGGTGTTAATAATAGGGTGGTATATTGAAACTCTGTATTTTATAGGTTTTATGTATGATATTACTGTAAACCTCCAACTTCTCTAATAAAAAAAAGTAATTTAAAAATCCTCAAAAGAAAAAGAAATCAGTGAACTTTAAAACAGAAAAGAAAACAGTGGAGAAGAATAATGAAAACAAAATATTCTTTTACTAGAACAATAAAATTGATAGAACTCTGTCAAGACGGATATGGAAACATCCAATATCATGAATGAAACTGAGGATATAACAGACATTAAAATATAGTAATGGAAAACTATATACAACACTAGGCATACAAATTCAGTAACATAGATGAAATGGCCCAATTCCTCAAAAACCACAAAGTACCAAAACTTGCTCAAGATGAAAGAATTAGCTTGAATAGTCTTATAACTATTAAAGAAATTCAATAGAGAATGTATAGTCTTCACCAAATTGTGTTGGAATGATTGGACAATCTATGCAAAAATAAAAGTGAGCTTTGAGCCAACATTCACAGGTACATCAAAATTAATTCAAAATGGATCATAGATCCAAATGAAAACATAAAAATATAAAACTTTTAGTAGTGAAGTTAGAAGAAAATCTTTATGGCCAGTGATTAGGCACACAGTTTAGGTATAAACCAAAGGCATGATCTGTGAAAGAAAAAAAAAATAATGAATTGGATTTCATAAAAATAAAAAGAAAAATATGCTTCATCAAAAAAAAAAAATGTGAAAAGAGGCTGTAAAAGAAAAGGAAAATGCAAGTATACAAAGGGAAAAAACATTTGCAGTCATTTATCCAATGAAGGACTTGTCTCTGGAATACATAAAGACTCTCAAAACTCAACAGTAAAAAACAATGACATGGAAGAATGGGCAAAAAATTTCAATGGGCACTTGTGCCGGTTTGAATGTATTATGTCCCCCAAAACACCATTATCTTTGATGTAATCTTGTGTGGGCAGATATGTCAGTGTTAACTAGATTGTAATTCTTAGAGTGTTTCTGTGGAGATGCCACCCACCCAACTCTGGGTGGTGACTCTGATTGCATAATTTCCATGGAGGCGTTACCCCACCCATTCAGGGTGAGTCTAAATTAAATCACTAGAGCTATATAAATGAGCTGACAAACAGAAGGAACTCAGTGCAGCTGTGAGTGACATTTTGAAGAGGGGCTTCAGCCAAGGGGGACACTTTGAAGAAGGCACAGAAGATGAGAGAGGAGCTGCAGATGAGAGACAGTTTGAAGATGGCTGTTGAAAGCAAACTTTTACTCTGGAGAAGGTAAGAGAGGACAAACACCTCAAGAGCAACTAAGAGTGAGATTTTTGAGGAGGTGAAGCCTAGAGAGGAACATCCTGGGAGAAAGCCATTTTGAAACCAGAACTTGGTGCATATGCCAGCCACATGCCTTCCCAGCTAACAGAGGTTTACTGGACACCATTGGCCATCCTCCAGTGAAGGTATCCGATTGCTGATGTGTTACCTTGTACACTTTATAGCCGTAAGACTGTAACTATGTAACCAAATAAACCACCTTTTATAAAAGCCAGTCCATTTCTGGTGTTTTGCATTCCAGCAGCATTAGCAAATTAGAAAGGATTTTGGTACCAGAGAAGTGGGGTGCTGAAGCTGCTGAGTTTGCAAATATCAAACATGTTGGAATGACTTTTTAAATGGATAAGGGGAAGATTCTGGAAAACTTGTCAGGAGCTTGATAGAAAAGGCCTAAACTGCTTTGTAGAGACTGTGGAAATATGGACTCTGAAGATACTTCTGATGAGACCTTGAGCAGAAATGAATGTGTTGTTGCAAACTGGAAGGAAGGTGACCTTGTTTTAAAGTGGCAGAGAATTTGGCAAAATTGACACCTGGTGTTGGGTGGAAGGCAGAATTTGAAAGCGATGACCTGGAATATTTAGCTGATCAGATCTCCAAGCAAAATATAGAAGAAGTAGCCTGGTTTTACTTGAAGCTTATAGTAAAATGCAAGAGGACAGAGATAAGCTGAAAAATGAACTCTTGGTTTCAAAGGAACCAGAAATTGATGGCCTGAAAAACTCTGGGCTTCCAAGGGTTGAAACCCCAGAAGCTGCAGCCCAACATGGAGATGTAACCAAGCATGAAACCCAGCAGCCATTTCAGTACAAGCCAAGATTGGAGGAGTTAAGCAGAAAGGATTTGTGGAAAGTCCTATTGTCTGATGGCTTTGACCCCTGTGTGCTTCATGCAAAGACAACAGAATTTTTGCAAGCTCTTTGCAGACAGAGCCACTGCCGATCAGGACTGGAGGAGGCAGACAAGGAACATATTGAATGAAAAATATCTTCAAAGGCAGAGCCATGGAAGTTGAGGTCTGGAGTCAAGAGGTCTCAGGATGGGAAAGCAGAGTGGCCCACATTAATTGAAAGGGTGAGTTTGCCCTGAAGGTTGAGGAGAGCCTGGCCACCAACCCACAGTTCGGAAGGGGTTGAGTATGTGCCCTGGAGATGGAAGGGAATCCAGGTGCTGCCCCGATGTCTGAGGAAGGTGAGGCCAAGAAGTTGGTCTCCCCAGCATGTGGATATGTTGGAGCACTCAGCCGTGTTTGGAGAGGAAAGGGCTGCCAAAAAGACCCTTAGGAAGGGTTAGACTCCTACTCTCTCAAGCCCCAAGGATGCAACATTTCTCTCTGTAAATGACTCTCAGACTGAAATCTAATGGAGTTTGTCCTGCAGGTTTTAAGAATTGTTTGGTCCTGTGAACCCTGTTTTCCTTTCAGTTTCTCATGACAATGGGAATGTTTATCCTATGAATTTCCCTCCCTTGTACATTGGAAGCACATAACTTGTTCTAAGTTTACAGGTCTGCAGTCAGAGGAGAATTTTGCTTTTGGACAGACCTCACCTCTTACTGATTTAGTGGGATCTTGTACTTAACTACTGTTATGGAAATGATTTTAAGTTTTTGTGATATTGTGATGAAATGAATGTGTTTTGTATATGGAAAGATCATGTCATTTTGGGGTCCAGGTGGTGGAATGTGCCAGTTTGAATGTATTATGTCCCCAAAAATGCCATTATCTTTGATGTAATCTTGTGTGGGAAGATATGTCAGTGTTGATTAGATTGTAATTCTTTGAGTGTTTCTGTGGAGATGTGCCCCACCAAACTGTGGGTGATGACTCTGATTGGATAATTTCCATGGAGGCATTACCCCACCCATTCAGGGTGAGTCTAAATTAAATCACTGGAGCTGTATAAATGAGCTGACAAACAGAAGGAACTCAGTGCAGCTGAGAGTGACATTTTGAAGAGGAGCTACAGCCGAGGGGGACACTTTGAAGAATGCACAGAAGCTGAGAGAGGAGCTGCAGATGAGAGACAGTTTGAAGATGGCTGTTGAAAGCAAACTTTTACTCTGGAGAAGGTAAGAGAGGACAAACACCTCAAGAGCAACTAAGAGTGAGATTTTTGAGGAGGTGAAGCCTAGAGAGGAACATCCTGGGAGAAAGCCATTTTGAAACCAGAACTCCAGAGCAAACACCAGCTACATGCCTTCCCAGCTAACAGAGGTTTTCTGGACGCCATTGATCATCTTCCAGTGATGGTACCTGATTGTTGATGTGTTACCTTGGACACTTTGTTGCCTTAAGACTGTAATTGTGTAACCAAATAAACCCCCTTTTATAAAATGCAATCCATTTCTGGTGTTTTGGATTCTGGCAGCATTAGCAAACTAGAACAGCACTTTGTCAAAGATAGAATATACAAAAGCACAGGAAAAGATGTTTCTCCATCTAGGTTGTGCTAGTTTGGATATATTATGTCCCTCAGAAGAGCCATGTTCTTTAATGCAATCTTGTGTAGGCAGACTTATTAGTCATTTTATTCTAATAAATTTCCCTCTCACCACCACCTTTGCTGCATTCCATGTTTTGATATGTTTTGTTTCCATTGCCATTTACCTTGAGGTATTTACTAATTTCTCTTGTAATTTCTTCCTTTACCCACTGGTTTTCTAAGTGTGTGTTGTTTAGCCTCCATATATTTGTGAATTTTCCAACCTTCTGCCTATTATTGATTTCCATCTTCATTCCATTATGATCTGAGGAAGTGTTTTGTATGATATCAATATTTTTAAATTTGTTGAGACTTGGTTTGTGACCCATTATGTGGTCTATCCTAGAGAATGATCCATGAGCACTTGCTAAAAATGTGTATCCTGCTGTTGTGGGGTGTAATGATCTATAAAGGTCTGTCAAGTTTATTCCATTTATCATACAATTCAACATCTCTGTTTCCTTATTTATCCTCTGTCTAGGTGTTCTATCCATTGATAAGCCCAGTGTATTGAAGTCTCCAACTATCATTGAAGAAACATCTGCTTCTCCCTCCAGTTTTGTCAGTGTTTGCCTCATGTGTTTTGGGAACTCTGGCACTCTGGGCACTCAGTGCATAAATATTTATAATTGACCCTTGATGAATTTTTTTTTGATGAATTGACCCTTTTATTAATATATAGTGTTCTTCTTTGCCTTTCCACAGCACACATGTTTTGTCAGTCCCAGTATAGACTATTTAAGGGTACATGCTGTAGGCTATCATCTCTTTCACCTGAATTGTTAATTGTCAGAGTGCAAGAAAAGAAAAGAGAAAGGAAAAAAAAAAAAAAAAACCCTTTTCAGAGCCAGCCACCAGCTCCCTGTGTTTGCAAACAAGAGCCCAAATTGGTACCCATTTGTATGTACCCCCTTTTCTTGGAGCCCCACCCTTTCCCAGTATTCTGAACACTTTCAACTCTAAAATCTCCGGGTTTTTCTCTTCTTGTTGTTTTTGTTAGCCCCACCTCCTCTCTGCTGGGCTGAATCCCCCTGGTTCCTTTCATGCCTGCTCTTGTTTTATCTGTGCTTGAAGCTTTTATTCAGTACTCCAAATTTGTTAATTGATTCTGTAATTTGAACTCGATTGAACCCCAATCCTTGCTCCCAACACAGATTATTTCTTTTCCCTCAGGGAACCAATCCAAGAGTCTGTCATTACTGGGGTGGAGGGGCAGAAGGCCCCTGGCTGTGGAGACTTACAGGTCTTCACTGTGATCTTAGCTGTTCCACCCATTCCAGACTGGTGTATGGTGTAGGACCATTCACAGAAGTACCTGAAATGACTGTTCCATACAGTTCCTAGCTATTTACCAGCTTCCCTAGAGGAGTAACTAAATTCCACCCCTCACCACTCCACCACCTTGCCCAGCCTCCCCTTCTTTGGGATATTAGTTGGTGAATTGCTAGGTGTCTCCAAAACTCTTCCTTCTTTCCTTCCGTAGGGTTAAAGTTTTTCCTGAGTACATGATCATATACTCAGAAACTATATTTCTTAGCTTTCTTTTGAGCTAAGAATATACTAGAGATTTAGGTCCCACCAGTGGAATGTGAGTGAAAAGAAAATTTTCACTTCATTTTCTGTTTTTCTTCCCTCCTTTGTGCCAAAACTCAGATATGACCTTGCTTTAACCAAGCAGTCTAGGACAGTGCCCCTGGGTGTGGTGGAGACACCTTAGCCTCTGAATGTCCGAGTAGAGCTGAGACATACCACAGTGTGGGCTTTGAGTCCCAGCCTAATGCTAAAGTGTTATGTAAAGAGGGGCAAAAATGAAGAAAAATAAAAATAGATAGCCCTTTTTTAATTTACATGGGTATATTTCTGGATCAATTTATTGCATCAGCTTTCTCTGTACCCTAGTCAATATATTCAGCAAATCTATTATTTATCTGTACAGAATTAACATGAAAACAAGACAGATAAAAAGAATAAATATAATACAGTGTAGTGGAAGAAGTAGCCATTCATTCTGGTTTGTCTTTGAGTAATCCTGTTGAATGTATTGTACTGAATTGATTGTGATAACCCCCCTCCACCCCAAAAAAGCATTTTTCATTTAAAGGAAAATTCATTTATTCATATTTTTTTCCATGTATACACATTCTGTCTTTCAGCCATTAACATTTTAAGTGGTCATAAATATCTGACAATTGTCTAGATTATAAAGCAATTCACCCTATATAGTTTACTGTTATTCATTTAATTTGAATGCATCAACTTGTAGTTAATATTTTAGGAGGCCAGAGTAATAAGTTGGATCTTATTGCCATGGATGAAGAGTGTTCTAAAAACTCTACTGCAGAATTATCCTTTTATTAAAGAAAACTAAGAAAGAAAGAAAAGAAAACTGAAAAAAAATGTTAAAAAGCAAATTACAAAGCAAATAGGTAACAAAGCTTTACCTATTCTTTGGACCATATCTAGAAGTTACTTATGTGAATAAGATAATAAATCTTTCAAGTCTGGGGACAAAAGTACAAGCTGAGGGCTGAGAAGAAAATATTTTTGGAACCATTTACATTTCAGGAACAACTGAGTTGTGTTCCAGAGTCAGTTGTTTAAGACGCAAAGCACATATTCTTCTTATAGTAGTAGTAGTAGTAGTAGTAGTAGTAGTAGTAGTAGTAGTAGTAGTAGTAGTAGTAGTAGTAGTAGTAGTTGTTGTTGTTGTTGTTGTTGTTGTTGTTGTAGAAGCAGCAGCAGTAATAGTAGTAGTAGATTCCCTGGTAATTCTGCCTCCCTTACTGAGACTTGTCATTTAACAATTGATCTCTCTTACACAGTCTTGGAGTCACCCTGAATTAATCTAGGTTCATACTCCTTTACCTCCTTAACTGGCCTTGACTGAGCTTCAGCCACCAAAGGCCACCAAAAATTCTGTGGGACCATGGGCTTTGGCCTCTTGAGAAACTATTCCACCACTGAAAAAATATGTAAATGAATCTAAATAAATTGAAACAATTCCAAATATTTTGTGTGTGCTTATTTACTTCTGTCCACAATACCAACAGATGTACTTTAGGGAAACCTACTTCCTCTGATTATAATCTATCATTTCAATTATCCTTAACTTCTTTGTCCTTTGGCCTTCTCTTTAACCCTTTTTTCTCCTCCTCACTCTACTTTCATTCAAGGGGTACTGAATGAAAGAATTTGCTGCTGAAAGAAAATTGCATTTTGTCCATGAATAGGTTTGTTATAAAATTTAATTAGTTGTCATTGCTGCTAAACTCTACCCATATTTGCCAAGTTGGTTCACTCAATTGTCCTCCCTAAGGGAAAATTGCTTCATAAAAAATTTCAATTCTCCTTTTTTATAAGTAATTTTGCTTCCTACATTTCTGGTTGAAATGGCCTCAAATTTTAGCCACTATAATTGTAAATATATTTGCATCCACATTCCTTCTCTATGACAGGATTGACTCAAGAAAACACAAACTGTTATTAGCCTTTCAGGCAGGAAGAAATTATGGAATTCAAGTGTTGGCAAAACCTATGAAAGAGTTAGGAGAATGAAGGACAGAGAAAAATGCCATTAGCTTTCAGATGATGAGGAAGCTTCACCAAAGATCTCAGCCATCAAGAGCACTAATGTGGATTATTTTCAAAAGAATTCCAGATCCAGGGAGAAATGTCATCATCTTTCTTCTCATGTGTATTTCCATCCTGCTGAAAAACAATTGTGGCTTCTTAACTCTACATATTATGTAAGGGACTCTCAATGGTGGAATCTAACCTGACATTGTGTTGATAAGAATTCTGAGAAAAATTGAACTCAGGTTTCTAGTGCATATGATATCACTGGTAATCAGAAGTTGATGGGGCTGAAGATTAATTGACAACTGAAATTTGGCTCACTACACTTTGCTTTTGTCAACAATTGCAATAGAAGTGCTGTCCTGGGCTAAAATTAGGTCTCCAAATGTTTACTGCATTGACTCCATTTCTGCTGTTCCTAGAAACTTTATCAATTACTCCTTCAATCACAAATGCTTTCAAAATAGTCCTTCCAAGTGGGTTGCCATCAGCTTCTAAGCAAATTCATTTTTATGCCACCTCAAGGAAAAATCATAAATAAAATTCATGGATCCCGTCTTCTCAATCTAACTAACATACTATTTTTCTCCTCTTTAAAAGAAATTTCTTATTTTTAAGTTATCTTGCAATGTGCCTAAAAGTGTTGCTTAATCTTTACACTTATCATTTGTTTTTTTACTATTGCAATATCCTAAATAATTTTGATGTTTATAGCAAAATATTTTGGATTTTTAAAGTGTTTATATTAAAAATAAACTGATTACATGACCGTAGTTTTAAATCATATTGTTGGAAGTTGTTATTGATGGAAAGTCTTTGATTAATTGAATTAAGATAGATCAAGTAAGTTTTACTAACATAAAGAATACTGAAGAAAATAATCTCAGTAATAATACAGGGTAAAGCAACTTCACATCTTCTTATGGAAAGAGGTTTAAATTATTACATCTTAAATCCAAATATTTGTGGATGATAGTGCTTGAGGGAATAAGAATCATGCCACATCTTCAGGAAGCACAGCAACCTTTGCTAATCCCAGATATATTGCAGAATTGGATTATGTGTTAAAGACCTCCTTTCCTTGTTCAGTGCATGTTGTCAGTGTCAGAATTTTTCAGTACACAATCTGGTATCTAAGATTAAGTGTGCACCACATCCATCACTCTAAGCCTTTCTCTGTTATCAGATCCGAATTCAAGTATATTCCTAAATTTAAACATGTGAAAATAGAACAGGTGTCAGTTTCACAGAAATCTTTATGAGTCATGCTGAGAAGCCCTGACATCAGCCATAAGGTCAATTCTGTGCTAACAAAATAGCTGATAATTAAAAATATCATTTAATTTTAGAAAATGCAATTATTTCAAAACTTACTGTTCACTTACATATAGTTAATTTTAATGTCATTATACTATTGATAATGCCACTTTATGATTTATACACAAATCTCCAATGTTTGAACTTCGGTTTCCTTCTATTTATTTAATTATGTTTTTCTTTTAAAACAGTGCTATACTGACATTCCTGTAAGGTGAAAAAACATGAATTTATAGCTATAATGGGAAACTCTATCTCTGGAGACATCTAGTCTTCTGGTTTTTTTTTTTTAATTCCTGGCCAAAATAAAGACAATGAGATTTAGGATGTGCTGTCTAGGATTCAAAACTCTCTTGGTGATGCCCAATCTGTTATTTTTTATCTATTTTTTTATTATACAAGTTGTAGGTTTACAGAAAAATCATGCATAAAATACAGAATTCCCAAATAGCCACACTTATTATTAACCTTTTACATTAGTGTGATAGTTTTATTATAATTGATGAGAAAATATTATTATAAATATATTAAATGATTAAATATAGTCCCATAGTTACATCAGGGTTTATTGTTTGTGTTTTACAGTCCTGTGTTTTAAAAAATTTTTTAATCTAGTAACATGCATACTACCTAAAATTACACCTTCTAATCAGATTACGATTTATAATTCAGTGGTGTTAATTACATTCACAATGTTATGCTACCATCAACACTTTCCATTACCAAAACTTTTCCATCACCCCAAACACAAATTCTGGACCAATTAAGCATTAACTTCCCATTCCCTATTCTTACTCCAGGCCCTGGTAGCCTGTATTCTAGTTTCTGACTCTATGAGTTTGCTTATTCTAATTATTTCACATCGGTGATATCATACAATATTTGTCCTTTTGTTTCTGGCTTATTTCACTCAACATAATGTCTCCAAGATTCACTCATTTTGTTGCATGCATCAGAACTTCATTCCTCTTCACAGCTCCATTTATGTATGTGCCACATTTTGTTCATCCAGTCATTAGCTATTAAATACTTGGGTTGCCTCCATCCTTTGAAGTTGTGAATGAATAATGTCACTATGAACATCCATGTGCAAATATCTGTTTGAGCACTGCTCTCAATTCTTTTGGGTATATACTTAGAAGTGAGATTGCCAGGTCGAATGGTAATTTCGTATTTAACTTTCTGAGGAACCAACAAACAGTTTTACACAGTGGCTGCACCATTTTGCATTCTCACCAACAATGAATGACTGTTCCAAATTCTCTCCAAAACTTATTTTTTAATTTTTTTTAATAATAGCTGTTCAAGTTGGTGTGAAATAGTATCTCATTGTAGTGTGATTTGTATTTCCCTAAGGGCTAATAATGTTGAATACATTTTCATATGCATTTTGGCCATTTGTATATCCTCTTTGTGCTAATGTCTATTCAAGCATTTTATCTATTGCTCCCGTTTGCTAATACTGTCATTATGCAAAATACCAGAAATAGATTGGCTTTTATAAAGGGGGTTTATTTGGTTAAAGAGTTATAGTCCTAAGGCCATAAAAGTGTCCAAACTAAGGCATCTACAAGAAGATACCTCTACTGAAGAATGGCCAATGGCATCCAGAACACCTCTGTCATCTGGGAAGTCACGCATGGCATCTGCTGTTCCTGGGTTGCATTTCAAAATGACATTCTCCAAAATGTCTCTGGGCTTGTTTCTCTCTTAGCCTCTCCAGCTCCTGTGCATTCCTTGTTCTTTCTCCCAGGATATTTCTCTCTAAGCACCTGGGAGTCCTCTCTTAGTTTCTCCAGAGCCATATTTGGGCTAGCATCTCTTAGCTTAGCATTGCCAAATGTCCGTCTGTCCACATCTCCAAACATCAGCTTTCTACAGCCTTCTCCAAACTGTTTCTGTCAGCCACTCTCCAAAATATCCCTCTCTAAGTGATCTAATTAAGACCCACCCTGAATGGGCTGGGTCCATATCTCCAAGGAGATAATTTAATCAAAGTCCTAGCCCACAGTTGTTTGAGTCACATATCCATAGAAATTCTCAATCAAAAGATCACACCCTAATCAAAAAGATTAATGAATCTGCCCCCACAAGATTTCATTAAAGAATATGGCTTTTTTTTTAGGGGGACATGATATATACAAACCAGCACATCTATTATTTAACTGGATTGTTTCCCTTTTTATTGTTGAGTTGTAGCATTTCTTTATATATTCTGGATATTAAAACTTTATCATATATGTGGTCTCCAAATATTTTCTTCCATTGAGTAGGCTGTCTTTTCACTTTCACCATAAATTCATTTGATGCACAAAAGTTTTTTCTGTTTTGTTTTGTTTTGTTTTGTATTTTTAATTTTGATGAGGTCCCATTTACCTATCTTTTTCCTTTTCCCTTTGGCTTGTGCTTTGGGTGTAAAGTCTATGACACCATCACTAAACGAGATCTTGAAGATGCCTCCCTATGTTTTCTTCTAAAAGTTTTATAGTCCAGATATTTATATTTAGACTTTTTATCCATTTTGAATTAATATTGTATAAGGTGTGAGATAGGGGTCCTCCTTCATTCTTTGGCATATGAATATCCAGTTCTCCCAGCACTATTTTTTGAAAAGACTATTCTTCCCAATTGAATGGTCTTGGCAGCCTTGTCAACAATCAATTTTCACTGATTTCTGCACTAAGTTAAAAGTGTGTTAATTTCCAATTTTCTTTGAGATGTCCTCTAATCTTTATCTTATTTATTTTCAGACTATTTTCTTTATGGTCAGCAAAGACTTTATGATTTCAATTGTTTTAACTCTGTTAACTTTTGTTTTTTAGGTACAGGATAGGGATCAAAATACTGAATATTCTATATGCACTTGAAAATAATGTGTATTTTTGTCATGCTGGGCTGAGTATTCTATAAATGTAAATCAGATCCAGTTGTTTGACAATGTTGTTAAGTCCTTTATAATCTTGCTGATTTTCCTCCCACTATCTCTAACAAATATTGAGAGAAGTGTTGAAGTGTTCCATTAAAAATAAGGATTATTCTATTTTGCTTTTCAGTTCTTTCAGTTGTTCTTTGTGTATTTTTAAGCTCTGTTTGGAGGTGCATATACACTAAGAATTTTAATGTCATTTTGAAAAGCTGAGTCTTTAATCATTATGTAATAATCTCCATTTTCCCTGATTATTTTCTTTGTTTTGAAGTGTATTTTGTCTGAAATTAATATACAGTAGCTCCTCCAACTTTCTCTCGATTAGTGTTTGCATGGCATGACTTTTTAAAAATGTTTTTACTGTTAATCTACCTATAATTTGAAGTGAGTTTCTTATGGAGGATGAATAATTAAATCATTATTTTAAATCCATTCTGAAAATCTCCATCTTTGATGAGTGTTGACCATTTGCATAATTTACATACAACACAATTGCTAATATGTTTGGATTTGGGTTTATTATATTTGGGTCTGGGTTTATTATTTGTATTCTGTATGTATTCTCTGTTTTTGTTCCATTGTTTCCCCTTTTCTACGTTTGTTGGCAGTTAATAGAACTTTTTTAGTAATAATTTATCTATTTTGTTTTTATTATATCTATTTGTAGAGGTTTTATGCAGTTGTACTAGAGATTACAATATACATAATTAACCCTTCATAGTCTGTATACAATCAATATTTTACCACTTTAACTAACATGTAAAAACATTACCAATACTTAAATACCCTTATTCTTAAACTGCTATGCTGTAGTGGCATATATATTATGTCTATATACATTGAAATCTCTGAATTTTGCTTTCAACTGTCAAATATACTTTTAAAAAATCAATAGGAGGAGAATGGTGTTAAAAATACTCTAAAAATATTAAGCTACTTCCCTCCTGTTGTTTTCAAGATACTGTTTTAGTTTTTAGTTTTCAACAACTTGATTTTGATTTATCGGACTGTAATTGTTTTATGTTTGTCCTGTTGGAGTATACTTCTCTGATTGACTCTATAAATTTATGTCTTTTGCCTAAATTGAAAGTTGTAAGCCATTATTTTATCAAATGTGTATTTTTCTGCATATACTCTTTCTCAACTTCTGGGATTCCAATTGCATGAATGTCAGACATATGTTATTATTATTATCATCTTTACCATTATCATTATAATTATTATTTACACTTTTATTATGATCATCATTCCACACATTCCCTTGCATCTATTTTTTTTTTTAATCTTTTTCTCTACATTGCTCAGATTATATAATTTCTATGATTCTGTCATTAATTTCATTGACTTTTCCTTTATTATCTCCTTTCTGCTATTGGATCCATCTAATGAGGTTTCTTTTTTGGCTATAGTAATTTCAGTTTTAAAACTTCCATTTGGTTCTTTTAGAGCTTCTCTTTGCTGATACATTTTGTCTTTCAATTCATTTCAAAATATTTCATCCTACTTATTGGAGCATTTTTATAGCAGTTACTATCAAGTGTTTTTGTTTTCGTTTTGTTTTGTTTTTCAGTTAATTTCTACATTTGTTTCATATTGGTTGTAGTATCTGTTGGTTTTATTTTCTTAGGAGAAGGGATAATTTCCTGGTACAGTGTAGGCTGAATAATTTTGGATAAGTATTCTGAACATTTTAATGTTAAAAAATGAAACTCTGTGGCTTAATTCCTATAAAATGATATTTTTCTTTCAGTGGGCAATTGGCTCAATTAAGTTCTGTCCTCCAGTCTGACTAGATTTTTGTAGGTTATGATCCAGTTCAGCTTTCAGGGCTGCTGTGGGATTTGTATCTGTCTTGTATTTATTACTGCATTCTGTTGTGAAATTCCTACAGCTGAGCCCTTGCCTGGGGCAAAGCAGCAGAATGGAGAAAGATACAAAGCAAGGGCGATTTATTTTTCACTCTTAGGACCACAGTTCCTACAAATGGAGAGATATATTTTCCTCCCTTAGACTGTCAGTCTTCTGGGGTCTCTTGTTGTTACCCCTGCTGCCATTATCACAGGATTTCTTTGTGGCTGGTGCACAAAAGAATAAGAAAATAAAAGAAAAAGAAAATGGAGAATTCCTCTACTCTGTCTGAGCATCAGGAGTTTTACTTCTTGACCATGGAGCCAGGCATAGAGGCCTTCTGTATTAGTTTCCTATAGAGGCTGTAGCAAATTACCACAAACTTTGTGGTGGTTTGAAGCTGTATGTACCCCAGAAAAATATATTCTTTAATCTAATCTATTCCTGTGAGTATGAACCCACTGTAAGTAGGTTCTTTCAATAAGGTTACTTCAATTAAGATGTGGGCCAGCCCAATCAGGATGGGCCTTATTCCTATTATTGGAGACCTTTATAAGCAGAACAAAATCCAAAGATATAAAGCCACAGGAAGCAAGGAGCTGAATATCAACAGAACCCAGAAGAGAGGGGGAGATCAGGAGACTCCACCATCTGCCTTGCTATGTAATACTGGAGCCAAGGATGGCTGGCAGCCAGCCCCAGAATTCCAGTCATTGGGAAGAAAGCATCACCTTATTGATGCCTTGATTTGGACTTTATTTCAGCCTCAAAACTATAAGCAAATAAATTCCCATTGTTTAACCTGATCTATTTCATAGTATTCTCTTGAGCAGCCTAAGAAACTAAAACAGTAACATAAAAGAAGTGAAATTAATTCTCTCACATTCCTGGAGACCAGAAGTCTAAAATAAGTCTGGCAGGGCAAAATCAAGGTGTCAGCAGATTGGCTCCTTCTAGAGGCTTTAGGAAAGACTCCATGCCTAGCATCCCACAGCTTCTGGATGCTGCTGCATTTCCTTGGCTTGTGGCCACATCACTCCAATCCCTACTTCCATTGTCACATTACTTTCTGTCCTTCTGAAATCAAATCTTCCTTTTCTTTCCTCTTATAAGGAATCTTGTGATTATACTAGTGCCCATCTAGATAATCCAGGGAAATATCTTCTTCTTAAGGTCCATAATTTAATCACAACTATACAATCTCTTTTCTAATGTAAGGTAACATTTAGAGGTTTCAGATATTTGGAGCTGGTTAGCTTTGGAAACCATTATGCAGCCTACACAGCTTCTGCTGGAACTCTTACTATCAACATCTCTGTTGTCACATCTGTGTTTCAGGCTGCATTGGATCAGGCCAGGATGTATAGAGGGACTAAATGGTAAACATTGCTGGTTTATTGAAACTATAATTTCTGGTCTTCTACCCTAATCTGAATGATGCCATTTAATTTTCAAATAGCTGCTTCTAGTATTTTGTCCCAGTTTTACATTGACACTTAGGGAGAGACATGGTGTGTGCTTACTTCATCTTACCCTGAACCGGAACAATCTACCATTATTTTTATCCTTTATTTTGTAATCATCATTATGCATAAACAAAATTCAAATAAATAAATATTCAATGGCCATAATCCTTTATTTTTAATCACCTTATGCATAGACGAAACTTAAATCATTAAATAAATATTCAATGGCCATCATGGAAACAGTAATTCTCTGATCTGCCTTTCTTTGGACCTGATTTTGGCTCTGGAAGTCACTTTTTCAGCAACTGTAGATATTTTCTTGTTACATTTGAATCTATATTCCTGGATATAATGTTTTGACTAGCACATTTATTTTCAATATTATACATTAGTTATTAAATTTGTATAACACTAGCTAATTAGAGGAACTTTTTATAATCTTCCAGCCCGCCACATACAAACCTTCCCTACACATGGATGTACTTCTTCTGAACTCTTACATCCACATTAGATAATCAAACATTTGGTTTTAAAAACTATTTATGTTTATGTTATTATTACTATATAAATTAATATTTGTTTTAATGAGTTATAAATAATTCCAAATGAGCCATGTTATGAGAACATTTCCTTGAATTAACATTTGTGTTTCTCAGTTGAATCTGTCTTATTTTTTCATTTGCTATTTTTCCCATTTCCTTCACTAACACTTCCATGAACTTTCCATCAGAAATATAAGCCTTTTGTGTTCTTTGAATTTCTTCTTTGTCTCGTGTCTGAGATTTCTTTCTCTCTCAATGCCTCCCTCTCTCTCTCTCCCTCCCCCTCTCTCACCCTCTCCCTCCCTCCCTCCCTCTCCCCCACCTTCTCTCTCTCTCACACACACACAATCTTACATTTGACATAATTCCATTCATCTTTTGGTTAGGAAGGGATTTATTTTAGAAAGCTTTCTTCTTCTCTTCCTCTCACAAAGCTTTAATCTCCTTGAAGATTCTGTGCTAATGTACTTGTCCATTAGTACCAAAATGAAAATGCAAGTTTCCCTTTCTTCCTTCCTTCCTTCCTTCCTTCCTTCCTTCCCTCTTCCCTTCTTCCCTCCTTTCCTGCCTTCACCTATTAGAATCTTCCTTGTTCATTTTTCATAACCTTCTCTTTTTATTACACTGTATTTTCACTCCAGGTATATACCTATTATATTAATTAGAAAATTATAAATTCTTTGCAATTTGCTAACTTTTTTCTCAAAATTTAATACACTTGATTTATTCATATATTGTTTGTTACATATTTTCCCAATTAAAACAAGATATTCCTCATATAACATTTTGTTGATAGTATATACCATCATATATATGGTAAGTAAACAGTAATAACAATATATTAACACAAATAATAATCTGTAATATTTTTTAGAAATTTGTCTTCAAAAGTTTTTCTTAACAAGAAATCAGATCAAGAATATATGTTTTATGATCAGATCTACTGAAAATCAATTGCTCTTTCAAATACTAATAATTTTGTTCTTTGACATATTTTATATTGGTCTTACAGGAATAATATGTGGTTACTAAAATCTTCTATGAGAATCAGTGGCAAGCATGGACTTTAACTTTCTCTAAATATGTGTTTACATGTGTGTTATTTATAAAGAGGAAGAGAGAATTGTACAATAGTGGTGATATCTCAAAATAAACACACAGAGAATGTTCAAGGCACAATCACTGGAGTTTTGCCCTAAAGATCAAAGTGGTTTCCTTCTAACACAAATCTAAAGGCTTTGAGGCTCAAAGGTCAAATGTCCTCTATCTAGGGCATTTTCCTTGGCAGAAAACTCAAAGTTGTTTTAAAATATGGCACTGAGGAACACTGATTATGAAGTTTAACCAAACCATGTGAATAGCGTAAAGATTACATTAAATGTTGCCAAACTGTGGAAGGTAGATGCTACTTCTTCCCAATGTTTTAGAGTTGAAGCCTATGGAAAAATATCAAGAAACTGCAACAGGAACTTGAGGAACCTTTGTGAAAGTTTTGAATTTGTGTTTCATTTTCCATTGGTCTATTGAAAGTCAAGAATAAAAAACATTACTTAGTGTTTGGTTTAAATTTGTTTAAAATTTGTGCCAACCTTTAGTTACATGTATCTATGTGGGAGGAGCAGAGAAAAGCAACTATAGAACAAATATATATTGTAGATGGGTGATCTTTACTCTGTGTGTGTGTTGTAAATGTATATGCTTGAAACAGGGAATTGTCTAATGCTTGTTTTAGAATTATATGTTTCTCCTTTTTTACATGGGTCTATTTTTTAAAAAAAATCCTTATCGTGTTTTGTTTTCTAACAACTTAAACATTTTAATGTATTTTTCTTTCTAATTTGGTATACAGACCTTAACTAATTTCTCTAATTAAATTAAAATTCAATTAGAGGACTGAATCATGACCAACATTTGTTTATGCCAGTGTGGTGCTTACTATTTTAACATATTATTTTTCTGTCTTAGATGTAACTTGCTACATATTATGAACATTAGACCACTTTCTACCATATTTTGTGTGGCAAATCAGTGAATATTCCACATTAAAAATCATTGTGACTCTTTTCTACAAAAAAAAATAGAGCAAAAGATATTATTTATTATCATTTGTCTCTATAGAATATAGCCTGGTAGTTGGAAAATGTTCAGCCACCCCAAACTCATTTCACATGTGCTTTCCCTCATCACTGATTAGTGATTCTAACTGTCTCTTTTCCCCTAATGTGTGAAATTAGGTCTTCTTACTGTGACATGGCTTGTTAAAAGGGAGATAAGTGCTACAATCATGTGGCATAATGAGCTTTAAGTATCCTATGCAGCAATCATTTACAGGGTCAGGCACCATGGGTCAAATAAGGCACAAAGGTGTGAGACTGATGTGCTATGACAATCTGAGCTTATTTAATGAAAATGAAAGATTACAATACAAAAGTGCCTGGGGCAACCTTGGTATTAAAACTGTCTGATTCTTAGAAGTTCATGCTTAAAATACATAAATGTCCATTATAAATGAATTCTTAAAATAACTCAATTAAGGTAAAAAATTTAATTAAAAACAAATGCATAACATTTAATTTTAAGTGGATTTTAGGGCAAGGGATTGGGATGATATGTTTTTATAAGCTACGTCTTTCTTCTATAAAATGCTATTTCAAGCCTCTGGAAATCAGTATTTTAGCACACTGGAAAATCAAACCTCTTCAAGAGTCTTTCAACAACTTGTACTATATACTTAAAACATAAAATGAGTTTTCATTTTTATTAAAATCAGTTTTGGCACAATGATCTTGATTCAAATGTATGCTAAAAACATGGAAATTTTGATATTCTGTGCTGTGTCTGTGGAGTGTGGTTGTATGTGGGGAAAGGAGGAGTTCTGCTTGAAAGCTATAGGGAAAAATAGAAGAAGAAAGAATGTGCTATTATTTCACAAAACGTACAGAAATATAAGGGATTTGAACTTGAAAGTTATCACAAATTCCAAAGAAAATAGAAACAGTGGGTAAAATTAAATATTACTTTTTGAAGCACAGTGCAGGTTATTTAAAATATGTGAAGTATGACTGTATTTATATCACTTAATTGGCACAATGCTGTAATAAAATAACATAAGATAACATAAAAGCCTTCAATTTTTAAATGAATGTCTATAGTCACTAGATTATGAACTCCATTAGGGCAGGGATTTTATTTTTTCTTTTCATTTACTATTATAGACATAATTCTTATAACAATTCATGTATCATAAGCATTCAATAAATATTTGAGAGATAATTATTTTCTTATACCTCAATTTAATTGTTCTTTTTCTATTCTGCAATATATTGTTCATATAATTAACATGTATTTGGAACATAACTGGCAGTGACATATTTAAATTTTGGTAACATCAACTCTCACAATAATACAAAAGTCTTCATTTCTTTGGAGAAAAAAAATATTGTAAATGTGTTGGGTTCTAAACAAAAGAAACAAAAACCCCAAAACAAAACAAAATGCTCAAGATTCTCTTCTGTCAGCCCAGATTAGGAATTTGAACTTGTCATGAATGAAAATGAACAATGCTATAAAATGCTAGAAAAAGATTATCATCCATTCACTCATTCATTCATTCATTCAAGAAACCTATATGGGAACGTGCTGTGGTTTGGAAGATAACAAGAAATATAATACTTCTTCAAGAGGTTTACAGCCTAGCAGATGATTCAGACAGGTAAGTACATAAGGACAAGTCACAGAAAAGGTGCAATATTAAAAGAATGCAAAGGAACACAGGAGAAGTAGCTAACCAAAAATATGGACATCTGTGGGAAGAGGAATCAGAGAAAGAGGTGAAGCTTCACCAGCTCTTAAATAACAAACAGGAGTTAACAGTGTAATTTCAGCCATTTGAAAATATAGACTACAATGAAAAATATTGAATTTAACTCAGACTTTAAACATTAATATGCAATCCCTGTACTTATTTTTAATAATATTTAGACTACTAATCAAGCCCCTCAATTTTTCTCACTAATGAACACTTTAATGTATAGTTCTCAATAAGTTTTTTCACACCAAAAATCTTGCCATTATCCTAGTTTATTTCAATATTTACTTGAAAAAACAAACAAATAACAAAACAAAACATGGTTTTCATTGTCCTAAGAGCCTTGAGATAAAATAATTTTTAATGTTCACTCTACTTTAGGCATCCATTATGTTGAGTGTTACAAACCAATCACCCTACCTGTGAAATCTTTGTCTATAACCATCTACTAATTCTCTAATACATTTCCTGGATTTCACAGACAACTCTAGAACCTTGATGCTTTTATTTATCCCTCTTGCCTTCATCTATTTCCTTACCCAGCTTGGCTTCTAACACTCTTTTCATATCATAACTTGCTCACCCATATGTTGGACTCTAGGTGCTAAGTTATGTTGGGAAGAGTGAAGACAGAGCAGGAGGAAAGAGAGAAAAATAGAGATCTCAAGGGAATGTAACCTCCATTATTTCACAGATCAGGTTTAAGGTGAACTGTTTTGAAGACAACTTATAAATGGGAACATTACTGTTAGAAAATATTCTATAGGAGTTTAAGATTTCATAAACAAAGAACTTTAGGAATGGCCAAATTACAGGGAATGATTAATGGAGTGAGTGGCTGTTCAAGTTGTGATGAAGCTTACCCTATCTGAACAGGTTAAGATGACTAGGGTTTGGGGTGGGGTGGATGAAACACAAAGGGGTATCAAGATGAGAGAAAGGAAGATGACTGATATTCTTTGTTACTACCTGGAATAACAGAAATATTTAAAAAGATGGAATTCTCTACCCTAGATATTTCCAAACAAATTTGTGTTTGCAATTTTCCTCTTACATGAAAAAAATTAAAAGTCTTTTGAGAATTCCAGTGTGCCAGGATAGATAACAGGTTCAAGGCTCTTTGGGCACAATATCCCAGGGGAGGAAAGAAGCATGGTCTGTCTGCATGTGATAAGTATGATAGGCAGAACACTGGTGGCCTGAAGCCTCACCTCTATATTTAGAGGTCCAGCATACTGTAATTCATGTTCCAAAAATCTACATTCATCAACAGCGTCTTCAAGTGTAGAGCCCATCTGAGTAGTGTCAGGAAGCTCATCATGCTGTTCCCAGTGGGTGATGTATTTGCACAGAGTCCTGCCTACGGAGTTCTTATATAACAAGAAGTTTAATGCTGTGATCCAACTATCTGCCAACGGGACACTGAGACCTCATTTATTATCTAGATTTCGTTATTTCTTCAGTGCTTTATTTTTCTTTTAAATATGTCATTTTGCTTTTGCTTTTCATGTTTGATATTTAGTTGGGATTATAGGAAAATTTCTCCTGGAAAGTACATCCCACTTGGAAAACACAAAGAAAAATGATTAATTCTCAAGGAGTTTTTTTTTTTTTTTAGATACATTTCCTGGACTAAATGAATCCAGTTAAGTGTAAAAAGACCTAAGACTGACTATATATCACCATAACTTTCCATAGGACATAAACATGGATCACACTTCTATGTAAGTTTTTTTAGTAACAGACTATCTAGTGGTTAAGTTGACAATCCACAGTTTATGTAGCTTTCAGTCTTGCAAGTAGAGAAGCTGGATGTATTAAGCAATGAACTATACTAATTTGAGACACAAATGCTGAATAAGTTAGATGCCTACTTATTAATGATAATTTGAGACACAAATGCTGAATAAGTTAGATGCCTACTTATTAATGAAAAATGTAGATTTTCCTTTTCAGTTACTAGAATACAAATGACTTTATTGAGGGCATTTCTACCTCTCCTTATTGAATGGAATATTTGAGAAATCACATTATTTTATCAACGTATAGCACCAGACATTTTATACATATTTCATTACCCAGCATCAACAACAGTTCCTCCTCTCTCTCTCTTTCTTTTTTAAATTACTACATAGATATTCCTGGGAAAATTGCACATTTTGTTTATTCTCAAGAGAATGTCAATCTCTGCCACCTCTCACTCCTGTCTCCTGTGAAATCTGAGAAGGGACCAAATTTATACTCTTCTCCTTGGTATGGCAGGCACTGAATTTAATATGGATTCTTAAAAGAGACTATCTATGATCCCCAAACTCTAAGTGACTGACTTAAGGTTCCAAAAAATGATGGCACGTCAAACCTGTGAGAATAGCAGCATCAGCACAGGAAGTGTATTGTTCCCGCAAAGTCACCATTGTCCAATTCCTGCAGCTTACATTGCAGATCCCATTCAAATCCCTAGAATTTCTTCTAGGAGGTTCATGATCCTATCTCTTATATTTAGCTCTTTGATCCATTTTGAGTCAATTTTTGTATAATGTGTGACATAGAGATTCTCTTTAATTCTTTTGGTTGTGGATATCCAGCTCTCCCAGAACCATTTGTTGAAGAGAACTTTCCATCCCAGTAGAGTGGATTTGGCAACCTTGTCAAAAATAAATTTACCATAGATGTGAGAATATATTTCTGAACTCTCAATTCAATTCCATTGATCAATATATCTGTCTTTATGCCAGTACAATGCTGCTTGACCACTGTAGCTTTGTAATATGTTATGAAGTCAGGAAGTGTGAGTCCTCCAACTTCATTCTTCTTTCTCAAGATGTTTGTAGCTATTTGGGACCTCTTGTCCTTCCAAATAAATTTGATGATTGTTTTTTTCCATTTCTGTAAAATATTATATTGGAATGTTTATTTGGATTGCATTGAATCTGTAAATCTATTTGGGTGGAATTGATATCGTAATAATATGTAGTTTTCTAGTCAATGATTATGGATGTTCTTCCATTTATTTAGGCCTTCATTGATTTCTTTTAGCAATGTTTTGTAGTTTTCTGTGTACAAGTCCTTTGCATTCTTGGTTACATTTATTCCTAGATATTTGTTTCTTTTAGCTGCTATTATAAATGGATTTTTTCCTTGATTTCCTTCTCAGCTTGCTTATTACCAGTCTATACAAAAACTACTGATTTTTGCATGTTGATCTTGTATCCCAACACTTTGATGAACTCATTTATTAGCTCTAGTAACTTCATGATAGATTTTTTTTGGACTTCCTAAATACAGGATCATATCATCTGCAAACAGTGAAAGTTTTACTTCTTTCTTTCCAATTTGGATGCATTTTATTTCTTCTTCCTGCCTAGCTGCTTTAGCTAGAATATCAGGCATGATATTGAATAATGGTGGTGATGATGGACATCCTTTTCTTGTTCCAGATCATAGAGGGCAAACTTTCAGTCATTCACCATTGAGAATATTGTTAGCTGTGGGTTTTTCATATATGTCGTTTGTCATGTTGAGGAAGTTTCCTTCCATTCCTTTCTTTCAAAGTGTTTTTTTTTTTTTTTTAACCAAGAAAAGATGCATGGTTTGGTCAAATGTCTTTTCTGCATCAGTTGAGATGTTCATGTGGTTTCTTCCCTTCAATTCATTAATATGGTGTTTCACATTAATGGATTGTCAAGTATTGAACCACCCTTACATACCTGGGATAAAACCCATTTAATCATGGTGCATAATTCTTTTAATGTGCTGTTGGACTTGATTTGCTAGTATTTTGCTGAGGATTTTTTCTACTATATTCATTAGAGAAACTGGTGTATAATTTCTTGTATTACCTTTATCTCGCTTTGGTTAGGGTGATGTTGGCTTCAAAGAATGAGTTAGGTAGTATTCCCTCATCTTCAATTTTTTTGGAAGAGTAGAGAAGGTAGGCCAATTGTACACAAGGTCAGTGGGTGGTAACCTCCACATGCTCCACTTTGCCTCAGAGATGAGGGATGAATTGTGGCTGGTACCCAAGGGAAGCCAACTGCTTAGCATCTCCATATGCCTCACTTCATGTCAGAGATGAGAGACACTTCCACTGTGCAAGTGCTGGGCTTTTATATATTCCAGGGAAAGAGACTTTACCAATGAGCAATCTTCATGCCCTGGTAAGAAGCTGGGACTGGTTAAGATTTAATGTCTTCCCCAGCTGCCTACATTCTCTTGTGAAGTAGCAACATACAAAACAAACACCCACATGAAAACAAGCAAGGGTGGAAACATAACAAACACTATCACACAAGCCAGAGGGGGAGAGGAGAAAAGTAGGAAAGGGCTGGAAGATGGCTACTGAATGTGTTCTTTACTTCTCCAGCAAGTGTATATATGAAAAAAAAAACCCCTACAGGGGTATGCAAAAAATATTTGGGAGACTTAATGTTTTTAAAAATAATAGGTGTAAAAACAACATATAAATAAATTCACTGACAATTCCTGACTGTTAAAGAATGCATGTACATTGAAAAAAATAAGGCATTGAAAAGTAAACAGAGTAATAAATACCACAAAAAATTCTACGATCCAATAACAATTACATGCCATTTGTAATTAAGTTTCATCAATAACATTCTGACTTATTGTACTGGTTTGGATGAATTATGTCCCCCCAGACTCCACATTCTTTGATACAATCTTGTGTGGGCAGATGCTTTAGTGTTGATTAGATTGGAATTCTTTGATTACATGTTTCCATGGGGATGTGACTCAATCAACTGTGAGTGAAGTGTTTGATTGGATAATTTCCATGGAGTTGTTACCCCATCCATTCAGGGTGGGTGTTAATTGGATCACTGGATTTGTATAAAGGAGTTCACAGACAAGGACTTCAGAGCAACTAAGAGTGACATTTTGGAGGAGCTACAGCTAAGAGACAACAAAACACCCCAAAAACAACATTTTGGAGGATGCCATTTTGAAACATAACCTGGGAGCAAGCAGATGCCAGCCACAAACCTTCCAAACTAACAGAGATTTTCCAGACACCAATGGGCATACTTCAGTGAAGGTACCCCCTTACCTTGGACACTTTATAGCCTTAAGACTGTAACTTTGTAAACAAATAAACCTCCTTTATAAAAGCCAATCCATTTCTGGTATTTTGCATAACAGCAGCATTAGCAAACTGGAGCACTTATCCAAATATATTCAATAAATAAGCCTCTAACTGTTGAATTATAAATCACAGAGCATAAATCCTATTCAAAACTCTTTACATACAAAGTTAAAAGTGATTTAAAATGGTAGTAACTGATGAACTCTCCAAAATATTAAAGTTCATATAATATGTACATCTCATTTGAAATGTTGGGTTGGAATGTTTCTTATATTTTTAGGTATTTTGATATTGATAAGCATCTAATGAAATGCTATCTATTTTTCTTATTGATTGGTTGGAGCTCATCATATATTATATATTTGATTATATATTATATATCTCTATGATATAATTTAGTTAATATTCATAAACAATTTCATAATTTAAAACAATATATTTCAAAAATAGATCCTCTTTCAATGGAATTTTCCTTGAGCTATCAATTTTATTCAATGCATATATAGAATTACTGATGTGAAATGGTGTTTACATTCCTAAAATAACCCTGAATATCCTGTACCATTGCATTTATATATGAAATGTGCAGAGTTCTATGGTTGCTATTTTATTCTCAAATACAGTAGAAGGTAGGGAGTTCACTTGTGTCTTCATGTATTTAATATTATAAAAACTATCAGGTAAAATTAATTATTTTCCTCTTTTTTGTGGTTTTACAGAATTTTTTGCCTAGCTGCTTTTAGAGTACTCTTTTTGTACTAAAATTAATAATTTTAAGTTTATTTATGTTGGTTTCAATCTCTTCACACCATCTGCTTCTGGTAAATGTATTTGCTTGGATGAGTTTAGTACCTGTGTAACTGGTATTGTTATGAATCTGGGAATCCTCAAGAACACCTTCAGTCTGGATGATTTGCTAAAAGGACTCAGAGGACTCAGAATCATTGTTATACATACAGCTAAGGTTTATTACAGTGAAAGTATACAGATTAAAATTAGCAAAGGGAAAAGGTACCTTGGGGCAAAGTTCAGGAAAAAAACAGATGCAAGCTTCTAGTGCCCTCTTCTGGTGGAGGCACGCAGAAAATCCTTTAATTCTCCCACATATATATTTGACAACATGTGCGAAGTATTGACAACCAACCTTGGTGTCCAGAGTTTTTATTGGGGATTAGTCATGTAGGCATGCAGTACCCATATTACTGATCTCAGCTACTCATATGACATCTCCTTGCCCCAAACCCTGTGCAAAAATGGGTGGTCACCATAACTGACATTGTTAGGATAAACTTATTTGATCAAATTGGAACTGCATGCCTCAGGCATACAAAAACAGATATTCACCATAAATATTGTGTGGCCTAAGGCCTTGACCAAATAAAAACACTGTTTTGTTTTTTTTTTTTTTTCATCCTAAAACAAACAGACAAAAAACTTATTGCTCACAGTTCTGGAGACTAGAAGTCTGAAATCAAAGTGATGGCAGGACCAAAGGCACACTTAGGCAGAATATTTTAAGGGTTTACAGGTTATCTCCCAGGAGCCAGAAAAAGTCAGTCATGAAACTAGCTTTGCTTTGGAATGTGCTAGGTTTGAACAACCCAGCTTGCTGAGTCAACCATGTCCTGACCACTCCACTGCTCTGGCCCTTGACCTGTACTCTCTTACAGCAAACCGAGCATATTCTTCTGAGCATCGCCATTTAGTATAGTATTTATGTAACAGATACTGCAATAGTGTCAATGTCAGTATGTCTAACATTTGGATAAATCAGTGTGAGGTAGTGATAGATTGAAAGATAAAACTAATCCATCCTATAAACCATTATATACATTTTCATATTTTTGTACTAACTTGATTACTCACTTATCTCTTTATTCTTTGTTTCTTGTGTTAAACTTGTGTAGAATTATATAGCATAGAAATTAGCTGGTGGCTTGCAAAATCCAGTTCTTTCTCAGGCCAACCACTTTCTCTTGGTATTATATCCTGAGGAGGCTTTAACTGACTGACCCTCCCAATACATTTGATCATCAGTGTCACTATTATCGTATTACTTATTTACCTAATGTTTGTGAATTACATAAGATACACCACCAATATTATACTATATTGCAGTTCAATCATGGTGTAATTCAGTTTCATTACAGAACAAATCAGTAAAAATGTGTGAGGCATTTGCTATGCTTTTCCAACAAAATTGGTCTTTGCCCATATGCTAGATACTATTACAGACAGACATCATCACAATTGGCCATGATTCCATTATTTCTCAGTTCAAAGTCAGTTGGAGACAAAGCCTGTTACTCTGTATCAATTCACAAATTTGTACTGAGACTGGCTTCCATTATGTGCTATCATTTAGCAGTGCCTACTTTTCTCCTATAGGGAGGACACAAGTGCCATTCAGAAGAATTCCTCTTTCTGATAACTGTACTGCAGGATATGTCTTATGATCTGTTCTTGGGGTGAGGACAGTCATAGTGCACCAAGGTAAATGTGCCCATGGAGAACATCCATACGTTTAAAGGTCCAGAAGTTTCTCATAAGTGTGCCTCTTTGCTTTATCAAGTTGAATGGTGCCAAAACTCCACTACTGCTTTGGCCTCACATTCATATTAAAATAGTTAAGAGGCCCTGTTGTATAGGGTAAAAGCCTTTTATTATTATTGGGTACTAACATTATTCATAATTATTTATTAAGTCTGCCTGATCCACTTCCCAGACTGAGTTCCATTCCTTGCTTTCCTCTTGGAAGAGAATTCCCTGTAATCTGCTTATTTTATTTAGTTAAACTATTTCTTCTGAATCATGCTCCTCATTTAAAGTAAACTCAGCTTGTTCCACATTGCATTAGACTGACACCTATCTCATCTAAATGTCTTTTTTGCCTTTATGGCCTTTGTTTACCCCACTTTGCAAATCTGTTGTTATTGTGTACTAATGGCTTGAGTGCAGTTAGGACTCATGTTTCATATGCAAAAATGTTGGGTCTTCCATACCAGAGTTAGGTGAGTGGTCACTCACTACCTAACTAGGTATAATTTAGTCTGAGTGTTTGATAAGACCTCTTATAGACTTCCTCATTTTAGGATAGGACCATTTCTGAGGGGAATTCAGAGCCATCATGTGAAGCCTACTGATTTATTCCCTTGATCCACCTCATGTTGAGCGTGAGCACTCACTTGTGAAGGTAAGTAAGCTAATCCACCACTTCAAGCCTTTATCTCCTCCTATTTTAGAAAACAAATATTCTAATTGCCTGATCCAATTCTTTATCAAACCACTGTTTTGAGAGTGATATGCAACATGATATGTCCATTATATGTGATATCTCTTTGCCACTGTTAGACACTATGGGCTATATAGTATATTCCTTGATCTGAAGAAATAGAAATAAGCAGTCAAAATAAGTGTAGTATTTTCTGTTCTAGTAGTTTTATTGTGTTCTTAGGATTTGCTTCTATAATCAGTATGCAAAGTCCAGTCCAGAGTAAGTGTCTGTTACTTTCAGGAACAATTTGTATTTTTGTGTGGCTACTAATATTGGTCCAATGTGTTCTAATTCCTCACTATGTGCTGACACTTCATTCTGGGAGTCCTGTCCCATTATTATCTCCAGTCTCTGTCTCTCTTGCTGGCAGACAGGAAAGTTCTTGTTGGCATTTTGTCCTTAAGATGGTGCAAGAGGAAGATGATGATCAGCCTATCTCTGCATTTCTGCTGTTCCCATTTGTTCACTTATTTTATGTACCCAGGTGGCCACCTCAAACAAATGCACCAGGATGTTCACTTGGTGATTCCAATCACCTTCCAATCCAGGAAAGAGGTTATTCTGATAGTCACCAACGTGTCCTATTTCAATGTTCTCCTTAAATTGTCATGTCATTTTTTGCAAGGCTGTCCTCTGAATGGACATCCTCTTAATAGCACAGTTTTCTATTACCCATCTGCCTGGCCACATGGCCAGGTCATTAGCTACTGCGCATGAGTTGGTATACACTAAAAGATTGGGACTCTTATTCTAGTTCAATTTTTCCATCACTACAAGGAAAACAGCATACAATTCAGTCCACTGAGTTGATTTGTTCTTACCTTCTTCAGTTTTTCCATCTGTTAGTTTGGTCACAGTGCAGTGATCTTCCCAAAAGGATGCTGTCCATCCACCTTGGAACTGACATCTGTCAACAAGTAGCTGTTTGTTGGCCACTCATAGGGCATCACCTGTGAGTTGACCATAGAGGGAAAGAGGCAATTTGCTCACGAATATGATGATACCTCTTTGCATTCCTCTGGTAGCATGTTCGTATATAAACCATTTCTACTTTATTATGGAATTCTTTTGGACTCTGCCTTTCTTATTAAAAAGTTTCTCTGACATTACCTAAGACATTATGAGTATCTCGAGTTTTGAGATTATTTTATGTCCTTCAGTCATAGTGGCAGTTAATGCCAAATAGAGAGCCAGAAACTGTCTCTCAAAATGCATGTATTTTGCTGATGTGTCATTGCAAATTTTCTGGTCCAAAATCCCAGTGGCCACCACTGGGAGACACTCATAGGCTTTTGCTATAAGCTCCAGTCTGCGTATGTGCAAGTCCCAGATCTGGGTGTGCAGCATGAGGGTCCTAGTCGTTGGTTTTCTATTACCTTTTGCAATTCAAATCTATTCTGCTGTTTTTCAGACCCCCATTCAAATATGGTCTACTTTTGCTTACCTTTATGAATCAGAGCAAGAAATATCCAATAGCAGATGTGGAATATGCATCCTCCAAAATCCAAACCACCCAACAAGGTGTTGTGCTTCGTACTTAGTTCCAAGGATAGGCAATGAGAGTAGTCTGTTTTTAGTTGCCTGTAGAATGTCACTGATGGTTCATGCTCAGGTTGTTTGTAAGAAACTCACCATTTGGTTCAGTCCTTGGATCTCGGCTGGATTTATCAACCAGACTATTAGTCAAGTACGTCACCACAGCATTTAAATTAACCCCGACTTATTTTTCAGTTTTGATATATCAGCAATGTAGCATATTACTGCACTCAGGACTTGAACCAAATCAAAATTCCTTCTAACTAAATAACAGTTTTAAGCTGCTGAATTCCAATAGTCTTGTGGCAATACCATAAATGGCGTTCTTACCACATGAAGGCAAATCATAGTTAGTTCTTTCTGTGATCCAGATGGATTGCAGAAAAAAAGTATTTTCAAGTCCATCACTGAGTACCATTTGTTTTAACTTATGTTATTTTACACTGTTGAAATCATATCAGGGACTGCTAATGTATAGGTGGTACTACTTTATTAAAGCCTCTATTGTCTATTATTAGTCTCCTGAAACTTCTGCTCTTCTCAGGGGCCATACAGATATATTGCACAGAGAATTTGTTGATTCCAGCACTCCATCTTCTAATACAACACCAATTAAATTGGTAATATCCTTTTTTTCTCCAGGTATCCTATGTGGTTTCAAATTAACAACACATGCAGGGTCAGGGAATTCTATAGGTTCCCATTTAGCATGTCCAATTACTACTAGCTAAATGATGAACTTACATGCTTCTGTTTCAAAATACTGGGGAGGGGACGTGTCCCTGAGTTAGATATATCCATCCCAATAGTATATTCAAATAAAGAGGACACAGCACAGTTATTTTACATGAAATCTGTTCAAATATTCCAATTTACACACAACTTTTAGCTCAATTGCATCAACTGCTGCAACACCATATCCTCCTAATCTAATTGTGGCCTCTGTTAGGACTTTACCAACAGGTTTTGGGATCACAAACTAGGGTATATGGAGTAGATATGTTTAGAGCCCTTCAATATTGGAGACCAGCAGGGGCTTATCTCGGTCTACCCAACCTCCTGTAGTGCTACATTAAGACCTTTGAGTAAACCGCATCAATGGCTGCTTTATTGATCCAATTCTTTAATAACTATTTAAAACGTTTTGTCTTGATGGGATGGGTCTCTTGACTATACCCTTTGTCTTTCCCAATTCTTTTGTGAATCACCCTAATTTTCTTAGCATCTACAAGACCCATAATGGGAAGCTAAGATAATAAATCTGATATGGATTCCCAGAGCAATGCTTAATGTTTTGACAGTAAGTTTCCATGAGGTGGCCAAGCAAAAGTCACCACCTTGAATCATGGCATTTCCCATGACTTGTGTAAGGGGGATATTAAGTGAATGAACATCCAATTCACCATAAAAATCACATAGCATAGCTTGCATATGCAGCATTTTAGCTGCTTCTGAGTTCTACCTGGCATTTAGAGGAAGGGAAGCATAATTCCCCTTGTCAGAGTAAATAAATCTTACAGAGGCACTTATTAAGTCCATGTGTGACCTGCCTCAACCCCAAATTGTTTTTATATTCTGCAACATTTAATGCTAAGGAAATCACTCCTAAGTTGGTCACTCTCACAATCCATTGAAGTAAAGTTTCTTCAGGAAGCAGATGATCTCCATGCACAAAATGAGAGCACTCCTTCACACTATACCCTTGGTTTAGTGGTTTCTTTTTCCCTCTCTCTCTTAAACTTTGCCATCTGGAATACCTTCTTTGTGACCAAAGATCATGAACATTCTATCTGTGTTTCCAGTCTAATATTTCCTTTTGGCAGTGGCCCTGAAGCTAGGAGATACAACTTGGACTGGTCAAAACCCAAGCTTGATGCAGCACCAGGATTCACTCCAACATGCTTCTTTACTTTCATTTTAACTAATAAAGATAAAAATAATGAAAGGATTACTAACTTGTTTCTCATTATTTTGTATTTCATTATATGTCCAGTGAGCCAAATTTTCAGGATTTGGGTCTACTGTTTATAAATTCCTAAATGGTAACATTATCTCTGGTAACTGATGGCAGTGTAGCTGCTCTTTCATACCTTGGGAGACTCAATAGCCTTCCAGGCATAAACGGTTTATCATCCCCCTTCTGGTCATCCTTCCTTTTCCCATGCATTCTGCATGTTCGGCAAGTCAGGATCATTCTACTGAATTCCATTTCTAATGCCAACTTTACTGAGAGTTGCCAAGTCTGCCCTCAGGCTTGATGATTTGGTGGAAGCACTGACATGATGCAGAAAAGCTCTTACACTGATGGTTACAGTATATTACATGGAATGGATACAGATTAGAATCAGCAAAAGGAAAAAAGCACATGGGACAAAGTCCAGGAGAACAGGTGCAAGCTTCCAGATGACCACTCCAGTAGAGGTACTCAGACATGCTTAATTCTCCCAGTGTCGATGTCTGAGAACACATGTAAAGTATAATTCACTAGGAAAGCTTGCTTAAGCCTTGGAGTCAAGGGATATGTTGAGAATCAGTCACATAGGCATGCAGCACCATTGTTACTGATTTCAGATACCCAGATCCAGCCCTGCCCCTGCTCCAGAACAAAAACAGGTATTCATCATAAATTACATTGTTAGCATAAACTATCTGATAAAATTTGCACTCTGTGGCCCAAGGCCTTGGGCACATACACACACAAAAAAACTCTTATCATTCAGATTATTCCAAGGTCTCAGAGTTCAATTCTCATGGGCTACTCATGAGACAATTCTGAAGATGCACCTTTCTTGAGAAAATGCACAGTTTGAGCAATTCAGGGCTGATGATTTAACCATTTCCTGCACAAGTTATTACTGTGTTTGTTCTTTTCTTTAATGGTTGCCTAATATTCCCTGTTATGCATATAGTACAATATATGAAACTTTGCTCTGATTGACAGGCAATTAAAATATTTCTATTTTCCCCTCACTACAAAACACCTTGTGTATTTGTCCTTCTATGTCCACATGGCAATTGGTTCATCCATCCATGAGATGGAATGGATCCCTAGAAGTGGACTTACTTAATCAATGTATTTTTATTTTCAGCATTGCTTTTAAAGAAGGCTATTGAAACTAATGATTCCACCAACAACCTGTAGAAGTCCTTTTATTTCTACATACCTAATAGAAGATATTTTATCTCTTTTAAAATTCTAAATCCCATCAGACTGGAGTTAGCAAATGGTCAAACCCAGCCTACCACATATTTTTATTTAAAAAAATTAAAAATTTATATATATGTATATACATAAACACAGCCATACACACTCATTTATGATTGTCTATGGCTGTTCTTGTGCTACAATGGCAGACTTGAATACAGTGGCAAAAGGCGCATGGCATACAAAGCCTAAATATTTGTTATCTTCCTTTTAGACAAAAAAATTTGAGCAACTTTTTAACATATTTATCTGTCTACTTGGATTTGTTCTTTAAAAATTTCTTACCTATATCCTTTGTTCATACTTATGTGTCTTGGTTAAATTTTAAGAGCTTGTCTATAATTTGGATTGCCATTTTTTTCCTAATATATTGCTTTCTAATGACTGTGTTTTAAAATCTATGATTTCATTTTTATGAGTAACTTAGTTTTTGTTTTGTTTTGTTTTGTTTTGTTTTTCTGTAACACTTCTTTTTCTTTATTGGTTAAAAATATCTCACCAAATCTCAGGGAAGAGTGGGTTATAATTTTTAAAAAATTTTAATTCATTTCAAATTTATTTTTGAATGAGTTTTAGTGAGAGATAAATATCTGACTTTTTATTTCCTTTTTGATATTTACACAGCTAATGACAAAACAATTTGTTAATATATTGAAATCCCATAAATATGATGATAAATTCTTAAACTCTCTATTTTATTCCACTGAAATATTTATCTCTTCTTTTGTCACTATCATAATCTTATGATTAATGTTGAGTTTATAAATGAACTATGAAACATTCAATCCCTTTGTTGTTGTTGCTGTTATTGCTACTGTAAGGAGACCACTTATTTAAATCTCATTAGAAATACCCATTTAAAGCAATTAAATAGAAATGGACTCTGAAATTACAAGAACCTAGAGCCTCACCATAAAATCTAATATCTAAATTGTCATTTCTATGACCATTTTTGATAATTTTAGTTTTTGATTAATCATTTTTAATATTTTAATTTTAATAGAATTTCAAACAATACCCTCATTTGATTCCATTAATCTTTATTGCATCCATCATTATTTCTCTTTTCTCATTTCCAAACATGTAATTTTTGCTCATTCTCTTTTGGCTTAGTTAAGCACGTAATGTGTCAATTGATTTTATCACATCTTAAAGTTAATTTTTTTTTTTTATGTTTTTGTACCCGTATAGTATTTTTGTTTTCTATTTTATTAAATTCACTTGTTTTTATTCATTGCATTTTATTAGTACTTTTTGTATAATTTTATTTTATTTAATTATCAATTTATTTAAGAAGAGTACTTTTGTTGTTATATTTTGGTCTTTTATCATTTGCTTTTTATTCTTTGGCATTTCCTCAGAAGTTACAAGCCTTCAATTCATCTATTTAAATAATTGCATTTTTGAAACAATTTTTACCTTCTCCAGAAGGTGTTTTCTTTTTAATGTTGTAATTTGTCTATTTGTTTGCTTGCTTATTTCTTTTTAGTTCAAGGTTATCATCTGTCTCCTTCATCAATTTTTTTCACATAGCAATTCCTCTTTAGCTTCTTTCTGGTTATTGGTTCCAAGAGTGAGCTAGAGCTTTCTGCTGCCTACTTATGACTCTGTTCAGTGCTGAAGAGCGTCATGAGTAGGAAGCTGAGGGTCATGGGTAGGAAGTTGAAATGTCTTATGCAGCAACAATTATGTAGCACTTGGTGCAGTGATTTCTAACCTGTGGTTATACCAGGAAGAATCCCCTGTGCCAAACCATTTTCCAAGATAAGTGGTCAAAAAAAGACTCTTCTGGCAATGAAAAACCAGCAGATACTCCCAAGGATACTCAATTCAATGAGTAAAGCCCCTCCTTTCAAGATTTCTTGCATGGCAGAAGGTCAAGTTCTTTCACATTGGATTTGGGAGGTTCAGGTTAAATTGACTTTTAATAGAACTAGAATCTCCACTACTCCTTATAATTTTTGTACATTTCTCTTCAGTGAGACAATTTATTTTCTTTATACCCAACTTCCTTTAGGCATGTCACTATGGACCTTGTGCATCACCGACTTCATCTCTGAGATTAAATGGAAGACAAGTTCAACAAAGGCCACAGTACTCTCGGTAGTCAAAAACATTGCAAAAAAATAAGTAAACATGAGCAAAAAAAAATCCTCAAATCCATATTGATTTTAAAAAGTGCCTTACTTTTAAAATTGAACTGAAAGAAAATGAGTCACTTTAATACTGAAAAATTACCTCAGATAGAGACCAAAAAGAAAAAGGAAAATATTGCTAAGAGTTGCAAAAGACAAATAAGTATTTTCCAAACTGCACATAATACTTCATAAAATGTCCCTGGAGCATCATAATAGTGACACAAGTCCATTTCAGATGGGAAAAAATTGCTTGAGTTTTCACCGGAAAGGACTAATTTTTCTGCATTGAAATCTGCATTTGTTATCTGATTTTATGATTTAAATAAAATAAAACATTTTTATTTCTATATAAAATGAGCAATTTTATACTGTTTGTTATTAAAAGTGTAAGGGACATATCTGTTTTACCCATTATTGAATTTCCAAAAGGAAACATTGATGTCTGGCATAATATGAGATTTTAAGACATTTATATTTGAACACTAATTTTGAATACGCACTATGTAAAAACCATTAAAAACAAAAAATAGTGAGATACATTGTAAAATATGTCTGTGAATATAACATATTATAAGCAATTATTGTCCAAGATTTTTAATGGATGTCAAAATAAATTTCTACAAAGGAAAAGAAAAATCACCTTCTTTTGATCACATGTAATAAAAAATCTCTTATGAAGTAAAATAATAATAAAATTGTTATTATTGTAGCAGTACTCTTTGAGCCCATATTATGTGCCAGATGTGTGATAAAAGCTTAATGGGGATTATACATAAAATTACATGCAGCTAAATGCTAATTGGGAGAAGAAAGTGGGGATAGATTAGGTTATAATAAAACTAGAGAGAATGATACTTTAAATTTGACATTTCATTAAATGTATTAAACCAAATTAAAAGAATTACAACTCAACAGCTGGGAGACTGGTGACATTTCTTATCTTTGGCCAAGGATGTGTTGCTCCAAAAGAGAATACAGAGGAGGAAAATGTCTTAGCCTGGTTTTTATTGCATCCACTTGTGTTCACATGGTATGATTTATATCTTATTTATCAGATTTTAGCATCGAATTGTCTTTTCATTTTATTTAATGTAATCATGTATATTTTAAATGTTTGTATAAGGTTATAAGTCTGATAAGTGGGGAAGCCAGTAATTTGATCTATATCTTAAAGTTCTTATATTAGATGACAAAAGATTATTAGTGATCATTAAACAATGAATATATTAACATAATATATTGAGACATTATTTAGAAAGCTGTGAACAAACGGCCACATATTTAATTACATTTTGGATATGATGTAAAAATTTTAAAGTAAAATTGGATTTCTTTAAAGTTAGTATTATTGAAGTATGTTTCACAGATGGTAAAATTCACCATTTTTAAATTTAAAGTTCAGTGAGTTTGGTAAATGTATAGAGTTGTGTAAATGCCACCATGTCAGCACAAGAAGTTTCCTTGTTTCCTTTTAAAGACAGTCACCCTCCTCTACCCCCAAACCTAGAAAACACTGATATGATTTCTTTTATATCTTTGCCTTTTTCAGAGTATTGCATAAGTGATAATAAAAAGTAGTGGGCATTTTTGCCAGAGTTCTTTCACTTAGAGTACTGTTTTCAGATCCATTCATGTCATTGCATATTATCAGTAGTTTGGTCTTATTGCTAGGTATTGTATGCTATGTATAATTCTTTATCCATTCATCAGTTAAAGGATATTTGTGATGTTTCTAAGTTAAAGTGATTATGAAAAGACTACTATACATTCAAATACAGGTTTTCATATGGATGTAATTTTCCTGTCTCTTGGTTAAATAACTAGAAGTGGGATTAGAGAGTAGTAGCATTTTTGAATGTATAATTTGTAGAAATTACCAAATAATTTTCCAGGATATATGTACCTTTTCAGGACCCCACCAGCAATATATGAGAGCTCCAGTCACTCCACATCCTGTCCAATACTTACTATTTTCTATTTTGTTGGTTTTAGCAATTTTGATAATGATTAGTGAAATCTGTTTAGAGATTTAATTTCCGTTTTCTTAAAGACTAATGATATTGCAAATCTTTACATATACTGATTTGTGATCCATATATCTTCCTTAGTGAAATGACTTCAAATTTTTTTACTTTTTTTATTGGGTTTTTTTATTCTTAAGAATTGAGAGATCTTTGAACATTCAATATACAATATTTTCTCCTACTCTGTGGCTTGCTTTTTCATTTCTTAACAGGGCCTTTCAAAGCAAAAGTTTTTAATTTTGATGAAGTAAAATTTATAAGTATCTATTTTTTTAAAAAATAGTTTGGGTATCTTATCTAAGAAATTTTTGCCTAACCTAAGGTCACAAAGATTTTCACATATTTTATTCCAGAAATTTTGCAGTTTAAAATTTACATTTAGGTATAACTTCCATTTGAAGTCAGTTTTGAACTTGGTTCCATGTTCATATTGAAGTTAATTTATTTGAATTTTTTAGCAAAATTTTCTGACAAAGTTATAGTTTTCCATTGAATTACTTGGCACCTTCATTGAAAATCACTTGACCATGTTACATGCTGGCATATTTATGGACTCTTTTATGTTCCATTTATGTATATGATCATCCTCATGCAAATGTCACACTCTATTGATTAATCTAGCTATACAATATGTCTTGAAATCATGTACTATGAGTCCTTCAATTTTTTTCATTTGCAAAATCATTTTAGCTATTCTGTATCATTTGTGTTTACATATAAATTTTACTTGTAGCTTGTCAAATTAAAAAATATAAGCCTATTGGGATTTTTTATAGAGATGAATAGGGATCCATGAAAATAACATAACTTTCATTTAGTTGTTTCTATTTAATTCCCTCAGTAGGGTTTTTTTTTTAGTTTTCATACTATAAACTGTGATAGCTAATTTCATATATCAACTTGCATAGATTATGTTTTCCAGTTGTTTGGGTCAGGCAACTACTGGACTGATTGATACTTCAGGATATTTCATAGATGGATTTGATCTATAATCAGTTGATTGCATGCACAACTGATTGTGTCTACAATCAACAAAGGAGATTGCCCTCAGCAATGAGGGGGCTCTCCTTTTCCAATCACTTGGAAGTCTTTTAAGCCAGAAGGATTTCAGAAGTCAGAAAGAAGAATGTCTCCCTCTACTTTAGGCATTCAGCTTCTGCTAGGGGCTGCAGTTTACCTGTACTGGAGTTTCCAGCTTCTGTACTGCCCTGGGGAATTCTGACTTGCCAGCCCCTGCAGTCATATAAGCCAATTCTTATAATAAATGTGTCATAATTAAATATCTCCTGTCAGTTCTATTTCTCTGGATAATCCTGGACTAATACAGATTTTGGTACTGAGGATGGTTCTTGAGAAACAGAATCATAATTATGAGGTTTCTGAATTGGTTCTGGGATTTTTGGAATTGGTTTTCTAATTTGATTATATTTAAAGGCACTAATGACGTTATTGCCAATGATAAAGTGAGCACTGGTAGTCCATGACATGAATTGGCAATAAAGATATACAAAATATCACCATTGGAAACTGATGCTGTAGCATAATTTTGTGAAGGTAAAATGTATAATAATGTTGGCTGGTTGTTCCTAAATATTCTAGATAAGGTAGTTAATGGAAAGGATGAACTCAGGGTTTCAAACACCTGGTTCAAGCTCTCATAGATGACATGAAAGTTTTCATGTGTACCCTGACAGAAATTTTTATTTCTTCTAGCCACAAAGTTGAGATTTCTGAAAATCAAATAGAATTTAATTGTGTGATTAGCTGAATTACAATGTAAATTGAATTCCCAACATTTTATGGTGTCTGCCGTGAAAATGAGAACCTTGATTTTAAAGGAATGGGATCTTGAAAATTTAATGGAGACATATGTAGTGATCATGATTATGGTGGGGGCATTGAACCCCTAAATTCTACTGAGTCTGTTTTTCCAGATAAACCTATAATGGCTTCCCCTGAGGAAGCAGTACTTTCCTCTCCATCTGAAGAGCTTACCTCTGTTTCACCAGATGAACCTGTAATGGAACCCCCATTGTAGTTGACTTGCAAGACACTGACAATTCCTTTCAAGACCCAACCACACAATTACCTTATGCTTCCAGACCTATAATTAGACTAAAGTTCCAGCAGGATCTGAAAGGTGATGTACAAAGTATGACCCATGGGCAGGTGCACTACACTACAAAAGAACTGCCTAATTTTTCCTATATATATAGATGGAAATCAGGGTAATATGTATGGGAATGGATATTAAGAGTGTGGATTAAAGGTGGAAGAAACATAAAGTTGCATCAGGCTGAATTATTGATATGAGTCCACTAAGTAGAAGTGCTAGATTCAGTGTTGTAGCTCAAGAGAGTAGTGAGAAGCTAAGTGGTTATACTTAATCACCAAGCACAAGGTGGATGTGATTATCATAATGGAGATTAGAGTTAAAGCACTAATCAGAATAGTCTGAATCACAGAGACCCATGGCTTTGGCTAGTTGATCATGAGTGACCTAGAAATGAAATTAATGGGTAGTCTATTAAATTCTTACTTGATACATATAAGCAGAAGCACTCTTGATCAAGTGAATAAAAAGTTAACTTGAATCACAAAAACAGAGAGTCATGGCCCTTCAATCAATTCCCAGATATTAGGCAGCTTATAGATCCAGAATTCCTTGAATGAAGGGAAAGCCAGGTGCCCTTTGGAAAGGAGCCTGCTACACTACCAAACATTTATGTGGTTAATCTTTCTCCTAGCCTTCCCGGTAGAGACCTCTTGCCATTTACCAAGGTGCTTTGGGGAAAAGGAAATGATCAGATATTTTGGGGATTCTAGACACTTGCTGTGAACTGACCCTAATTCCAAGAGACCGAGAATGTCACTGTGGTCCACCAGTTAGAGTAGGGGCTCATGGAGGTCAGGTGATGAGTGTAGTTTTAACTCAGGTCCATCTCACGGTGGGTCCAATTCCTGAAATGATCCCATTGGGAAGACACTTATTACCATCTCTATGGGCAGAGCTCTATTGTATGGAGGATAGCAAAGGAAGTCAATCTACTCCAATGCAGCTATTGGGGTCACCCAGAAAGACATGATTTAGCCATGTGAATTATCTCACCTAGAGAAGAGGCAAAGCAATGTCAGCTTCTCTAGTGGGTGTCAACCCCCCATGGCCAGTGGGTCTTGCTCCACAGACAATGCTGGGAAATGGTTTATATTTACCCTTCTCTCTTAGGTGCTGTGGGTGGGGGACCCTATTCCGTCTCCACTGGAGAAAGGTTGTCAGCCATGTACAGACTTTCCCCTTCTACTCATTATGTGATTATTTCCCCATTTCAATTGAATGCATAATTGGAATAGACAAACTCAGCAACAGGCAGAAACCCATACTGGCTCCCTGACATATGGAGTGGGGCTAGAATGGTAGGAAAGGCCAAGTGGAATCCTCTAGAACTGCCTCTACCTAGCAAAACAATAATCCAAAAGCAATATCACATTCCTAGAGCTGGAGGAATTTCAGAGATTAGTGCCACCATCAAGGACTTGAAGGATACAGGGGTGGTGATTTCTTCCCACATCCCCATCAACTGCTTGGCCTGTAAACAAAACAGATGAATCTTGGAAGATGACAATGAATTATTGCCAACCAAGTTGTGACTACAACTGCAGTTACTGTTCTATAGATAGTGTCATTGCTTGTGCAAATTCACACATCCCCTCGGACCTGGTCTGCTGCTATTGATTTGGTAAATGTTTTTTTGTTTGTTTGTTTGTTTGTTTTTCCTTCATACATGTAAAGACTACTGTGCCAATTTGTATATATTATGTCCCACAGAAAAAAGCCATATTCTTCAATGCAATCTTGTGGGGGCAGATTGATTAATCTGTTTGGTTAGGGTATGACCTCTTGATTAAATTATTTCCATGGAGATATGGACCCTGCCCATTCAGGATGGGTCTTAATTAAATCACTGGAGTCCTATAAGAGCTCGCAGATAGAAGGAGCTCAGAGGAGCTGTGAGAGACATTTTGGAGCCAGCCATTGAAAACAGTTGCTTGCAGATGCTTTGAGATATTAGCTCAGAGTTTGCTCTGGAGAAGTTAAGAGAGGACAAAATATCCCAAAAGCAGCTGAGAAAGACTTTTGGAGACATGCTTGGAGTTCTCAACAGAAGGATACTTGGAGATACTAAGCTAAGGATGCACAGGAACTGAAAAGAGGAGCTGAAACACAACCAAGGACAAGCAGATGCCAGCCACGTGCCTTCCCAACTGACAGAGGTGTACCGGACACCATTGGCCTTCCTTCAGTAAACACATCCTGTTGTTGATGCCTTAGTTTGGACACTTTTATGGCCATATAACTGTAAATTTGTAGCCAAATAAACTCCCTTTTATAAAAGCCAACCCATTTCTGGTATTTTGCATGATGGCGGCATTAGCAAACTGGAACAACCACCAAAAAGAGTTTGCTTTAAGCTGACAAGTCCATAAATACATCTCACTGTCCTATCCTCAGGGGTATATCTACTTGCCAGCCCTATTTCATAATCTAGTCTGCAGGGACCTTAATCTCCTTTCCCTTGACAAGAAATCACACATTTCCATAATATTCATGATAGTATGCTGGTTGGGCCTAATGGGAAAGAAGTAGCGATCATTCTGGATTGTTGGTAAGAAATTTATGTTTCAGAGGATTGAAAGTAAATACAAAAAAATTCAGGGGCTTTTCATCTCAGTGAAATTGCTTGGTGACCAGTGGTTGTGGACATGTTGAAGTATCCCTGCTAAAATGAAGGATAAGCTGTTGCATCCGGTCCTACCTACAATCAAAAAAGAAGAGAGGCAATGCCTAGTTTGCTTCTTTGGATTTTTTTATGCAATTTTATTGAGATATATTCACATACCATAAAATCATACAAAGTGTTCAATCGGTTGTTCACAGTGTCATCATATAGTCGTGCATTCATCACCACAATTAATTTTTTGAATGTTTTCATTACTCCAAGAAATAAAAATAAAAATAACAAAAAAAGTAAAAAAAAAACAAAAAAACACCCAAAACATCTCATACTCCCCCCCCCCATTATTCATTTACTTTTTGTCCCCCCTTTTTTTTCTACTCATATGTCCATATACAGGATAAATGGAGTATGGGCCACAAGGTTTTTACAGTCACACAGTCATCCCATATAAGCTATATAGTTATACAATCATCTTCAGAAATGAAGGATACTGGATTGCAGTTCAACAGTTTCAGGTATTTCCTTCTAGCTATTCTAATACACTAAAAACTAAAATGGGATATCTATATAATGGGTAAGAATAACCACCAGAATGACCTCTCAACTCCATTTGAAATCTCTCAGCCACTGAAACTTTATTTTGTTTCATTTCTCTTCCCCCTTTTGGTCAAGGAGGCTTTCTCAATCCCACAATGCTGGGTCCCAGCTCATCCCCAGGAGTCATGTCCTACATTGCCAGGGAGATTTACCCCCTGGGAGTCATGTCCCATGTATGCAGGAGGGCAGTGAGTTTACCTGAAGTGTTGGCTTCAAGGGAGAGGCCACATCTCAGCAATGAAAGAGTTTCTCTGGGGGTGATTATTAGGCACAAATTATAAGCAGGCTTAGCCTCTCCTTTGCAGTAACAAGCTTCATAAGGGCAAGCCCCAAGACTGAAGGATTGGCCTACTACAATGGTAGTCCTTAATGCTTGTGAGAATATCAGGAATTCCCCAGGAGGGGAAGTTTAATATTTCTAATTTTTCACCAACCATTAAGGAGGCTTTGCAAATACTTTTTATTCTCTGCCCAAATTACTCTTGGAAGTACCAGGGTTTCATGCTAATCTGTACAAACCAAACAGATCACACCCCATATTTTGAAGTTCCATGTAATTGTAGTGTTTGAGTAAACTGACCATACAAGAAGTTCCATTATATAGAATGCTACAGAAAATATAGATTTTCCACCAAATAAACATATCTTCCTTTGGTCTCACATAGAATTTGAAGTTTTAAATCACAGCCAATATCATCCTTTTCCCTTTAATCTGGTTTATGCTAGTCCTAACCAATTCCATTTTGTTCATATCTCTAATTAAAGGCTGATCTCTTTTTTAGCTTCTTTAACATTTGCTGAATGGGGTAATGCTGACATGCATAGCTACCAAACTCTGGCTCTGAGTCTCTGGTGTCACATAGATACCCGAAGTTCGAGGGACTGACCAGGTTATACACAAACAGCTCATTATCTCAGAATTTAGGAATAACTGTTAAACCTCATGAATAGATGTGACTGTTGTAAGAGCTTACAATCTAGGAAACTTACCATATGCCTTCCCTGATAACCTCAGATTCAATTCTCAGATTCAATTCTCAGAGTTTGCACATTAGTGTTAGTCCATATAAGTGAGGCATTATAATGTTTGTCTTTTTGATTCTGCTTATTTCACTCAACATAGTATCCTGAAGGTTCATTCACCTAGTTGCTTGACTCACAACTTCATTTCTTCTTGCACTGTTCAATATTCCATTGTATGTATACATCACAGTTCACCATTCCGTTTATCGGTCAATGTTCCCTTATGTCATCTCCATCCATTGTGATTCATGAATACTGCCACAACAAGCAGCAGTGTTCAAAGTCCATTCATATCCCTGCTCTCTGTTCTTCCAAGTGTATACCTAATAAAAGGATTGCAGGACCATATGGCAACCCCATAGTTAGCTTCCTGTGGAACCACCATGCTACCCTCCAAATGGGCTGCCTTATTCTATTTCCCTACCAACAGCGAATAGGTACATCCCTCTCTCCACATTTTCTCCAGCAGTTTTATCCCTCTATTTTTAAAGTTTTAGTCACACACCATACAATCCATTCTAAGTAAACAATCAATGATTTCCAGAATAATCACATAATTCTGCACTTACCACCACAATGTGTATGAGGACATTTCCATTTCTTCCACAAAGAAAAAGGAAAGGGAAAAAAATAATAAAAATTTAAAAGATAGAAAAAAAATAAAAATAAAATACAATGAAAATATCAGAAAACAAAAACACCACCAGAATCCCATACCACTCCCTTATAACCCCCTTGTATAGATATTTAGCTTTTATGTTTTGTCTTTGTTACAATTAGTGAAAGCATCTTACAACATTACCTTTATCTATAGACTCTAGTTTCCATTGATTGTATTTTTCTCCCATACCATCAAAATCTTCAACACCTTGCAATGTTGGCATTCACTTGTTCTCCCTCTTTTAAAAACATTCTTATATTTGTACATTTAATCACCATAATTGACCACTCTAGGTTTTGCTAAGTTATACAATCCTAGTCTTTATCTTCTGTTTTTCCTTCTGGTGTCATATATGTCCCTAGCCTTCCACTTTCAACCATACTCACACTCATCTTTGTTAAGAGTACTTACAATATTGTGCTACCCTCACACAGAATTATGCTATCCATCCCATTTCTGCATCTATACAATCAATCCTGGTTAACATACATGCTCCTTCAGCATCAAATGCCCATTTTCTAACTTCTATTTCCTTACAACCTATGCTCTCAATTTTAACTCTTAAATTTCACTCATCAATCTTAGTTCATATTAGTGGGTCCATAGAGTATCCATCATTTTTTTTTTTCTGGCTACTTTCACTCAAAGCCATGTCTACTTTCTACCATTTTGTCTTTTGGATTTTATTTGTCATATTATTTTTATTTTTACTCTCTCACTTTTTACTCTTACTAGTAGTCTTCTTTTCTACTCTCTTCTCCTGACCTCTCTCTCTTGTCTTTTCCTATCTGCCTGTACTGCTCCTTTTGGTATTTCTTATAGAGCATGGCTCTTGTTCACAAACTGTCTCAGTGTCTATTTGTATGGAAATATTTTAAACTCTCCCTCATTTTTGAAGGACAGTTTTGCTGGATTTAGAGTTCTTGGTTGACTGTTCTTCTCTTTCAATATCTTAAATATTTCATGCTATTGCCTTTTTTCCCTGTGGTTTCCACTGAGAAATCTGCACATAATCTTACCAAGCTTCCTTTGTATGTGATGCATCACTTTTCTCTTGCTGTTTTCGGAATTATCTCTTTGTCTTTGTCTTTTGATACTCTGATTATTATATATCTTGCAGTAGGTCTATTTGGATCTATTCTGTTTGGGATATGCTGTGCTTCTTGGATCTGCAATTTTGTCTTTCATAAGAGAAGGGAAATTTTCAGTGATTACTTCCCCCATTATTACTTCTGCCCCTTTCCCCTCTCTTCTTCTGGGACACTCATTACATGTACATTCATGCACTTCATGCTATCATTCAATTCCCTGAGACCCTGTTCATATTTTTTTTCCATTCTTTTCCTTATCTGTTCTTTTGTGTGTAGGACTTCAGATGTCTTGCCCTCTAGTTCCTGAATACTTTCTTCTCTCTCTTCAAATCTGCTGCTGTATGTCTCATTTTTTTTACTATCTCTTCTATTGTGCCTTTCATTCCCATAAGTTCTGACAATGGTTTTTACAAACCTTTGTGTTCTTCCTTATGTTCACCCAATGTTCTTCATCTCTTTTTGCCATATCTTCCCTCAACTTGTTGATTTGATTTTTGAATTGATTTAGCATATTTGTTTGAAGATCTTTAATTAGTTGTTTCAACTCCTGTATCTCATTTGAAGTGTAATTTTGTTCCCTTGACTTGGCCATATCTTTGTCTTTTCTAGTGTGATTCATATTGTTTTGTTGTCTAGGTGTCTGGTTTCTTTGATTACCCCAGTCAGATTTTCCCAGACCAGACAGTCCCAGGCTCAGAAAGAGGGTGTAATTTCTTCGAAGATAAGACCCAGAAAGTTGTCAGGCTTCCCTATGATGCCTCTCGATGATGTGCTTTTCCTATTCTGCCCAGCAAGTGGTGCTTGTCAGCCTGCAGCTCTGCACTGGTGTAAAGAAGTGTGTTGCCTTTAATTCTCAGTAAACCCTGTCCCTGCCAGGAGCTGAGAGTGTCAGAAGACAAGTTTAAGCTGTTTCTGTTTTATTTTATTTGTTTTTTTTTTTTTGTTTGTTTCTTTCCCCAAACCTTAGGGTCTGAGTTCTCTGAGGGAAGGCAGCCACTTGAACTGGACCCCACCCCCCCTCTTTTCTTAGGGAAGATAAGCCCTTTAGGGATTTATCTCCCTCACTTGATTTCTTCCTTTGACTCTCTGACTATCTTAACTCCACCATTGCCAGGGTCAGCACTGATAATTGAAAATTCCTGATGACTTCTCTAATAAGCTACTTAGATGGAGGAAAAAAAAAAGGGAAAAAAGAAAAAAAAAATCTCCTTTTCAGAGCCAGCCCCAGGCCCCTTAGTTACCAATCAAGACCCAGAGTTGGTGCCCAGTTCTGTGTGCCCATTTTCTTTGAACATGGTGTTTTACCAGCATTCGTAGCTCAGCTGATTCCAAAAGCCTCTGCTTTTATTTATTTATGTATTTTTCCATTAGCCCCACCTCCTCTTTGCCAAGAGGATCCTCCAGGTTCCTTTCTTGTTTGCTCCTGATTTATCTGTGCTGATAGCTTGTACTCAGTGGTCCAAATTTGTTAATTAAGCCACAATTGGAGCTTGGTTGAGCTGCCTTCCTTTCCTCCTAGTAGACTGCTTCTTTTTCCCACAGGAAAGTCTTCGAACTTGGCCTGCCATGCCAGTGAGGGAGAGTCACCAGCTCTGCAATTTTGGGAGCTTTACTTACAGTTTTTATGCTGTGATCTCAATCATTCCACCCATTCTAGACTGATGTATGATGTTTGTCAGGTCACAGATTCCCCTAACAGTTGTTCCAGACTATTTATCAGTTGTTACTGGCTATACCCTAGTTGTTCCAGAGTACTAACTAAATTCCACACCTCCTTATGCCATCATCTTGCCCCTCCTCTCACCTCTTTGGTTTTTGAAGGTAACATATTCATTTGCATGTGCTACTCACCCATTTACTATGTGACCCAAAACAACTTGTAGAATTGACTGGGAATAAGAGCAAGCAAGACTTTGTAACAGTTCTAGGTTTTCATTCAAGCTGCTCTGACACTTGGGCAATATGATCTAGCAGATCCAGTGATGCTTGGATTGTTAATGGCAAGTAGAGATTCTGTTTGGAGCCTTTGTCATGCCCTATTGTAGAATCACAAAGCAGACCTTTGAGGTTTTGGAACAAATCTCTGCCATCCTCTGCAGATAACTACTTTTCTTCTGAGAAACAGCTCTTGTCCTGCTACTTTGCTTTAGTGGATACCAGAAGCTTAAAAAATGGGTCAAGTTACATGATACCTGAGCTGCCCATCATGAACTGGGTGCTGTCAAACCTACTAAGACATAAAGTTGAGTGTGCGCAGCAGCCCTCCATTATCAAATGGAAGTGGTATATACAAGATCAGTCTTTAACACATCCTGAAAGCACAACTAAGTTACATGAAGAAATGACCAAAATATCCATGGCTCACATTCCTGCCACATTACCTTATCTCTTCCAGCTGTACCTATGACCTCTTGGGGAGATCCCCACAATCAGTTAACTGAGGAAGAGAAAACTCAGGTATAGTTTATGGATGGTTCTGCATGATATGTAGCCACCACCCGAAAATGGTGAGCTATAAGTCCACATGCCCTTTCTGGGACATTCCTAATGGATAGTGGTGAGGAAAAATCCTCTTGTCAGGCAGAAATATGAGCAGTGTACCTATTCATTCATTTTGCTTAGAAGGAGAAATGGAACAGCCAGAGGTATGTTTGTATACTGATTCATGGACTGTGACCCATGGACTGTGGACCATGATTTGGTTTTATGTAAGAGACTTGGGAGGAATATGATTAGAAATTTGAAGAAAAGGAGGTCTGGGGGAGAGGTATGTGGTTGACCATTCTGAATGGAAAAACAAAAACATGACAATAGTTGTGTATCATGTAAAGACTTACCAGAAGGTGATCTTGGCAGAAGAGGATGTCAATAATCAGGTGGATAAGATAACCTATTCTCTAAATACCAGTCAGCCTCTTTCACCAGCCACTCCTGTCATTGCCCAATGGGCTCATGAACAAAACAACCATGGTGGTGGGGATGGAGATTTTGCATTAGCTCAGCAACTTTTAATCTCCAAGGCCAAGTCTGAAGTAACTGGGTTGATAGAACAGTGGAATAATCTTTTGAAGACTCAATTATGGCATCAGCTGGGTGGCAATACCTTTCAGGGCAAGGGCAATGTTTTTCAAGAGGCTGTATATCCTCTAAATCAGTATCCTATCTACAGTGTTGTTTATCCCATAGCCAGGATACATAATTCCAGGAATCAAGAAAGGGTAATGGGAGGGACATCACTCACTATTACCCCTAATGATCCATTAGAAACATTTTTGCTTCTTGTCCCCTTGACTTTATGTTCTGTTGGTCTAGAAGTTTTATTTCCAAAGGGAGGAACTGTGTCACCAGAAAACACAACAATGATTCCATTGAACTGGAAGTTAAGATTGCCACCTGGCCATTTTGGGCTCCTCATGCCTCTGAATCTATAGGCAAATAAGAAATTTACTCTACTGGCTGGGATGATTGATTCAAGTGTAAATTGGACTGAAACTGCACAATGGAAGTGATTAAGGGTTTGCCTGGAATACAGAAAATCCCTTAGGGTGCCTTTTAGCACTACCATGCCCTGTTATTAAACTCAATGGAAAACAATAGGAACCTAAACGAGGTAGGTCCACTAATGACCTAGACCCTTCAGAAAGTTTGGTTTATCACACCAGGCAAAGAATCATGACCCATTTGGTTGCTTGCTGAGGGTAAAGGGAATGCGGAATGTGTAGAAGTTACAAATATCAGCTGTGACTACATGATCAGTTGTAGAAACAAAGTCCATATGAGTACTTTTTTCCATTTTTTGTTCTGAATATATTTGAAGAAGGAAATATCTTTATTTTCTTGCCTTTCTTATCCCCATATCATAAAGCACAAGTTGTTGTAGTATTTAAGTCATAGGATTTAAGTTATAGAACATTGAGATTAAGAGTGAAGAAGGGTCTGCATCTTCTGAGGAAAGGTATAATTTATTTTCAGTTGTACATAGGGTAGTTGTATCATAGGCAAAATATGACTTTTTTATTTGGAGAAAAATTATGGTTTAAGGAGATGTGTATGGTTGCCAAGTAGACAAAGAGTGGACTGTGATGGAAAATTTCCTGAATCACCTTCAAAAGGTTATGATGTCCATTTGTTTGGTCAAGCAGGCACTGGCCTGCTTGTTACAATGAAGTTAACTTACACGGATTTTTATCTGTATCTATAATCCATTGATTGAATCTATGGCTGGTTGTATCTACAAACAACAAAGTAGTGGCAATGTGGTGAGTCCCTTTATCCAGTCAGTTGGAGGTCTCAAAAGCCAGAACTGAGAAATTCAGGAATCAGAAAGAATATCTGCCTCAAGTTCAGTCAGCAAGAATCCCATAGGGAATACAGACTTGCCAGACTTTAGCATCACCTTTATGGGAGTTTCTAGCTTTTATTCTGCCCTACAGAGTTTAGTATTGCCAGGCCCCATGGTCACATAAGTTAACAGCTCATAATAAGTCTCTTTGTATCATTTCATTTTTGTTTCTTTGGAGAACCTAACTAATACACTGCTCACCTTGTCAAACCTTGGACCCTGGACACCACCAACTCTCATCTCATTTCCTGTCCCACATTGATATTTGTACCGTATTTTCTTTTAAATATGGGAACCCATTAAATCCCAGCTTCCCAAAGATATGTTATTGAAAGTAGCATAGTGCACTCTAACCTTGAAACAGTGAACTTTCTTCTACAGGTAGTTCACATGGTGTCTGACAGATGTCAAGTATTGATGTGTTTCCTCAAAAATTTAAAATACTGCCTGTGAATTTGCTGGAGTTCCCTGGGATGCCTTGATGCTCAATTTCAAAACCATGGTCCTAAATGCAGATATGGAATTCCTCAATCAAATATTGGTGGAAAGGTAAGAGTCTCTCTCTCACTGTTTCTCACACACCTAACATCAGTCCCTTACAAAATTCCAATAGCTCTACATTCCAAATATTTCTCATCCTCTTCATTCCTACTATCTAGGACAAATTATTCAGATATATTGACTGTTATTTGCACATGTTCACTTTATTAAGTTGTTATTAAGCTGTTCTCCTTACCCTGCGAGGGAGAAATTTATATGTATTTATATGTATTTATATGTATGTATGTATTTATATGTATTTGTATCACTAGATAATTAGCTCAGTATCTTATGTAGATACTTAATAATTGAATGATGCATGGCTTGAAATAAATCTCTAGTGTTACAAGACATTCTAAGCTAAAGACTAAAATTCAAGTTTCCTGATTCCAAATCCAGTACATTGTCTATGACAATGCCAGATCATTAAACGTTTGCTGAGACCAGTATAAGGAGACAACATGACAATAAGAGAAGGAATGTTTTGTCCCTTAGCAGTGATAACTGTTCAAAGTATCTTGTCTGTGTCCACAAAAGGTGAGTGACCATAGTTTTAATTTAACAGCAACAGTTTGTTCACAACGGCGTCAGTCTCCTCCATGACATTGTTGTAATAGAGTAGGTAACTCCTGATTTGTGCTCATAAACTCTATATTCTTTAAAAATATATTTTATTATAAAAAATTCAAACATCAGCAAGGGTGAAAGGATTTTACAAAGAACACTTACAGCCATACAACCTTGATTCTAACATTAACATGCTTATACTTTTGTTATCACGTATCTATCTATGTCTCTATCCATTCATCAGTTCACCTTATTATATTTTGATGCATCTCAAGGTAAGTTGCAGAAATCAATAAACTAAAGTTCAATGAGTGTTTACTATTTTATTTTCTTTTCATGTGAAATGAATGCAAAGTATACAAATATTAAATGAAAGCTGTCTAGGTTTTGATAAATGCATATATCTAGATACATACCTTTAGGAATTTGCATTTTCCTCTTATGACCAAAATAATTGCATAGCAAAACCTTTAATATAAAATATTTTATTAATATTCACTTATAAATGTATTCATATTTATAATATGATTTATTTGTGAACCAATAATTATTACCAAGTTATTTTTTTTTAAGTTCTGAGAGTTAAATGTGGCAATGATTTTAATTTAGCTGGATTTTGAACAAAGAATAAATTCTTAAGCTTCTTATGCTTTGGAGTTTGTTGAGGGTTTTTTTTTAATAGTGTAGCCTGTGTTAAAATAACATAAACATTCCTTACATAATTAAAAATCACCTGTATTTCAATGCAATGGATCTAGTGTTTTTAAATATGTATTTTATATCGATGTTATTATTTGCATTGTTCCAATTTTCTAAAACCTTACCAAATTTCTCTGCCTGATCTATTACTATGAGCAACATGTTAATGTCTCTCATTATGACTATGAATTCATCAGTTTACCTTTGCAATTATGTTGATTTTTTTGCTTATGTATTCTTAACATTTTATTATTGATGTATATTCTATTAAAACTGCTATAACTTTCCAATATTTTAATTTGTTCCATTTTAGTGAGTCTCTTTATCGCTAACAATGATTCCTATATATGATAATTTTTTCTAATATTAATGTGATTAATTCAGCTTTACTTGTTTACTTGTTATATATATATATAAATTATATAGTATATAATACATAATTGTATACACACATACATATACATATATCAGGTATCATATATGTATGTATATATAACCATTGTCTTTTAACTTTAAAGTGTGCTTTTGAATTGGATTTGTCTTTAATAATCTGCAGACTAGTAAATTCACAATTTTTATTCAGTTTGAAAGTGACTTGTAGGTGGAATGTTGAGTTTATCACTATTTTGCTGAATAATATATTTTTTATCATTTTACTATCTTATCTTGTACTAATAGCCTACATTTTTCTATCAGTTTTCCTCCTCTCCTTCCTATTGAATTGATCATTAGCACTTTTCATTTCCTTTAGCTGCTTTCCCCCAACCCAAACCGTTTAAAATGTCTACATCATATTATTTTTATTTTAATGTTTACCTTTTAAAATAGCATACAAATTTATTTTTAAGTGTAAATTTAGTAACTTCACTGTCTGAACAATAGAAGGATCTTAAAAATCTTTAAATCTATTCATTCTCTCCTGTATTGCATCTAACATCTTACATGATATTTGGTTTCATTACATTAATTCAAGAATTTTCCAGGTCCTGAGTTACTCTTAATAATAATAACAATGGAATTTATATATTATTGCATTTTTAAAATATAGTTACATATTCAGCAATTTGTTTTCTCCAAGTTTCTTCTTACATTTTGTTCCCTCTATCTGGATCCAGTTTTGTTCTTTTTAAAGTAACAGCTTTAGCAGTTTTTTTTTTCATTTATTATAGTGATGAACACTATTCCTTCCTTAAAATTTTTAATTGATTTTTAATCAAATAATAGTTAATACAGATATCAAATCCTAGGTTGGCAGTATTTTTTCACAGCACTTTGAATAAATTATTTTATCATTTTCTGGCTTATATTTTTATTCTTGCAAATTATGCTGTCTATCTAGTAATCTGCATTTTCTTTGGCGTTGTTTTTCAAATGTTTCCCTCTGTCAGTATTAATCTGCTAATGTTCATTTATTTTTACTTATTTTACCCTAAACTAATTAGGCTACCTTAGTCTGAGGATATTTTGTCTCCTTTAGTTTAGTTTCTCCATCTGAAGTTTGTATTGCACTCCCCACATCTTTTACTCTTTCTTTTCAAATGATTTTTGGAAACATAGCCTGCATCATGCAATTTCCTGGCTTAACATCTCTTCAGACTGGACTTATATTAAAATTCAGAATCTCTAACCTGAATTATAAGGCATGATTTAGCCATTTGCAATGTTCCAAACAAACCCTGATGTTTCGTCATGTCCCCTCCCTCTTACACACATGCATGGAAATATCAATTACTGTATCTTAAAAATGGGAAAGATATTACTAGAAAAGTTTATTTTGGAATTACATTTAATTATGTTACTACTAGAGCCAAATCTAGTTATTGAACAAAAGTATTTAAAGATTGATATTTAATCATAAAAGATGAATTAATTATATAATACACTAATTAACAGCAGGTATTTTATCAAATAATCATTTTATCTTTTATGGCAAGAACAGTGTCTGGCATATGGTAGGTGCTCAACAAACATATCTTCAAGGGAATTAACTTGATTAAAATAGATTTTTCAAAGAAAGTTGCCTGGAGGCAGCTGCAAATATAAGACTGTGATGTTTAGGTTCATGTGTCAACTTGGCCAGTTGATGGTCCCCAGTTTCCTGGTCAGGCAAGCACTGGCCTAACCATTGCTGCAGGACATTTCATGGTTGGTTAATAAACCAGAAGGCTGGTTTATTAAATCATCAGTCAATTGATTGCATCTAGATCATTACATCTACAATCAACTAAGGGAGGGTATTCTGCAGTAAGAGACTATAATCAGTTGGACTTTTAAGGTAGAAGAGAGAGAAACTTTCATTTCTGCTTCAATCAGCCAGCCTCTCCTAGGGAATCCATCAAAGACCTTTAGCACCAGCCTGCTGCCTGCTCTCTGGAATTTGGACTCATACATTTCTCTGCCCTAGAATTTGGACCCATGCATTCCCACAGTTGGGAGACACTTTGATAAAATCTCATATTCACAGATATCTCCTGTTGGCTCTGTTTCCCCAGAGAACCCTAACTAATACAAGGACTATAAAATATTTAACCTAATAGTTTAAAACAACACTGGCAAAAATCTTTAAAGATATTTTAACAAGTGATGAGAATTTTTACTGGCCTTAAGAATGCACACAAATATAGTTAATACAGCAAGCCCAGTAAACTTTAAATTCTCATGAAACATTCAACCTTTAAGTCTACCTATTGGAAATTATGAAATAATTAAATAAAAAATGAGAATATCTGACATTGAGATGAGTTAGACTTACCTTACTTTCTTTTTATAGAAAATAATGAAACTTATATTAGCTCATAGTTTAGACTTCTCTGCATAAACTGTACTGGTAAACAGTGCCTAATAAAAATGAATGCACTGTTTGAAATAAAACTCGACTTTTATTAAAGTCAGAGTCATCACATTTCTTCTGTTCAACTTCTTGAATAATAAGAGTCTCTACTTTAATGTTTTGACGATTTTCTCTCTGCAAAACATAAAGGCTTATATTATGCAGGTAAAGAGGAAAAGTCATGGGCTTCTATTGTGAACATGCTGCAATATTGCATTTAAATAAAGTTGATTCAGCACAAGTTCTCTTGGTACTAGCATTTTTATGGTTTGAATAAATGTAGACTCCTTGCCTGGGTTGACTCATTATATGCAGGCTTTCTGTCATGAGAGATTCTCTTAGGACCTTTATTACAATAGAGCTTGGAAATAAAGACACAATAAAAAGGTATGATTACTTTTTTTTCTTTTGTAGGTGTGATATAAATATATTTAAATACACTTTTGGCTATTAACAGAGAGTAGTCATAGATTCAAGAGATTTCTAAGGCTTAATACTTTAAATACTCACAGTATTTCTTTATGTAAAATATTTGAATTTTGAGGTGTGAATATGTAAATTCTTTTAAAGACATGAGATTCAAGGAAACTCTAAAATTCTGAAGGCTTCCTATATGGCATTGGTTTATCTCCAATTAGATTATTAAAATATAATATTTATTTGGTATAATAATGAACATGAATTTGATATTTTAAAAGCAAACTTTTTTCTCATATTTAAATGGAACCCACAAATTCATATATATGGAAACATGAATAGACATAATGAAAATATTAATGAATGTAATATGTTGACATGGTTTTGTTTAGGTTTGGAAAAGGTGTAAAAGTGCAATACCAGAAATGGACTGGCTTTTAACAATGGGAATCTATTAGCTTACAAGTTTACAATTATAAGGCTGTGAAAATGTCCAAATAAAGGCATCAATAGGATGATACTGTCTCTGGAGACTGTTTACTCATGAGCTTGAGGTCCTCTGACGGACAGCAAGGCACATGGCTACATCTGCTAGTCCTTCCCTCCTGGATTTCATTGCTTTCAGCTTCCGGATTCAGTGGCTACCTCTCTCTAGCTTCTCTGGTTGTGTCCTTGTCTCTCAGCTTCTCTCTGGGGCTTTCTTCTAAATTTCTCTTAATTTCATGTCTTAGCTTCTTCCGGGGGCAGTTATTGTCTTATAAAGAACTCCAGTAAGAGGATCAAGACACACCTTGTATGAGGTGGGTCACATCTCAATTGAAAACCCTAATCAAAAGTTCCCAGTCACAATAGGTCTACACTCACAGGAATGGATTAAAATAACATGATTTTCTGGGGTGCATAACAGATTCAAATTACAATAGATGAGTATAACTGAAATGAGAGCAAAGTGAAGAAGTCATGTTTTGAAAGTAATGAAGTGAGACTGAAATCTTCCAAACAAAAAAACTATTTTCTTTACAGGAAAATTTACTTGGCTAAAATCCCATATTAGACAGGAGACACTCTTTATCATACAGATTTCCTCACACTGGTTGGCAGCATAACATAGCATAGGACTTAAACTATGTCCTTGTATGTCAGAAAATTCAAGAGTTTATTAATTATATGAATTTGAGTACATGGTTTAACTTTATTAACCTGTCCCTGATAAATCCCCCATCTTTACATTTAATGAAAATATTAATACTTATTTCATAGGATTGTTGTGGGGTTTAATTTTACCCAGATAAGGAAGAACAGAAAATATGAATGACTTAAGTTCTAAGGCCTAAAGTCAGCACTGGATCCTTGCAGTTATCAAATTAGGTAGGAGCTTGTGGCAAGTGCTGCTATTTTCATATAGAATACCCTTATTAACAGAATTCAGATTCTCTTTATGGTGGCCTTAAGGCCAGTTAAATATAATCCAAACTTCTTTAGTCCATTAAATTTAACCTACTCTTCTTTACTCTTTTGAAATTAGAAGTGGACTTGTTGCAGAGTGCTGGGAAATGAGATTTATTAGAAGTGCCTCTTCCCTCAGCCTCATTAAAAGAAAGTCTTACTTTCTATTTAAACTTTCCAACTTATTTCTGCCTGGTAATATGGCAACCATGCTGCAAGAATGGGGTAGCATGTATAAAGATGGAAGATGACAATACAAATGATGGAGAGAATCTAGGGTCTATGGTCCTTGTTGAGCCACTGCAGTAATGCCCAACAACCTATATCTGGACTTCTTCTTATTTTGATAAAGTACATTCCTCTGACCCTAAGCCGTGTTTTAGAGTGTCAAAAGCAATATACTAGAAATGGGCTGGCTTTTAACAATGGGAATTTATTAGCTTACAAGCTTACAGGTTGAGGCCATGAAAAAGTCCAAATCAAGTCATCATCAAGATGAAGCTTTCTTCTTGAAGACCAACTGCCAGCAATCCTAGACTCTGCCACATGTCTAGGCACATGGCAGCATCTGCTGGTGTCTCTCTTCTCTTTCAGGTTTAGCTGCTTTTAGCTTCTTGCTTCCCTGAATTTCTCTAGTCTGAATTTCATTATCTTATAAAGGACTCCAGTAAAAAGTTTAAGCCCCACCCTGAACGAGGAGGGTCACATGTTAACTTATGTAGCCTCACAAAAAGATCTTATTTACAATGTGTTCACACCCACAGGAATGGATTAACTTTAATAACATACTTTTCTGGGATACATATAGCTTCAAATCACCACAATCCATTATAAGCATTTCTTTCATTATATACAGGTGAATGTCATACTAACTGATATAAAATCAATGAAACAAGGAAATAATAAAGGAGCAAAGATACCCAGGCAAACAAACAAACAAACAAAAAAAAGTGACTTTGTCTCATATGAACAGTACTCAGTCATTCTTACTATCTTCCTTTGCTATTTGCAGAGCTGCTTTTTGCTATTTTTTTCCTTACCAACATTGTAACTCTCCCTTTTCTTTGCTAGTTATCTTCCACCTACTTTTTGAATGCTGAGATTTGTTGTAGATTGTTACAGAAATGGTCACAATGCATCATGTGTCTTTGTATCCACACACTTTTATTTTCCTACCCCATTGACTGGGCTTGGCCACCTGACTTGCTTTAATGAATGAGACAGTAGGAAATATGATGAAAACAGAAGCTTAAAAAGTGCTTGGTCATTGAAGTTTGCCCTCTGTCTTTCTGCTTTTGGAACCAAGCCAGTTTTAGTATCCTATGTTACCTAAACAAATACCATTAAACAGTTTAGTTTAAACATTGGAAATTTATTTGCTCATGGTTTTGTGGCTGGGCATATGTCCAAATCAAGTTATCACCAAGGCGATAATTTCTCTCTAAAGACTGTGGCTTTCTGGGGTTGGCTGTCAGTGATCCTTGGTACTTCTGTCACATGACAAGGTATATGGTGGCATCTCCTGGTCTCCTCCTTCTCTCCACATTCTGTTTCAACTTCCTTTTCTGTGGTTTTCTCTCTCTCTTTGTCTGAATTTCATTCTCTTATAAAGGACTCCCATAATAGGATTAAGATCCATCCCGACTGAGGTGGGTCATACATGTACTGTAGTAGCCTTATCAAAAGATCTTATTTACAATGGGTTCACACCCACAGGAATGGATTAACTTTAAGAACATGTTTTTTTCTGGGGTACATACAGTTCTAAACCATTACAAAACCTTCATGTGAAAAACTCAAGAGTAACATTATGAAAATATGTGGACTGGAATACAGCTAGCAACAACTGCCATCCATGTGAATAAGGCTATTTTGGAGCAACTGAGCCAAGAAAAGGTGCTGAATTATTTCAGTTTAAACTAGCCAGAGAACTACCTAGCTGAACTCACCCCAAACTGTTGACACAGATGGAAGCAAACAGACACTTTTTTTTTTAATTTTTAAGCATATAGTTTTGGGGTGGTTTGTTACACAAAAATAGATTGATAATTTAAGATTACTAAAGCATCTTCTAAGTTTTTGAATTACATGGCTGAATTGTCTTTGCATCACTCCCAAATGTTTATCATGAAAATGTCCCCCTTAAATCTTATAGAGCAGCATTTCTAACTGCTCAATCAACATCTCTGAGATGTTACCTCTACAAGAACTTCAAACTAAATATAGCACATGTATACTCTTTATATTCCTTAGCTCCCATTTATGCCCCATTCCTACTTTCTCAATGAATTGTACTACTACTGAGCCAGTGGATCAAATATGATAGCTTGGAGTCATAACCATCTCATTTGTCTTTGTTGCATCCTACCTCAAAGTTACGAGAACCTATCAAGTTCTCATGAAATGACTATCTTTTCTATCCAATTCTCTTCAAATCCATCACCACTACCAACCAAGCTAAAATCATTTCTATCCCTGACTAAAGAAAAAAAAAAATTCTACCTATTAAATTCTTATCAAACTCTTATTCCTCTTCATTTGATTCTGCAAACTGCAGCAAAATTTATTTTTAATGAAGATTTTATTAAACTGTCTTGCATTAAATTCCAATGGCCTTTGAGATGAAAGCCACAATATTTATATGGCTTTAATGTTTTTACATGAGAATTTCCCTGACCATTTCTACATCTTAAATTTCTGCCAATATTTAGATGTTTTCTAATTTAAGGTTTACTGGACTTCTTTCAACTTATTTACTGCATCATACCCTTTTCTATGTGTCTTTTTAATGCCATTTCATCTACAGAAAACATCCTTCTTTTTTCTCCACCAAGATTTATTTTGTCCACCCACAATTCATTTTCAGCATCACTTCATTCAGGAGGCTTTCATTGGCACCTCTTCCAGCTTCTGACTTTGTAAATTCCCCTTATTTTATACTACAAAGAATGGTGTGCCAGGAAATACTTTAAGCCAACTCTTCTGGGTGAAAACAACAACAAAAACAAAAAAAAAAAATATTTTGATCTGTAGCTTGTGTTGGTTTCCATGGTATAAATATTCTTACCATGATTGCTTTCAAGTAACATGACATCAACCAGTCAGCAAAACTCCTAAAATGCTAACCAGTCTTGAATAACACATTCCCATCACCCTGCTCCATGTAAGCTTCAGGACAACACTGATTGAAGAGTCTTCCCCATCTCTATTAGCATTCCTATGTGTCGGTCCCATGGTGTTCTGTTTGATGATTCCAGGGTGTTAGGGTCCATATACTTCCTTCTCAGCTTAGTATACCCAGTGGTTGACACAGAGCTTGAACCGTAGAAAACAACTGAGAAATGTGTATTGCATCGTGTGAAAGAAAGAAGGGATGATGAGTGCCAACTCTTTCCTGGCCTCCAGGCCTACTTATACTTAGGAAGCTATGGAAGTGTTTCAAGGTAGACAACCCCACACCAAGTTCTGGACTACTCATATTAGTATATTTGGATAGAAACTGAAATGGGTATGTATAGGTAGAAAATGCTCATCTGGTGATTCATTGAAATTTAGTAGAATAGTGAGGAGATATTTAAACCAATTTAAACCCTATTATATATAGGCTTTTGTATACATTACTATTAAAACAACTGAGCATGCAGATATTAAGTTACATACCAACTTAATTGACAAAGAAAGAACTGGAACTAAATAGTGATGTATGCATAACTCAGTCTCCAACTGCTTGTCATTTGTGGTTGCAGATATTTGGAATACAATGATCTTGATTATTGGAGAAAAGTTACTTACTTATAAAAGGTATAATTTACTTGAGATTGACTGCAGAATAGGAGGTCAGCAAGAGAGTCAACGAATGAAGTATATCTCAGAAGCTTTGAAAGAATAATTCCAAGAGAATAAAACATGCTCTGAGTGTCCATGAAACTTATGATAAAATATTTAATGGCCATGCTTGTAAGTTAAATGATTCATGTTGCTTAAAGTAATGTTAAACTATTATTTACTAAATTACCATAATTTCAAGATACACACATGTGCATTTTTAATTCTCATGTCTCTGAAATTCATATACAGTGAAAAAATGTTGAATTCTAATTTAATTGGTGGCATTTCCTTTCATCTTAGTGAGAAACAAAAATAATGGCATAATTGCCTTGATAAAATACAATAATGGTTTTAATTCATGGTAGGTGTCTTTTTGTAAACAGGAAATAAAATGTCAAAAATGTGACTAGTCAGTATCTTGACAGAAAAAAAAATGGAAGAGTTAGATAGCAACAAACATTAGGTTAGATTTAAAACAATAATAAGGGAGCTGAAAATATAATTGCAATGCTTGAAATAGCATTTGTTGAGTTCACACTATGGTTTTAACGCATCTAGATAGGGATTTTCAAAAAATATTTTATATCTATCTACAATCACTTCAAAGACCTGCTCTTTTTTTTTGCTCCAAATCCTCCATGTTTAGTTTACTGCAGAAAGAGGGGGAGTAAGGTGGAAGGAAAGAACAGGTTTGGAATTAAGCTAAATATTAAGAAGGATGGGCATGATTAATTGGGATGAATAGTATTTCTAAAACTGGTTCAGGGCCCATATCCATGATAATTGCCTGGTGGGCTTGTTTAAAATCAAATTCTTCGGCTCTGAAACAGAAACCTATTGAATAAGAAAATCAGTGGATTGAAACTAGAAGTCTTCATGTTTAATAAGCTTCTGAACAAGTTTTATGCATAATAAAGTTTGAGAAACCCTGCTTTGTAGGAAAGGGAAAATAGAAAAGCCAAATTTTATGGTAAGGAAAATATATTGCACCATAATTACAATCCCATAATTAAAATCTTGATTATAGTCTTACTGATAAGTAATATGCTGATTAAGCAATTAAAAATTAGAATAGTTTCATATGAAAACCTATACAAAAGTGGATGTATTTCAGTTGAATAAAGAAGAGTTATTTACTGAAAAAGTAAAGACAGATGGTTAGTCATGTTAAACTATTTATGTTATTTATAAATCTGTTCTAATACTGTATGAGTTTTTTTCCCTAAATAATTTAAAATCAGAGTTAAGTTTGAACATTCTAACATATAAAGTGCTGTTTTCTTTTGGAAGATTTACATGTTTTCCATGCTGTTCATTCAGTCTTATTGTCTATGTATTTTGTCTATATGGATTCATCTGCAACACTTCAAATTCATATAATAAAAAACAAAAATATTGAGCCTATATCAGATTGTTGTGACTAAGATTTTATTCATAAAACTGTATGTATTACTTATTGCATAAAACCAAATATTAGCAACCACATCATATATTAACTTGTTAACATAACACTAAAGTTATTTATTTGAAAATGTAAAAATCACTTCAACATATTCCTATATCTTAAAATAACAGGATGTGGTATATAGTAAAAAACAATTTTTAAAATGAAATGTCTTTAAATCAATCCATTAAATTTTGCTTAAATCAACACTAATGTCTGAATTGTTAAAACTTACATACAAATCTTTTATTCAACAATGACAAAATATTACCTTTTTAAAATTCTTCATCTGCATTGTTATTTTTGTTGTATTAACTAAATGGTATTTATTATTTACCCATAGCAATGAAATGTTTTAATAAGCTATAGTTCTATTCGGATAAAATACAATCAAAATCATTTCCGATGAATCTGTCATAATTTAAACAAAAATTTAATCTTTTTTCTCCACCTAACCAAAATATGTTTATTTTCAATTCTTTTAGGTGATAAGATATTTAATACATATGTCTCATGTTTGAACATCTATAAATGATTTGCTAAAACTCTGAAGCATTAAATTAACCATGTAACTGTCATTTGCTTCTATTTTATACAAAGTGTCAAAGACAGTGATGAAAACTTAAGGAGAAGAATATAATATCTTTGGTCTAAATTTTCTGAAGAGAGGTTTGCTCAATATCATGTTTCTTTCTTAGTTTGCCTGCACCAACTTTAAGAAGAATTATCTTTTCAAATCAAGATCAGGCAAGGATACACATTAGCTATGAATTGGTGCTGACAGCTTTCTAACCATTTAAAATTGCTCAGAAATACGTAACTGTCATGATTGTTAAAGAGAAATCTCTTTTTAAAGCTTTCAGTGTTCTTGATTTAGGATGTAAAGCAGGTAAAAGGAATTCTAAACTTAAACAAAATGTGTCTTTTCTAATTGTGCTTATTTAGCAGAAGTCTTAAATGAATATACCCACACACATGAGAAAAAAAGTCACTAAAACAAATAAACTTTCTTGCATTTAAATAATTTTTTCTTCTTGAAACTTATGGGAAAACAATTTAAAGTTGTTCAGGACTGAAGTGAATTTCAATGTCAATTCTGTAGAACTTCAGCCTTGTTGAAAGTCTATAAATGGTAGTCTCTTCATATGGTTTGTATCATATGTGCACATGTGTATGCCCACACATACACAACACATAACAAGAAGACACTTGAGACTTGTAACTTTACCTTGGATTTAGTGATTTTGCTGTATACTATCTTTTATTGTAAATTCCTGCATCCTTTTTGGAAGTAATCTTGGTGTAAATAGTATACAAATTAGTTAAAGTATAAAACATGTTCATATAATTGGAATGGGTACAGCAGAGACCATTTATTGAAAGTATGGTATTTGTGTAACTCTCTTCAATAGCACCTCCTTTGGATCATAATTTTCTGATATCTACATTGTCGTTACCACATTGAACAAATTTTACCTCTCTGTAGCAAACTCTGCTTTGTTGGAGCAAAGAAAATAGATTGGTAGCACTTTTAGAAATCTCCATAGTTTACCAAATCTCCAATGTCATTAAGATGAATATTAATGACACACCTTTAGATTAGGAATCCTAAGCATTAGAAAAAAAATCCCATCGCATATTTTATATTGCACACTTTGCTTTCCACTAAAAAGATTTTCATTACTTCTTTTGGAGAAAAAAATAATAGAACCTACAGAAACTACCTTATAAAATTAGCATTATTTCCCTCTAATAATGACTGCTTCTTTGCAGTCATTCCAGAGTTGGTTTGTCAAATAATGAGAAAATATGCATTAATGAGGAAATAATTCCTTGAAAATAGGGGAGAGGAGCCATGGTAACTCTGTAGTTTCACTTACATGCTTTTTCTTCTGGAAGAACAGATGGAGACAAAGGGGATCCAGTAGAAGGCAAGATGGATGACTACGCTTTGAAATCTGTTTCTTCTTCTGCTAGTACCTGTGAATCAAATAAGTTTTATTCCTCAAAAAGCCTTCAGAATGCTATCTCATGCATTCCCAATCTGGCTTAGATGTCCTTTTTCTGTGTTCCAAAAGCACCTTGGAAATCTCTTTCAAAGTACTTATTGCTCAAAAATTTAATTTTGGAGATAACTTTTTGTCTTCGCCATCACATTGTGAGATTTTTAAAGCTGAGACACTGTGATTTTTATTTCTCAATTTCCATCAATATACTAAGTGCCACACGTAGTTGGTACATACTGAATATTTTCTGAATGAAAGAAATGTAGTTCTTCACTGTAAATTCAGCTTAGTGTACCTGACATTGCAGCTAAGGTAAAGCTAGAGTAAAGAGAGTCACAGGTGGACAAAGGGGTCAACAAAGTCCCTTAAACCTTAAAGCTTAAAGCATTTTTCTGTCTCATTGAATACTAAAGCCAACACTATCAGAGAGCATTAGAAATGAAAAATACGCAAATTTTTTAAAAGAGCCTAGTTTTAATGGAGATTATATTAAAATCGAACATGAGCTTAACTTTGAATTTCTTAGCTTTAATGTTTCAAGATAAATCCATGATACCATTTGAAACTCTCTTTTGGAATGCAAATCTGCACCAATACTGCTGAACATAGTGAAAAGTAACAAAAATAATACAGAAAAGTCCTTACTGAATTCTGTTTTAACTTAATGAGTAGAGTCAAGGTGGTCTTTATTATCATAATTAACCAATTGCATACCAAACTACCCTGCTTACCTTTTATCTTCAAGTAAACTTAAATATAATGAAAGTGTACAATTTCTAACGGGAGGAATACAACTATAGTTTCATCAGCAGGCCAAAATACCACATTTTAAATTTTATATAGGAGATATTAATGATGAATAAATTCAAATATTTTGTTTCATGGGAAAGTAGTCATTTTGTTCTGAATTAATTTTAAACTTTTTTTTCTAAATTGTATGCAAATAGTAAAATTATAAAAAGTAATCATCAAATATTGAAAGTCAATTTTTCTGATACAGAACTGTAATTTTATCAAGGAAAAGTTTTGTGTTGTATATATTATCTGATTTCAGATAGTCATATATATGAAAAAATAATTCAGATTTCTTGAATAATTATTTAATCTATTGTTAACAATTTACAGAAATTAAAATAATTATTTTTGACATAACTACATTTCATGGATTTGAACTTTTTTCTCACATTGGCAGAAGAATATTTTGTTTGTCTCTGATTAAAGTGTTCTTTTCTTCCAAACACACTCTTTTGTGAAAATTTTATTTCAGTGTCAATTCAATTCAGACTATTGGCCCAGGCATCAATCAACATGTTTAATTTGGTTACATATTTTTAATTTTGAGAGAGATTTAGATTTTTATAAACTTTTGGTTTTAATATTATGCAAAAAGGCATATCAATTGTAGAAAAAAATACCAGAACAGTGAGTGAGAGATAGAGAAGGGGAGAGAGAAAGTGCAATTCCATAATTATAGACATAGGGCATATTTTCCCTTTCTTCTATATCTGTGCTTGCTCACTAAATGTTATGACATTCAAATTTTTAGATACCAATATTTTGATGGTCACCTATTAAATAAGTAATTACCTCATTAACTATTTGAATACTGTTGGAGCATTATATTATTAACAGGAACTTGTTAGCATACCTCCATTAAAACAATATGTTAAAATTTACATAATCAAAGACAAGAAGCAACAGAAAATATATTATAATAGCCTGAAACTATGAGGGCAGTGGAAGCAGAGGGACATTGATGGTTAAAGTCACATGCTACTCAGCTCTTCTGTGATACATTTGTCTTCTTCTTTATGTTTCAAGGATGTCTACAGTAGTTACAGATATCACATCCCGATAGCTCCATCTGCCAGGAGAAAACATTTCCAACAGAAAGTGAAATATTCTTGTTTCAACTTTCTTTGAGAAAGTGGAAAGGACTTCCCAGAAGCAACACAGAAGGTTTCCCCTTACATCTCATTTAAAAGATTCTCAACAAGGATCATGCTCAAAACCCTTCCTTTGCCAAATGAATGGCTCCATAATTACTGGTTTAGAATAATAATTTTCTGTCGCTGGTGTAGATCAAGGCTTAGACTTTACAGAGGACCAATTGGAGAAGGGGGACCAAAATCAGCTACCATGTATGTTTTTCATTTTAGATTTTGGGGTTGCTATGAGCATTACATATGACAAATTTCATCATAGGTTGTAGCCTGTTTTAGATATTATATCTGACATATTCAGACACCTTTACAGAAACTGTAGAAACTGAATTATTAATGTTTTACCATATGAGATGAAGGAATTTCTAGGAAACTAACATTTGTGAATTCCAATATGTTCCAGAAAATATAGCAGGTGGTTTATTTGTAAGCAGAACTACTTTAACATAGAAAACAGATCTATAACGAGAAAATTACTTGTGTCTAAGTTGGGTGATGCAAAGACTGTTTAGAGGCATCAAACTTACAAAAAAACCTATTTATATATTTTGACCATTGATTATGTGTTTTAAAATATTAAATTTATGAGAACTTTCTAAGCAGTCCTGAATTCACAAGGTCTTATTATAGTTTTTCTAAATAATGACAGGAATCAGTAATAACAAATATTATTTTATGAATTATGTATGATATGAATTATATTTACATTATGTTGAAGGCAGTAAAGCTGTGCCTTATATTAACAAGTTGAATGAGGTAAGAATAATGTTAGTGTTAGCTTCTCAGAATAACTCACTAATGTTCTTCTACATTTCCTGAGGGAGTATCACATAAAGCTGAAAGGTTTGTTACAGTCTTTGCTCTTTCAACTTTGAACTTAACATCATGATGATAAATTTACTGGCTATCAATTCTATTATGTAAATTGTGTGGAGAAGAGTCATTAATTGGTGCACAATGATATGATTATTTTTAAGAGATGTTTATAGGCAAATCATTTGGATTTATGTTGGTTATAGAATAAAGCATAAAGTAGGCAAGTAAATAGTAATTGCCTTAATTTCTCTACAGTATATGAGCAAAGGAGGTTGAAACACGAAGCCTGAATGTATAATTCTTTTCATTTTCCTAAATAGGATGCTTCTTTCATATTCTGCAGCAATCTGGTGATGCAGAGAATGAGGAAAAAAGCAGATCTTGTGTTGATTGTCCTGGTTTTATCCCTGGAGTTAAACACCTGACTGGCCTGATTTTAAGTTACAACAACCTACCTGGAAAATTATCTAGTCAACTAAGGTATGATGTAAAAATTACATTAGATTTTGACCTATTTTTTCATTACTTTCACCAAAGTACTTAGTGTGAGTGCTCATGTTCATGAGAGAGTAAATGGAAGCCTATGGGCAAAAAAAAAAAAATTACTTTACATGCATGAATGTGCATATATATGAAATATGAATATGAACAAGTGGGATACTAAAACAATAGTCATAAAAATCTGACATTAATGCACACAAACTCACTACATTCATATATGTTTTTCTGCCCTTAATAAATGAATGTTCTACCTTCACTTTTGGCCATGACAAAGTAACTGTTACCAGATTTGCTCTTGAACTGCAGTGAACTATGAAACTGGTCAAAATATTTGGGGAATTTTTTTTAATGTTTTCATGTACCAGGCAGCTAGAAAAGCCCCCTGGTTTTCACATTCCTCTATCTTGTGTAATTTCTGAATTTTGGCAAAGGAAGAAAACATCCAAGAATGGTATTCGGGTCATGCAGAGTTGAGGAGATACATTGAAATTCCAGCAGGCTGAGGTGTTGGGATTTGTGGGACAGAGTATCAGAGAGGAAGGAGCTATACAGAATAAAAGTTCCCTGATATCTGCACTGGGCCAGCTTGATTCTTTGGCTAGCTACCAAGCTGTGAAATCATAGGATGAAAACAGTCAAGCCTGGATATTACACCAAATTCCTAAATCCTCATTATGAAGAAATGACTGTGTAAGAACAATTATTTGGGAGCTATTATTTGATATATGACTTGTTCCAGAATATTTATATAACACAATTCAATGAAAAGAAGATAACACAACAAAGTTTGGACAAATGATTTGAACAGATACTTCACAAAATATGACATATATAACCAATATGCCCATGCAAAGAAGATAACCATCATTATTCATTAGGGAAATGGAAAAGTAAAACCACAAGGTGCTACCATTATACATCCACTAGAATAGCTAAGATGAAAAGAAATTACAACTTTAAGTGTGGTCAAGGATGGAGAATGATTTGAACTCTCATTCATTACTCATGAGAGTGTAAAATGGTACAACCGCTTTTTAGAACTGTTGGCTTTTTATTGTAAAGTTAAACATACACTTATCCTATCATCGGCTATTCCATTCCTAGGTATTTTCCTAGAGAAGGGAAAATATATGTCCACAATAAGAACTTAACATGACTGTTCACAGCAGTGTTATTCATAATCAGCAAAATATAAACAACCCAAATGTCAACAACAGATGACTGAATAAGCACATTTTCATATATTCATCTATTTGTATACTCCTCAGTGATAAAAACAGAATATTAATACAAAACGATGACAAGTATGAATCTCTGAAGCATCATGCTGAGTGAAAGAAGTCATACTCAAAAGAACAGATATTGTATGATTTCATTTAACTGAAAAATTATCTGTAACGAAAGAAGGCAGATCAGTGTTGATGGATGTAGAATTGACTACAACGTGGCACCCTTGAGTGTGAGGGTATTGTACTCTATCTTGATTGGTGTGGTGGTTACTCACATGTATCAATTTGTTCAAAGCCATCTAATGGTACACTTAAAATGCATTTTATTCCATGTAAAATATGCTTTAACAAAGTAAAAACAATTAAAATAAATAAATAAATAGTGAAACAACACATACTAAGAGGAGAAACAAAAGCAAATGTTATACTGGAAAAAGATGTGATTTGTATGTGCAAGAATAGTTAGAACAAAAAAAAGAAATAATTATTTATGAGAATTTATATGTAGAACTAGGAACATGATTTTATTTATTTATTTATGCATGTATGTATTTATTTAGTATTTGATTTTATACCGGAAATTACGGCAAGAAATAGAACTTTTTTTTTTTCCTAGAAAATAATTAGGAGATATGTTGGTACCTGGAGTAATTCACTCAGAAACAGGTATCAGCTACTGAAGATGTGTTTTGAAACAAATTCTCTTCAATAAATAGCACTGAGAGTTATTGTCTGACTGGCCATTCATAATCCCCTGGAAAATAAGATAGTTTAGCCTGCCATCAATATAGAATGTTTCACAATGTAAGAAGTTTATAAACAGAAAAAGTGATTATAAAACACATTAGTAAAGCTTTGTGATAATCTCCTCTAGGCTCATCAGATGGGAAACACTCTAAATAACAGGTGTACAATAAATCCCAATACATGTCTAAACAATTAGTGACATCATAACATTCGTAATCCTGTGCAATGCTTGAAAAAATAATTTTGTAATTTGTTAACCAAATATGAGTGTGATGAACACTTTTAAATGGTGGGATATTTTGTTTGTGTTTAATGGAATATGATGTGACATTTTGTCTTCCAAAACAAATTATACTTGATATATCTCTGTCAGCAGGGCAGAAACTTATGCAACTTTGTCATGTAACATATGAATGTAGGATCCATTTAAAAGTAATATTTATGGCTCAAATAAATTGTTTTCAGATAGTGTTACGAGATTGGTACGGAATTAATTGGAATTTTTATAGTGGTTATAAAATATTCCATGATGTCGAAATTCTTATTTCTTGCTGAAATGGGTTTATTCAGCTACCTAACAAGGTGACAAATTTCCATCAAACCATGTTATGCCTTGAAAGTAGAACTGAATATATGATGTATTTCACTATGAAGTTTTAAAAATGTTTATTTTACTTAACATAAATCTGAATATGAATTACTAATTTTATATTTCTTAATTAATATATACTGCAGGGTGTACTTTAACATGAATTAACATTTATTGGGGACTTATTCTATGCTATGCAATGTAAGTCAGTTATCCCATGTGATATTTATAATAACCTGTGTAGAGATACAATTATAATCCATACTTTTCAGATGAGACAATTGATGTTTAGAGTTTAATAACTCTCCATGCTCTGTCAAAGTGCAAAGTGGGCCCTTGAACACCTGTTCTGTGTTGCTTCCCAGGTAATCTGCTGCCACCATGTCTTAATTCCCTCATGTTGCTTACACAATCACTTGAACAATTCAGATTATTTATGAATTTCAAATTTTTGACATTCAATTAGCTTTCATAGGAAAGAGATTTTCTTACTTCCTTTTCATCTTTTTCTTTGTCAAGTTTAAGTTCTGCCTGTTCCCCAAATCAGAATTTTTTAAGGACCACACTGTGAATAAAAACCAAAAATCTCTCTAAGTAACAGCATATGGATCTACTGGGTAGTTTGGGAAGTATTTATACATTTGACTTAGAAAAAAAATAGGGACCAATTGGTCCACAAAGTATGGGAAAACTTCGTAACTCCCTGATGGAGATAGACCTTCCTTTCAGAAGACAGAAGAAATATCACAGTAGATAGAACCTCTCTGAAATGTTTCACTCTTCACAAGGAACAGGGCCCAAATATATGGGGAGTTTTGAAGCTGAAGGCCGATTATTCTCCATGTAATTATTTTAAGATTCATCCACATTATAGCCTATATCAATTATTCATTAATTTATTGTTGAGTAGTATTTTATGTGTGGATATAGCATAGTTTGTTTACCCATTCATCTGTCATTGGTATGTGGGTGGCTTACAAATTTTTGCTATTACAAAAAAAGATGCTTTTAACATTTCTGTACAAGTCTTTGTTATGAGCATGTGATTTCATTTCTCTTGGATAATGACCTTAGAAGTGGAATACTTGGTTCATATGGAAGGTGTATACTTAACGTCTTAAGAAACTGTAAGACTGTTTCCCAAAATGCATGTAATATTTTGTATTCCCACCAGCGGGGTATGACAGCTCTAGTTCCTGTATATCCTTGCAAAGATATGTTGTGATAAATGTTTTCAATTTTAACCATTCTTATAGGTTTATGGTGAAACCTCACTGGGGTTTTAATTTGAAATTACCTAATGCCAAGTGATTCAGAGCTTTTCATGTGCATATTTGTCATCCATATATCTTGTTTGGTGAAGTGTATGCTCAAATATGTGGCCAAGTTTTTGAATTGTTTATTTTTTTATTGAGTTTTGTGTGTTGTTCAAATTTTCGCAATACAATTCCTTCTTCAGATATGATTTACAAATATTTTATCCTGGTCTTTGTTGTGTTTTTCATTCTCTAAGCAGGGTCTTTGAAAAGCTGGTGTTTTTAATTTCAATGAAATTCAATTTATCATTCACATTTTCTTTTATGAATAATACTTTTATAATATCCAAAAACTTTTTAACTCAACAACCCATAGGATTTCTCCAATGTTAATTTCTACATATTTTAAAAGTTTAGATTTTTCATTTATGTTATTTTCTGTTATGAGTTAACTTTTGTATATACTATAAGTTATGGATTGCAGGGGTTTTTTGTTTTGTTTTGTTTTGTTTTTTGTTTTTTGTATATGAATACCCAGCTCGTTCAGCATCATTTATTGAAAACACTATTCTTTCTCTCTACCATATTGCCTTTATTTCTAAATCGCAATTCACTTGTCCATGTATGACTGTTTCAATTTCTGGACTCTGCATTCTGTTCCAACTACTTATTTGTAAATGTTTACACAAATACTACACTGTTTTGATTACTATAGCTTTATGGTAAATCTTGAAGTATAGAGTGCTATTTCTCCAACTTTGTTCTTTTGAAAGTCATTTTAGCTATCCTTTGTCTTTTGCATTTCCCTAAGTGTTTTGGAATCAGTAAATTTTTATCAAAAGAGCCTGTTGGGATTTTGATTAAGATTGTTTTGCATTTATAGATCAGTTTGGGGAGAAACAACATTTTATTAATATTAAGACTCCCACCCTGATTCTGGAAGTGGATTAAATCATTTCCATCCTTATCCTATTAGTCAGTGCAAGATAGGTTGGGGATTCTAAAGGAATAGAAGATCTCTGGTGTTTTAGAGAGCACTAACTGTATCTGCCACATCATTAAATTTGACTGAGGACATCAGTGTGATCTGCCTGTGTTACACCTTTAATGTGAAAAGAAACTAAAGTTTACATCATACAGAAATATATATTTTTTACATACTGGAATTATTAAAGCCTAAATCTACATACATACACACACATGCATACTTGTCTGACTCACCTTTATCCCATAACATTTATAGTACATAGTTCAACCAACAGCTTCATTTATCCTCTATATAATACATAATTTTCTAGACTTTGTAATCATTTTCCAGCTCAGAGTCTATTTGAAGCATCAAATTGTACAACAAACATACACCTCAATATACCTCAACAGAATCTCAAAGACAGACCACCACAATTTGCAACTGATGACTGAAAGGAAGAAAAAATCAAAACAAAAAATAAAGTGACATTAATGAATCTGAAACACATAAAAGATTGATGAGATTTTGTACAGGGGTAGAAAAAAAAGTTTACTATAAATACGTAATTATTTTCTCTTAAATGAAAGGGACACTTGACATTCAATATAAATATTATGAAATTAAAGCACTAAACTTTCTATTCTAAATATAGAATACCCTCATTAAAATATTGCTTATATTTGTAAATGGTTATATAATATTAACAATAACACTTATCATTAATGTTTAATCTATTTTTGAGAATTATGTCTTTTCTATTAAAGAGTTGAGTATATTTTAAGATAGAATTTTTCTCTAAATTATTCACTTACATTATTACATTGCAAAATAAAAGTTACAAGTTTTTTCCTTCAATAAATTAAAAAATATGTTCTTCAGGATAGTATTTCAGTGTAACTAAAAAATAGCCCATATTATACTGCTAAATATAATTACTGAATCCAAGCTCTTATTTGTGGAGAGATTTTATTGGTACACAACATGTTTTACTTAGTACATCCTCAGTCAAAAGACCTAAAAATTCTAGCTATGGATAAGTTTACAAGTTGCTGTTTCTTTCATTTTTTATATAAAAAGAAATTTTAAAATTAGTTGAAAAGTCATGATTTCATGGGACTCTGCCTTAAGGGTAAATCATTTATATTAGCTTTACTTTCAGGTGCATTAAGTAAGGATTATGAACTAAGGTAACCAGATAACTGGGAGAGGTATTTATTAGTTACTATCTACTGTACAAATCATGATAAACATTTACACTGGAAAATAAACTAGCAAATTAAATAATATCGATCATTCTTAAATTTCAATTTTTTTCATGTGATTTTGTAATTTAAATTTTTTTAAAATCTGTTGAGTATGTAACATTCTTATAAAATATCCTCTAGAAACCATTATACTCATAATTACCTAGAGTTCCTTTTTCATAAATCCCTATGTTTAAGCTTTTATTATGAATAGAAAAACCACTATAATATTTATTTGTAATAAAATAAGTTTACTAAAAATTATCAGCTATCATATGTAATATATTTGTATAAAATATTTATTTTACTGAATTGTTACCATAAGTCATATTTTTTCTTACTCTCAAGAAAAGACAGATTTACCAGTCTCATTATTTTCACATATGGCAGGTAAAAGTATTTATAAAAGAATAGAGACATAACTATAAAATCACTGGAATATAACACTGAAAGTCTGCATGGTAATAAGCCAATTTTTGTGGAAATGAACTCATTAAAGCTAAATTTCTGCTGACTTCCAACTGATCTGAAAACTGCTTTACAAAATTCAGAAAGCACTTCATGAATTGTAGAAGAGATGAGAAAAAAGGGAATGAACCAATCATAACCAAGTACATTTCATTCATTTGGCTTCCAACAAATACTTCTATAATCTATAGCTGTTAGCTGGAAAAGAAAACAAAATTGATGAGGATGACAGAGGATTCCATCAGAGTGATACCAAAAGCTTCTTGCTAATCAGTGCAAAGCACTTCATACATAAAGTGCATCTGGGCTTTGACTGTTTATTAGATTTTACTTTACCTTTCTTTGCACTTCCAAATTTTAAATGTTACTCATAAAAATGCCAACTTGCTAAGAGGGGCTTTAGAGAATAGAGTTGGCAAAATGAGATTTGAAATAGATAAATATACAACAGAGATAAGGCTAAGAGGAAATTATGTCTCTCATTTGATTGGAGCTCTTATCTCTAAAATGCCATTTTAAAATACTTCATGATATTGATAATTTGCTTTATAAAAATCAAATATTTTATAAGCAGAACAGAGCTTATTTAAATAAAGGTACTTCTTAGATGGACTAATTTCCTATGGCAATCATTATTTTTATTGAAATGCCCCTGGACCATTTTGAAGCACATGAAAAGTCAACACATGCTGTGAAACATGAGGTTTTTAACATTGTGATAATCAAACCAACCAAAACTTGATTTTTCCTTTTCCCACTTTTCTTGAAAACTATTCACAACCTATTTCCTGAAAGAAATAGACCCAAATAAGCCTAATTTAAAACTGAGAAATGCAAACTGCTATCAAAACTGAAGACATTATTTCTATTACTGTTTATATTCTGCCTTCCTCCAAAATTATATGCTACATTTAAAAAAAAATGGCAAAGATACAAAACAATGATTTAAGCAAGAGAAAATACAAAATTTCAAGTAATAAATTGTGACTGCAAGATACTATTACAAACAGAAGAATCATTGTAATTAAGTTCAAGACCTCCAAGAAGCTAATAAAATAGTTGGAGGAGACAAACATACCAGAAAATTTCTGGAGATTAAGTTAACCAGCCCATATTTATAATAAAGGGTACCTTCTGTTTTACACAAATGCATAAAAAGACTGTAAAAATCCCTTTCAGCCAGCACGCGCTAATAGAATTGAAAACAAATGAGATCAATTAACTCATGTAAACATACTACAAGTTAAGCTAACTAAAAGAAAAGTTTATTTCTTTTAAAATTCTAGGTCTATTTGAATGACCCTTAGGTTCACTTGTATCTCACATATCATAAAAGAGAAATTTAATTTAACAAATATAGGTTGATATACTTAACATGTGTAATTCAAGGAAGAGCAACGTAAATGAGAAATGAAATTCACTCTCTCAAAGTGCTATGGTTTAATTTTTGGCAGAATACTATATATTTAACAAAGACATGGCATATGCTATGGAAGGAACCCAATATTAAAATTAAAATTAAATAATATGAAGTCACAAAATGGTTGAAGGGATGTTTTAGTTTCCTTTGACTGCTCAAATACTATTCAATAGGTTGGCTTACACAATGGGAATTTATTCGCTCATGGTTTTGAGGTGAAAAGAAAATCTAAATCAAGGAATCATCAAGGTCATGCTTGCTCCCCAAAGACCATGGCATTCTGGGGCTGGCTGCTAGTGATCCATGGTCCTTAGCTTGTCACATGGCAAGGCACATGGCAACATCTCTTGGTCTCTCCTTTCTCTTTTGGTTTCCATTGATGTTCAGCTTCTGGCTGCTTCCTTTGGCTTTCTCCTTCTCTCTCTGAATTTCATTCCACTTATAAAGGACTCTAGTAATAGGATCAAGACCCACCTTGATTGAGGTGGGCCACACCTTCACTGAAGTAACCTCATCAAAAGATCCTACCTACACCCACAGGAATGGATTGGTTTAAAAACATGTTTTTCTGCAGTGCATCTTCAAACCACCACAAGGAGCAATTATATTTGGTGGTAGCACAATGGGATTTAAATAGAGGAGATGATATGTCCACTACCATATTAGTCTGCAGGATTTTTTTTTTTAAAGTGATGATAATAGAAGCTAGCCAATCAAATGTGATGGTATAGGAAAAGTTGTAGTAGTTTCAGAAAATGGTGACTTAAAATTATGGAATTTAAAAGGATTTGTGAGGGATTATTAGAAAGACTGAGACTAGATTTTGAAGGACTTCAGTGTCATGCAATAGAGTTTGAATTTCAATCTATTAGTATCGTGGACTGCCATGATCAGATATGATTCCTACAAGCATCTGTTTTTTTCTTGATCTGCTGATGGGATTCAGTTGAGTCTTCAGCCCCCTTTTGGAAGAGTCCTACTCCCCTTCTGATCCAGGCATTCATTATACACTTTAAAATGAGTAATTTGTTCTAGAACTCAGACACCGATATTGGTTTTTCTCAGTTATGAAATGAACTGTTTTAATTTCCTGTTATTTAAAGTAAAGTGTATTTGAATAAATTCTACCTAAGGATGCTTTGCACACTAACAATTTGGCTAATGAGTATAGACTTAACCTCACTGCAACCATAAATCTGTGAAAAGAATTTAAAAAGTACAAGAATAAGCAAAATATAAGAAAAGAAAAAAAAAATCAAGCTTAAAAAATTGATGGATATTTGGGTTGTTTTCACCTTTTGACTATTACGAATAGTGCTACTATGAATATGCTCGTAGTTTTGTTTATTGGGGTGTGTGTTTGGTGGTCATGTGTGTTTTGTGGACAATTTATCCACATCCTCTCCAACACTTGTTATTTTCTGTCTTTTTTTTATTATACACAATCTATTGGGTGGGAAGTGCTATCTCATGATTTTGATTTACATTACCATAGTCACTAATAATGTTGAGCATCAATTTATGTGCCATTGGGGCACTTGTAAATCTTCTTTTGAGAATGTGTATACAAATCTTCTGCCATTTCTAGTTGTGTTATTTGTCTTTTTACTGTAAATTTTAAGAGTTTTTAATATATTCTATACACAAGTTCTTTATCAGATTTGTCATTTGCCAGTCTCTTATTACTTGGGTTGTCTTTTCACTTTCTTCATGATGTGCTTTGAAACACAAAATCTTTTAATTCTGTTGAATACCTTTTTTTCTTGTATTATTTGTGTTTTAGCATAATACCTAAAATCATTGCCTAATCTGAGGTCAAGAAATTGTAAGCTTTTTAAAATTTTCTTCCAAGAATTTTGCATTTTGAGCTTGTAAATTTACATATTTGATTTGTTTTTAGTTAGTTTTTGTCTATGGTGTGAGGTAGGATTGCAGCTTCATTCATTTGCATGTGGACATCTAGTTATTCCAACACCATTTGTTGAAAAGACCATTCTTAAAAATCCCATTGAATTTGGGGGGCATCATTGTAAAAATCAATTGACCATAAATACAGGATTTATTTTTGGATTGTCAGTTCTTTTCCATTGATGCATATGTCTACTCTATGTTCCTAATAAAATATCTTCATTAGTTTTTAAGTAAGTTTTGAAATCAGGCAGTGTGACTTCTCCAGCTTTTTTTTCTTTTTCATGAATTTTAAGATATTAAGTCTCTTGCATTTCCCTATGAATTTTTGGATCAGTTTTTCTTTTTCTTCAAAAAACACAGATGGGATTTTGATAGGAATTATTTTAAATATATTGATCAGTTTAGGAAATATTGCAATGAACATGGGATTTTTTTTCAGTTATTTAGGTTTTATTTAATTTCTTTCAATAATGTACAGTCTTGCACTTCTTTTGCTGAACATATTTATAAGTATTTTATTCTTTTATGTAAATGAGATTGCTTTCTCAATTTCATTTTCATATTGCTCACCAGTGTATAGAAATGAAAATGATGTTTTGAATATATAGATCTTGTATTATGTGACCTTGATAAACTTTTTAATTAGTTCAGACACTTATTATGGATTGCTTATGATTTTTACCTACAAGATCAGATTATCTATAAATACACATAGTTTCACTTTTTTCATTTCCAATTTAGATGACTTTTACTTCATTAGCTTATCTGATTCCCCTGTCTAGAAGCTCCAGTACAATGTTGAAAAGTAGTAGCAACAGTTAACATCCTTGTCTTGTTCCTGATATTAGGGGGAAGACTTCCAGTATTTCACCATTAAGTAAATGATGTTGTTTGTGAGTTCTTTTAGATGTTCTTTATAGTTTGAGTAAGTTTCCTTCTATTCCTAGTTTATCACAAAAAGAGTGTTTGGAGTTTGAAAAATACTTTTTGTACTGAGATGATGCTGTGATATTTCCTTTGATTATTATAGTGTATACGTTGTTTGAGTTTCATCTGTTGACCACCTTTGCATTCTTGGAATGAAGTCCATTTGGTCATGGTATATAATTCTCTTTATATGATGCTGGATTTGATTGTCAGTATTTTGATTGCAATTTTTTATTTCTCTTCACAATGGACATTGGTCTGTAGTTTTCTTTTCTAGTGATGTGTTTATCTGCTTTTGTATCAAGGTAATATTGGGCTCACTGAATGAGTTGGGAAATGTTTCCTCCCTTTCTATATTTTGGGGGAGTATGCCTTTTTAAACATTTGGAAGAATTTATAAACAAAGCCATCAGGGGCACTTTTTTTCTTTCTGGGTAGAGTATTTTTATTAAGAATTCCATGTGTTTACTTTGTATAAGTTTATTCAGATTTTCTCTTTTTTCTTGGGTCAGTTTTGGTAATTTTTGTCCTTCTAGAAATGTTTCTATTTCATCTGAGTTATCTAATTTGTTGACACAATATTTTCGTAATATTCTCTTATAATTGTTTTTGTTTCTGTAATGTGGGTAGTAACAGATATGCAGTTTCCCTGATTATACTAATATCAAACTTCCCTTCCGTCTGCTTACTGTGGTTTAGTTTTCTCTTTTTTTTTCTACTTTCTTATGGAAGGTTAGGTTATTGATTTGACAGATATTTTTCTTCCTTTTAACTATTCACCTTCACAGCTATACATTTCCCTGGAAGCACTATTTTAGCAACATTCCATAAGTTTGGACATGCTGATTTTAGTTTCATTTATGTAATATAAAAATTAAAGTATTTTTAATTCCCTTTGTGATTTCTTCCATGATCTACTTAGAAGTATATTTTCAGTATTTAGGATTGTTTTGTTTAATTTCCCCACATTTGTGAATATATAAAATTTCCTCATTATTGATTATAATTTCATTCCATTGTGGTAGGAGAAGATATTTTGTATAATTCCAATCATTTTAAATTTACTGAGGCTTTCTTTATGATCTAACATATGGCTTAGTCTAGAGAATATTCCATGTGCACTTTAGAAGAATGTGTATTTTGCTGTTGTTGGGTAGAAAGTTCTATAGATATCTGTTAGTTCTAATTCCTTTTCAGTATTTTTCATTTCTTCGACTTCTGTATTGATCTCCTGCCCACTTGTGTTATCCATTATTGAAAGTAAGGCATTCAAATCTCTAACCATTATTTTTAAATTGTCTATTTCTTCTTTCAGTTCACTCAGATTTGCTTCATATATTTGGAGGATTTAGTGTTAGGTGCTTAAATGTTTATAATTGTTAGTCCTTCTTGATTCTTTTACAATTAAAAATTTCCTTCCTTTTTTCTGCTAACAACTTTTTTCTTAGAATTTATTTGACCCAATATTGGTATAGCCACTCCTGTTCTCTTTTGTTGACTGTTTGCATGTTATATTTTTTCCATTCTTTTACCTATCAGTGTATTTGTGACTCTGAATCTAAAGTGTAACTTTTGCAGGTAGCATGGAGTTAGATCACGTTTTTGATTCATTTTTCTGATCTCTTTCTTCTGACTGGAGAGTTTATTCTACTATTCTTAATGTAATTACTGATGAGGTAGGAATATACTGACATTTTGCCATTTTATCTTTATGTATTCTGCCTTTATTGTTCCCCTATTCCTACATTATTGCATTGTTTTATGTTAAATAGATATTTTCTACTGTGCCATTTTTAGTGTCTTGTTGCTACTTTTACTCTGAGTTATTTTATTTGTGATTATAATTTACGTCATAAACAATTCAATCTAGTTCTGATTAATGCCAGTTTAAGTACCATGTAAGATTTTGCTATATAGGTCCATTATCTCCTCCTCTGTTCTACTATTCTCATATAATGACATCTTTATATATTATAAACTCAATATATTTCTAAAAGTATTTATTTATACAGTTATCTTTTAAGTCAACTAGGAAAAGAAAAGTGTTCCAATTTAAAATGTCTAGTTTCTTTCGTATATTTATCCATGTAGTTGCATTTGTGAATGCTCTTTATTTCTTCAGGTGTATTTGAGTTACTTCATGGTGTTTTTCATTTTGGTTTGACGGATTCCCTTCAGTATTTTTGTAAGACAGATCTGCGAGCAACAGATTCTTTCAGTTTTTGTTATCTCTTGAAAGTTATCTTCAATTTTTAGGATAATTTCATTAGTTGAGAGTTTTTACTTTAAGTCTTTTGAATATGTCATCACACTGTCTTTCAGCCTCCATGGTTTCAGATGAAAAAGTCACCTTTTAATCTCACTGACAAGTCCTTGTATCTAATGAGTCACTTCCCTTTTGTTTCTTCCAAGATTGTTCCTTTGATTTTGCTAATTGTCGGTTTGATTATTCTGTCTAGATGTGGATCTCTGATTTTATCTATAATATTCAGGTTATTTAACTTGGATTCACTCAGCTGCCTTGACATGTAGATTAATAAATTTGAGAAAAAATTTTTCAGGTATTTTGTCGGCACCTTTCTCTCTCTTCTCCCTTTGTAGGGCTTTGGCCTTGCATATGTTGGAATCATGTTCCAAAGGTCTCTGAAACTCTGTTCATTTCTGTTCATTAATTTTTCTGTTTCTTCATGCAGGATATTCTCAATACATCTGTCTTCAAATTCACTGATTCTTTTTTCTGCCAGCTCAAATCTGCTGTAGAGTTCTTCTAACATTTTCCATTTCAGTTATTGTACTGTCCAATTCACAGATTTCCATTTTTGTCTTTGTTTATTATTTCTAGCTCTTTACTGGTATTCCCTATTTGGTAAGAATTTGTTCTCACACTTTGCTTTAGGTAGTAACATATGTCTTCCTTAATGTCATTGAACACACATAAAACAGCAGATTCAGAGCCTTTGTCTAGTGAGCCTAAAATATGGGCTTCCTGAGGGACAGTTTCTATTGACTTCATTTTTCCTGTCATGTACTTAATTTCTAGTTTGATTGTCTGATTTTTTAAATAACAACTGGGAAGTTTAAATAATATAATACCGTAACTCTGGAAATCAGATCCCTTCCCCTCTCCAGAGTTTATTTTTGCTGCTATTGCTGTTCTTTGTGTGTTTGGTGGCTTTCATGAACTTATTCTTCAAAGTCTACATTATTTGTAGCGAGTACATGGGTATCTTATGGTATTGAATGTACACAGTAATGGTTATATAAGGAAATATATATTTTAGTATAGTACAACTTATTTTGCTCTTAATCTTTATAATCTTCAAATAAAATCTGACTATTTAAATTAGTTCATCTTGGTGTTGCAGGTTATTTTTATTGGCTCTAATTTTAATCACAAAACTGAAAAAGTGCAATTTTTAATTTTACTATCTGCAGCCTATTTTTGCATGTGGTATGTGACTTTCTCTTCAAGTAAAAATAAAATTTGAAAGTGATTGAACATTATCTTCCACTAATTTTATTGTGTTTATAAAAAATTTGCTTTGAGAAATAGTGAAGAACCCATCTTACTTAGAAATTCTGTTGATGAGTAGGGAAAATATTAAGAATGATGATGGTCTTCAGTCTGTTTGTTTTTCTTCCCAAGAGAAAAATATAGCAAGTTTAAAGTCTCTGAAAGGCAATTTCATCAGGTCTAGCTATGATTTTGAGCACAGTGAAAATACTCTTGACTTTTCATGTGTTTTTATCCTAGGAGAAAATATGTCTGCTTACAAGTCCCACTAAGGCATGGTAAGAGTTACTCCTATTTAGTGCCCACTCTGATCTTCTCGCAAAGGGACATATATTTGGCTTCATTTTGATTAAAGATTGACCAATGAGGTTGCACTTCTTAGTTTTCTGACACTTTCACCAGTAATAGGCTTAATGAACTGTTTCTCTGGTGATTGAGATTCTTGCTTTAAGAATCTCCTTTATTTGATTGACTCACCAATAAGGCCCAATTCAACACAGATGCTTTGACCCCAAATTCCTGCAGACTTGTTCGTTTTAAATAACTAGGTTGACATCCTAGTTAGAATAGGTTTTGGTTTGCTGTATGTAGGAAGCGTTTCTCTTGTAAGCAGGACCCATGTGTGCTCAGAGTCAATTCAATAGCAATTCTTTTTTTTATATTAGGAATCCATTCAAATGACAAGGATTTACCTCATGAACTTTACTATTTTTAGAAATCCATAAGTTAGGACCTGCATGCCTTTACTCCTCTGTTGGGTTGTAATTTTACTTCCTGTTGGATATTAGAAATTTTATCCCTTTGTTTTCACAGTTGGATGTTCCACTACATCAACACTCTGAGAAAAAAAAAATGTTAGAAGAATTGGGTTGTTGGTCATAACTCTGAAAAGTCAGGAAAACAAATTGATCTTTTCTTTCATGAGCCTGGAACTTTCTCACTATCCCTGTTTTAATTTCTTGGTAAGCTACGACTGATTGGTTTACTGTGACGAATCTCAGTTAACTAAAATCACTTCACTTGCCTTTTAAAAATACCAGATCCACTGTTGAATACCTTAAGGAATTAAATCAGAATCTCTGGGAGCAGGTCTAATACTATTCTAGTGTGAACCCACATTTGAGAACCATAAACCAAAACACATTACTGTCTCTGAAGCAGGATCGCCTATTGAAAACAGTTTTAATCTTATTTGGGAGACACGCTTCAGGGCACAATTGATCAGGTTTGGGGAATCTATTATTGTCAAAGTACTGACTTCAATTTAGATTCAGATTAGATAGATAGATAAGATACATAGACAGAAATAGAGATAGCTAATGGTTTTGAGTTAAATCATAAGGCATAAACGAAGAATACTTTTAATCATATCATATCTATATGAAGAGGGAGTATTGTATAGTTGCCCTTAAAAACTGCAGATTGTGAATGATTTTTCCAGACTAGGTCAAAGGTGATTCCCTATTACTTACATTTATAAATTGTGGAGATTTTTGTAAGGAAGAGTACTGATTTTCCTCAGACTTTGGTTTTGTGGTAAGTGAATCACTATAAGCCAAACAGTGAGAGCTGAATAGTCCTTTGGTTACTGATGTTTTAGGAGCTTTACTTTAATATTTGTGGGAGAATCAGAGTCGGTAGAAAGTCTTTTTTTTGGTGGATCAGATAGCATTTCCCATTGGATGATTCCACATCCTCCCTCCCTTTGGTAAATCAAAATCAACTGAAAGGCAGAATATCAAAAATTTTTGAGTGGAGGTCAAGGTGTATAATGTTGTCTTTGTCCTTATTACTATATTCCAATAAATGAAACTTTTTAACTATTTTAAATAGATATTCTTGGCAACAGCAGAAAAGACTATGTGGATGGCATTATTCTGACCTCTGAAGAACAGATTTTACTGAATTTTAACTGGAAGTAAATTTTAGTAGTAGCAAAATTTCCTTTCTCTTGAGTAGCTGATTTGATTTTATTATCAAAATGAATTTTTAAATTGACTATGCCATCTCTTTGCATTAACCTCAAGAATGGTTTGAGATAATTCACAACCCTCCATTAATAATAGATTTGGTAAAAATTGTGACCAAAGCATGCACTTTGTACTCTCTGCTAGCTTTATGTTGTCTTTCACACTGCCATTTTCTCTTCATGTCATTTATTTTCCAAACTAATTTTTCAATGTCCTCTTTTGTTCTGATGTATTTAAATGTCTTTAAATCTTTCCAGAAACTGAGTGGGGCACCTATAAATAAAACCAGAAAAAATAAATCCTAACAAATACAAAATAAACATTAAGAATCTTGAAGCTAAACACAATGGCTTTTCTCGCTCAAAATGATAAACACTGGACAAAAGTTTAGGGAATTGATGTCCCATTTCTCCTCAGCCACTGGAAATTATTCTGTCAGTTAGCATTGCTGAGGATATTGCTTGGGTTCAAATCCTGTGTGGTATGCTTACACTTGCCCAAGCACAGCTGTTGAGACTTTGTTTCCACTTGCAAAAATATCCATGCCATGGATATAACATGTTATGTTATATTTCAATAATTAATTGGATGTGCAATTGAAATTGGTCTGTGAAAAATTGTAAAGCCTCCATCTTTGGGAAAGTAATCTATTTTCAAATATGTATTTAGGAAGGTGATGGGGATCTGAGAGTTGGTGAATCAAGTCAAATGGCAAAAGAAGCTGAATATAATGGAAATAGAATGGAAAGAAAAATGGTTTTCCTTCAGTACGACAATTTGAATAAATTGAATACACTATCAGGAAGTCAGTGTGCTATTTTCAGGAGTTAGAAATTGTCAGAACAGTCCTTTCTAGATTCGCTTCAAGCTGCTGGCAGTCTCATTTCATTCACCCATTAGGCTGCAGATGAAAAGCAAGCCAGGTGGCTTATGTATGCATTCAGAGCACAGTTGTTTTATCCAAATGTGAGAATGGACAAGAAGCAAATATAGTTCTGTGATCTGAAAATGAGGATGAGACTTCTTTCAAAAAAGATTTCTCACAGAAAAAAAAAAAAATTGAAATAAAGAAAACATTTCCCCTGAGAAACAATGAAACTTCTTTCTTTGGGCAGGAGAGGGACCTACCTGCCTGTAACGCCTTTTCAAACTTTTGAAAATTGAAAGTGTATATATATATACACACATATATATATAAAAAAATTCATAATATATATGAATGTATATATTCAATATATATACATATATATTGAAGGTGTGTGTATATATATACATATATATAAAATATATATTTTATATATAAAAAATAGAGAGAAGTAACTTACTTGAAATACTTCCTAAGTAATTAAATTTAATTAGATCTCTTGTGTGTTATTTTGAAGTCAAAAGGAGAATTATTTACTATATGTGTGTGTGTGTGTGTATGTTTCATGCTACCAATAACTAACCCCACAAAAAGAATAATATGTGGAATTAATTGAGACTGAATATGTATAACTCAATGTGGTAGTCATCTGGAAGTTATTCCTATCCTTCACAATATTCCAGAGCAAGAAAGCGTAAATGACCTGTCTTATAGAAGTCAACTTAATTGAGAACACATTTGAGTAAAAAACCTGTTAAAATATGAACAAAATTGAATTGTGACTGACTTAGTTAATATTTGTAAAGTAACTTATGTTAAAGGCAAAGTAAAAATTAGGGAGAAAACATTAGTTCCGATTCCTAACTCATCAAACTAAAATGGGTAGCTCTTAGAGGTGCATATTTTGCAGCTCTCCCCCTGCCTTCTCCATTATACATGGTGCAGTTATGCTTTCCAGACAGAAATGATCATAGCTTGCCCTGCAGGAAATGCGAGTACATAATAATGTATGGACATTTGTAGAGGAAAAAATAAGTATGCTAAGCAAGAAGAAGAAAAGAAAATGACCAGAAAGGATTTGCAGAAGGGAAATAATTGATTCTGCTCTCAGTTTTAGGCTTGTAAATATGATAACTCATGCACTTTTGACATTATGGCTCACCTTAAAGCACCATTGTTGGAAGAGAAGAACTGTATCACACGAGCTATTTCATAATATTAAAATACTTATTTCAAAGTTGTGGAAACAAGTTAAGCAAATGAAGACTTCTTAAAAAGAAAAAAACTAAACCCTCGGCTCAGGGCTTTATCACTTTTGATTGTTAAATGTTAAAGAATACATCATGGTTTTGAATTGCAGTCTAAGACTGCACTGGGAAAGACAGTGACATTTTTCTTCTGTCACTCTCTGTCATTGTATGTCTGCCTGTCTGTCCTTTGTCAAAATAAACATAATAGTAAATTCCTAACATTCAACAGTTGACAATTTCAGCCTCCAGTCTGTTATTATACTGTATCATAGAAAGTTTTCTCAATCTTATTCTACACTGGGGAAAACCCTACTACTCTATATGCTTCTTTGTTATTTTAATGTCATAAAAAGGACTGAGAACAGGTGAATTTACAGTCCAATATCCCTGAGTTTACATTAAACCATTCTGCTTTGAGGTTTTGCCATGTCTCCAGGACACAGCCAGTCATCAGAGTTCTGCTATCTTGACTGGAAGGAATCACAGTTCATAGTCTATTTCCAAACATGGGAGATTTATCTCCACGTAGTCATTTCCCCAAACCCTCTGTTTCTCTTCAACCCCTCAAGAACAGCTTGCATATACCTTCACTAAGTTGAACATCCATTAAAGCAAACGTTCTCTTTAACTTGAACATCTCCAAACCCTCAGAGACAAAGGCTTACAAAACTCAACTATGTGTTTTAAACAAGGAAGAGGAAAAAGTTAGGGAGAGGCCAACAATAATTTACTTTTTTATCTATTGAGTCTCCGTTGAGTCTGACACAAATATATTACATTTTGGAAATTAGCTTTACCTCAGAGCCAAATTTGCCACATCTCATCCTTGAAGTTTCATAGAATGGGTAAACTCTTAAAAAACATTTGAAGGTGCATAAATTCTACCTACTTTATTTTATTACTTTATAATCTTTATTTTGGAGATTTTTCTGAAGTTAAAATTTTTTGCTCTATCTCATTGAATAAGAGTTAGAGTATGGGGCTAGAGAGAAGCTTCTGATACGTTTCTTCTTATCTCAAACTTTATTGCTTTAAATAAAAACACCTTCACACATGTGAAGTCACACTGCATCACCATTACAGGTTACCTTACAAAGCCATCTCAATCCACTACTCTGTCATTAACAGCACTGCATTCAGTAGCCAAGAAACCTGTTTGAGGCATTTTCTCTGCTAATTCTTGGAACACTCCTAACTAGTTCATAGCAACATGTGTATGTGTTGGAAACCTTCAAATAGGGAGAAAGAAGTCAAGGTCCAAGAGAATAAGAGCTACTTTCTAAACTTGCAAGCTCATTTTGTTTGCATCACAAAATCCAATTGTGGCTACTAATGCAAGAAAAATAAAATATGAAAAATATTTGTATCAAACAAAAAATTGAAGTTTTATAGGCATATTCATATTATGGTTAGTTTATAAATGAAGTTAAAATATTCACAATTTCAAATTTATTACAGATAAAAATGTAGATATAAGGCCATAAAATAAATCAATCAAAATTGACATTCCACATCTTTTTTTTGAATTCTCCCTTGTTCTTTGTTTCTCTTTGTTTTGTTTTTTCAGTGGTCAGAAAAAACTTTCTTACTGATAAAAGAAAATGTTTTCATGTAAGTTAGGATCTCACATATTTACTGAGTGATTCATGAATCAGCTAGCAACTCATTCCAAAAGTAGATAGCTCTGATGTGGGAAACATATAGGGCAGATGCCAAAGAAAGTGAGGAAATGCTCTGATTGGCTGATACTAAGTTTTCATTTTACATAGGATATCTTACAAACTGGGGAGCAGATATATATTGATTCATATGGTATGCTTGCTCAACCTGATAGGCTATCTCTCCTGCACTGAAACTGGTCTTAACATCAGGTTTTACTTATCAGCAACCCTATAGGGTCAATTGTTTTTGTCTTCTGGAAAAACCATTCTCAGAAAAGGATCTTTTTCCCACAATGCCCAATGCAAGAGACCATTTTATTTTACTTAACATTATTAATTTCTATGTTTGTAGAGTCCATTTTATTTTCTTCAAGAAATTCTCATTTTCATCACAGCTCATTCTATTTCATGCTGGTTTTGAAAACTATGATTTTTCATGTGCTTGGCAAATTTCAAATGAATTCCTCTTTAAATACAATTAATTGAAAGGATTATTTATGGTAAATGTTCTTGAATATTCTGATTGTAATTTAAATCAATTGTTTAGCTTAGCTTGTTTTTGGGGAAGGTGAAAAATGCAGCTGTCTGACTGTATGCAGATCTATAAGGAGATAAGTTCACAGTAGCATATTTATTTCTGGGAGCATTACTATTTTCAGTGATTAAGAAAATAGCTACAACCAAAGACATAAATAGAATTAATAATCTAATGATTTTTGGTGCAATGATTTTAAAAAATAACTGTTGATGAAATTCTATCAGGAAGTCACGAGTTTCATTGGAATTAATTTAGCCCAATTAATATGTACAGTCCTTTGCAATAGGCTAGAGATGGCCTGTTACTTTTCATGGTTCTGCTTTATGATAAGAATGTTCATTGTAAAGTGATTTTTAATTTTCTGAGGGTATTTATTTTGCAGCCCTTGGATTTACTATATGAACTGCCAGATAAGCTTCTAACCCTTCTAGCAGGTAAGGGATTTATTACTCCAAAAGTTTGGCTAAATCAACTGCAAAGCTAATAAAAGAACGTTTTGTATGCTGAAGGCTTTTATTTCATTAACTGCTGCTTTCCGAAAGTCTATGGCACTGTAGGATCTAGAAATAAAGAAACATCAGGGTATTCAAGTAAAAGTGTAAATCACAGAATCATAAGGAGTGAAGGAAACATGAATCTTATTTTCTTTTTCCTCACTGGTGAACCAAAACAAACCCCTCTACAAGCAACTATTATAAAATCTGATTAAACACTTGTGTCAAAAGCCCAGTTACTCAGGTGTTATTGTACTTGAGCAAAGTACAGAGGAAGTTTCTCTTTCATGTCTATCCACACATTCCTTCTATTAATCACATTCACTCTTGTAAATGACTAATTTGAATATGTTAGCTAAAACCCCTAAGCCTAGGTCAGCTAAAGTCCTTGAACAATAGTTTCAAAAGACAAATATTTAAATGCAACTGGATCTTTCTCTCACTTATCACTCCCTTCTCTACATTCAACTGGTCAGGAAGGCCTTTTGATGAGCTAATTGACCTTATTATACCCAGCATCCCAATTTCCAATCACCCTCTGCACAATTAACTTTCTCAAGGAGAAATCCTCTCTTTGAAAATGAACAGGGGCTACTTGTTATCTAAATGTGACTTCCAAATACCTGAGAAACGTTTACAGTCTATACTTCTATAGTGGAATACACTACATTCTCTCTATGAAATATTCTTTACTCTGTTATTCTACTCATTCTTAAGATACAGGTCAAATGTCGCCTGCTCTTTGAAGCTCTTCATAGAAGCCCTTCCAATATAAATTAAGTAATCCCAAAAATGTCATTCAGGCTTTTTTTAAAAAATTCAGAAAAAGACTTCTATTAGTTTAGAGCCCTTATGATGGAAGAGTCCTTGTAATTAAATAATTATCCAATTTTATACTAGCACAGTACTTGCATTTTTGCTTGGAAAACACACACACACGGAGACTAATATAGACATATAATTTGTGACTAAATTTCAACTTATTTTATGATACCTTCTTCTGCAAGTCATCTTTTCTTAAAAGTGGTAACTATTTTACATTCAGCCCTTGAGATCTTGTCAAAGATCTCAAGAGATATTCATATCTGCTCAAACTTAACTTACATTTAGACCTTAGATTAATAAAGTACTTTTTCTAAATGAGCTATATTTGAGAACCATTGAAATATGAATATAAAATTATAGGTGGGTGTGAAAGGGGCTTAATTAAACATCTAAGGAATGAATACAGACTGAATGTGAAAATATTTGCTTAACATATTATATGCTGAACAATAATGAACACAGACACACACAAATGAGCTCTAAGTGGTCCTGTTACTGGACAAAAGTGGTGGATTCTTTGCCCCATGTGTTCAAATGACCAATTCCTGAGACACTGGGGTTTCAAAGACAGAAAGAGTTTACTGCTAAGTGCAAAGCAGTAAAGCAGAAGACCTATCAGCCCAAAAATCTGTCTCCCCAAACTGCAGTAATTCTGAATAGTTCAATAGTATCAAAAGATGGTGGCAGATTTTAGTATAATGGGCACCATGGCTCCAGATAATATAATTAGAGGTGATCTAATTATTGAGCATGTGCAGATTGAGTACATGCTTAGTCATAGAACTTATGTAACAAAATGGTGGCCCAAATATGATGATGGGTGTGAATTTTAGTATTATAATGAGGTATAGGTTACTTGTAGGTTAAAGTCTAAGCTACTGAGAATATCAGGCAGGCCCATATTGGTTAGATCCAGTTTTGGTTATCAAGAGAACTTTGGAATTGGGGTGGGTTAGTTCTGGGCTGACCTAAGTCCCTTCATTAATAAACATTAGGGGCTGTGTCTAGTGATCATACGACTCCGAAGTCGAACAAATGTATAAAAATGGGTACAAGTGAGAGTCAGTCACAAGGTTTTTACAATCACTAGGGCACAAGATAAAGGCTGTACAATCATATCAGAGACCAAGACAGCTGGATAACATTTCAGAGATTTCATTCATTTCCCTTTGTCTAATATACCAGAAAGAAAAAAATGAATATCTATATAATGATTCAGTAATCATAATGATCCCTTAAATCATAACTTCTTGGGTATAGTCCCAAAAACCCTACTCTATTTTTTGGTACAATATTCCACTCTTCCAAATTACTATTTCACATTGCTTTCTTCCTTAAACCTCAATAATAATATTAACTGAAATCTATTTTTTAAACATTTCTCTCAACTAAATTTCTGTTTCCAATCTCACTGAGAAATAATAACTAATTGGAAGAGAACTTTCACATGCTCCAATCTATATACCAGCCTGCCTTTAGTGCTAACCATATACTTAGGTCTCCTTCCTTGTGCCAGTTTGAATGTATTATGTCCCCCAGAAAAGGCTATATTCTTTGATGCAATCTTGTGGGGCAGACATATCAGTGGGGATTAAGTTGGAACGTTTGGATTAGGTTGTTTCCAAGGAAATATGCCCCTCCCAACTGTGGATGATAACTCTGATTGGATAATTTCCATGGAGGTTTGGCCCTACCCATTCAGCATAGGCCTTGATGAGTTTACTGGAGCAGTATATAAGCTCAGACAGGAGTGAACTTGCCACAGCCAAGAGGGACACTTTGAAGAATGCACAGGAGCTGAGAAGAGAGAAGCTGAAGCTTACAGAGACATCTTGGTGACAGCCTTGGAAAGCAGACTTTTGCTCCGGAGAAGCTAAGAGAGGACAAATGCCCCAAGAGCAACTGAGAGTGACATTCTGGAGAGAAGCTGAAGCCTAGAGAGGAATGTCCTGGGAGAAAACCATTTTGAAACCATAACTCCGGAGCAGACGCCAGCCACATGCCTTCCCAGCTAACAGAGGTTTTCCGGATGCCATTGGCCATCCTTCAGTGAAGGTACCCCCTTACCTTGGACACTTTATGGCCTTAAGACTGTAACTTTGTAACCAAATAAACCCCCTTTATAAAAGGCAATCCATTTCTGGTATTTTGCATTCCAGGAGCATTAGCAAACTAGAACACCCAGTTACAAAGTTTAGTATCCATACTGGTGGCTTGCAAATGTATAACTCCAGTCAAGAGTTTCTCTCTGCAGTCTAGATTCATAGAAGCAAAAACCTACTGTGCATGTCTACTTAGAGGTCTATGGCTACATCAAGCTCATCAAGTGTGAAACTGAAGTCCTGATTTATATCCTTTCAATCCCAGAACTACTTCTTCTGTGCCTTTCCCATCTTAGTAAATAGTAATTGCAATTTTATAAGTGCAGAGACAAAACCATGGAATTGTCTTGACTCCTCTCATTTATTTTTATTCCATATTAGCAAATAATGTAGGCTCTATCTTTAAAATGTGCTGTGAATCCTGTCACTTCTCATGATTTCTATCATGATGATGGTCCGTACACCCATAAACTGTTTTTTTTTTTTTCTTTTAAATCATTGACAAAATTTGTTTCTGTATCTCTTGAGTGTTCTCTAGCCCACTGGGGTCTCTTCTCTGAAAGCAACTACAATGATCCTTTTTAAGCAGTGGTTCTCGACTAGTGGTGATTTTGTACGCCTGGGAGACATTTAGACATGTCTGGAGACATTTTGTGTGTCAGAATTAGGGGGAAGCTACTGACATCTGGTGGACAGATGCCAGGGACACTGCTAAACATCCTTTATTGCACAGCACAGCCCTCTACAACAAAGAATTATCCTGCCAAAAATCAGTTAGAAACCAGTTTAAAATGTAATTCACACACCTTTCACAATCTTGCTTTGGCTTCCCGTCTCACTGTGAGTAAATACCAACATCCTTGAAATTAATTGTCTTCAATTCTCCAGAAGACCCAATTCCCTTACTATTTCTCTGATCTCATTCCCTTAAGACATGTCCCTCTCTCCTCTCATGGTAGGGCCTTAGCATCTGCTTGTCTCACTGTTTGGAATGTGCTTTGACCCATGTGCCTTGTTCTTTAATGCAATCTTGTGGGTGCAGAAGTATTAGTCTTTTGATTAGGGTGGAACCTTTTGATTGAGTGTTTCCATAGAGATTTGACTCATGCAACTGCGGGTGATACTTTTGATTAGATTACTTCCATGGAGGTGTAGACCCCGCCCATTCAGGGTTGGTCTTGATTAGTTCACTGGAATACTTAAGAGAGAAGCTAAGAGCCAACACATACCCAGATGCTTGCTGACACTTAGAGATGGTTGGAGATGCAGACAGAAGGATGTTTGGAAGTGCTAAGCTAAGAGATGAAGCACAGAATTTGCCCAGAGAAGCTAAGAGGACTCCCAGACACTTAGAGAGAAAGCTACTAGAATCAGAAGCTGAAAGCAAAGCAACCCAGGAAGAAAGGACCAGCAGACACCAGCCATGTGCCTTCACAGCAGACAAATGTGTTCCAGATGCCATCAGCCATTCTTCAATGAGGATATCCTGTTGTCAGTGCCTTAGTATGGACACTTTTATAGCCTTAGGATTATGAATTTGTAACCAAATAAACCCCCTTTATAAAAGTCAATCCATTTCTGGTATTTTGCATAATGGAAGCATTAGCAAACTGGAGCAACTAGATATTTATACAACTAGCCCACTAACTTGCTTTGGGTGTCTGCTTAATATTGTCTTAATTGTGAGGCTTCCCCTGATGATCCTTCACAGAATATCCCTACTACCCTCAAATATACAGACATATGGTTATATTTTATCATTATGTTCCTCTGCTTTATTTTTTCTACATAGCATTTATTAACTTCTGAATTAATGTATTTATTTGTTTTGGTTTGGTTTTCCTTCCCCCTATAAAATATTAGTTTGGTAAGAGAGGGACACTTTAAAAAAAAATTTTTGTTTACTTTTAAATACCTAGAAAAGCACCTGGAAAAAACATAGGTGGGTAGTAAATATTTGTTGATGAATGAATAACACAATTGAAACATCATGCTTCTTTGTCTGTTTAAATAGAATTAGATTAAACTTTGCTTAATTTGAAGCAAGGGATTTCAACATCAATTAGGAATGAAAGAGTTTGATTCCTCTCACATTTTATTTTGATTACATGAAAGTAGAACATCTAACAAGCTCCTTCTCAGTCAAAGGAAACATGGATCACATCAAAAAGACATGGATCAAAGGGCATGGGGACTAGGAGAGAAGAATTTAAATGTTCTTTCATTTTCTTTCTTACTTTCTATTGATAAGTAATTATAGGGGATAGTCCACAGTTCTTTGATTTGCTTTAAACCAAGCTGAAAAGGAACAAATTACCTGAAACCTTGAAAGACAACTTCTGTTAAGAAGCAAAGTGCACTTCATAAAGTCCTTGTGAATATCCATGTAATGTAAACAGCTAATTCCAGACCTGAGCGAATAAGTTCCATGCTGTTATTGTTGGGTTAGTTCACTCAAATTAGCTGATCTCCTACTCACACCATCTCATTTCTTGGCTTTTATCTTAGGGGTATGGAGAATAGTAGGTCAATGACTGCATTTAAGTTTGAAATGAAATGAAAGCTCTTCTTGGTGTTTTAACGATGTTCCTTGGGCAGAACTTACTGTTTTGTTTTGCTTTGTTTAAAAAGAGGTAGAGACAGAGACAGAGACAGAGAGATGCATCTTCTAGCATGTTTCTGGCCACAAGAGAGTTAACCTTAATTCAAACTGCATTACAAATGACAGTAAATGTATCTTACAATACCTTGTTGAGAAGACAGTAAATGTCAGGCATGGTTGAATCAGGCTCCCATGATATCCTTAAAGATACAACTTGTTTCCAACTTTTTGCTTTGCTATCCTGTGAACATTCACTTTTATTTTAGACTGCCATCCCTAAAGGTTCAATAAAATCCAAGGTATAGAAGGGCCCATTTTTATGATATCTAATTTAGAGAAATGTGATCTTTCCCCGAGAGATCATCCACTCACCACACCAGATATTTTCTCAGATTAAGATTCAAGTGATTTTGCCTGTGGCAAAGTCACTCAGTAACAAAGGAATAATTGTCTTGATTGGCTTAAATGAATCATGATTTCCTTGAAACTGATGGTATGGTCCCCCTGATGATACAGTGGAAACCATAACAAATGTATGTTATGTTAGCAAGAAATAATTGGAGAATGGATAATTGCAAGACAATCTACAGTGTCTACATGAAACATATGTCTTTGCTGGCATCTGATGTTATTTCTTTACCCCTACCCCAAACTTTATCATTGGGACTTCACTGCCTTCATGATGCTTGCTGATTATCTAAAGTAACAATCCAGGTCTTTCCTCTGATAAGACACAATATACTCCAAAGTTCTACCTCACTCGTTTCCATAGTCTCTTCTTGATACACATTAGTTTCCTTAGAATTGTTAGGACTTAGAAAGGAATGTGATAACATTTACTTGTGTCTTTACCTCTAAATTTCTGGGTATTTCCATAATTTACAAACTTATATTGAAGTTTAAGCTCAGTACCCCAGTCTCATAAATAAGGCTCTCTTGGCTTAAAATGGTTCCACAGACTAAATCAGCTACATAGGCTTTTGTGATAGTCAAGACAGGTGCCCAAACTTGATACTAGATGTTTTACTTTTGTCAGTGTGCTGATTTTATTTTTACCTGCAGTTTCCTCAGTGAGGACCAAAATGTGAAACTGACAGCACTTTCTTAATGAATGTAAAATGCTTAACAACATGTTTGATATCTAGCAAGTGCTCCATAAATGGTTGTTCTGCTTTTGCTCTTATTAGTGTTATTATCATTACTATAATTATTTCTAAATCCCCAGGACCTAGCATAGTATTCAGGCTCTGCCAGCCCTCAGGAAATGTATTTCAAATACATAAATTAATTAATTTTATAAGAAGGGGAGATATATGTCTGTGTCTATAACTTGTTCTAGCACTTAGTTGAAAGGAAGAAGAAAACTGTTGAAGCTAGTACATGCTGAGAACCTCTTAAACAATACCTTTGTAGAACAGATCACTTGGGTTTATTCAATATATGCTTTTTCATCTCTGGAAATCTTTCACATAAGATGGGCAAATCTGTTAAGTAGTAGATTAAAGAGCAAGATGCTATTATAGGTCCCCAATGAGATACAGCTTTAAAGAGGGCCATTTTTTTTTCATGTTTCTTCTTTCTTATATGGGATTTATTCTTTAATTCCTTTAGTTAAAAATCTGATATGCAAATGGGATGGCAGAGTCTTTTCCCATGGAGATAAATTTAGAAGGGGAATGTAGGAGTAACTCACAGAGGGGACAAGGATAAGTGGTAGCTGTAGCAAGACAAAAGGGAAAGTATATTATGGTCACCAGGTCCGGGAATACAGAGTATTATGCCTAGAATAATGCCTTATACCAAGTGGGTGTGGCAAGTGCTTATTTAAGTGGGGTGAAATATTTTAGCAAATTTATTTTCTTAATGCCACAGCAATGTCTTGAGTTCAAACCATTTTTCCTTCTCACCACAAGCTTGATTTTTCCAGGAAAACTTTGAAAGCAACTACTTGTAGAGGCTGACCTAAAAAAGCCTAAATTTATCTGGCTTTATATATACTACATAGTCATTTATGTTAACTGCTTACTAGTTCTGCCTAATCAGCATGCAGTACAACCAGGGAAAAATGATGTGGACATCTGTTTACATAGTGTGGAGCAAGTTGATACATGGTATGCATGGGAATAGTGACTTGGGCACAAGATAAACTTTCAGCAAATGACTGCTTTATTGTTTACACAATGCAAAGGGTCCAAAAGACCAGGAGAAGAGATTCTATTAGGGTTGGTCTCCTAGGAAGGTCAGAACTGCCCTGGTCCAGGTCAGTGGATAGCAGCTCTCCATCCCCTGGAGAGGACAGGGAGGGGGCCCAGCCAATAAGCAAAAGGCATGTATCAAGCAACTTTGTATAAAGTTCCCATCCTGATAAGCAGCTGGGGCTGCTTGTTCCTGGTTTGGGGTTCAAAGTAAGGTCAGGCCTTTCCATTAGACCTAACATCTCTCCCAGGCTGCAAAATGGAAACATTGTACACCTGCACACAAAGAAAAAGAAGGGTAGAAAGAGGCTGGGAGATGGCCGCCAAGGGGTCTGTGACATCCCCAGCACATATGGTAGAATGAATGATGCATTTATCTCTGACAATATTTGAAAATAGACTGAATGATGCCACAGAAATAGGAAAAGAACAGAGAATAGACAATCAGGCAACAAAGAGGGAGATGTCCTCAGTGTTCTAGAGTGAAAAGCAAGTGAGTTGGTGTAGCAGAGTTGAAAAGTGAACACCTACTCCTCTGCAGAGGAGGCTGCCAGTGAAAAGCAAGTTGGTAATTTCAGAAAACCAAGTTATAGGGGTTCCACTGAAGGCAAAATTAACTTTGCAGAGAGGAGGAATGGAAAGGATTGAACACTGGAGGACTGATTGAAATTCTACTGCAGTAGGCAGAATTCTAAAATTGCCACCCTACCAGAAGTTTTCTTGCTCTAATTCTGGGGACTGTGATTATGAAGAGATAACATGTTTGTGGATATGTTATATTTCATGATAAAATGAACTTTTCAGATGTAACTAAGATTACACCTTAAAATGGAGAAATAAACTTGGATTATACAGGTGGGCTTAATCTAATCATACTAGCCTTTTAAAAGCAGAGAATTTTCATGTGCTGGTATTTAGAAGGCTAAATCCTTTATTTGAAGCATGAAGGGGATTTGAAGACGGAGGGGGCCAAGTGCCAAAGAATGCAGGTGAACTTTAGGAGCTGAGAGTGGTCCCTAGCTTATAGCCAGACAGGAAACATGGACTTCAGCCCTAAAATTGGAGGAAATGAATTCAGCCAAAGCTGCAATTAATTTGCAAGAATATCATTCCCCAGAACCTCCAGTTAAGATCTCAACTTGGCTGACAACTTAATTCAGCCTGTGAGTTCCTAAACAGAGAACCCGTTCAAGCTTGAACCAATTTCTGACCTACAGAACTGTGAGAAAATAAATGGTTTTTTTAAATCAGTATGTCTATAAAAATGCTACCCATTGTCTTAGGTAGCCGGAACTGCTACGACAAATACCACACAGTGGGCTAGCTTAAACAGCAAGAATTTATTGACTCACAATTTTAGAGGCTGGAAGTCCCAAATCAAGACATTGGCAAGACCATGCTTTCTCCTGAATTTGGTCACATTCTGGCAATGGCAGTCCCCAGTCACATGGTGATGTCCTTGGTCTCCTGTGACTTCCTCTGGCTTCTGGCTTCTTTTGAGGTGGGATGACCTCCAGTAATTAAGGCCCAACCTGATTCAGTTTGGCCACACCTAAATGGGATCTTAAAAGATCCTAATCACAAATGAATGCACACCTTTACTGATACATATTTAAAGGATCCTATTTACAAATGGAGTCACACTCACTCACAGGAAGGTAGATTAAGAACATGGATTTGTTGGGGTACATGATTCAATCTAGTCACACTCAGTGATAGAAAACTAATAAATCTGAATTCAGCAATGAAACAACTTGTCCCCAGTCAAAACAGGAGAGAGGGAATTATTCTCTGAGGAAAAAATACTGTACTCTCGTGAAAACAGAGGTGGTGAGTGAATGCAGATATATTAAATAATTTAGGCACTGACACCCTCCTCATGTTCCAGGGCCAGAATTCTATCAGTCAAGTGCATTGTGCCACAAAGGAAGCAATTATGAATCATACATTTGGGTGTCTCAGAAAGAAATGGTTATATTCCTGCCTCTTTACCATACTGCAAATCACAACTGTTGACAAGGCTGGTCATCTCTCAAAGAAAATTTTGTTGGGGAGATGGGGCTTTTGCGCTCATGTTCAAGATGTATCATCCACTTTCAATTCTTGAGCAGCAGGGTTGCATTTCTTCCCCACCCCCGATTTTTCCTATGTAGAGAGAGTCTTAATATTGCAGTGTTCTTGGCCTTGTCTTCCCTTTACTCATTTATCCTAGCATGGAATGCATGGTCTGTTTTTAACCTTACATTTGGAGGAAGAAATGGCATGTGTAGCTCAACCCCTTTTCTTCCATTTTTCTCCTTGGGAATCATGATGGCAGGTATTCTTTTGCAGGTGCATCTTGTTAGCTATTAAAGGCCTATCAAGGGGAAAGGATCTGAGGTTTTCTAAGATGGCTGGGCCTGAGGGTGGGGATGGGGAATTTGAGGGGGTGGGGTGAGTCTTCAGTTTCACTCCTTACTAATAGGAAGCCCATTTGACAGAGATGTAAAAAAAAAAATTCTCTGAAATAAGTTTATATTGCAATAAATATATTTTTTTAGTTTCTCCAACTGCCTTTTTGACAAAATTCTCAATTGGTTAAAGTCTTTATTGGGGAAAAGAGAGGTTTTTATGATATAAAGCCCATAATAATTTATCTCTGCCTTTAATTAACTATGCACATTGTCCAAAAAGTCACACTAAATTTAAGGAAATCAAATACCATGAAAGGAGGGAACAGGTAAATACCAGGAGATACAATCAAAAGAAAGTTATAATATTTTTAGTTTTTCTTGTGTCTGACCGACCTAATAAGAGTAAAAGCTATTAGTAATTGATATTCTATTTATTTCTATTTGGTAATTATTTTTGTTTGCATATTTCAACTACTGAATTAACAATTATTAAACAATTACATTGCATATACAAAGATAAATTCTCCAATTATTTGTATTATTTTAATTTTTCTTAATATTTCTGCAATCTATTTGTTTATTTTTTTCATTATTATGACCTCTGTTTTTTAAAAAATAAAATCTGTTCTTACTTTTTGAATGTTTATCTCTTGAATTATTCCTGGAAGGGCTCTTGGACTCTGTCAAAGCAGAAAATCCAGAGAAGAAAGGGATGAAAGCAAACAATTTATTCTTGCTTGTATCAATAGTGGCAACTTTCAAAAGAAAATAATTATTTGTGTGTATGTGTGTGTCTGTGTGTGTGTGTGTGTTTTAAATGGGGTATGGCTCAGGGTAAAAACATACTAAGAGCAAATTCACTGATTCATAGGGAGTGGTCTACAACTTGTCATTTTTTAATATTCCCATGATTTTTATTCATTAGTTGGGGGAAGTCAACAAAATCTGTTTGCAAACATTTGCTTCACAGAATTCATTGTATTTCAGAACTTGTAGCAACTATCTGCTTTTCTAAATCCTGACAAGGACTTTAGGCATGGAACTTCAGTTCAAGGTTCATTAGTTGAAAAGTACAGCTTTCACACTCTGTTTTGGAATACCTCTATATGCAATATAAAGTCTCATTACATCTTAAATGTTAACATATTTTTCCATATTTTCTATATTACATTAACTTTTTTCCTTGAGGGATTATTTACCTGCCTCACTATTGATCACGTTGGTAAAACAGAATTAATTGATCTACTGGCTGTGTTCTTAATAGGAATTTATAGCTTTATAACTGCCTCCATAGCAACTGTTATCTCATTAGATCATGAATATCTGCTTACCTTAATGCTTTCATAATCTGTCCTTGAGGTCAGTGACTATTGTTATTTATAGTTTTTTCCCCCAAATCTAACACTGAACCACAGACAAAATAGATAATAAAAAATTATGTTAAATTGAATTGTGTTAAGTTGTGTTTTTTTTTTAATTGAACGACTGCCACAAATTGGGTTATAGTACACATAGCTAAAATAATAATAAAATACAACTGTGATGAACCTTTTGTTTCAGCTACTTTCATCTGAGATTGAAATAACCTAAAAATACTAATTCATAGGAAAAACTTTTTTTCTCTGCCAACAAAATTCCTACTTACTGTATTTTTCTTACTTGGAACAGATGGAGCAAAAATGTGTACTTGCCGAGATTTTTTAACAAGCTGTGTTTTATCAACACAAAACATAAAACAAATGATGTACAACTATATTAAAATTTTGTTAAAAAATAGAAATGCAAGTACACAGTTTTTGTTCATTCTATGATGTGTATACATCATTGAGAGTAGTCACAACTTAACTTATCCTGACCATAAATCAACACAAATGATACCTATCAATGCCCCATTATCTGAAGGAAAGTTCTATCACTTAAGCAATGGAAAACATATAATAAGATGCCTAATAAATAGTTTCAGCCCCAAGAGTTCATGGTATAATTGAAGGCACTAGGACAATTTCAAAATATAAGAAGCAACAAGGGATTTACTCACAGCAATGCAAAAGACTACTTAAAAAGAACACAAATATAATTAACATAAATAGTTTCATAAACATAATGTGCAGTGTTCATATATCTTTACAGATTATAGAAAGTTATGTTGAGTTTTATTATACATTTTACATAGTTTAGCCACACTATTATCTCTTTTACCATGGTTCATCTTTTGTGAATATTTGGCACATTTCTCTACTATCGTTGAGTTTCTATAGTCCTGTGGTTGTCATTTTATAATCATGCAATACCACTAACAACTCCATAATTTGGTTTTATAATCTCCATTTTAGAAAATGAAAAAATGGAATTCCCAAGAGTTTACATAACTTACCTGGAATCATTTAGTTTGAAAATGACTTAATAAGGGTTTTAAATCAAGTCTATATAACTCCAACACATAAATAATTTCCATTCTTCTACATCCAAAGAATGAGTCTCATTCTTTTTCTATAAATGATGCCACAGTATCAATCTACAATAGCTTTTTAAAAATTCTGGATCAAAAGACATATAAAATCTCAGGAATGGCCTTCCTTGGGTGGGGGTCAGTCATCTAATCTGCCTACATCTGGTTGTTTAGGATATTTTTCCAAAATATTTGGTGAAGTGGTCAATCTCATTCTTAGAAAGTTTATTTCAGAACAAATTCTGTGCCTATATAATTTTTGTGCTATATTCTTTAGGACCAAAGATAACATATTTAGCTTTTCTAAAGAGTCTCTCGCCTCTCAATCAACTTGTTAATTTTGGGGCTCCATTTAATAATAAGTGAGATCCAAAATTTTGATTCTTTAAAATTTTTGGTTGTGACATCTCAAGATTAAATGAATGGCTAGAGATAACCCAGACAGCTGGGAACCAAGTGTTCCAGAGGTCCCTCTGGGTGTTCCAAATGATTCTGGTTTTTGTGCTAGGGCTTCCAGGACACTAACAGAAAATCAAGGATATTTAGTTATTTGGGGCCAATTTAGGTTTCCAAAGAGATTGGGCTGAATATGGAATCTAAGCCCAACAACTTTGCAGCCATTCAGAATGAGGTTCTTAAGAAGAGCAGATTCCCTGACATTGCTTTCTTATCCTTGTCTTTCTTTCAACATTTCCCCAAGATATGAGCATTAGCCAGATCCTTTCTGAGAACTGGACTGGAATAGATGATTAGTGTCATAATGAGATTGCTATACAATTTGAATTATTATAGGGTTTACTCTATTTTATACATGATCTGACTAGCAAAATATGGAGTCCCTTTGTCTAGCCTTCCTTACTGAAGATTAAAGTAATTCCATCATTTATTTATCTTTCAGTGATGATCCACCAAAAAGTTATAACTGAGGGGACAGCAAGATGGTTGCATAGAGAGGAGTGGAATTTAGTTAGTCCCCTGTAACAACTAATGAATAACCAGTAACAACTAGTAGATAATTTGGAACAACTGCCGTGGGGCAACCCTGACTGTCCACACATCGTACGCCAACCTGGATTGGGAGGAATGCCTGAGATCACAGCATAAATCTATAAGTAAAAACTGTGGAAATGTGCCAGGTGCTCCCTCCCACCATGGTAGGCCTTGCTGCAAAACCTTGTTGTGGTAGAGAGCAGCACTCTCCCAGAAAGCGAATATAGCTCATCTGAGCTCCAACTGGGGTTTTAATTAACAAATGTGGACTGCTGAATACAAACTACAAACCCCCAACAAGAAGAGGCTTTTAGTGATGACTGATCTTAGAGAACCAGAAGTCTCATCGGTCCTGGAAAGAGGAGCCCAGAAGTCGAGGTGTTTATTGGTTCCAAAAGGGGGTTTTCTGTCCCTTTTTCTCTCTTTCATCCTGAGGGGCTCAGAGGAGAGAGCCACAACCATTTTCAGTGGAGAAAGCCTCAGCTATTTTCAGTTCTCAGTGCTCTGATTCAGACAGGGGTGGAGATAACAAAGTTAGAGAGACTATTCAAATGCAAATGATAACTCCCTGGGGGGTATATCTTGCCTAAGAGTAAAGAGGTGGGCCCAGCTTTATCTTCAGAATCAAACCCCAGAGCCTGGGGGAAAACAGCAAAAACAAAAACTAAAGCCAAAATACATCTCCTTATACCAGTCAGGAGTGATAGGCTGACAGGTGCCATGTTTGGGGCTGGTTAGGAAAAGTCCAGCAACTGGATACCTCACAGGAATATCTGTCATTCTTCTAAGATACACCCTGAATATAACCCCATTCTGAGACCTCAACCTGTTCTGGTCTGGGAAAATCTGATTGTAGTAACCAATGAAACCAGATGCCTAGACAACAGAAAACTACAATCTATACTAGGAAAAATGAAGATATGGCCCAGTCAAAGGAACAAACTTACACCTCAATAAAGATACAGTTGAGATATTGTTTGACTTTAATGAAACAATCTATTAAAGATTTTCAAAGAAATATGCTAAACCAAATCAATGAGTTCAGCAAAGATATAACAAAAGAGTTGAAGGCTGTAAAGAAAACACTGGGCAAACATAAGGTAGAAATTCAAAGTTTGAAAAAACAACTGGCAGAACTTATGGAAATGAAAGCCACAACACAAGAGATGAAAAATACAATGGAGACATACAACAGCAGATTTCAAGAGGCAGAAGAAAACATTCAGGAACTGGAGAATAAGACACCTGAAGTCCTACACCCAAAAGAACAGATAGGGAAAAGAATGGAAAAATATAAGCAACTTCTCAGGGAATTGAATGACAACATGAAACTCATGAATATATGTGTCATGGGTGTCCCAAAGAAGAAGAGAAGAGAAAAGGGGCAGAAGCAATAATAAAGGAAATAATCAATGAAATTTCACATCTCTTGTGAAAGACAAAAAATTACAGATCCAAGAAGCGCAGCATATCCCAAACAGAATAGATGTGAATAGACCTATGCCATGACACCTAATAATCAGATTACCAAATGTCAGAGACAAAGAGAGAATCCTGAAAGCAGCAAGAGAAAAGCAATCCATCACATACAAAGGAAGCTTGAGAAGATTGTTTGTGGATTTCTCAGTAGAAACTATGGAGGCAAGAGGGAAGTGGTATGAAATATTTAAGATACTGAAAGAGAAAAACCACCAACCAAGAATCCTATATCCAGCAAAACTGTCCTTCAAATATAAGGGGGTTTAAAATCTTCTCTGACAAACAGACAATGAGAGAGTTTGTGAACAAGAAACCTGTGCTACAGGAAATACTAAACAGAGCACTACAGACAGATAAGAAAAGACAGGAGTGAGAGGTTTGGAACACAATTATGGGTGATGGTAGCACAGCAATGTAAGTACACTGAACAAAGATGATTGTGAGTATGGTTGAAAGAGGAAGGTTAGCAGCACATTGAACACCAGAAGGAAAGAGGAAAGATAAAGAGTGGGACTGTATAACTCAGTGCTCAGCAATTGTGATAAAATGTACAAATATGTTTTTACATGAGGGAGAACAAATGAATATCAACCCTGCAAGGTATAAAAAATAGGGTGGTATTGGGGAAAAAAATACAATCAATGCAAACTAGAGACTATAGTTACCAGAAACATTGTATTATGCTTCCTTTAATGTAACAAAGGCAATATAGCAAAGCTAAATGCCTTTAAGAGGGGGACATAAGGGAGGGGTATGAGACTGTTGGCATTGGTGATGTTTTCTGACTCTTTTATTCTATTTTAGGTTAACTCTATCTTTCCTTTTTATCTATCATGCTTTTTTTTTCTCTTTCTTTTCCTTTTTCTTTTGTTTCTCTTCCTTCTTTGACTTTTCCTCCTTCTTTGTGGAAGAAATGGAAATGTCCTTATATAGATAAAGATGATGGAGGTGAATACATAAATATATGACTATACAGGGAACCATCAATTGTTTACTTGGGACAGAAAGTATGGTGGGTGAAAATAACCATGTTTAAAAAAAGTGGATTAATGAAGAAACCTTGAAGGCACTACATTGAGTGAAGTAAGTCAGACACAAAAGGACAAATACAGCATTCTTTCACTGATATGAACTAATTATAATATGTAAACTCATAGACAAGAAATATAAGTTACCTGGTTACAGAATGAGGTTAAAGAATGGGGAGCAGTTGCTTATTATGAGCAGAATGTTCAACTAGGTTGAGCTTAAGTGTTTAGAAATGGACAGAAGTGATGGTAGCATGTTACTTTGAGAATAACTAACAGTGCTGAATGGTGTGTGAATGTGGTGGAGAGGGGAAGCTTAGGGTTACATATGTCACCAGAAGGAAAGCTGAGGTTAAAAGATGGGAATGTATAAGACAGTGAATCTTGTGGTGGACAATCTCTGTGATTAACTGTACAAATATTAGAAATCTCTTTCATGAAATAGAACAAATGTATGACACTATAACTAGAAATTAATAATAGAGGGATATATAGGGAAACATATATAGCTATTGCAAAATACATACTACAGTTAGTCATATTTTAAAATTCTTTCATATATAGTAACAAATGTACTATACCAACACTATGAGTCAATAATGGAGGGGGGCTGGTTATGGGTATAGGAGGATTTGAGTTTTCTTTTTTTGTCATTATTTCTTTTCTGGAGTAATAAAAATGTTCTAAAAATTAAAAAAAAATGATTGTGATGAGCGATGCACAGCTGTATGATGGTACCATGAGCAATTGATTGTGCACTTCGGATCTTTGGATAATTGTATGGTATGTGAGCAATCTCAATAAAATTAAATTTTAAAAAAAGTTATAACCAACCAAATTGCTATCTTAAATTGCTGTTTTCTTCTGCTAAGATTTTTTTAAATTTTCCTTTAGTTTAGATGTTTATTCTATCAATGAAATTGAGGGCTTTTGTTATTATTTTTCATTTTAATTTAAGTATTGATTTGTTCAACCTATCATTCCAAACAATTTATATTTCTTCAGTATCCAGATAATTTGAAGTGTATGTTCCCTACAATTTCAATTACTTAACCTCATTGTCCTCCACAAAATTAAAAAAAAAAAAAAAAAAAAAAAGTTGAGGAGGTGAGAACTAACACCAGAATTAATACCATGTTTTCCAGTATCCATACACAGATCAAATGCATTATATTGGTGTACTAAAATTTAATGCCTGAATGAATGACTTGATTTCAATATGTGGATTTGCTTTGGTATAGCCAAGGTACATGGAAAGAGATACAGGAATATCAGTGACCAATCTGTGCATGTATGGGACCTAGAACATATGATAGAAATTCATTCATTGACAAAAAACTGTCAAGTAACAGTTTTTTTTTCTTTTTAAAATGTTTTTTCCTCCTTATAACATCGCAGTAATGGCATACAAAATATTGCCAATTACATTCTGCTTTCTGTTCAACAGAGTTCAGATGAATTCTAAACTTTTAAATGCAGTGTTTCACAGAGGCCTCTTAATTATTGTCTATAGCATTTTTCATAAATACATTATGCTATTAGCATGTTTTTGCATGAGTAAAGGCTGAAAGCTTTAATAGACACTTCCTCAACCAATAACCTTGCTTGACATGAAACACACATTGTTTTCATAAACAAAGCATGTTTATTTCACAGTCTGTATCTGAGATGAATATATTCAAAATTTATTGATCTTTATTAGAGTATTATCTATATGTTTTTAATGTCTCAATAGGTCATATCAAAATCAATATAATCTTCTGTTTTAAAAATGCATATTTTATATAGTTTGCCTCTCATTATTGGGAGTCCAAAATACATTTTTTTTTATTTTATAAAAATGAGTTTATTCATAGCCACACGTATCTATTTATTGTTGTAAAATGGATTCTGCCTCATAAATTTAAATTGTTAGACTATTAGTCAGATTGAGAAATTTCTAACTTAATTGGTTTTGTTGGGGTAGAATGGGGTGGTGATTTATGGTTAGAGGCAGTTCTAAATATTCCACTTGAAGCATTCTTAAGAGTTGCTCTTAAATTTGCTTCACACATGTGGCTGTCCCCACCCTATCATTGCCTTCTTTCATCTAACAGCCCTTATGATCTATTTGGACTCAGGACATTTAAACGCCAAATGATCTTGTGACCTGATATTTGTGTGGCCTGGGCAACTCTGTGTCTAAGATGGCAGAAGTAAATCAACATTTTTATCAAACCCAGTTTCCATGGCACTGATTATCAAAAAGGATAAGAAAACTGATGGCATGCACACAATTGAACATTTCTATTTGATATAATGTTTGATGTGTTACAATTTGATCTATCTATATATATATATATGTTGTTTATGTATGTATAGCCTTGTGTTTATGGGTATTAGTTTTCTGTTGCTATGCAAACAATTATCACAAACTTAGTGGCTAAAGCAACATTATTATCTCACATGGCACAGGACTCTGTGTACAGCTTAGGGTCTCACAAGATGGCATTCCAGATGTCAACTCGGCAAAGTTCTCCTATGTAGGCTCGACTAGAGAAGAATCTAATTCCAAGCTCATTCAGATTGTAAGCAGAATTCTTTTCCATGTAGCGGTATGGCTGAGTGTCTCAGCCTTTGCTGGCTGTTGTCTAGAGGCCACCCTTAGGTTCTAGAAGCTGCTTACAGTTCTCAGAGGCCATCTGCATTTCCTTGCCTCAGGGGCTACCTCAACATGGGAAAGTCAGCTAGGAGGATCTTTGCTCCAGTTTGCTGAGATGGAGTCTTACATAACACAATGGTGTCTTGCCACATAATGTAACCCAATTAATGGATTCATTAGAAGAAAGTCACAAGCCCTGCCTGCTTCCAAGAGGAGGAGATTACACAAAGATGTGGACACCTGAAGGTGGAATTTTGTTAGAGGTCACTTTAAGGTCTGTCCACCACAATATGTGAGATAATTATTTTTTAAAGTTGGTTAACTAGGGTTGCCATTTTTTTTAAACTCTCTCTTGTCAATGAAAGGAACTCCAGAAAGATTATGAATCAAAGAATTCCAGCCAGCATGTAGTTGTCCTCAACTATGTCAAACTTGTGATAAGTTTTTGTGTGTTTCCATGTTCAGAGGATAATAATCCAGAGAGACATCTTCCCCCTAATATCTATAACAGCAGCACCCTTAGTTTTATAGATCTGTAGACAATTACAGATTATTTTGTTTACCGTTCAGAGAATAGCTCTGCCTATAAAAATGTGGATGTCTCATTCTTAAGTTTGTCTTAAAATTCTATTGAAATATTAAATATAGTCTTGGTCAGAGAGCTGAGAGAAAAAAAATACATGCTGGTATTCCCCAACCAAAAAAAAAACAAAAACAAAAACAAAAAAACATCGATTCACTACACAAATCCATGACTTTTTATATATTATCCTATTTCAAGGTATCTATAAACCTCTGTAAAGATAGACTTTAAATAATAAGTAGGCTTCGCTCAACCCATAGAAAATGATTTGAATTTGATTTTAGATTTTGCCATCATTTTGGATGTATTATGATTACATAAAAATAACATAATTGAGATAATGTAGGTGAATGTGCATAAAAAATGCAAATGAATATTAAAAATAAGTGAAAATTGTAATAGTTACTCATACTCTTAGTATTTTAAATATTTTTCTCTTGAAATTATATATTATTAAAGTTATTCTTACCATGCTCATTATTCAGAATTGAATTAATTTGTTGATTGCCAGGGATGCACTTGTCAACATAATTAGTGCAATGCACCTCAGCATTATTGCTCAGTTAGAGCTATAAACAGTTTTCTTAGCTACTTAGGCCAGCTAGCTTTTGAAGTTCTAAATATAGAAAAAGGTTTTAGCAGAAAAATGCACCTAGTGAAATCAAACAAAAATCTATATAATTGCTCTCAATTGAGTACAGGGATGCTTACCTTGTTAGAAATACACATGTGAATACATGTGTGAATACACGTGTGAAGTGTTAAACTACTTTCGTAACCATAGAGCAGTGAAGAAGAAAATGAGTCATTTGGCCCTTTAATCTGCTAGTGGCAGAGAGAAATTTTCAAATGTCTGCCCTGCAAACCTGAAAAGGCATTTAGTTTTGTGTTTAAAGGTGAACAGGTAAGATAAATAGCTTTAATTGCCTGCTTCCTTCTCAATGCTGGACAAATCTCAATGTCTTCTTATGGAAATATTCCTTGAGAAAACATTTCTGCAATTTAAATAGTACCAATTGTACATTATTTTTATGGTGTTATTTAGGAGAATGATGTGCTTACTCAATGGTAACAGATTATGCATAGAAAAGCCATTTGTCATCAATCATTTGTTGATGACAAGTATCCTGTTACTTGACTAGCTGTAGCCAGGTTCTAAATTCACACAAAAACCTAGCTATGGCCTGGTGAAATTGCAGGTATGCATCTTTCCCCATAGTGAAAGAAACAAAATAATGTATAGGTGCCATGTTATGACTACCTTCTCTATAAATTTTATCGTCATGCTTTCAATTTTCTTAATATAACATTGTTTTATTAATCTTAAAAGTTATGTTAATATATCACCTTTAAAAATTACTGAAAAAGTCATTATTTTGAGAGTGAAGATATCATGTGAACTTCCGTTTCCTCTTTCTCCTTCCGACCAACACTCCCCCTTTCCCCAAGACTTCCCCTCTCCTCACTATCCTTCCTCAGTACACATTCACTATTGTTTGCTTCTGGTTATTTACAAACAATAGAATTGGCTTGCCTGCTCACTCAAGAAGATATTTCTAAGAAAGGACAATGAACATCAAAAGATGTAGATGATATCACCAAGATAAACTGAATAAAAATGATGCTGAGATTAAAATATCTGTAAGAATTTAACAACTGAACTTCCAACATCTTTAAAGTATTCATGATCAAATTCTAGGGAAATGCTAGGGAAATTTTTGTTCATTTGATCTTTGACCTGTAATGGGGTATTTAACTTAATTTAAGTGCCTATGAGAGAATGTTTGGGAAGACAGAGTAATAATTAAAATGGAGATATACTACTGATGCAGAGTCATCAAGAGAAGATTTTTAAAAGAAAACATCTCTAAATTTCTAAATAATATACAAATTCTTATTCTTTTTACTCTACCACAATACCTTTAGTAAGAGAAAATATTTCATGTCAGAGTAGTAAGCAAAATGAAGCACAGTGCCCACATTTTTGTGTTACATGTGTTTTTTTTAATACTTGTGTTCACTCAAAAAAAAGATACTCAACAAATATGTAATGACCTCCTTTATGCAAAATACTTTTCCTGTTGCTCTGAGAAATACAAGGATGAATATATTATTATTATAAATAAAATAATCTCAAAAATGTACATAGAAGTAGAATACTATATAAACAACTCTGTACTATAAGAATATATTAAATATAAAGCAAAGTACAAATTGGAAGCACAATGGAGGGGGCAAAATCTTCAGTCTGTAATTATCAAGGAAGAATTTTGGAGACATTGATATTTCCTCTTGGTTTCTTTAAGGTTAGAGGAGGGTTAAATTTGAATGTGTAATGAAATACTAAAATAAATCTATAGGTTAGGAAGGAAATATCATAACCTATCTTTATGTGTCTTTTCTACATAAGTAGGCTTAAAGATAACTACCTTGTTCTTTCAAAGCACTGGTCTAAGAATGGAGAGCAATTATTATGGAAATTTCTACCCAAAATAATGAGCAAGAGTTTTATTTATTTTCTCTCTAAATTTTGTTGTTTTATTTAAAACTTAGGAAAAAGAGTATTTAAAAATCTTGACTGTATTATGTACTGGTTACACACTCAAATCAATATCTCGAAATAAACCCAGGCTCAGGCAGTACATTTTTTGAGATATTTGTTCTTAATTGATTTGTTATGAAATTCAACAACAAACGATCTATGTCTCCTTGTGTCAAAGTGCCTTATCTGAACTTTTCCCGTTAAAAGAAATTTAACAAATCAACATTGTGAATAAATCTGAATAACATTGTCTTCCTATCATGAAACACTCCACACATGAAAATAATAAAAATAGGATGTCCATAAATCATGAGTTGCCTGGGGCCATCCTGATTTAGGCTTATTGTCTTGAAGTAATGATTAATTGCATCTCATTTCACTTCTCGAAGTGGCTTGGTTTGGACAATAAATTATTTGGTCTCCCTAAATCAAGAGAATGCATATGTTCCAGCCATTCAGTTTAATGATATACTGATATACAACATTAGAATTCTAATTGTCACTACTGCAATCCCACCTTCCCATCTCCTCCAGATTTTTTCTTGAATTTGAAGGCTATAAACATACATGGTTACATCCATGTATGTCTTGATAGTTTGTTGCATGTATATACTGACCACATAAAAATACATGATATCATTTTTCATACTAAAATTTTATATAAATGGAATCCTGTCTCTGCAACTTGTTTTTCTGCATATTATCTTCTTTTTATCATGACCACAGAATACCATTCTGTCTCATATATATATTATATATATGATATATATTTATTACATATAAAATATATATATTTATTATATATAATATATATATGACATATATATGTGCAATGACATATGTATCACTTCTCTTGTTAACAGATACTTAGATTATTACTAACATGTGTCCATTACAAAGATATGTTATACTTACTTCTTTCTACATGTCAGTAAATATAAGTAGCAATGCAGTTTCTTCAAATTAGTGTGGTATTGCTAAACTTGCCCAAACTGGTGTACTAACTTTTAACCCCATCAGGAATGCAAAAGAGGCCACTTTGGAGGGGCAGGGCAAGGTGGCAGAATGGTGAGGTGTAGGTTTTAGTTACTCCTCCAGGGCAGTAGGTAGAAAGACAGAAACTGCATGGACCAGACACCAGAGAGCAACTTGATTTTGGGCATATATCATACAACATTCATGAACAAGTGGAACAGCTTAGTTCAGCAAAATCTGTAAGTTCTCATGACCAGGGGACCCATGCCCCTCCCTGCTAGGCTCAGTCTCATGGGGGGAGGGGCCATCAGTGCTGGGAATGAGGCTTTTATTGAAAACTCAGACTGCAGATCCAAACTCCAAAGATAGATAGACTGTGAATAGACACCAGGGAATCTGGGAGCAGTCAGCCCAGTAGAGGAGATAGGGCTAGCAAACAAACAAACAAACAAACAAACAAAAATAAATACATAAAAACAGAAACTTTGTGGAGTTCTGGTGAACATAGAATGGAGAAGGGCAGGTCTCAAACAGAGTCATTCTCATATGCAAATCCAGAGGACAGGTTTCCTTGTCTGAAGGGCCAGTTTCTCTGCTTTCTTGATTGTTCCTTAATGGTCCTAATCTCCGTGTCTCTTAGCATTCCAATAGCCCATTAGATCTGCAAGGAGGGTCCTTTTTTCTCTTTTTTTAAATCTTTTTCTCTTTTTCTAAAGTAATTACTCTGAGAAGCCCATTACAGAAAGCCTCAAATACTTGCAATTTGGGCCCAGACAAGAGCAGAGCTAAGAGCTCTGAGACACAAAGCAATAAGTCCAGTGGATGAGAAAATTTGCTAAACACAACTTCCCAAGAAAAGGGGGCATAATCTTACAGCAATCTTCCTGGTGGACTGGGAACTCTCCTGCCCAATGCCAGCACCACAGCCCAGAGCTGCTCAAACAACCCAGTGTGACAGGAAGTGTTTCCAACAACACACGCACACACCACAATATCAGGCATGGACAATAGCCTTTCCTGCATGCTCAGCTAACTGTCCCAGAGCTGGGAAGGTGGAGCTGTGTGAAAAGGGGGAAATTAACATTCCCCATTCAGCCATCCTTTCAGCAGACTGGGAACACCACACAGCCCTGCAGCCCAGAACTTCCCTTGGGGGATGGAGTTCACCTGTGATGTAGCACAGTTGTCCCTAAGCAGAGGACCTAGGAGTACACAGCTTGGAAGAGGGACTCACTTGCAAGCCTCAGAGACCATACGCCAATACCAAAGACTTGGGGGTCAGTGGCAGAGACAAACTATGTCAAGACTGAACTGAAGGATTAGACTATTGCAACAGTTTTAAATACCCAGGAACTCCTGGGAGATTTGATTATTAAGGCTCTCCCCCTCCCTAACCACTCACAAACATGCCCCATATGCAGGGTGGGTAACACCAACTACATACCCAAGCTTCGTGCACCAATTGGACCCCACGAGACTTACACCCCCACTCACTACAAAGACAAAGTGGGGGAGAACAGGCTTGAGGGGAATAGGTGGCTTGCAGATGCCACCTGCTGGTTAGTTGGAGAAAGTGTACTCCATGAAGCTGTAGATCTGACAAATTAGAGATAAGGGTTTGAATCAGTCCACATATCCTAAAAGAACCCTATCTAGTTAAGCAAATGCCAAGAGGCCAAAAACAACAGAAAGTATTAAAGAATATGAAAACACCAAACAATATGGATAACCCAAGCCCAAACACCCAAATCAAAAGACCAGAGGAGACACAGTACTTGGAGCAATTAATCAAAGAGCTAAAGGTGAACAATGAGAGCATGGCACAGGATATAAAGGACATGAAGAAGACCCTAGAAGAGCATAAAGAAGAAATTGCAAGAGTAAATAAAAAAATAGACAATCTTATGGAAATAAAAAAAAAAAAACTGTAGACCAAATCAAAAAGATTCTGGATACCACAGGACAAGACTAGAGGAAGCTGAACAGGGAATCAGTGACCTAGAGGATGACAGAATGGAAAAATGAAAGAACAAAAGAAAGAATATGGAAAAAAATTGAAATCAAATTCAGGGATATGATAGATAATATAAAACATCCAAATATAAGGCTCATTGGTGTTCCAGAGGGGAAGAGAAGGGCAAAGATCTAGGAAGACTATTCAAAGAAATTGTTGGGGAAAACTTCCCAAATCTTCTAAACACCATACATACACAAATCATAAATGCCCAGCAAACTCCAAATAAATAAATCCCAAAAAACGCACTCCAAGATATATTCTGATCAGACTGTCAAATACTGAAGAGAAGGAGAAAGTTCTGAAAGCAGCAAGAGAAAAACAATTCACCAGATAAAAAGGAAACAACATAAGACTTAGTAGTGACTACTCAGCAGCCACCATGCAGGCAAGAAGGCAGTGGCATGACATTTAAAATTATGAGAGAGAAAAATTTCCAACCAAGAATTCTTTATCCAGTAAAGCTCTCCTTCAAATATGAGGGAAAGCTTAAATTTTTCACAGACAAACAGATGCTGAGAGAATTTGCTAACAAGAGATGTGCCCTACTTGAGATACTAAAGGGAGTCCTACTAATGGAGAAACAAACAAAGGAGAGAGAAATATGGAGAAAGGTTCAGTACTAAAGAGATTCAGTATGGGTACATTAAAAGACATTAAGAGAAACTGGAAAAAATATATCTGACAAACATAAGCCAAAGGATAAGATGGCTGACTCAAGAAATGCCTTCACAGTAATAACGTTGAATATAAATGGATTAAACTCCCTAATCAAAAGATATAGATTGGCAGAATGGATCAAAAAAAAAAAAAAAAAAAACCATCAATATGCTGCATACAAGAGACTCATCTTAGACACAGGGACAAAAAGAAACTGAAAGTGAAAGGTTGGAAAAAAATATTTCATGCAAGCTACAGCCAAAATAAAGCAGGAGTAGTAATATTAATCTCAGATAAAATAGACTTTAAACGCAAGGAGTTTATGAGAGACAAAGAAGGCCACTACTTACTAATAAAAGGGGCAATTCAACAAGAAGAAATAACAATCATAAATGTTTATGCACCTGATGAAGGTGCCACAAAATACATGAGACAAACACTGGCAAAACTAAAGGATGCAATTGATCTTTCACAATAATTGTGGGAGACTTCAACACATCACTCTCTCCTATAGATAGATCAACCAGACAGAAGACCAATAAGGAAATTGAAAACCTAAACAATCTGATAAATGAATTTGATTTAACAGACATATATAGAACATTGCATCCCAAATTATCAGGATACACATTCTTCTCTAGTGCTCATGAAACTTTCTCCAGAATAGATCATATACTGGGATATAAAACAATCCTCAATAAATTTAAAAAATTGAAATTATTCAAAGCACATTCTCTGACCACAATGGAATACAATTAGAAGTCAATAGCCATCAGAGACTTAGAACATTCACAAATACCTGGAAGTTAAAAAACACACTACTAAACAATCAGTGGGTTAAAGAAGAAATAGGAAGAGAAATTGCTAAATATATGGAGAAGAATGAAAATGAGAACACAACATACCAAAATCTATGGGATGCAGCAAAAGGGATACTGAGGGGAAAATTTATAGCACTAAATGCATAAATTAAAAAGGAAGAAAGAGCTAAAATCAAAGAACTAATGGATCAACTGAAGAAGCTAGAAAATAAACAGCAAACCAATCCTAAACCAAGTAGAAGAAAAGAAATAACAAGAATTAAAGTAGAAATAAATGACATAGAGAACAACAACAACAACAAAAACAGAGAAAATAAATAACACCAAAAGTTGGTTCTTTGAGAAGATCAACAAGATTGACAAGCCCCTAGCTAGAATGACAAAATCAAAGAGAGTGAAAACCCATATAAGCAAACTAATGAATGAGAAAGGTGCATTACTGCAGATCCCAAAGAAGTTTAAAAAATTATAAGAGGATATTATGGACAACTGTATGACAACAAACAGGATAATGCAGAGGAAATGGAAAATTTCCTGGAAATATATGAACAACCTAGACTGACAAAAGAAGAACCAGAAGACCTCAACCAGCCAATCCCAGCAAAGAGATTCAATCAGTCATCAAAAAGCTTCCCACAAATAAATGCCCAGGGCCAGATGGCTTCACAGGGGAGTTCTACGAAAATTTCCAAAAAGAACTGACACCAATCTTACTTAAACTCTCCCAAAACATCGAAGAAAATGGAACGCCACCCAACACATTTTATGAAGCTAACATCAATCTAATACTAAAACCAGGCAAATATGCTACAAAAAAAAAAAAAAAAAAAGGAAAACTACAGGCCTATCTCCCTAATGAATATAGATGCAGAAATTCTCAACAAAATACTTGCAAATTGAATCCAAAGACACATTCTAAAAATCATACACCATGACCAAGTGGGGTTCATTCCAGGCATGCAAGGATGGTTCAATATAAGAAAATCAATCAATGTATTACAACACATTAACAAATCAAAAGACAAAATCAAATGATCATCTCAATAGATGCTAAAAAAGCATTCAACAAAATCCAACATCCGTTTTTGATAAAAACACTTCAAGAGGTAGGAATTGAAGGAAACTTCCTCAATGTGATAAAGAGCATATATGAAAAACCCACAGCCAGCATAGTACTCAATGATGAAAGACTGAAAGCCTTCTCTCTAAGATCAGGGACAAGACAAGGATGCCCACTGTCACCACTGTTATTCAACATTGTGCTGGAAGTGCTAGCCAGGGCAATCTGGCAAGTCACAGTAATAAAAGGCATCAAATTGGAAAGGAAGAAGTAAAACTGCTATTGTTTGCAGATGATATGATCTTATATCTGCAAAACCCTGAGAAATTGATGATACAGCTACTAGAGCTAATAAAGAAATTTAACAAAGTAGCGGGATACAAGATTAATTCACATAAGTCAGTAATGTTTCTATATGCTAAAAATGATCAAATTGAAGAGACACTCAAGAAAAAGATACCATTTTCAATAGCAACTAAAAAAATCAAGTACCTAGGAATAAACTTAACTGAAGATGTAAAAGACCTATACAAAGAAAACTAAATAACTCTCTTAAAAGAAATAGAAGGGGATCTTAAAAGATGGAAAACTATTCCATGTTCATGGATAGGAAGGCTAAATGTCATTAAGATGTCAATTTTACCCAAACTCATCTACAGATTCAATGAAATCCCAATCAAAATTCCAACAACCTACTTTGCAGACTTGGAAAAGCTGGTTATAAAATTTATTTGGAAAGGGAAGATGTCTTGAAATGCTAAAAACACTCTAAAAAAGAAAAATGAAGTGGGAGGACTTACCCTCCCTGACTTTGAAGCTTATTATAAAGCCAGAGTAGTCAAAACAGCATGGTATTGTCAAAAAGAGAGACATACTGATCAATGGAATCAAACTGAGAATTTGGAGATAGACCCCCAGATCTATGGCCAACTGATCTTTGACAAGGTCCCCAAAGCCACTGAACTGGGACATAACAGTCTTTTCAAAAAATGGGGCTGGTAGAGTTGGATATCCATATTCAAAAGAATGAAAGAAGACCCCTACCTCCCACCCTATGCAAAAATTAACTCAAAGTGGATCAAAGATCTCAATATAAAAGACAGTACCATAAAACTCCTAGAAGATAATGTAGGGAAGCATCTTCAAGACCTTGTATTAGGAGGCCACTTCCTAGACTTTACACCCAAAGCACAAGCAACAAAAGAAAAAATAGATAAATGTAAACTCCTCAAGCTTAGAAGTTTCTGTACTTCAAAGAAATTTGTCAAAAAGGTGAAGAGGCAGCCAATTCAATGGGAAAAATTTTTTGGAAACCATGTTTGTGACAGAAGACTGATATCTTGCATATATAAAGAAATCCTCCAACTGAATGACAATAGTACAGACACCCCAATTATAAAATGGGCAAAAGATATGAAAAGACAGTTCTCTGAAGAGGAAATACAAATGGCCAAGAAACACATGAAAAAATGTTCAGCTTCACTAGCTATTAGAGAGATGCAAATTAAGACCACAATGAGATACCCTCTCACGCCAATTAGAATGACTGCCGTTAAACAGAAAGGAAACTACAAATGCTGGAGAGGATGTGAAGAAATTGGAACTCTTATTCATTGTTGGTGGGACTGTATAATGGTTCAGCCACTCTGGAAGTCAGTCTGGCACTTCCTTAGAAAACTAGATACAGAGTTACCCTTCGATCCATCAATTGTATGTCTCATTATATACCCAGAAGATCTGAAAGCAGTGAAATGAACAAATATCTGCATGCCAATGTTCATAGCAGCATTATTCACGGTTGCCAAGAGATGGAAACAACCCAAATGTCCTTCAACAGATGAGTGGATTAATAAAATGTGGTATATACACATGATGGAATACTATGCAGCTATAAGTAGGAACGATGTGGAACAAATGACAACATGGATGAACCTTGAAGACATAATGCTGAGCAAAATAAGCCAGGCACAAAAAGAAATATTATATGCTACCACTAATGTGAACTTTGAGAACTGTAAAACAAGTGGTTTATAATGTAGAATGTAGGGGAACTAGCGATAGTGAGCAGTTAAGGAATGAGGAGTGATAACCCAATAAGAACAGATAAGCTATCATGGGTAAATTTAATGTTCTGGGAATACCCAGGAATGACTATGGTTTGTTAATTTCTGATGGGTATGGTAGGAACAAGTTCACAAACATGTTGCTATGTTAGGTTATTTTCTTGGGGTAGAGTAGGAACATGTTGGAAGTAAAGTAGTTATCTTAGATTAGTTGTCTTTTTCTTACTCCCTTGTTATGGTTTGTTTGAAATGTTTCTTTATTGTATTTTTTCTTTTTTTTTATATAGTAGCTTTAAAAGAAAGAATTAATTAAAAAAAAAATAAAAACAATGAAAAAATATGCAGAGCCCCCTTGAGGAGCTGGTGGAGAATTCAGGGCTGTTGGGCTTCCCCACCTCAATGGTTGTTGATTTGCTCACAGACATAGGGGACTGGTGGTTTGATGGGCTGAGCCCTCCACCACGGGACGTGTCCTTAGGAAGACTGTTGCTGCAAAGGAGAGGCTAGGCCTGCCTATAATTGTGCCTAAGAGCCTCCTCCCGAATGCCTCTTTGTTGCTCAGATGTGGCCTTCTCTCTCTAGCTAAGCCAACTTGGTGGGTGAAATCACTGCCCTCCCCCCCTATGTGGGATCTGACACCCAGAGGAGTGAATCTCCCTTGCAATGTGGAATATGACTCCAGGGAGGAATCTAGACCTAGCATCGTGGGATGGAGAACATCTTCTTTACCAAAAGGGGGATGTGAAAAGAAATGAAATAAGCTTCAGTGGCAGAGAGATTCCAAAAGGAGCCAAGAGGTCACTCTGGTGGGCACTCTTAACATACAATATAGACAACCCTTTTCAGGTTCCAATGAGTTGGAATAGCTATCAGTAAATACCTGAAACTATCAAACTGCAACCCAGAACCCACAAATCTTGAAGATGATTGTATAAAAATGTAGCTTATGAGGGGTGACAATGTGATTGGGAAAGCCATATGGACCATACTCCCCTATGTCTAGTTTATGGATGGATGAGTAGAAAAATGGGGGAAGAAAAAAAAAGGCACCCAATGTTCTTTTTTTGCTTTAATTGTTCTTTTTTCCTTTACTTTTTATTCTTATTGTTTTGTGTGTGTGGTAATGAAAATATCAAAAATTAATTTTGATTATGAATGCACAACTATATAATGGTACTGTAACCAATTGAATGTATGCTTTGTTTTGTATGACTGCATGGTATGTGACTATATCTCAATAAAAATGAATTAAAAAAAAAAAGAATATCAACTGGATGTGTCTCCTTTTCCCATAAAGTTAACATCCCTTTTCAACATGAACATGTTAGGGTGTTCACTGCCTAGACATCCCTGAAGATGAGGGGATTGATTAGACCAGAGGAAGAGGTAGCAACAGACTAGATGGTATTTAACAAAGGATTACGAATACTGAATCGCTATAAAATTTTCTTTTCCTTAGTTGCTAGGGTATTAGAATAGCTAGAAGGAAAGAATAGAAATGGTTGAACTGTAACCTATAGAATCCTTTGAAATTTGTTCTATACTACTTGTTAAATTGTAATTTGAAAGTTATCACCTTTTGGTGTATATATTCCACAATAAGGAAATAATCGAAACTACGGTACTATAACTCATAACATTTTTGGAAATTTCCTATATAACTACTTGTCAAATCATACTTTGAAAGATGTTACCTTTTTGCATATATATTATATTTCACAATAAAGAAATAACTGAAACTGTGGAACTGTAACCCATAACATTCTTTGAAATTTGCTAACTACTTGTTAAAATGAACTTGGGAAGTTATCACTTCTAGGTATATATGTTAAATTCTACAATTAAAAAATCATTAAAAAATTTTTAAATTTTTAAATTTTGGAAAAAATAAAAAAAGAGAGGTCACTTTGCTCCCCATTACTATCAAGGTTAGTATTACTAGAGCAACATTTACTGTTGTCAACAATTTGGGGGTTTTAAATGATTGTTTATGCCAATCAGATAAATTTGATTTATTTCCTTATTTTAATTTGTAATTCTTTGTTTACAAGTGCAGTTTATTTCTTCATATGTTTATTGCAATTTCAGATATTCTCTTCTGTGGATTACCTAGTCATAAATGTTCACTTGTATGCTGATTTATTTCTATTTTCCTCAGTGTTATGTAGTAATTTTAATTTCTGGATCATAATATGTTATTGGCCTTATAAGATTTAAATATATTTCTTCCAGATTGAGGTTTATCTGCTATTCAAGCAATATCATTTACTACAGGCAAACTTATTTTCTTCTCTCTGTGCTACCTTTATTGTTACAAACCTCACAATGTTTTGTTACGTGATTGCTTGTCTGGTTTCCTTTGAGATTGTAAGTTCTTTAAGAACAGCTGTGTTTTCTTCTTCTTTCTAGCTGAAGACACTCAAGATACTGTAACAATAAACATTATGTGGTAATAAAATTATTTTAGTTTTGAGTGGCTGTTAAACATATGACCAGGGAGTATTAGAAAATATTTTTGGCAGAAATTAGAAAAAACAATACACACAGTAAGCCTTACAGTTTTTGACTACAGATTAAAGAAGGAACTGACAGGATAGACTCAGAAATTTATGTTCCTCAAACACTGAAACAAAAAGGCAGCCAGGAAATACGTATTTCATTGGATTGTCCTTTTCTTATCCAAATGCATTGTCAAATAAAGAAAATTCCTTCAGGCAATAAATGTAAGCACAAACTCACCAAAAAATCTCTAGTACTTTGGGCTAGGAAAAATTTGTGCGTTAGTCTTACCAAAAATCCTGTCCAGTCTTTACTACTAAATATTATAGCACTTTTAAATCACATTATTATAAATAGTTTAATTTTACATTATTTCCATTTCAGCATCTTCTTTTGACCCATCTTATGGTTCAGTTTCTTAAGTATCAAATGGGCACAGTGTGAGCTGGTATATGATAATAAGCAACAGCTATCTATGGACAGGTTTTTAAAATAATTGGAGATGGTAATAAACTATTTTGGTACAATATAATTTTTTGAAGTTATGATTAAAGTTACTTTGTATTTATTTTGAAGAAGTTAGGTTTCCTAATTCCTCCAAGATCCCAGGAAATATTATTAACCATAGTCCTTCTTAATTAGCCCCTTTGTATCTTTTAATGACCAGCATATGTAGCAATGAAAGACAATGCTTTATGCATTACCACTTAGCTCTACGTTTTGAAATGTATGAATGAGTCATATTGTATGAGAGCCACTCCTTTGTTACTAGGCTGACAACATGTCATTAAGATTGAGAATGCAAAGATTAATTCCCAAGAGCAATAATCTGGCTTCGTCCATTACGTGTACTCCAGTGAACATTTTCTCGGTTTCCTTCAAATAAATAATTTTCTGTGAATAAAATAATTTTCATACATGACTTCAATAATATAAAAATTGAAAGTAATATTTTGAACCAACATATAGATATAATTAAAATACAATATTTTTAAGATAATTAATTTAAAGATTGGGCTTTAATAATTGCGCTGGAGTTTTACAAATGTGAAGATAGTTGAGATACATAAATCAGTATCTCTTTGTTAGGAGGCAAGGTTATTCCCTAATTCACCCATTAATTAGGCTAGTGTATTTTCAGTGTTTATCCTGAGTTATTTAGTTAATTCATAGTGTTTGCTTTAACTTTTGTTTCCACTTTGAAATGTTATCATATATGCATAATATAATATATTTTCATAATATCACAACTTAAAACATAATATCATGAATTCAAAATCTAGGGCATATTCTTCTTGATATGTGACATAATTCCTTCTTCACTCCCACCCCCAGCCATTACTATGCTAGCAAATATGCAGAAAACAAGCAATTATCCTTCCTATAGTTGCTAAATAAATAGTAAAAAATAGTATGAATATATATGCATATATATATATCATAGATCAAGCAATTGCTAAAAGTGTATCATGCTTTGTTTTTTCTATAAAACATCCTGTGCTCATTACTCAAATGTTGAAGCTATTGACTTTCCCAACAACTTTGGCCTTGTTTCAAACATTCCATTTCTTTATAACTCTTTAAATAATAAACTTTATTTTAAAAATGTTTTAGATTTATGTTTTACATTTAGAGAAGAATTTCACAGGAAGTACAGAGAGTTCCTGTAACCACTACCACCTCCGTCTCACCCTACCACACACACACAGGCATAGTTTCCCTAATTATTAACATCTTTCATTAGTATAGTACATTTGTTACAATTGCTGAACCAATACTGACACACTATTAGTAAGTAAAATCCATAGTTTACATAAAAGTTTACTCTTTGTGTATACAGTTCTATAGCTTTTGACAAATGCATAATGTCATATATACACCTGTGGTATCCGAAATAGTCTCACTGCTCTAAAAATGCATGTTTTTTCCTCTTAAACTCCAATATTAAATAGTATCAGCAAATGTTACAATAAACATGGATAATTTGATGATGGGTGGAAAAAACCCTTTGGCTTGCGTTATATGGATCAAATGCATTACATGGATCATTCACTGCCAGGCCTACATTATACAGAGCATACTGTGATCTTTCACCATTTTTTTTAACAAAATGTTTTAAGTCAAAATTTAATAGTAGAAAAATGGAAATGGGCTTACAGATGGGGAACATTACAGTATGCAAGCACTAGTATTACATCCAGACTGTTGGAGACTCTTAGGTACTCTCTATGGTACATATTCTACAAGGTAAGTCCTGGCAATTTTGAGAGAAAACACTGGAGCCTATATGCATAATAACAATGGAGATTTTTAGAAAGGGAGACTCAATGAAAATAATTGTACATATAATGGACAAATAAGTAATATTTAAATTTTAAAATAAATTAATATATATGTGTATAGTATAGTGAATTATATAAATATTTACATAAAATGGTCACAGTAGTCTGGCCATATTTTATAAGATTTTTATACATATTGCATAGAATTATAATCTTCAAAACTATGCTTGCAGTGAAACTCATCCCCCTTTGACAGGTAACCAAACTTAATAGCAGAAGGTTGTTAAAAGAAATCTGATATGTTAATGCAGAGATGACACACATTCTATGGATGTAAGCTTGTGAAGGCAGGGTTTTCTAGAGAAACAGAAATATATGGAGATTTATCATAAGAATTGGCTCACATGATCATGGGGCTGAGAAGACCAAACTCTGTGAGACAGGCTGCAACCTGGAAACTCCAGTAAAGTTGATGCTGAAGTATTTAGTCTGAATTTGCTATGGGACACTGGCTGGCTGGCTGGAAACTCAGGCAACAGTCAACACTGAAGTTGAGGCAGAGACTCTTCTCACCACTGCAATCTTAGTTCGGACTTTTAGGACTCCCAACTGATGGAGTAAGGAGTCTCTCCACGCTGCTGAGGGCAATCTCCTTTGTTGATTTTAGATTCAGTTAAATGATTGTAGATGCAAATTCCCTATCTAGAAAAATGTCCTCCCAGAACAAGCAAACCAGTGTTTGACCAAAGACTGGATACCATAACCTAGTCAACTTAAAACATCAAATTAGTCATCACGCTTGTGATGCACCTACCTTGATATCTACCACAATCCCAGCGTGGGGGATTTTGCCTGTAGCAGGCTAGTGATATTTTACAAATTGTTGGATATATAAATTCATAAATGAATTTGTGTGAGTGGAGAGTATGGAGCATCCCAGACAGAGGACCGACATCTTTACGCTGGAGGAGGGAGAACTAAAATGTTGCCCTGATATTTTCTGGACTCGTTATATTTACATTGAAGACCAGAAGCAAGTGATTTGTAGAACTAGACTGAATGACAAACAGAAAAGAACATACTGCATCCAGATAAAAACACTTATTCGTGAGAAGTGATCAATAAAAATTGGAATCAGTATGTTTGATTTATTTATTGAGGTATCTAATAAACAAACATTAAGCTCCTTTAAGGATATTTTGTGTTCTTGTCTCCCTATCTAACTGCAGCATATGTCTCACTTTGCCCAGGACATTCTCATTTTATTACTATTTTCCTAATGTAAGTTTTATTAGCACCACATTTCATTCTCAAAAGAGCTCTGGTTTGGACAATAAATTACATAGTTAACCCATAAATCTAAAATGTAGTCAAAACAATTTTCAGCCTTAATTGTTTTTTGACACTACTCAAAAAGGAACATGGTGTCTTTTGCATGTGAATAATATTGGAAGAAATATATTAATCCTGAAATTTTGCTGAAAAAATGAATATTTCATTGGTGGTTGTACCAGTCAGGGCTCTCAAGAAACAGAAGCAATAGGCTATTACTTTATTTCTTGATGTATTTAAAGAGATTTAAAAGTTATTTATTTTATGGAATTGTCTGATGCAATTGAAGGGAACGGGGCTGGCAAGTCTGAAATCCATAGGGCAGATTGGCAAGCTGCAAATTTAAGAGCTAATGTTGTAGTCTTGAGGTAGAATTTCTTTTTCTCTGGAAAAGCTCAGTTTTTTCTCTTAAATCCTCCCATATTTTCAGGGATAATCTCCTTTAATTCAAGTCAACTGACTGTAGATATTGACTAAGTCTATAAAATCCCTCCTCAGCAACATCTAGATTAGTGTTTGATTAAATAATTGGATACTATAGCCTAGTCAAGGTGACAAGATTACGCTTCACAGTGGAATATGACAGGAAGTTGTTCTAAGATTGTACATTTCCAGCACATTCTGAGTTTTATTTAAAAAGCACAAAAAATAAACTCAAAAGGAATGTAGAGATTATCTGACTAATATTTTCATGCTAAACTAGGTATAAAATGCATCAGTGTTTGGGAAATGCTGAAATGGTATACAGACCTAATAATACAGAAGATGAAACTGAGTTTGGGACAGATTAGGTAACATCATCTGATGAGAGCCTGGACGAGAAGTCAATTCCTTGACCTGGTCAATTTACTTTAACTGCAGCACACAGACTTTAATCATTAAAAGGTAACTAGACACAGCTATGTGTATTATCCCAGGAAGGGGAACATAAAATCTATAAAGGGCTCCCAAAGTTATAGAACATCAGAAGAATTCTCTAACACTAAATTCAAAGTTTAAATATAAGAATTGAACATGTTTTTTCTGGATAGTCATTTTAGCTTTCCTTTCATATGTAGCATAATTTATAACCCAGTGTTGCAATAGCTTTTTTTCTCCCTAAAATGTAATTATTTCTAAAGACTCTTCTTTCTTAGGAAGCCATAGAATTTTGGTATGTGTTTAATTTAAGCTATTCCCAGTCTGCTTATCTTCTAATTATTTTTAAATGCTGTATTGAGATTAATTTCAGTGGTACTAATGTATATAATTTAAGTGAAAACATGAAATCAAATTACCACAGGCTTGTGCAATATTTAGGAAAAGCAGCTTAAACTAGGGAAAAGTAGAATTAAGGACTGTATATCATTGAAATGTATAAGTTAATTCTTTCCTACTGTGTTAAGTAAAGGGTTTAGCATGAAATCTTTAGTTCTGAATTAAAGTGTTAGGGGACCTACACGGGAGGCATGTGAGTGAGCAGGGAAGGATTATGAAAGGAAACAATAGCTGTTCTTTAGGGAGTTTTAAATAAAGTGTAGTAAACACACTCAAATTGTTCCTTTTCATTGTTACAATAGCATGTCTTACTGACTGTAATTTTATTTTGATAGCAATTATATTTGCCTAGCTCTCCTTGTAAAGTATAAAAAATAGGATAATTTTTCTTCTATGCGTGTAATTGCAGAATGGTAAAATGGTGCTGATTTGATTTAGTGCAGTAATTTTGTTTGGATTCTGTTGAAATAATCTTTGGACAATAACAAATGTTAGGAAAAGTGGGTTTAAGAATAACAAGACCATTTACATGAAATATCCAGAAAAGACAAATCCTTAGAAAGAGAAACATTTATAGTAGCTAAGAGCAGGGGGGAGAATGAAGATTAAGTGTTTCTTCTTTGAGATGATGAAAATGTCTTCAGGTTGTTGTGATGGTCACATGACTCTGTTAAAATATTAAAATCATTGAATATTAAATAAAGAATAGCTGCACATAATTTAAAAATAAACTCCATGATAAAATTTACCCATGTCATTCGTTGAAGGTATCAAAACTCTTGCAAATGCCTAAAACCTTTTAGCCAATAAACTTCCTCCTAGGGTTGTAATTTAAGAAAATAAATAAGGATGCAAAGACTGTGTTGTAACAATATTTATATCAGTGCTATAAGAGTATTCACACTGGTCATATTTTTGATTAAAAACTTTTAAAAACAAGCAAAACAGAACAATAACAGGAGTAACAAATGTTGTCTTTGGACTTACATAAACAAGAAAATTTGAAGCTCCGTATAATTTTTCAAATGCCGTATGTTGCTATCACTGTATGTGAGAATTTACAAAATCATTTGCATAGTAAGTAGGGAAAGCCCAATGTGTCTACTACTATAAATTGTATTTATGATATAAACTAGAAAGTATTTTGATTTGATTAAATTTAATTATTGTTGTTAAAAATTGAGCAAAAAAAATTTCAAGCTGAGCTCTTAGTACCAGTGTTTATTTAAGCTCCTATATCTGCTGGAGAATTGTTAAGCTCCTCATGTGCTTACTGACCTGGGATACTCTTGAGAACAAAAATAGATGGTGGTGGCACCTTCAATTCAACAGGATGTGTTTGATCTTCTCTGCATTTAAAGTATTAAAGTGTGGGTAGTTTAGCGCAGAAATGGGTGATGTAGTAGTCTGCATGTCTATCCTTGCAAACTGTTCAATCCTGGGTGTCCTAAGAGAATATGTCAGAACTTGAGAGGGACTTTCACTCTGGAAGATCATACCTTTCAATCTGAGTGGAAAAAAATGACCCAAGTTTCCCAGGATAGTCTTGTTTTAGGCATAGTAAATTAAGTTAATTTATAAATAAATTAAGACTTTATCATTATTTTAGCATCTTCCTTTGCTCTCAAGTGTATCAGGTTTGGATGAAAACAAAATACTCATCCCATCAATAAACATCCTGTTGCAATCCTGAATGTGGCTCATCTTCTTGAGACTTTTATGTTCCCCCAAATTATGCAATAAAGTTTTTGGTAGTAAATGCTGATAACCATGATTATTTTTTATTAAAGAAGTTGTGGGTTTCCAGAAAAATCATGCACAAAATACAAGTTTCCCATATGATTAACAATTTGCATTTGTGTGTTACATTTGTTACAATTGATAAAAGTACTTTTTATAATAGTAATATTAATTACAGTCCATGGTTTAACTCAGGGTTCATTGTGTTGTGCAGTTCCATGAACTTCTTAAAAAAAATTATAACATATATACAAATGAAAAATTTCCCTTTAACCACATTCAAATATATAATTCAGTGCTGCTAATTACATTCCCCAGCATCCATTATTAAAATTTTCCATTGTTCCAAATAGAAACTCTGTACATTTTAAGCCTTAACTCTCTATTCCCTACCCTCACTGCATCCCCTGGTAAACTATATTCTAGATTCTGACTCTATGCATTTGCTTATTCTAATAATTCAATATTAGTAAGATCATACAATATTTGTCCTTTTGTGTCTGGCTTATTTCACTCAGCATGACGTCTTCAATGTTCATCGTATACTTTATAATTGTTATAGATTTTTATTCAATTGACGTATTTATCAGTATATAGTGACATTTTTGTCACTCAGAATAATTTTGTCCTACAGTCAATTTAAAGTCTGATTTAGTATAGCTACCCCAGTTCTCTTTTGTTTACTATTTGCATGATTTGTTTTTTCCATCCTGTCATTTTCAGGCTACTAGTGTCTTTGAATTTAAGGTGAGTCTCTTGAAAGCAATACATAGTTGGGTCATGTTTTTTTTTCCCATTCTGCCAATGTTTGCCTTTGACTATAGAGTTCAACTTTTTACATTCAAATAACTACTGATAATGCAAGAGTTTCTTTTGCCATGTTGCTATTCAGTGTCTGTAAGTGTTATGCCTTTTGATCCTCAATTTTTATATTAATGCCTACTTTCCTATTTATTTGATTTTTTTTATATTGTACAATATTGAGCCCCTTCTCATTGTTATCCATATATATTTTTCATATATTTACCATGGGTTTAAATAGCCAGGTATTTTTGGTTTAATACCCATCTTACATCAAAAACTCCTTCAGTGGGTCATCTCTCTCCTTCCCCTACAGATAACTCTCTGGCCTATTATTGATTGAGCTTTCCCAGGGACTTCCTCACTAGGTCTTGTGGTGGCGATAGTACCTTGAAAAACACAGTAATTGCCATTGTGCACCACAAATTTCCTAAGTCATAAGAAGTCTACATCACCATATGCATAACTGAGGAAGCAGCTGGTAAGATAAACACAGGTATATAAAGGTGTCCAGAAAAAACCATACAAAATACAAACAAAAGAGAAGATTAAAAAAATAGGTTTTCAAGAATCTTAAATAAAATATGCAAACATAATAGGTAAATCATATATTAATGTTTGTATTCCTTTCTTCTCAAGGAAGCATTCTTTTTTATGTAATTTCTTATCCTTTTTGGTGACAGCAGTGTCAACTAGAAGATTCCTCTTAGTTTACAAGGAGTAACCTGTATATGAAACTAAATTCTCAGGTACAAACTCTCAGATTCTTATAGTACAAGCCTCCCAATGGCTGCACAAATGTTATATTATCAGTATTTTTATGTATATATAAATCAAGTTCCTGTGTATCTCTGCAACAAGCTGACTCCTGAGATTTGCTCAACTCTCAAACCACTTTCTAGCCAAGAATGTCCTGCCTCAGCCTTACTTTGTTAAAATGTAAGTGCATCTCCTGAATTTGATGGGACCAAGGAAGCTACCTTTTTTTTCTGCATTTTGGATGTGATTTGGGGGTTCAGTTCATGAGATTCACATTGTGTAAATCACTCACTGAGTAAGAAATCAATAGGTGGGTGATTGTAGGAAGACGGTGGAGTAGGAAGCTCCCACATTCAGTCCTTCCACTGGAACAATTATTAAACAGGCAGGAGCTGTCTGGAACAGCTATTTTGAAACTCCAGAGGCAGTAGAATACTGAACAGCATCCAGGGAAGAGGCTGGTAAATTATAGTACAGACCAATAAATTGTTCTCCTCACACATGGCTACTGGCACCTAACCTCCATTCTCATGGCAGGTCTCTGTGGGGACTAACCCTGGCTAGCTCACTGGTAACCGAAAAGGATACAAAAATCATCTTTCCCAAGGCCAGGTGTGGGCATGACCAGTTACTGATCACGGCTGTTGATGAGCAACTTTGGATCCCAGGGCACCCAGCTCTGAGAGCAGTCATTCTCCCAACTTACACTGCACAAAGGTGGCAGTGGAAGAGACTTAAAGATGCTATGCTTCCTCAAGGCTGTGGTGGACATGTTCAAAGGTTGTGTTTTGCCTGGCAAGTCAAGAAAGCTCAGCTTTGGGGAGACATGGAAGAAATTCCTGCTGCCCTTGCCAAACCCCAAGGAGGTATGCAATTGGTCCATGCCCCTATCTAGGTCCCTGGACCTGTTTTGGCTGGAAAATACTGACTTGGGAAATAACTCTACAGGGTGCCCCAATCCAGATTTTGTCCTCCAGGTGAAAAGAGTTTGAGACAATGAAAAACTGTAAGAAATTACAGAGGCAGACAGCCTTAGGCAAAAGCTTGCCTACTTTAAACACCTGGGAGAGGGAGGTCTCTTTCCTCGAAAACAGAGGAGGCAACCAAACCCTTATAAAGAAGGGAAGCCCAAAACAACTTATAAGCACAATCCCAGTACACGACACTATCCCAGAAAAGACAAGGAGGACCCTACACTCTGTATTCACTTGAGCAGATCTTCTTGATAGGAGAACAGAAGCCCAAGAAAATATCTGTCTTATCACAAGCCAGTTACAAAATCAAGACACAGACATCTCAGGGAATAAATTCCAGATTTAACATTTTAAAATACTAAAATATAAAGTATGCAACAAAAGAGTACAAGACAAACAAAGAAACAGGAAATGGCCCATTCAAAGTTAGAAGATAAAAATCCAGAAATCACTAGCAAAGAAGACCAGAATATGGACATTCTGAACCAAGATGTTTTTGGAAAAAGATCTTAAGAATGCTCAAGATGATTCCAAAAGGAGCCGAGAGGTCACTCTGGTGGGCACTGTTATGCACAATACAGACAACCCTTTTTAGGTTCTAATGAATTGGGGTAGCTGGTGGTAGATACCTGAAACTATCAAACTACAACCCAGAACCCATGAATCCTGAAGACGGTTGTATAAAAATGTAGCTTATGAGGGGTGACAATGCGATTGGGAAAGCCATAAGGACCACACTCCCCTTTGTCTAGATTACGGATGGATGAGTAGAAAACTGGGGGAAGGAGGAAAATAAGCAAAGAAACAGATGAAGGCACCCAGTGTTCTTTTTTACTTTAATTGTTCTTTTTCACTTTAATTATTATTGTTGTTATGTGTGTGTGTGTGGTAATGAAGGTGTCAGGGATTGATTTTGGTGATGAATGCACAACTATGTAATAGTACTGTGAACAATCAAATGTACGATTTGTTTTGTACGACTACATGGTATGTGAATATATCTCAATAAAATGAATTTAAAAAAATGCTCAAGGTAATGAAGGAAAACATGTAGGAAAAATTAGAAGATATCAGGAAAGCAATGAATGAGCAAAAAGAGAATCTTATTAAAGAGATAAAAATTTTATAAAGGAACCAAACAGTACCACTGGAGTTGAAGACCACAATAACAGTAATGAAAAATTCCCAGAAGAGCTTCTAAAGCAGATTGGAGGTGGCAAAAAAGGAATAAGTGAATTTGAAGACAAGACAATTGAAATGAATCAGGCTGAGAAGCAGAAAGAAAAAAAAGAATTATAAAAAGTCTAAGTAGCCTAAGAAACCCCTGGGACACCATCAAGTATACAAACATACACATTGTGGGAGTCCCAGAAGGAGAATGAAAGAGAGAAAGGGGCAGAAGAAATATTCAAAAAACTAATGACAGAGAACTTCTGAAATATGACAAAAGATGTGAATAGGCATATCCAAGAATCCCAGAGAACACCAAACAGGATAATCATGAAGAAAAATACACCCTGCCATATATTGATCATATTATTGAATGCAAAATTCAAGGAGAAAGTTCTGAAATCTACAAGAGAAAAGTAACATGCTTTGTACAAGGGAGTCCCAATTAGATTGAGTGCTGATTTCTCATCAGAAACCATGGAGACGAGAAGGCAGTAGAAGTGCTGAAAGGAAACAACTGCCACCAAGAATCTTATGTCCAGTAAGACTTTCTTTCAAAAATGTGGGAATAATTAAGATATTCTCAGATAAATAAAAGCTGAAGGAGTTCATCACCACTAGACCTGTCCTACAAGCAGTGCTAAAGGAAGTGCTTCAACTGAAAGAAAAGGACTCTAGACAGTGGTTCAAAGTAACATAAAGCAATAAAGAACTCCAGTTAGGTAACCATTGGGTAATTATAAATGCCAGTATTATTGTACTGTACTGTTTGGTATCTAACTCCATAGTCACCACTGTTATTCAACATTGTACTGGAAGTTCTTGCCACAGCAATTAGGCAAGGAAAAGAAATAAATGACAACCAAAATTGGAAAAGAAGAATTAAAAGTTTTCCTATTTGCAAATAACATGGTCCTATATAAAGAAAGCCATGAAAAATCCACAACAAAGCTCCAAGAGCTAATGCATGAATACAGCAAAGTAGTGGGGTATAAGAGCAACACCTCAAAATCAGTAGTGTTTCTATACACAAACAATGAACAATCAGAGGAAGAAATGAGGAAAAAACTTTACACTTTCAATAGTAACTAAAAGAATCAAAATATCTAGGAATAAATCTAACCAAAGATGTAAAGGACTTGTACACAGAAAACTACAAAACATTGATAAAAGAAATGAAAGATACCCAAATAAGTGGAAGGAAATTCCCTGTTCATGCATTGGAAGACTAAATATTAAGATGCCAATCCTACCCAAAGTGACTTTTAGAGTCAATGCAATCTCAATCAAAATTCCAACAACATTCTTTGCAGAAATGGAAAAGCCAACCATAAAATTTATATGGAAGGATAAGGGACCTGACCTGAATAGCTAAAACTATCTTGAAAAACAAGAATGAAGTTGGAGGACCTACACTTCCTCAACTTAAAACTTATTACAAAGCCACAATAATTAAAACACCATGGCATTGGCACAAGGACAGACATAATAAATGCCAATGGAGTCAAACTTAGAGCTCAGAAATCAACCTTTATGTGTGTGTCCAACTGATTTTTGACAAGGCAAAGTCTACTCAACTGGGAAAGAATAATCTCTTCAACAAATGGTGCTGGAAAAACTAGATCACCATTTGCAAAAGAAAGAAGGAGGACCTTTAACTCACACCTTATACCAAAATCAACTGAAAATGGATCAAAAACCTAAATAAAGAGCAGAACTATCAAGCTCATGGTGGGGGGGAGGGATAGGGAAGAATCTCAGTGCCTTGTGTTAGGCTCTGATTTCTTAGACTTTATAACCAAAGCACAGCAACAAAAGAAAAAAATAGAACAATATGTCATAAAAGTAAAAAATAAAAATATATATTAAAAAAAAACTTTTGCACCTCAAAATACTTTATCATGACAGCAAAAGGACAACCTACTCAATGGGGTAAAATATTTGGAAACCACATAGCTGATAAAAATTTAACATCCAGAATATATAAAGAAATCCTTCAACTTAACAAAAAGATAAAGAATCCAATTTAAAAATAGGAAAAAGTCTTGAATAGACATCTCTCCAAAGAAGATACACAAATGGACAAACAGTACATGAAAAGATGCTCAACATCAGTAGCCATCACAGAAATGCAAACCCAAACCACAATAAGATACCATTTCACATTCATTAGAATGATTACAATTTTAAAACAGGAAATTATAAGTGTTAGAATGGATACAGAGAAATAGGAACACTCATTCATTGCTGATAGCAATGTAAAACCATGCAGCCACTGTGGAAGAAAAGTTAAGTATAGCATTACTATATGACCCAACAATTCCACTACTGGTATATACCCGAAAGAAGTGAAAGCAGAAACACAAACAGATATTTGCACACTATTGTTCATAGTGGCATTATTCACAATTGTCAAAAGTTTGAAACAAGCCAAGTGTTCATGAACAGATGAATGGATGAACAAAATGTGTTATATATGTATAATGGAATATCATTCAACCATAAAAGAGGAGTGATGTTCTGATACCTGCAAATGCATGGGTGAACCTTGAAGACATTATGGTGGGTGAAATAAGCCAGACACAGAAGGACAAATATTGTATGAGCTCACTGATATAAAATAACTAGAATAAGCAAACTCATAGTGTCAGAATCAAGAATATAGGTTACCAGGGGACAGGATGAGGATAGGAAATGGGAAGTTAATTCTTAAAAGGTACAAAATTCCTATTTGGAATGATGTAAATGTTTGCTAATGGATGTGGTGATGATAGCACAGTATTGTGCAGCACTGATATATATCGGAATGTGGTTCAAAAGGAAATATTGGGTTGATTATATGTAAGAGAATAAACATTTGAAAAGCAATTAATGGAACTCCACTAAATTAAATCATGGACTATAGTTAACAGAATAGTTATAAAAATGTGCTTTCTTCAATAGTAACAAATGTGCCATACCAGTGCAACATTTTGATATTGGGGTGGTATATGGGAGTCTTGTATTTTATGCATGACTATTCTGTAAACTTGCAAGTTCTGTAATAAAAAAAAAGAAGTGAAAGAGAAAGAACTCAGTAGGTGAGAATAAAGTCACTTCCCAGTTGGTATCACATTTCATATCATTTGAATGTTTCTTAGCATGTCTTTTATTTTACTACGTATTTTCATTTCTACTAAAATCTTCTGTTGGGACATTATTGGTTTGTCTTCCATTACAAATTTATTACAAAGTGTTTTAAAAATTAATTTTGAGAAGTATGGACAGAAGAGTAATCCAAGAAAGAGGGGAGGCTATATTAGCCAACCAGTGGAAGGTTGTTTACAAGTAGTGGCTTCCAACTTTCTAGTTGAAAATGATCTAATCCTGAGTTAGCTAATAGATTACTATCTTTTTAGAAATCAACAATTTTCTGGAATTTTCAACATATCGTAGATCATACATGTACCTTTAGAGCTTCTTTCTTACATAATTTTACTTCTAAAATAACTATTTAATAATTTTTAAAGGCCACTAGGTGACTGTTAAACCGTGTTACATTCTTTGTCTTCCTGCCAGTGCTGATGTATTTCACTCCACTGGTAAAATCTATCTCCAGAAAATGGTAGCAACGTGGTCTGCAACCCAACTGATTTGAGTTTTGTTTTCAACTCTTTCATTTATTTCCTATGTGACCTTGGATAAGTTATTTAATTTCCTAAAGATGAGCATCCTCGTCTATAAAATGGGGATAAAATAGCAATAACCTATGATTTATCTCCGTGAATTAAAAATCAAATAAAATACAAAATACTTGGCATATAAGAAAGGTTCAACAAAAGTTAGCTATCCTTTTTTTTTTCACTCAAGGCCTATCTAATCATCCGTATAAATTCTTTCCAGACATATTTAAAATATAATTTATCACCTTTATCTCCAAAGCAAATAGTACTTTTTAAGAGAATAATTTTGGTTTACCTTGTACCTGAAGTACCTAATATGTTCCTAATGTAAATTTATTTTATTCTTGATATTTTAATTTTACATGGATTCAAATAATGTGATCATCTTTGATGTTCTCTGTTGAATGCCAAATATCCAGAACATATTCAATAACAACTCTCACATTCTTTCCACACTACAAAGTATAGAATTTTGGAGAAAGAGTGGTAATACAAGGGTGGGCAATGGAACTTCCAAAGTAAATCACATATGACCCAACAAGTGGTCATTTTTCAGGTTCTTCCACTTGGCTGTTAGAGCTGAGTCATTAGTAACCTAGTATGTCAATGCCAGAGACTTGGGATAAGAGCTCTTGCCTAACCCATCATAAACTTAGAGAATGCAGATAGTGGAGAATGTAAGCTGTCAAGCCTTGAAAATTGAATATGAACATGTTTGCCTGTTATGGAGCCAAATAACAGCAGGAGCTGAGATACAAATCACATTTTTTGACGTTAGATTAAAGTGATAAACAGAGGAGAGGACAGAGAGCAGGCAAGTTGGCAAACAAGATGGCCTCTGGATCAGTGACCATCAGTTACCTTTTGTTCCTCTTGAAACCCCTAATGACATTTTCACGTCAACATCTCAAATTTGTATCATTAATGTGTTTAACAGCAATAGATGCAATTTCCACTTTTTTTAATGTTTTCATTCTATATCACTATATTAAGTGTATTAAATGGACATTAATAACAGAGCAAATTCAATTCTTGAATTTTGATTCCAATTTCACTTCTCCAAAGAATTCTTCAAGTAAATATTTTTATACTAAAACCTCTTATTGTTCACCTGACATTACTTTCAAGCAATTATCTATATAACTCTACATTTATGTCTCTCTGTGTCTATATACATATTTAAAAGTAGAAATAATTGGGGTATATTATATTTAAATTGTTTATAATTTGTACACTCTTTAATTTTCTGTACCAATAAGGCATTAAGGAATAAAATATCGGATGTGAGATAGCATTACCTTTTTTAATGGTTCACTATTGATCACATTAAAATATTAAGAATTTTGAAAAAAGGAAATTTTATTGGAATTTCAGTTAATTGAAATGTGTAAGAAAGTCATGAAGCTTGTTGAAGAGTGCCATTAGCTCATACCTGGAAAATTCTGTGCAGAATTGAAGGATCTTGGAAAATATCCCATTAAAACAATGTCTGATGAGGTTTTTGAAAGTCTCCCTGTGTTGACAAAGGTACATGTGTCGGAGGATGAAGACCACTGCTCACCATGAACTGTAGGCTTTTCCTCAATTGATTTGTGTGAATTAATTCACATTACAAAAACAGATGGCACAGAATGGGAAATTCAAACATAGAAATCTAACATACTGATCAGAGTGTTGTAGGCAGGTAAAAAAAGATTACTCTCCCATCCATATTCAAGAGGCCAAAAGTTTCCATTAATATAAACTCTCTTCCACTTTAATACTTCCTGGATGTAGGTGGAGGCACACCAAAGAATGATACCATTAATCTCATGGCCTATATGAATACTCTCTAATTATGCAAATTATATTCCAGGAATTTTCTGGGGAATGTTGGAAATTTAATTAAGACACTTCACTGCCATTCAGCAAACTACCACCTTTGGTCACTATGATTAAGTTTACATAGCAATTTATTGTGTTAAAAAGATCTCAAGTATTCTATAGAGATCTCAACTAAATCTGTTAGCATATTTAGCTTTAATAAAAAGAGAGTTAAATTGGTTCGGTCTATTCATTTTTATAAATGTTTCTTGTATTGTGCAAGTGATTGGAAAGCTTATACAAATACTTTGTACGACTTTGAAAAACAGTACAAGTGAATAAAAACTGAGCTTGTGTTAATGCTGAATGTGCTTTGAATTAAGAATCCTTGGCTTGCTCAATAGTTTACTAAAAACATAGAGATACTTTAGTCCAAAAATCAAACTTTTTACTCATGAAGCATTATTCGTCGGAAATGTTATGGTCTTCTAAAATGTTCTTCCTCATGCTTTACAGACAATCCATTTTTAAAATGTTATTTTCATACTCAGAGAGCCAGACCCTAGTTAGTAATACTGAATGAAAATAACTCCCTAGAAAATCAATTTTACTTGCTCACAGAACCATTGCCAAAAACTCAAACAAACAAAGCTATTCAGTTAGTCTCCTTGTAACTTAATTAACCCAAGGTGATTTCATATAGTGAACACAATCCCTTTTGTTTATAGCACACAGAAAGTAAATCTAAACAGAAAACCTACATTTTTCCTTCAGAATATATTACGCAGACTGTGATGGCAGTGTCTTACCCACAATTGTCCAAGTCCTTTGAAAATATACGCTCTACAAACATTTTTTTTTTTAAGGAAGCATAGGATACCCAGGGATTTAAGCGGAATGCAATTTATTTATACTCTAAGAAATATTTATCCTTATAATATTATTTTCCCTTAATGTGACCAAAGCCCATATATTTATTTTAAAATCAAAATGTTAAGTTTAGTTTTAAACTATTACTAAATTTACAATTAATTTTAGGAATTTTTCTTCACTAGACAACTGTATAACATTTTATCATTAAAATAGTTACACTGCTGAACAGAGGCCGGAAGTGTTGATGTATTAGTGGCTCTCGGGGTGTAAGGGTGGTGGTAGCGGTGGAAGCGCTCGGATTCTCCCGGTTGTGAGGTGATTTAACTACCACCCAGTGAAGCAAAAGGGCAAAGACCAAGACCAGTAAGACGCGCCATTAATGTGCAATATCCAACGTGTGTGTCATGTTTGACCGGTCACAGATTCATAAGTTCAAAGAGGCCTTCAACAGGATCTGTCAGAACAGAGATGGTTTTATCCACAAGAAAGATCTGCCCGACACGTTTGCCTCCCTGGGGAAAAATCCAACTGATGAGTAGCTGCATGCCATGATAAATGTGGCTCCAAGTCCCAAACATTTTATCATATTTCTCACAGTGTTTTGTGAAAACGGAAATGGAACGGACCCAGAAGATGTCATCAGAAATGCTTTTGTTTGCTTTGATGAAGAAGAAACTGGCACCATCCAGTAGGATTACCTGAGAGAGCTGCTGACAATCATGGGGGATTTGTTTACAGACGAGGAAGTGGACGAGTGGTACAGAGAAGCACCTATTGACGAAAAGAGGAACTTCAACCACATTGACTTCACTCTCCTTAAACACGGAGCAAAGGACAAGGATGACTGAAAGAACTGCAAACGCTGGCCAAACCTTTGTTGCCACTTTGGGTATTGCTGAAACTTTCTCTTAGAGCCTATTGCATGCCACTTTACAGCTTTTGCCTATCTTGTTGTATTTATTTACAGCCATTTGGTGACATGCATGTCAATAATCAGACAGGAAATGGGACTTTTTTAAAGTTGAATAGAATTGGGGGAAAGATCTTTGCCTTATGAAAGTGTAAGGAAAATATTCTCAGATTTTTCATATTCACTGGATTTTTCACATTTTTTTTTTTTGGTAATAAAAACAAAAAGTAAACATTTTGACCCACATATTTTCACCAAATGTTAATTATTTTTGTCATTGTCAGAATAGAAAAATAGGTTGATTTAATGTCCCAACAAATAATTGCAGCCTACATAGAGTCAATGTATTTTCTCAGAGAAAGTTACTCGCTCACCTCTTTCTGAAACATGATTAAACTTGATTATGCGATATGTTTTATATATATATATATATATATATATATATATATATATATACACACACACATACACATACAGTTAGTCACAGAAATAAGAAAATATGTTTAATAAAGTATAAAAACCTTAAAATTCTGTCATTACCTTAATTTTTTAACTGGGTGAATAGGCAGAATGAAAAACTTAATGACTAAGCTTAAAAGTATCTGCATTGGTGTAGTTTAATTTTCATAGGTATTACATGCTTCTTGAATAAACTCATGTGTAGGCTTAATGAGTTTGCAATAGACCTCATCTCTGGCTCTTTAATGTTTTCTTTTATTTCAATTGCTTCACAGTCCTTATATCTGGTTTTATTTATTTATTTCCTTTTATTCTCTATCTCTGCAGATATAGTAACTCAAGTAAGGAAATCCATGTTTACAAAGAAAAGAAAAATAAGCAAAATTGTTATAATTCATACAGCAAAGGTAATATATGGCACACCAACTATTCTTAGAGGTGTGGATCCTATTCTATTGTGATTGGAAGGAAAGAGAAAGTAATTTTTCATTTGTGGGCCATAGATAGAAATAGTTCCAGTATGATTTAATTGTTATGTCATTACTGCCAGAAAGGGAAAATATCTAGAATCAAATCACATGATATTCAAATATCAATAAAGTCCAGAAAAGAAGCTTAAGAAATTAATTAGGAATAGAATCAGACTAATTTAATGGATCTCAATCAAATGATGAATCACTTTGACCGAAGGAAGAATTTCCTACAACTTTTTGTCAAGTCATAAAAGGTGAACGTTACATAAGATTAGGTTAAAGTCTTAAATTAATATCAGAGGAAAGGGTTTGCAGAACAACCTATTGATAAGGTGCAGACTTTGAAAACTCTATTGCAAGAATAATTATCAATGAGTCCATTTTCTCCTTCATGTTTGTGAGAAAATGCCTCATATGTCTTTAACTCCAGATCTCTGCAATGTTCAGAATCAGTCAAGATTCAGCCCTCTGGGAAAGAATCCACAATCAAATTACTGAAGTAAATTAAAATCGTATTGGTAGTATATTTGAAGGTTCTATTTAAAAAAAATCAGTTTAATATTTGTTAGTGAAAGTGTTTTTTCATATTTCGTATTTAAGAAACTTACAAATTAGAAACTAACATTTCCCACAGAAAATTAAAATGTTTAATCTAGCAATTTATTTATGCTTGTGATTTTTAACTTCAAAGGTAGAAGATTAAAAAATTTTAAACAATTTGGAACCATTAGAGAATTTTAGATACAACGTGTTTATCTATTCAGTTTAGGCAATTGACTGGTTGGTTGGTGAAATAACACCAAAGGGTTGAATAGCCATGTCAGACTCACACAGATTATAGATGTTACTCAGACCCAAATGTCACCTATTGTTTATAGCATACAGGCAGTCAACAAAACAAGTGAAATATTTTTCCCGTGGAGAAATCTGAGATCATCAACACAGCTTGCCATAAATCCATCTTCTGATGTAATAGGGAAAGTTCCTGTTCAGATCTAACAGGAACTTAAAAGTGAGGTGTACTCTAAGAAAAACCTAATGTTAACCCTTTCTTTTCTACTTAGCAATCAGATATTCTAAGCATAGATTACTGATGTATTTAATATATTAGAGCAACTCAAATATTTTACATAATTTAGTTAATTAAATTTTAAATAAATCTTTAAAATTTCATCTATTAAACTATTTATTAAGTTCCACTATGTTGAGACCCATTAAATGTGCTGGGCATATATGAGTGCAAAAAAAAAAATTAAGAACAAAGAAAATCTTGTTCCTGTGCAGTGAACACAGTGGATGGGAGAAGAAAATAAGTAGTAGGCAACTAAATTGTAATTGATAATTGTTCAGGCAATATTAGATATTATAATATCTAATAATATTTCTCCTTACCCTATAAACCTCAAAGCAGGATTTTGGCACCGATATGTTAAATTTTTTGACCAGGAAGAGAAGAGACCAGAGCTCAATTGGAGAAAGTTTTATTGTAGCATCGCGTAGGCAGGTTGAAGCCTAAGAGTGGCAACAGCCCCAAACAAAGTTGGGAGTACAGTTTTATAGCTTTTTTGGGAGGAGGTTTGAGGGAATAATTGTTGGTAGGTAAGATGGAGAAGTAAGGAGTTGAGTCAGGAGATTGGTTTGCTCAGGGTAGGATAAGGAGTTGACATCACAGTATGTTCTAGTTTGCCAGTGCTGCCAGAATGCAAAACACCACAGACGGATTGGCTTTTATAAAAAAGGGTTTATTTGGTTACACAGTTACAGTCTTAAGGCCATAAAGTGTCCAAGGTAATGCATCAACAAATGGGTACCTTCACTGGAGGATGGCCAATGGCATCTGGAAAACCTCTGTTAGTTGGGAAGGCATGTGGCTGGTGTCTGCTCCAAGTTCTGGTTTCAAAATGGCTTTCTCCCAGGATGTTCCTCTCTAGGCTTCAGCTTCTCTCCAAAATGTCACTCTTAGTTGCTCTTGGGACATTTGTCCTCCCTTAGCTTCTCTGGAGCAAAAGCCTGCTTTCAAAGGCCATCTCCAAAATGTCTCTGTAAACTGCTTTTCCTCTCTCTGCTCCTGTGCATTCTTCAAACTGTCCCTCTTGGCTGTAGCTCCTTTTCAAAATGTCACTCTCAGCTGCACTGAATTCCTTCTGTTTGTCACCTCATTTATATGGCTCCAGTGATTTAATTTAGACCCACCCTGAATGGGTGGGGTAACAACTCCATGGAAATTATCCAATCAGAGTCATTACCCACAGCTGGGTGGGGCACACCTCCATGGAAACACTCAAAGAATTACAATCTAATCAACACTGATAAGTCTGCCCACACAAGATTACATCAAAGATAATGGTGTTTTGGAGGATATAATACATTCAAACCAGCACACAGTAAGATAAGGAGTTGACTTTATGGGTGTTCATGGTAAGATAAGGAGTTGACATCAGGGAGGTTATTACATTATGGAAAATTTTTGTTTTTGTCCTTGCTCAGACTGTTCCATTAGCTAAGAGTGGGTTTTATGTAAACAGTCACGTCTGTTGTGGGACAGCTTCTAAGGGTGTGTTGTTTATGTTTTGGGGGGGCGGAGTTTTGCCTAACATAAATGATATCTGAAGTCTGGGGTATGACTGAAAAAAATAATTAGGGTTATAAAGTAAATGCATTGTCAAGGAGACTGGAGTAAAGACTTGAAGTAGATGTTGGCTTTAGTCATGTGAAAATCTAGGGGATGGAAAGTTATAGGCAGGGGAACAGACCATGCAGAGGTCTTAAGGCAAGACAGTATTTGGCATTCTTGGAGTGGTCCTTGTGGCATAAGCAGAGTGAATGGGACAAAAGAACGAGATGATGTGAGAGAGATAATAGGGAAGTATATCACCTAAAGTTGAATAGGTTATTGACAAGATGTTGACCCTTACTCTGATAAAGCTTAAACAATTCTGATAGAAATAGGAAACCATTCTGGCTTTAAGCAGAAAAGTGTCATAATCCAACTTCAATGTTAAAAGAATCACTCTGGCTACTTTGTTGAGATAAGATTGGTGGAGGGGCAAGAGTAAAATCAGAGACTGTAGTCAGAACACTAGCAAAATCAAGGTTAAAAATGATGATGGCTCAGAGCAGTGTAATTGTAGTGGATAAAGTGAAATGTAGTCAGACTCTAGATTTTATCTTAAAACACTATTATTCATCTTCATTACTGTAGTGCTGTCCAACTAGTTCTTCTATAACTCATATATTCTATAAATTAAAAATTAGATATATATATATAATTAAAGTTCATTGTTTCATTGTAAGAATACTTCATAGGTAGTGAACTTTGTATATGTTAACAGGAACAACCAGAATGATTTCCTGTTAAAATATTTGTGGGGTAAGAGAAAGAGAGTGATCAAGGAAGAATCCATATTTTTTAGTGATAGCAACAGAAATGATGAAATTGTCAAAAACTGGGATCGGGAAGAGTGTGAGTTTTATAGTTTGGAGTAAGATCAATAGTACAGTTTTTTACAAGTTTGATATGTGATATGGTGATACTAAGAGGACATTTGGATATACAAGTCTAGAGAACAGGTGAGAGAATCATTCAGATGGTATCAATTAGGAAGTAGTCAATATGTCACTATTGTTTAAAGCTTTTAGACTGAATGAAAGCACCAAGAGAATAAGAGTAGAAAAAATATCAGAAAGGATGCAAACATTGACCCCAATTTTAAAAGATCAAAGAGAAGAATGGGACTAAGTAAAAATACAGAGAGAAAATCTATTGAGGTAAGAACAAAATAGAGATAATTAGTTGCTTGGATACCAAGTGAAGAAAGTATTACCAAAAGGAAAATAAAAATTGTTTCAAAACTCTTCAAAAGTCGAGCAAGTTGGGGACTGAGATTTAATCATTGGATTTAGTATATGGAGGAGACTGATGACATTGAGAATAAAAGTTTGTTGGTGTAGTAGAGACAAAGAGGTGATTGAGTAGATTTAAGAGAGACAACAGTGATATTGAATATAACAAGTATAGAAGCTATATTCAAGTAGTTTATTTTCAAAGTCAACTAAGGTAATGATGGCAGATAGAGAGAAAAACCATTGTAACAAACCAACATAAAATAATAGTATTCATTTACTAGCATTGAAAATAAGAAAAGTTTACTTTTTGCTCCTGCAAAAGTTCAGCATGAGTCTCTCCTCAACATGGAGCTTTCTGTTGTATGACTCCCTAGTGTTTTTGAGTCTTTTGTTAATAGCAGTGGAGAGAATGGGAGCAGAGAGCTGCCAGGCATGTGTTCTATATGCATCACTACTGTTCCTTTTCAATTTATCAGAATTCAGTCACATGAGTACTTCTAACTCAAAGGATGCTGGAAAATCTAATCTGTTTGTGTACCTAGCAGAAAAAGTGTACCAATTTGGTGAACTATTAGACCATCTCTACCAATGAGGGATTCTTGAAATGTAACAAGAGAATATTTTAATGCTGATGAATTAGATACAGTAGGGAAAGAAAAATTGATACATTAATGGGAAAATTGCAGAATCAATGCCTGTCAGTAGGCAAAAGAGGATGATATCTAAACACTAGTGGAAGGATTAGTTAAAAGGAGCATGAATGATTTACCTGTAAAAATCTCAGAGAAGACAATGTATGGATGTGGCTTGTGTGGTGGTAAGAATCTGTGGATGTGGCCTTCAAGTCATTTTAATTTTTCAGGAAAGAAGGGAGCAAAGTCATCAGCTGAGTATACAGTAGGAACAAATGTATTGGAGATCTGATAAGAAAGAAAAAGATATATGAGTTGACCAGGAAATTGGTAGACTGAATTGACTAAGAAAATACAGTATAGCTATGGGAATAATTTAAGGATCATTTTAAGTTTTTATCACCTTGAATTTGAAATGAACCCAATAATCATGGTTCTATCTTTTGGCCTGTTTATTTGTTCATTTCTTTTTCACTTCATTTTTTCTCCAGGCATAGTCAGCCACATGTCTACGTGTAGAATACTTAGTGAGTTAGTTTCCACCATGGTTATGTTTTGCCAAATGAGTACAAGATTTGAAAGAGGAATAAGGGAGTTGAGGATATATACTAAGAAGTTATTATTATTATGGACCCTGGGATATATATATAATTTAAGTATGTAAAATAATGTAGATATTATTTAAAGAAATAGGGATTATTAAAATATGGGTAAATCAGTGAATTTGAATTCCTGGTTTGGTCAAAGATTTGTTGGAGTTTGGGTAAAAAAGAAATGTTCTGTAAAGACAGATGATGGAAATTATAAACATATTTAAGGAAATTGAGATTGAGAAGTGGTTGCCTTTGTCATTGGCAATTCCTTCCTCAATATCTAGGAATCCAGGATTTTTCTTCAACTTCTTGCTTTTAAGGACCCTCTCCCACTTTTGGCTCTCTCTCTTGAGTGTCCAACATACCATCAATAGAAATATTTATGCATCCATTGTCTCCAGAAGCTCGAGGAGGCTGATTCCAATATATCATGTCTATCATTTAGCTTTGTTGCTCTCAGATGTAAATCTTACTAGTGATTTATGCCTCCACATTCAGAGAATATTCTTCAATTTTCAAAAGACATTTCCAGGTAAATATCACTCACTAAGTTTAAGGAGAAGAAATTATCACCCCTGAACAGGCAGGAGATGCTGGAGACTCAGCATGGCAATGGCTTTCTTCAAGAAAAGTTCATAATACATCCTTTCTCCTCTCTTTTAATATTTTTGATCTACTACAGATGCAAGCACTTCTGATTTGAATTTTTAGTATATCTTTTTATAGTCTTCAAAGGTATATGGGTCTTACATTCACTTTGGTATCTGACATCTATCATAGATATGCCAGTTGAGAAGAAATCGATAAATATCCATTTAAGATCTTATTATGTAGATTTTTGAATTTGCTAATTTAATAAATAAGATAATTTAAATTTCAAATATGTACAAATAGTATATGTCAATGAAGAAACCCAGGGTCATAGAAAATGGCAAGGAACTTACCTGACACAACTCCACAAGAACCAAATGTAGACAATATTTAAAAGAACAGAGCAAGACAGTTTTATCACCACTGTCAAGACAACAATCAGGCAAGTGAGATACATAAGGCACAAAATTTAAGGAGACACTCGCTTTCTCTCCAAACTTACTTATTTTGTTATATTTTCTAATTGAGGAATGAGTATCATCACTTCACAGACACCTAAATTAGAAGTGTTATCCCAAAACACCTCTCTAATGTGCCCATATCCCCTGAGTAACCAGCTGCTATATATCCAAATTTCCTGATCTTGTTCACAAATGAATGCTTCTCTCAATCCACGTATTTCAGTATAATTTTATTTTGTATTGACAATACTAAAGTGTCTCTCAATTGCTCTTCCTGTATCCGTATCAGTCTTCTAAAATTGACCATCCTCATCTCTGCCTACTGGACTGATCATTCTAAAATGTGAAACTAGCCGTTCCACATCTTTGCTTAAACTTTGCAATGGCTTCCTGTTGCTCAGGTGTCTTAATTTTCCGAACTGCTATGACAAATACCACACAATGCATTGTTTACAAAAAACAAAAACAAAAACAAAAACAAAAAAATAAAAAACAAAAAAAAACAAGCATTCATTTCCTCAAATTTTCAAACACTTGAAGGGCAAAATCAAGATGTCAGCAAAACTATGCTTTCTCTTGGGGTTGGTGTAGTTCTGGTGATAGCAGTCCTCTGTAACATGGAAGACCCCCTGTATGGTTTTCTATGACTTCTTACTTCCCGTTTCTTCTCTTTATGAGACCTCCAGTAATATGATTAAGACTCACTCTGATTCTTGGCCTCACCTATCTAGGATCTTGGCAGATCCTATTCACAAATGAATCCAAACTGGACTCACTTTAACATATTCAAATATGCTGTTTACAAATGGGTACACAGATGCTGGGACATGGATTAAGAACATGTCCTTCTTGGGTACAGGATTCAATCTACCATGCCAAGTAATGAAGTTCACATCATAATCGGCTACTGTTCACCTCCATCACCTTAGTCTCCCAGCATATCCCTGCAGTTTCCCAAATGTGTCATACTGCTCTATTTATCATAGTCTTTGCTCTTACACTATGACTTTTCACACCATACGGTTCCTGTTGGAAGAGACTTGCTCATGTATCAGGGTTCAAATCAAACATTATTTAATATATCAAAATTTTATCTATCCTTCACAAAGATAATTAAACCTTTCTTCTATTCCATAGCCTCTGTTGATTTCTGTCAGAACATGCTTTATCATTTACTTGGCTTAGATTTCCTTGGGAGTCAGCATATACATTTTCCTTCTCTTTATTCATACATCTAGTAGAAGTAGTCAAAACATCAGTTTTAAAATATATGTGTGCTGACTGAGTAAATATAATAGATAAAATAAGAACAGTAAAAGTAATTAGTATTTAATACAGGCTGACTTGAATCCTCTCATTTCTAAAAATTTAAAATCATTCTTTGCTTTTTCAGAATTACCTAGACCATGCTCTAACCTGACACGTGCTCTAAACCTGATACACACTCTAACATTTTAAAGTTATCAGTGATGAACAGTCTGCATTAGTACAAATACTTCTTTCTCAAAAGGCAAGCTTCAAGTTCTCAATCCTCCCCTCAATTCTGAGGGGTCCTTTTAGCACCCGTAAGGTAAGTGAATCTCTCACCTAAGGCCCAGGTGGTCTCTTAACTCTGAAGGATTGTGCTGAGATGGAATCAAAGTTTCACACCTGCAATCACTTCTGCTTGTGACTCAGCTAAATTCTAGGCTAAAAGTTTTCACAAAAAGAACCATAAACCCTATTCCCAAGACAGGTTCAGAGAATTACCTTTTCCTTTCTTCTCCTCTGTCTACATAAGTTCTATAGAGAGCATAAGTTAAACCAAACTCATAATATTCTAAATTCTATAATTTCATAAAATAAACTCAGAGTGAAAACAAAGAATAATATTGTTGGCTTTTTATATTCAGGGGCCTCCCCAGCCTAATCTGGTAGCCCTACAATTCAGTTGCATGAATCTGGCAGTACATGCCTAAAATTTACTATTGAACGACTTACAGTTAAATTCACCTGAAACGTTAAATTATGCAGATAACATTTTCTTCATTTCAAAGTAACCAGGAATAAATGGTAAGCAGTTCTTAACAATGACAATGATACTATTTTTAATCAGCAAAAATCACATTTTTCTCATTTTGATAATGCTCTTTTATCTATAATTAACATCTATATACAACAAAAATGCCTTGGAGAACTACAGCATTTAGTTTTCATCCGAATGATTACACATAGATGCATACCACACAGATATAGATAAGAACACACACATATTGAAAGTTCAGTCTCAGTGTCTTACTATAAAAAGTTGAATCTGCCTTGTTCTAATACTGGCAGGCTCAGAATGTTAACAGAGAAGCAGACAAACAATACAAGCAAAGACATAAAAAATGGTAATGTACATTGTGTTTGACAAAGGTGTATATTTCTGTTTGACATAATCCTGCTCGATGCGGTTACTAGTAAGGTCGAAGTCTGAACCCGAAAGAAGCCAGCATGATAAAAGGCTGTTTTTAGGTAAAAGAAACATGGGCTTACTTCAATAAGGAGAAAATGAAGGAGATGTTAAAGAGTCACAAAGAATGGTTGTGGACATTGAGGAGGAAAAATGGGATCAAGGGGAAATGCAAGCAATGAATTGAAGACAAATGTAAAACTGTGGGTGAAGATGTGAATATTTCAGTGAAAAAAATGTGCTAAACAGTGGTTAACTAAGTAGAACTCTACTCCCCATACATTTATACACATTAAAATAACAATCTCTCTTCCTATTCTCCCATAAGCAAAGACATTTTAAAATTCAAGTGTGGGGGTGGCAGATGTAAAGAGAAGATACACTTCTGCTGGGGTCTGGATTCAATGGGATATCCCTCCTTCCCTGGCAACTCTTTGAGCAGACTCTGCCGTATGCAGGTTGCCACGAGGCCATGACTGAAGCAATGGAGCCTCACCAGTACATGTTGGATGAAATATCATGAGAAAGCACATTCTACTCACACACTTGTTTCCCTTTTAAATTTTTGGTAATTTTCTACAGCATCATGTACTCAGCAAGAGAATTAAATTACTTTTAAAAATAATGATAAAAGTCAAATAGCCTTTTTTTATGTTTCTTGTTTTTCTTCTTTCCCTAAATGCAGATTTGTACCATAAAATAATATTCCATTACTATTAAACAGTTTTAACTTTTTTACAGAAAAGTAGAAGAAGGATGGTATAATATTTTTTTTTAAACAAAACCTGGTATAGCTGAAGCTACTAAAGGTATTAAAATCAGTTAATATAGGACTTGATTAATCTTCCATTTCATGGTTATTTCAGTAGAAAGTTATTCTCGAGTGCTGACCACTTAAGATACAAATGGTGTGCTGAAATGACGACCCATATACTTTTTCACTAATTTATTTTCTTAAACATGACAATGTGATGAATAGAACATGGGTCAGGCAAAAACAAAAATATACAATAGTCTGGTTTTACTTTGAATTAAAAAAGAATTACACTCTTTGACCAAAAATAAAAAATTGCTGGACAATTTCTTAGTATTCTATTTTACTTTTTCTTTGCAAAAAAGTCATAATTCTAAACTTTCTCAGACTTGTTAAAATGCCACCAACCTTTGACTAAGTGATGCTAGGACAATCTGTTATCCTTATAAGACATATAATTTTATCTCTATTTTACCTCTGGCCAAAATTAATTCTACTGTATTAAGAACTTAAGTAAACAAGGGGAAGCTACAAAATGTTGCAGGTTAAATATTTATAATAAGTATGAGAAAGAAAATTCTGAAAGACACAAAACCCATAAAGCTTAAAATAAAAGACTGTTGCATTTCACTAAGAATTCAATTAATTATAATTTTCTATATAGAAATTGAAAAGACAGACTGCCAACTGGGAGAAAATACATTTTATACTGGTAAAGATTTTGATTTCAAAATAGATAAATACCCACTAAATAATAGTATCAATATAACCAATCCAGAAGGAAAAAAGGGGTAAAACTTGTAAGCAGGCATTTTAGGGGGAAGCTGAATAGAAAACAATCACCTGAAAATATTTTTAAAATGTCAACAATGAGGAAAATGGAAGTTAAATCAGCTGGAAAATAATTTATCATTATTTTGTAAACCTGAATATTTGCATAAGAATCAACCATGAAATGCCACTGCTACTTCACAGCTAATTGAAACTTCTTCACAAATAAATCAGAAGACAGCTCAATAGAGCTCACAACAGCAATCAATCTAAATGTCCAACATCAAGAGAATGTATAAAAATATTGTGAGCTATTCATAATATTTACATACATATACACACAAGCAAATTCCACCTAAATGATAGTCAAAGACATATAAAAGACAACAGTATAATAGTATGTTGCTTAAAGTTATATACTTATATGGTATATTTTAAAAATTAAATAATGAACACAATAATGTAGCAGAATTGTTACCTACTGTTTAAGAAAAGAATGAGATGAGATGGCTTTATATATTCAATTTTTTCTCTGTGTGGATTCACCCATGTTTATTTTATTGTTTTTCTTTATTCAATATTGACTATAAATATCCTTTTTAGATATTAAATATTTAGTTAAGCAAAACAAAGATCTCCAATTATAAAAATAAAAGTAAAAAGCATCATAGAGCATAGTAGCAAAGTATATTTCTATATCTATATTTATTCAATTGTGTGTTAATTTATTACAAGACTTTCTTAAAATTTAATTTTATTGAGATTGTTCACATACCATACTATTATCCAAAGATCCAAAGTATTTACAATCAGTTGCCCATAGTACCATTATACAGCTGTGCATCCATCACCACAATTTTTTTTTTTTAATTTTTAGAACATTTTCATTACTCCAGAAAAAAAATAAAGACAAAAAAAGAAAACTCAAATCCTCTCATAACCCTACTCACCCACCCCCATTATTGACTCATAGTATTGGTGGAGTACATTTGTTTCTGTTGATGAAAGAATGTTAAAATACTACTAACTGTAGTATATAGTTTGTGATAGGTATATTTTTCCCTATATGTGCCTCTCATTAACTTCTGCTTATAACATCATACATTTGTTCTATTTCATGAAAGAGATTTCTAATATTTGTACAGTTAATCACAGACATTGCCCATTACAAGATTCACTGTTTTGTACATTCCCATCTTTTAGCCTCCAACTTTCTTTCTGGTGATATATGTGACTCTGAGCTTCCTATTTCCACCACATTCACACACCATTCAGCACTGTTAGATATTCTCACAGTGTGCTACCATCATCTCCATACATTTCCAAACATTTAAGTTCAACCTAGTTGAATATTCTGCTCATAATAAGCAACCCCTCCCCATTCTTTAGCCTTGTTCTATATCCTGGTAACTTATATTTCTTTGTCTATGAGTTTACAAATTATAATTAGTTCATATCAGTGGGAACATGTAATATCTGTCCTTATGTGTCTGGCTTAATACATTCAGTACAGTGCCGTCAAGGTTTCTCATCAACCTGTATTTTTTTTTTTTTAAGATAGTTTTGTTCAAACACCATACATTCCATCCTAAGTAAACAATTGATGGTTCCCTGTATAGTCATATATTTATGTGTTCACCACCATAACCACTCTCTATATAAGGACATCTCCATTTCTTCCAAAAAGGAGGAGGAAGAGTCAAAGAAGGTAGAGAGACAAAAGAAAAAGAAAAAAGAATGGAGAAAAAAAAACACATGATAGCTAGGAATCAACAAAAGGAAAGATAGAGTTAACCTGAAGTAGAATAAAAGAGTCAGACAACATCACCAATGCAAGAGTCCCATACCCTTCCCTTATGCCCCACTCTTACAGGCATTTAGATTTGGTATATTGCCTTTGTTACATTAAAGGAAGCATAATACAATGTTTCTGCTAACTATAGTCTCTAGTTTGCATTGATTGTATTTTTCCGCCAATACCACCCAATTTTTAACACCTTGCAGGGTTAACATTCATTTGATTTCCCTCATGTAGAAACATATTTGTACATTTTATCAAAATTGTTGAGCACTCTAGGTTTCACCATATTACACAGTCCGAGTCTTTATCTTTCCTCTTTCCTTCTGGTGTCCCACATGCTCCTCCTAACCTTCCTCTTTCAACCATACTAACAGTCATCTCTGTTCAGTGTACATATATTGCTGTGCTACCATCACCCAAAATTGTGTTCCAAACTCACTCCTGTCTTTTACTATCTGTCTGTAGTGCTCTCTTTAGTATTTCCTGTAGCACAGGTATCTTGTTCACAAACTCTGTCATTGTCTGTTTGTCAGAGATTATTTTAAACTCTTCCTCATATTTGGAGGACAGTTTTGTCAGATATATGATTCTTGGTTGGTGGTTTTTCTCTTTTAGTATCTTAAATATATCACACTACTTTCTTCTTGCCTCCATAGTTTCTATTGAGAAATCTGCACAGTCTTATCAAGCTTCCTTTGTATATGATACACCACTTTTTTCTTGCTACTTTCGGGATTCTCTCTTTGTCTTTGACATTTGATAATCTGATTATTAAGTGTCTTGGCATAGGCCTATTCAGTTCTATTTTGTTTGAGGTATGCTATGCTTCTTTCATCTGTAATTTTATGTCTTTCATAAGAGATGGGAAATTTTCATTGATTATTTCCTGTATTATTTCTTCTGCCCCTTCTCCCTTCTCTTCTTCTGGGACACCCATGATGGATACATTCATGCATTTCATGTTGTCATTCAATTCCCTGAGATGTTGCTCATATTTTTCCATTCATTTCCCTATCTGTTCTTTTGTGTGTAGGATTTCTGGTGTCTTGTTCTCTAGTTCCTGAGTGTTTTCTTCTGCTTCTTGAGATCTGCTGTTGTAGTTTTCCATTGTGTCTTTCATCTCTTACGTTGTGCCTTTCTTTTCCATAGATTCTGTCAGTTGTTTTTTCAATCTTTTGATTTGTATGGAATGCCAGCTGTTTTTTCAAACTTTTGATTTCTACCTTATGTTCATCCAGTGTTTTCATTATACCCTTCATCTCTTTTGCCATATCTTCCCTAAACTTGTTGAATTGATTTAGCATTAGTTGTTTCAATTTCTGTATCTCAATTGAGTGTAAGTTTGTTCCTCTGACTGGGCTGTATCTTTGTTTTTCTTAGTGTAGGTTGTAGTTTTCTGTTGTCTAGGCATCTGGTTTTCTTGGTTATCCCAACCAGGTTTTCCCAGACCAGAACGGTTTCAGGTCTCAGAAGGGGCAATACTTAGTATCAGGTTTCCCTGAGGGGTGTGTCTTAGAAGAATGACATATTTTGTGAGGTCTCTAGCCACTGTGCTTTTCCTAATCTGCCCAGCTGGTGGCACCTGTCAGCCTGTCACTCCTGACTGGTGTAAGGAGGTGTGGCCTGCTTAGTTTCTGTTTTGGCTGTTTTCCCCCAGGCTCTGGGGTCTGGTTCTGAATGGAAGGCCAGTGGTAGAGCTGGGCACCACCTCCTTCCTGTTAGGGAAGATACACCCCCTAGGGAATTATCTTCTACATTTAAATAGGTTCTTTGTCTCTCTGACTCTGATACCTCCACCCTTGTCTGGGTCAGAGTGCTGTGAACTGAAAATAGTTGTGGCTTTCTCCACTGAGCTGCTCAGGTTGAGAGAGAAAAAAGTGACTGAAAGCCCCATTTCAGAGCCAGCCCACAGATCCCCAGATTCACTCATTTGCCAGAGGTAACACCTGGCTTTCTGGGCTCCCCCTCCTGGGACAGCAGTCTTCTGGTTCTTTAAGGTCAGTCATCATTAAAAGCCTCTGTTTGCTTGTTGGTGATTTGTGGCATGTATTAAGCAGCCCACATTTGTTAATTAAAATCCCAGTTGGAGTTGGAGTGAGGAATATTCACTTGTTCAGAGAATGCTGCTTTCTACCACAGCGAGGTTTTGCCATTCAGCCTGCCATGGAGGGAGGGAGATTCTGGCATGTTTCCATAGCTTTTATTTACAGATTTTATGCTGCGATCTCAGTCATTCCTCCCAATCGAGGTTGGTGTATGATATGTGGACAGTCAAAGTTGTCCCCCAGCAGTTTTTCCAGATTATTTTACTAGTTGTTCCTGGTTGTTTATTTGTTGTTCCAGGGGACTAACTAACTTCCACTCCTCTCTATGCTGCCATCTTCTCTCCCTCCCACAAGACATTTTTTTTTAATCTACCAAAATTGTGCAATATTTTACTTCACCCCAATTTCATATAACAAGGAGATATTATCAGATGGATTTACTTAATAAATAAATTTAATTAAGAAAAACACCTAAGTGAAGCTCATTCTGATGAACTCAGGATTTTCTATAGTCTTTCTGATGTCTCATATTTGAAAATTAAAATATAATTTCTGAAAAGTTAACATCCCAGGGAGAGGCAAAATGGCAAATATAAATCTCTACATATCTTTTAATCTGTACATTGAATGTTTTAGGAGATTACTTCTTGAGAGACACATTTTAATGATGCTGTGTAGTAATTCTATAAAGACATTTTTAATTATTGCTCTGTTTTAGGCTCTGGTGATACAACAATGAGCAACAATCCCATATATTCTTGGCCTATCATACCACATGTTTCATACTAGTAGTGTAAAAGGCAGTTTGGGGTTTAATTATATCTATCAAGAAGGACACGTTCAAGTCCTAATCCCTAGTCTAGTGGATATGAATCCATTTGTAAAAAGGACCTTTGACAATGCTACTATTGGTGATGGAAGATTGCCAGAGTGTTACAGACTCCAGGAGGAAGCAAGTCATGCCAGTTTCTTGTTTCTGGACTTCTAACCTCCCAATCATGAGACAATTAATTCCTGTTATTTAAGCCAGACCATTGGGTGGTGTTTGTCATAGAATCTTGGCAAACTAAGACAGGCAGCTACATTATAGAATGGTATAGTCATTGAAGGAGGAAAATTTAGTTTACTTTTGGAGTGAAAAAGTGACTTTGGAATTCAGTTAATTCTATCTAGTAGAAATTATTATACACATGTCTGAATTAGAAGCAGTATTTAGGTGAACAGTAAAAGGAGGACTATTTTAAGAAGAGTGCATAGAATATTTGAAGGCATGGAGGCAGGAAGAGCAGGGTGCACATTTGGGAAATGAAGCAATTCAATTTGTCTAGCACTCAAGGTGAAGGGGATAATTGCAAGAGATGACACAGAAGAGTTAAGTAAAGATAAATTAATGTAGGGGTTGGAAATACACAATACTGTGTTAAGATTTTATCCAGAATATAATAGAGAGTCTTTGCAGTGCTTTAAACAAGAGAGTTACATGATCAAATTTGGCTTAAAAACACATTGTGTAAGTCAAATGAAGGATGGTTGGTGAGCACAGAAGTAGGTAAGAGACTGTTATTATAATCCAAGCAATCTTATGGTGGAGAAAACAGGGACAATGGAAGTGTAATGGAGCAAACAATGGGCAGGTTAGGGTGAAACTTTAATTTACAGGACTTGGATTTTAAGTGTATGTGACAGAGGCGAGAAAGACAAACCACTCCAGTACACAGTATTTCTGGCTTGAGCAAAGTGCATGATGGTTACTGAAAGAGAAGCAGGGTTGTTTAATAAAACTTAGAAGTTAAGTTTTACAAGTGGAAAATATGAATAAGGATGTCAGAAAGGACTTGGAAATAAAGGACTGTGTTTCAGGAAAATATAATTGTTAGTGTCTTCATGTAAATGGTAAGCAGTGAGATTGGCAAAAGGAGTACAGAGAATAAGCAAAGAAAGGGGCAGAGAGATACCATCAGGAATGTTTACATTATGGGGTCGGTAGAAGACAAAGTGTATATAAAAAAGATTAAGAAATTAGACTTTTAGAGAACTGTCATGGATACAAAAAAAGAGTATTTCAAGGAGACAGACAAGCAATACTATTGAATGCTTTTAAAGACTCAGGTAAGATAGGGATTTTGGTGTCCCATAATATTAAAAATATTCTTTATTGCTGTTGAGAGAAATTTCAGTGATGTGAAGTTGAAGACAGGTGAGATAGCAGTAAGTTAAGAGGTGGTGAAAAGTGATGTTTTTTTTCAAAATTTTGGCTGTGAAGGGGAGAACAATTCATTTGCATCTAGAGGGGATTTGGGAGTTGTAGAAACTTCTGTGAGATGAGCAGGATTTGAATGCAAATTTGAAAGAATCATGAGATAGGAAGAATTTGAAAGTAGATAGCAATTTGGTATTGTATAGAATGAAATTTCAGGAAAGTATTTTCAGGAAGGACTGTAATGTAGACAAAAATCTACTCTCTAAACAGAAATGGGAGGGAATCAATGTAGAAACACATAAATGTAGAAATATATATTAATAAATAACATAAACTAATAAAACATATATACTTTATTGAGATATAGTTTGCATGTTATGAAATTAAAATTGTTAAAGTATACAATGCAATGGTTTTTAGTATAGTCAAAAGGTTGTGCAACCATCACCACCATCTAATTCCTGAATATTGTGTTCACCTCAAAAAGAAATGTCACTCTCATTAATAGTCACTTTTGATGCACCTTCACCCAGTCCTGGACAAACATTTATCTAATTTTTATCTCCATGGATTTACCTACATTTCATGTAAATGGAATATTTTGTGTCTGACTTTTTTCACTTATTGTAATGTTTTCAAGGTTCATCCATATTGTGGCATGTTTCAATGTTTTATTCATTTTATGACCAATTAGTATGCCATTTATGGATATGCTTCATTTTATTTATTGATTCATCAATTGGCACACATATGGGTTGTTCTTTGTCTTTGGCATTATAAATGGTGCTGTTGTGAACAGTGGAGAACACATTTTGTGTGGGCAAATGTTTTCAATTCATAGGTATATAACTAGGAGTGGAATTTCTGGGTCATATCGTAACTCTATGTTTAATATTTTGAAGAACTGCCAAATGTTTTTCAAAGCCACTGCAAAGTTTTATTACACTTCCAGAAATGTATGAGAATTCCAATTTCTCCACATCCTCATCAACAACTGTTATTGTATGTCTAATGGGTGGGAAATGGTATCCCATTATGGTTTTGATTTTCCTTTCCCTAATGTCTAACAATGTTGAGCATGTTTTTGTGTTTATAGCCACTTGTGTCTTCTTTGTATAAATGTCTATTCAAATCCTTTGCCCATTTAAAAACAAACTGTGATAACATTTAATATAATACAAAATTTCCTATTTTAACCCTTTTTAAGCATACAATCAGTGGCATTAATTACATTCACAATGCTATGCAAACATTACCACCATTTATAACCAAAATTTTCATTGCTTCAAACAAAAATACTGTAGCTATTAAGCAATAGCCCCCAATAACCCCCTACTATTTGGCTCCTGGTAATATCTAATCTGCTTTCCCTCTCAATGAATTTACTTATTTTGGATATTTCATATAAATAAAATCATTCAATATTTGTCATTTTGTTTCTGGCTTATTTCATTTAGCGTAATGTTTTCAAAGTCCATCCATGTGGTAACATGTACCAATACTTCATTCTTTTCTATGGTTGGATAATATTCCATTTTATGCATATACCACATTTTGTTTATTCATTCTTCTATTGAAGGGTACTTGTGTTGCTTCCACCTTTTGGCTATGTTGAATAAACTGCTATTTTCATTGGTACACAAGTGTCTGTTCAAATGCCCTGTTTTCAATTATTTTTGTGTACAGCTAGAAGTGGAATTGCCAGTTCATATGGTAGTTCTACAAATGTAAACTTCTTGCAGAATCACCAAAGTATTTTCCACATCAGCTGCACCAATTTGCATTGCCATCAATGTATGAGGGTTCCAGTTTTTCCACATCCTCACTAATACTTGTTATTTTCCATTTTTAAAATAATAGCTAACCTAGTGGACATGAATTGATATCTAATTGTGGTTTTAATTTGCATTTCCCTGATGAGTAATGATGTTGAGTGTCTTTTCATATGTTGATTGCCCATTTGTAAACTGTCTTTGGAGAAATCTCTATACAAATCCTTTGCCCATTTTAAAATTTTGTAGGTTGACTTTTAGCAGTTGACTGCAGTAGTTCTTTATGTATTCTAGATATTAAAATCCCTATCAGATATATGATTTGCAACTATTTTCTCCCATTGTGTAGTTTGTCTTTTCACTTTGTTAGTAATGCCATTTGATAAACAAAAGTTTCCTTAATTTTATAATATCTAATTATCTATTTTCCAGTTGTTGCTCATGATTTTGATATCATATCTAAGAATCCATTGCCAAATCAAAGGTCATGAAGATTTCCCCCTGCCCCATATTCTTGTAAGCATTTTATTGTTTTACCTCTTATACTTAGGTCCTTGAACCATAGTGAGTTAATATTTGCATATGATGTGAAGTGGGGGTCTATCTTCATTTTTTTATTTTTTCATGTGGCTATCCTGTTCTCCTGCAACATTTGTGGCAGAGATTATTCTTTACTCCACTGAATGTACTTTAAACTCTATTGAAAATCAATTGCCCATAGTTGCATGGGTTTTTTCTGGACTCTCAATTATATTACATTAGTCTATATATCAGTCCTTTATGGCAGTAACACACTCTTGATTATTGTAGGTTTGTAGTAAATTTTGAAATTAAGTGTGTTGCTCAAGTTTTAATTTTGGGGTGTGGCTTTTTATTGTTGAGTTATAAGAATTCTTTATGCTATTTCAATATACATACAACATGAGATATATGATTTGCAAAATTTCTCCATATTATGTGTGTTTTCTTTTAAATTTTTCAACAGTGTCCTTTTAAGGACAGAAGGTTTGTTTTGCATGAAGCTCAGTGTATCTGTTTTGTGTCATTTGTGCTTTTGTGTTGTAGCTACCAAATCATTGCCTGATCCAAGGGCACAAAGATTACTCCAATATTTTCTTTTAAGAGTTTTGTATTTTATCTCTTACATTTCAGTCAGTGAGTTAATGATTTGCAAGGGAATATCCATTGTTTGCAAGTGAATATCCATTTTTCCCAGCACAATTTGTTCAAAAGACTAATATATTCCCATTGAAATGTCTTGGCCCTCGTTGAAAATAATTTGATCATAAATGTAAGTAGTTATTTCTGTATTCTTAATTCTTTCACTTATCTCTGTGCCTATACTGTATCTAGTATCAGGGGGTTTTCATTAATGTCTGCTTATAGAAAGTTTTTGAATTGGGATATATAAATCCTCCAAGTTCTTCTATTTCAAAATTGTTTTTGCAATTCCAAGTCCCTTGCATTCCCATATGTATTATAGGATCATCTTTTCAATTTTTGAAAAAAAAGAAAAAAAACAGCCAGAATTTTTTTTCTATCCACTATTTCAAATGTTTACTTCCTTTATTCTGTTTGTTTTTGGGTTATGCTAACTTTCTTCTTCTAGTTTCTTAAACTGGAAGGTTAATTATTGTTTTGATGTATATATATATAATTTATTTTAATGCAATTTTACTGATATATACTCATACACCATGTAAGCCATCCAAAGTATACAATCAATGGCTCACATTATCATCATATAATTGTGAATTCATCAATAAAATCAATTTTAGAACATTTTCATTACCCCAAAATATAGAAAAATTATATAAAAATAAAAAAAGAAATAAAAAAGAACAACTAAACCATCCCATACCCCTTTATTATTTATATATTTCTGTCATTATTTTATTACTCATCCACCCATAAACTGATTAAATGGGGTGTCAGTCATCAGGTTTGGACTATCATATGGTCACATGATAAAGGCTATATAGGTATACAGTTATCATCAAGAATTGTCTACTGGATTACCATTCAAAAGATTCAGGTATTTCCTTCTAGCTATTCTAATACACTATTAATTAAAAAAGAATAACTATATGATGCACAAGAATTACCTCCAGATTGACCTCTCGATTCTGTCTGAGATTTCTCTGCCACTGAGGCTTTTTGTTTTTATTTATTTTCTCCCTTTTGGTTAAGATATCATTCTCAATCCCACAATGCCAGGACCAGGATAATCCCTGGGATTCATGCCCCTCATTGCAAGGGAAACTTACACCCCTGAGAGTCATGTCCCACATAATGGGGAGGGTAGTGAGTTTATTGCAGACTTGGCTGAGAGAAAGAGGTCACATCTGAGCAACAAAAGACATTATCCGGGGGTGACTCTCAAGAATAATTGTTAGTAGGCTTATCTTCTCCTTTGCAAGAATAAGTTTCATAAGAGCAAGACCAAGATTGAGGACTTGACATATTAAATTGGGATTCCCTATCAGAAATTCCCCAGGTGAGGAAGATTAATATTTCCACATTTTCCCCCAGACCCTCAAGGGGATATTGCAAATACTTTTTGTTTTTTCAAGTTTTTTGGCCAAAATACTCTGAGGGTGCATTGGGGCATCATATTAAACTGTACAGAATAACAAGATCTCATTCCTCATTCTAGATTCCATGCAAGCATGATGTTTAAATTGACTGTACAGGTTACATTATAAAGCATGCTATAAGGAATATAAGTTTTGTACCAAATAAACATCTCTGAAAATTACAGTCAAAACTCAGTAATAAATGTGACTGCTGTAAGAACTTACAACCTATGAATGTTTACAATAAGCCTCATTGAACACTCCACAGTCCTATATCATTGATTGCCCAACCTCTTCCATATTCTATCCCCTGGTACCTATGCTTTCAAATTCAATTCTCAGCATTTGCTCATTAGAGTAATTTTATATTAGTGAGGCCTTACAAATAAAAATATTTGTTATTTTTGTTTCTGGCTTATTTCACTCAACATAATGCTGTCAAATTTCATTCACCTAATTGCATACCTCATGACTTCATTTGTTCTTGAAGCCATTCAGTATTCCATTGTATGTATACATCACAGTTCACCCTTCCATTCACCCACGGATATACCCTTAGGCCACCTCCATTAATTACAAATTGTAAACACAGCTGCCATTAGCACCACTGTGTAAAGTTTATTAGTGTCCCTGCTTTCAGTTCTTTCAGGCAGTATACCAAATAATGGGGTTGCAGGATCATATGACAATCCTATACTTAGCCTCCTGTGGAACCACCACACTGCAGAGAGGCTGTGCCATTCTTCTTCCCTACCAACAGTGACTGGATATATCTCTCTGTCCATATCTTCACTAGCACTTATATATTTCTGTTTATTTTTTAAACAGTTTTATTCACATACCATGCAATCCATCCTGAGTGTAAAATCAATAGATCCCAGTATAATCACATAATTATGCTTTCACCACCACAATTTATATGAAAACAATTCTATTTCTTCTGCCAAAAAAAAAAAAAAATGAAGAGGAAGGAAAGAAAGAAAAAAAGTAAAAGAATAAAGAATAAAAAAATAAAATAAAATCAAAAAGGGGATATAACAACAAGGTTCCCTCACCTCTTCCTTATATTCCCCTCTGTTGACATTAGTTTTGGTATATTGCCTTTGTTACAGTTAATGGAAGAACATTACAATGTTATTGTTAACTATAGACCCTAGTTTTCATTGATTGCATTTTTTTCCCATATACCATCCTATTTTCAACACTTTGCAATGTTGACATTCACTCTATCTCCCTCATGTAAAAACTTCCTTATATTTCTATGTTTCATCACCATCATTGTCCACTCTAGTTTTGCTAAGTTATACAGTCCAAATTTTATCTTTTGTCTTTCTTTCTGGTGTCATACCCTAGCCTTCCTCCTTCAACCATACTCACACTCATCTTTGTTCATTATACATAAAATATTGTGCTACCATCACATAGTATTGTGCTATACACATGCAAAAACATTTTTATACTTGTACCATTTAGTCACTATCATTGACCATTCTATATTTCACTAAGTTATACAGTCCCACTCTTTATTGGGTACGTTTCCTTTTGGTGTCATGTATGCCTCTAGCCCTCCTCTTTTAGCTTTACTCATTGAACATCTTTGTTCAGTGTACTTACAATATTGTGCTACCATCACATGATATTATGATATCCATTTCTGGATCTTTACAATCAATCCTGTTGAATGTTCTGTACTCCTTCAGCAACAAATGCCCAATCTTTACCCTCTTTCTATCTCCTGATATCCTGTGTTCTTAATTTGACTTTCAGAGTTTGCTCATTATACTTCATATTAGTGAGACCATACAGTATTTGTCCTTCTGTTTCTTGCTAATTTCATTTAATATGATGTCCTCAAGTTTTACCCACATTGTTATATGCATCATGACTTTATTTTGTCTTACAGTAGTGTAATATGCTATCATATGTATATACCACAGTTTATCTGCTAGTCCATTGATGGACATTTGGGCCATTTCCATCTCTTGGCAATTGTGAATAATGCTGCCATAAATATTGGTTTACAAACGTCTGTTTACATCCTAGCCTTCAGTTCCCCCAAGAATATACCTAGTAATGGGATTGTTGGATCATACAGCTCCTGAGGAACCACCAAACTACCTTCCAGAGCAGTTGCAGCATTCTGCATCCCCACCAACAGGGGAATAAGTGTATTACTTTCTCCACATCCTCTTCAAAACTTGCAGTTTCTGTTTATTTGATAATGGCTATCCTAATAGGTGTGAGTGATAACTCATTGTGATTCGATTTACATTTTCCTAATAGCTAGTGAAGTTGAGCATCCTTTTATGTTTGTGAGCCATTTGTATTCCCTCTTTGGAAAATTGTATGTCCATGTCTTTTGCACATTTTTAATTGAGTTATTTATTTTTTGTTGCTCCATTGTAGGATCTATTTATTATTCTGGATATTAAATCCTCATCTGATATGTGGTTTACAAATATTATCTCCCATATGTAGGCTGCCTTTTTACTTTCCTGTCAAAATCCTTTGAAGCACACAAGTTTTCAATTTTAAGATCCCATTTATCTATCTCTTCTTTCATTGCTTGCACTGTGGTTGTAAGGTCTAGGAAACTGCCTCCTATCACAAGTTCTTTAAGATATTTCCTTATATTTTCTTCTAAAAGTTTTATGGTCTTAGATCTAATGTTTAGATCTTCATTCCATTTTGAGTTAATTTTTATATAAGATGTGAGGTAGGGGTCCTGTTTCATTCTTCTGGGTGGGAATATCCAGTTCTCAAGCACAATTTGTTGAAGAGGCTACTCTGTCCCAGTTGTGTCAACTTGAACCCCTTATCAAAGATCACTTGTTAGATGAGAGGGTCTATTTCTGAATACTCAATTTGATTCCATTGGTCAATATACCTATTTCCATGCCAATACCATGCTGTTCTGACCACTGTACCTATGAAATATGTTTTAAAGTCAGGAAGTATGAGACGTCCCACTTCATTTTTCTTTCTGAAGATATTTTTAGCTATTCAGGGCACCCTGTTCATCTAAATAAATATGATTATTGGGTTTTCTATTTCTGTAAAGTAAGTTGTCAGGATTTTAACTGGTATTGCATTGAATCTGTAAATCAATTTGGTTAGAAGTGAAATCTTAACAATAGTTTGTCTTCCAATCCATGTACATGGTATGTCCTTCCATTTATTTAGGTCTTCTGATTTCTTTTAGGAATTTTTGATAGTTTTCTGTGTATAGGTCTTTAATATCCTTGGTTAAATTTACTCCTAAATATTTGGTTCTTTTGTTTGCTATTGTAAATGGATTTTTTTTCTTTACTTCCTCCTCAGAGTACTCCTTACTAGCAAATAGAAATGCTACTAATTTTTTTGCACATTGATCTTGTATCCTGCCACTTTGCTCTACTCATTTGTAGCTATAGTATCTTTATTGTAGATTTTTCAGTATTTTCTACATACAGGATCATGCCATCTGCAAACAGTGAAAGTTTTACTTCTTCCTTTCCAGTTTGTATGACTTTTATTTCCTTTCCTTGTCTAATTGCTCTAGGTAGAAGTTCCAGCACAGTGTTGACTAACAGAGGGAATAGTGGTCATCCTTCTCTTGTTCCTGATTTAGAGGGAAAGCTTCAGTCTTTCCCCATTGAGTATGATGTCATCTGTATGTTTTTCACATATTGTCTTTATCATGTTGAGGATGTTTCCTTATATTCTTATACTTTTAAGTGTTTCCATAAAGAAAAGATGCTGAATTTTGTCAAGTGCTTTTTCTGCATCAATTGAGATGATCATATATTTTTCCTCTTTAATTTACTGATGTGGTTTATTGCATTAATTGATTTTCTTGTGTTAAACCACCCTTGCATACCTGGAATTAAACGCATTGGGCCATGGTGTATAATTCTTTTAATGTGCTGCTGGATTCAATTTGCAAGTATTTTCTTCAGGATTTTTGAATCTATATTCATTAGAAAGATTGGTCTTTAATTTTCTTTTCTTTTGGTATCTGTTTTTGGATTTTATAATGAAATTTTATTGAGATATATTTGCATAACATACAATTCTTCAAAGTGTACAATCAGTTGTTCATAGTATCACCATATAGTTGTGCATTCATCACCAAAGTCATTCTTTGAATATTTTCATTGCTTCAAAAAATAAAATAAAAATTAAAATAAAAAGAACATCTGAACAATTACATTCCTCTCCTCCCTTGATTGTTCATTTACTGTTTTTAAACACTCATTCATCGTTTTTTCTACTTTATCAAAAAATTAAAAACAAACAATAGAAAACATTTCAAACAAAACTGAAACAAGGGAATAAGAAAAAACAAATAACCTAAAATAACTACATTTCTGTGAACTTGTTCATACCATAACCCCCAGAAATTAACAAACAAGAGCCATTCCTGAGCTTTCCCATAACATTAAGTTTACCCTCCATAGTTTATCTGTTCTTATTAGATTATCATTACCCCTTCACTATTTGCTGTCCATCTCTAGGCCCCCTGCATTCTACAATATAAAACATTTATTTTACATTTTTTCAGGTTTCACATTAGTGGTAACATACAATATCTCTCTATTTGTGCCTGGCTTATTTGCTCAGCATTAAGTCTTCAAAGTTCATACATGTTGTCATATGTATCATGACCTCATTCCTTCTTACTGCCATGTAGTATTTCATTGTGTGTTCATACCACATTTTGTTTAACCACTCATCTGTTGAAGGACATTTAGATTGCTTTCATCTTTTGGCAATTATGAATAACACTGCTATGAACATTGATGTGCAAATATCTGTTTGTGTCACTGTTTTAGATCTTCTGAGTATATACTAAGAAGTGAAATTGCTGGATCAAATGGTAGCTCTATATCTAGTTTTCTAAGGAACTACCAGAATGACTCCCAGAGTGGCTGTATCATTACACAGTCCCACCAACAATGAATAAGAGTTCCAATTCCTCCACATCCACTCCAACATTTGTATTTTCCTGTTTGTTTAATGGCAGCCAATCTAAATGGTGTGAGATGAAATCTCATTGTGGTCTTAAAAGCCTCTCCCTAATAACTAGTGAAGATGAACATTTTTTTCATGCGTTTTTGGCCATTTATATTTCCTCTTCAGAGAGATGTCTTTTCATATCTTTTTCCCATTTTATATTTGGGCTGTCTGTACTATGCTTGCAGAGTTGTTGGATTTCTTTATATGTGTAAGATATCAGCCTTTTGTCAGATACATGGCTCCCAAATATTTTTTTTCCCATTGAGTTGGCTACCTCGTCACCTTTTTGATAAATTCCTTTGAGGTACAGAAGATTTTAAGTTTGGAGTTCCCATTTATCTATTTTTCTTTTATTTCTTTTTGGGTGTAAGTTCTAAGAAGTGACCTCCTAAAACAAGGTATTGAAGATCTTTCTCTACATTATATTCTAGGAGTTTTATGGTACTGTCCTTTATATTGAGGTCTTTAATCCATTTTGAGTTAACTTTTATGTAGGGTGTGAGGTATGGGTCCTCTTTCAATCTTCTGTACATGGATATCCAGCTCTCAGAGACCCCTTTGTTGAATAGACTGATATGACCCAGTTCAGTGGTTTTGGGGGCTTTACCAAAGATCAGTCAACCGTACATCTGGGGGTCTATCCCTCAGTTCTCAGTTCAATTCCATTAATCAATATGTCTATCTTTGTGCCAGTACCATGCTGTTTTGACTACTGTGGCTTTATAATATGCTTCAAAATCATGGATTGTAAGTCCTCCTGCTTTGTTTTTCTTTTTTCAAATATTTTTAGCAATTTAAGTCAACTTGCCTTTCCATACAAATTTGATAACCAGCTTTTCCATGTCTGCAAAAGTAGGTTACTGGAATTTTGTTGGAATTGCATTGAATGTGCAGATGAGTTTAGGTAGAATTGACATCTTAATGACATTTAGCCTTCCTATCCATGAACATGGAATATTTTTCCATCTATTTAGATCCCCTTCTATTTCTTTTAGCAAAGTCATATAGTTTTCTATGTATAGGTCTTTTGCATCCATGGTTAAGCTTATTCCTAGGTACTTGATTTTTTTAGTTGCTATTGGGAATGGAATAGTTTTCTTGAGTGTCTCTTCAGCTAGGTCATTTCTAATGTATAGGAACATTACTGACTTATGTACATTATTATTGTATCCTGCTACTTTGCTAAATTTGTTTATTAGCTTAAGTAGCTGTGTCATCAATTTCTCAGGGTTTTCCAGATATAAGATCATATCACCTGCAAATTATGACAGTTTTACTTCTTCTTTTCCAATTTGGATGCCTTTTATGTCTTTGTGTTGCTGGATTGCCCTGGCTAGCACTTCTAGCACAATGTTGAATAACAGTAGTGACAGCAGGCATCCTTGTCTTGTTCCTGATCTTAGAGGGAAGGTTTTCAGTCTCTCACCATTGAGTACTATGTTGGCTGTGGGTTTTGCATATATGCCCTTTATCATATTGAGGAAGTTTCCTTCAATTCCTACCTTTTGAAGAGTTTTTATCAAAAAAAAGGATGCTGGATTTTATTGAATGTTTTTTCAGCATCTAGTGAGATGATCATTTGATTTTTCCCTTTTGATTTGTTAATGTGTTGTATTACATTGATTGATTTTCTTGTATTGAACCGTCCTTGCATGCCTGAAATGAACCCTACTTGGTCATGGTGCATGATTTTTTAAATGTGTCTTTGGATTTGATTTGCATGTATTTTTTTGAGTATTTTTGCTTGTATATTCATTAGGGTGATTGGCCTGTGGCTTTCCTTTCTTGTAGCACTTTTACCTGGTTTTGGTATTAGAGTGATGTTAGCTCCATAAAACAAGTTATAGTGTTCCATTTTCTTTAATGTTTTGAAAGAATTTAAGTAAGATTGGTGTCAATTCTTTTTGGAAAGTTTGGTAGAATTCCCCTCTGAAGCTATCTGGTCCTGGTCATTTCATTTAGTTGTGGGAAGTTTTTGATGAATGATTTGATCTCTTTGCTTATGACTGGTTTGTTGAGGCCTTCTATTTCTTCTCTAGTCAGTCTAGGTTGTTCATGTGTTTCCAGGAAACTGTGCATTTCCTCTACATTATCTAGTTTGTTGGCATATAATTTTTCATTGTATCCTCTTATGTATTTTTTTTTTAATTTCTTTGGGATCTGCAGTACTGTTACCTGTCTCTTTTATTAGTTTATTTAGGTCTTCTGTCTTTTTGATTTTGTCAGTCTAGCTAGCAGCTTTTCAATCTTGTTGATCTTCTCAAAGAACCAACTTTTGGTTGTACTTATTTTCTTTACTGTTTTTTGTTTGTTTGTTTGTTTTGTTGTTCTCTATGTCATTTATTTCTGCTTTAATCCTTGCTATTTATTTTCTTCTACTTGGTTTAGGGTTAATTTGCTGATTATTTTCTAGCTTTTTCAGTTTTTCCATTAGTTCTTTGATTTACCTCTTTCTTTCTTTTTAATGTATGCCTTTGGGGCTATAAATTTCCCCCTCAATACTGTCCTCACTTCATCCGGTAAGTTTTTATATGTTGTGCTTTCATTTTCATTCATCCTATTTATTTAGCAATTTCTCTTGCTATTTCTACCTTAACCCACTGAATTTTTAGGAGTGTGTTCTTTAACCTCCAGATATTTGCATATGTACTAAATTTCTGATGGTTGTTGACTTCTAATTGTATTCCATTGTGATCGGAGAATATGCCTTGAAAAATTTCAATCTTTTTAGAATATATTGAGGCTTGTTTTATGGCCGAGCATATGATCTATTCTGAAGAAAGTTCCTTGTGCACTACAGGAGACTATGTATCCTGGTGATTTGGGATGTAATGTTCTATATATGTCTGTTAATTCAAATTCATTTATCATATTGTTTAGTTTTCAATTTCCTTATTTGTCCTCTGTCTAGTTGATCTATCTGTAGGAGACAGGGATGTATTGAAGTCTCCAACATTTAATATGGAAACATCTATTGCTTCCTTCAGCTTTGCCAAAGCTTGTCTCATGTACTTTGGGGCACCTTGATTGGGTACATAGACATTTATGTTTTTTTTTTTTATTTCTTCTTGTTGAATTGTCCCTTTTATTATTATATAGTAACCTTCTTTGTCTCTTATAACATCCTTGAATTTAATGTCTATTTTATCTGAGATTAATATTGCTACTCCTGCTTTCTTTTGGCTGTAGATTGCATGGAGTATTTTTTTTCCAACCTTTCATTTTCAATTTCTTTGTGTCCCTGTGTCCAAGATGAGTCACTTGTGAACAACATATTGATGGTTCATATTTTTAAATCCATCCTGCCAATCTATATCTTTTAATTGGGGAGTTTAATACATTCACATTCATTGTTATTACTGTGAAGGCATTTCTTGAATCAGCCATCCTATTCTTTTGGTTTTATTTGTTAGATATCTCTGTCTCTCTGTCTCTCTCTCTCTCTCTCTCTCTCTCTCTCTCTCTCTTTATTTCAATTAATGTACCCTTACTTAAACTCTTTAGTTCTGATCCTTTCTCCATACCTCTCTTCTTTCTTTTTTTCCTCTGCCAGTAGGGTTCCTTTTAGTATCTCTTGTAGGACAGGTCTCTTGTTAGGAAATTCTTTCAGCCTTTGTTTGTCTGTGAAGTTTTTAAGCTCTCCTTCAAGTTTGAAGGAGAGTTTTGCTGGATAAAGAATACTTGGTTGGCAATTTTTCTCTTTCAGAATTTCAAATATGTAATTCCACTGCCTTCTCACCTCCATGGTGACTTCTGAGTAGTTATTACTTACTCTTATTTTGTTTCCATTGTATGTGGTGAATTTCTTCTCTCTTCCTGCTTTCCAAACTTGCTCCTTCTCTTCAGCATTTGGCAATCTGATCAGAATATGTCTCAGAGTGGGCTTATTTGGATTCATTCTGTTTTTAGTTTGTTGAGTGTCTGTGATTTGTGTAGTTATGTCACTTAGAAGGGTTGGGAAGTTTTCTCTAGCAATGTCTTTGAATACTCTTCCTGGACCTTTATCCTTCTCTTCCCTCTCTGGGACACCAATGATTCTTATATTTGTGTGCTTCATGTGGTCCATCATATTCCTGAGCTCCATTTCAAATTTTCCATTTTTTTCTATATTCATTCTTTTGTACTTTTGGTCTCCAGAATGTTTTCTTCAAGTCTGCCTACTTATTCTTTGAGTTCATCTAATATGCTGCTATTTGTTTCTATGATCTTTTTAATTTGATCAACACTTTCTTTTATTTCCATATGCTCATCTATTTTTTTTTTTTATTTACTCTTGCAAATTCTTCTTTAGGCTCTTCTAGTGTCTTCCTCATGTTCTTTATATCCTGAGCCATAACCTTGTTGGTTGTGATTACTTCTTTTATTAATTGCTCCAAGTACTCTGTCTTCTCTGTTTTTTTTTTTTTTTTTATTTGGATGTTTGGCTTATCCGTATATTCTATTTTCTTCATAGGCTTTAAAATTTTCTGTTGTTTTTGGCCTCTTGGCATTTGCTTATCTTGATAGGGTTCTTTTAGGATATTAAAACTTATTTGAAAATTATCTATAATTTGTCAGAGCTATAGATTGATGGAGTGCACTTTCCCTGACTTACCAGCAGATGGCACCCCCAAGCCATCTATTACCCTCAGGCTAGTACACCCCAACTTCATCTATGCAGTGAGTGGGGGTCCAAACCTTGTGGAAGTCCAATCAGTACACCAAATTTCCATGTGTATTTGGGGTCACCAGACCTGAGGGTGGGGTTGCACCCTGTGCGGTTAGGCAGGGACGATGGCTTTAAGACCAGATTTCCCAGCCATTCCCTTTGTCTTAAAGCTGTTGAATGAGTCCAACCCTTCAGCTCAGATTCCCCACAGTCTCTGCCATGGGCTCACAAGTGCCTGTGATTGCTGTAAGGCCCTTGGGACTTCTGGGCAGGATCCTGCCTCTAAGCTGTCTGTTCCACAGGTCTCTGCAGAGGAAGACTGTGCAACATCATAAGTGAGCAGAATCCCCATAGTAGGGTCTTAGCTGTAGCACTCAAAGGGGTGTTTCCCAGCCTGCTGAATATATGGCTGTTTGGGGACTGGTAACTTCCCACTTCCGTATAACTTGGCCTGCTGCATCAGGCTGTTCCTGGTTTGGAACAATTAGCTGCTGGTGTGCAAAAGACTATCAACCAGGCCAGATACTGAGGTGGGTGCTCAGGGCATGTAAGGCACTCCCTATCATGCTTCACTGCATGGTTCTCTCTGCTGGATCTACAGCCACTTTTAGGGTTTTTAAACTAACACATTTCCAAACACCAACCCCAGGTTTCTCCCCACCATGGCACAGCTGCCATTTCCCCAGCAACCTCACTCACTTGATTCCGAATGCAGACTCTTGGTTTCAACAAGTGCACAGTCACTGTGGATGTAGTGGACCTTGTCCAGCCAGTACACCCCTGGAACTGGTATTCTGGAGCACTTTCTGTCTTTTATCTAGTATTTTTCATGAAGTATTTTGCTCTGTCTGTCCTAATCCACCATCTTGGATCTTCTATCTCTTGTAGCATCTTTGTATGGCCTTGGTATTTTGTTGATGTTGGCTTCATAGAATGAGTTAGTTAGCTTTACTTCCTCTTCAATTTTTTTTAAACAGCTTGAACAGGATTGGTACTAAATCTTTCTTTAATGCTTGTTAGGATTCATATTTGAAGTCATCTGGTCCTGGACCTTTCTTTCTGGGGAGTTTTTTGATGATTGATTCAATCTTTTTACTTCTGATCAATTTGTTGAAGTCTTCCATTTATTCTAGAGTCAATATTGGTTGTTAATTCTTTTCTAGGAAGTTGTCCATTTCACTTAAATGCCTAATTTGTTAGCATATAGTTGCTCAGAGTATCTTCTCATCATCTCCTTTATTTCTGCAGTATCAATAATGTACCCCCTCCCATTTCTGATTTAATTTATTTACATCATTTCCCTTTTTCTCTTTGTCAGCCTGGCCAAGTGTCCATCTATTTTATTGATTTTCTCAAAGAACCAACTCCTGGTTTTGTTGATTCTATTGTTTTCATGTTCTCAATTTCATTTATTTCTGGTCTAATTTTTTTGTGATTTGTTTCCTTCTGTTTGTTTTGGTGATAGCTTGCTGTTCTTTTGAAAGTTCCTCCAGGTGAGCAGTTAAGTTCTTGATTTTTGCTCTTTCTTCTTTTTTTTTAAACAGGCATGTGGAGCCATAAATTTCCCTTTGCTGTATTGTATAAGTTTTCATTTGTTGTGTTCTCATTTTCATTTGCCTGGAGATATTTACTAATTTTTCTTATAATTTCTTCCTTGACCCAAGGGTTGTTTAAACTGTGTTGTTTAACCTCCCTATATGTGTGAATTTTCCTGTCTTTTCCTGTTATTGAGTTCTAACCTCACTCCATTATGATCTTAGAAAGTGTAGTATAATTTTGGTCTTTCCAAATTTCTTCAGACTTGCTTTGTGACCCAACATGTGGCATATCCTGGAGAATGATCCATGACCACTTGAGAAAAATGAATATCTTGTTATTGTTTTGTGAAATATTCTGTAAATGTCTGTTAAGCTCAGTTCAATCATCATTTAATTCAATATCTCTGTTTTCTTATTGACCTTCTGTCTAAATGTTCTATCCATTGAAGAGAGTGGTGTATAGAAGTCTCCAACTACTATTGCAGAAGTGTCTACTTCTCCCTTCAGTTTTGTCAGTGTTTGCTTCATGTATTTTGAGGCACTCTGGCTTGGTGCATAGATATTTATGATTGTTATGTTTTCTTGATGGATTATCCCTTTTATTAATATATAGTGTCCTTCTTTGTCTCTTTTAATTGCTTTGAATTTGAAGTCTAATTTGTCTGATATTAGTATAGCTACCCCTGCTCTTTTCTGGTTGTTGTATGCATGAAATATCTTTTTGCAGCCTTTCACTTTTCAACCTGTTTTGTCCTTGGGTCTTAAGTGAGTCTCTTGCAGACAACATAGAGATGGATCTGATGTTTTATCCACTCTGCCAATCTATGTCTTTTGATTGGGACATTCAATCCATTAACACTTAATGTGATTGCTGTAAAGCCATTACTTTCTTGAGCAATTTTTCCTTTTGGATTTTATATGTCATTTCTTCCTTCCTTCCTTCCTTTCCTCCTTCTTTCCTTCCTTCCTTCCTTCCTTCCTTCCTTCCTTCTCTTTTAGTTACCCTTACTCCTAATCTTCATTTTGACACTTTTCTCCAAATCTCTCTCTCCTTTCTTTTCCTATCTGTCTGTAGCACTCCTTTTAGTATTTTTTGTTGAGCAGATCTCCTGTTCATGAACTCTCTGTGTTTATCTGTAAATATTTTCATCTCTCCCTCATTTTTGAAGTACAGTTTTGCTGGATATAGGATTCCTGGTTGGTAGTTTTTCTCTTTCAGTATCTTGAATATATCATACCACTGCCTTCTTGCCTCCATGTTTCCTCCTGAGAGATCCATGTGTAGTCTTATTTAGCTTCCCTTGTATGTGATGGATCACCTTTCCCCTGATGCTTTCAGAATTCCATCTTTATCTTTGACATTTGAAAATCTAGTAAGTATCTTGGAGTAGGTCTATTTGGATTAATTTTGTTTTGGGTATGCTGCACTTCCTGGACCTGTAATTTTATGTTTATATAAGATTTGGAAAATTTTCATTTATTATTTCCTCTACTATTCTTTCTGCCCTTCTTCCCCCGTCTTCTCCTTCTGGGATACCTATTACATGTATATTCATGGACTTCATGTGTCATGGAGTTTCCTGAGACCCTGCTCATACTTTTCCATTCTTTTCCCTTTTTGTGTGTAGGATTTCAAATGTTCTGTTCTTTATTTCACTAACCCTTTCTTCTGCCTCTTCAAATCTGCTGTTGTGTCTCCATTGTATCTTTCATCTCTTCTATTGTGCATTAATTCCCATAAATTGTGTCATTTGTTTTTTCAAGCTTTCAAGTTCTTCTGTGTGGACACCCTGTGTCTTCTTTATATCCTCCATCTCTTTTGCAACATTTTCTTTCAGCTTGTTGAATTTGATTTAGAAGATTTGTTTGAACATCTTTAATTAGTTGTTTCAACTCCTGAATCTCAGCTGGGGTGTTGGTTTATTCCTTTGACTGGGCCATTTCTTCATGTTTCCTGGTGTGACATGATTTTTTGCTGTTTCTGCATCTGATTTTCTTTATTAGTTTATTCTGAAGGTTGTTTTCTCTCTTTTGCCTAGGGTTTTCTTGGTTGTCTTTGATCCCTATCTGTTCTTTGTTTCCCTCACCAGCAATTTGTCATATTGGCTCTGCCACACAGTGTTCCCCCAAAATTAGGCACCCCCAGCACCCTGACACCAGGATTGGAGGTAGGCAGCGGGCTCCCCAATAAGTTCACTGTGTGTGGTAAAACAAATCTCATGGCTTCTGGTGGGGCTCTGTTTTTCACCGGCCAGCAAGTCCTGTGTTTGTTTTAGAGTCCTGCTTTAAGAGTTAGGTCATCTGTATTTGTCAGCCAAAACAGGGCCATGTTTCCATGCATGTTGTGTAAACCAGCACCTGTGGTCTTAAGAAACAGTCTGGAGCATCTTTGAAAATTTGTTTCCATTCCCTTGCATTTTCTGAACTGTTCAGCAGATGGTAGTGTTCAGTAATTTAATCATCCTCAGAAGCTGCTTTGCCTCCAAACACAGGCTGCATATGCACAGGTAAACTGGAACTGTGGGATTTCTATGCCCTTACTTTGCTGGTCAAACTCTGGCTTGATGTGGGGCTTCACTTGTGGTAGAAGACTATTCCAGCTGACTCAGTCCTCCAGCTTTTCCCCAGGCAAGGAAACAACTGCCTGCTGATGCTTCCTTCAAGAGTGGGGGAAGGGCTGACAGACCCAGGGCTAGAAACTCAGTCTCTGTCCACATTTTCTCAGACTCTTTTGCCCTCAATGACCTGGGCCTTGAGATTTTCTTCCCTGTTCCCTGGGTCTTCATACAGTGGGGGTATGTCTCACTGTTGTGAGAGATTTTATAGTCTGTGTCCCTGGTACAAAGAGTCCCATCTGCTGTTTCTATGCCTTTCCCATGCTAAGACTAAGTGAGGGGGAGAGGAGAAGACCACCTGGTCCAGCACAGAAGATTCCTATCTGATATTTCTTCTCTTTCCTCAATTCAACATTTCCAGTGTTCTTCTCCCATCTATATCATCCTCAAGAGTTCTGAACAATTCAGAATTGTCCTTTATTTTCATTGAATCTTTGGAGAGAAGTTTTCAGTAGCTGTTTACATTACTGTGCTGTTGGCATCACTCCAATTAGACATATATATATAGATATATAGATATAGTTATAGATATAGAGATATCTAAATGCATAAATTTCCATCTGAACACTGATTCATCCCATTTCATTAACTCGGGTATCTTTGGATTTTGTTTTCATTTATCTCAAAGTATGCTCTAGTTCTCTTGTAACTTCTACTTTAATCCACTGTGTTTACTTTTTAGGAGTTCCTCATTTTATTTTCATATAAGTATGCATTTCTCCAATTTCCTTCTATTACTTACTTCTAATATTTTCTCACATTTTGATCCAAGAATGTACTTGGTAGGATTTCAATCCTTTAAATTAATTGAGGCTTCTTTCATGGCCTAATATAAAATCTGTTTTGGAAAATATTCCATTTTTGCTTGTGAAGAATATTCATCAAGCTGCTGTTGGGTTGTGTGTTCTATAGAAGTCTCTTAATCCTAATTAGTGTATAGTTTTTTGTCCTATATTTCCAATTGATATTCTGCCTTGTTGTATATATCAATCATTTAAAATGGAGTATTGGAATCTCCAACTATTATTTTTGAATTTTCCATTTCTCTCTTTAATTCTGTCAGTTATTTTAAAAAACTTTTCATTTAGAAATATATTCAAATTTACAGGACATTAAAAAATATACAAGCCCAATTCTGAGAATCTCAGTGTACTCCTAACCACCCCTAGATACCTAGACCCACCAATTTTAGCACTCTGCCACATTGGCCATATCATTATATCATTCATCTATCTATCTATCTATCTATCTATCTATCTATCTATCTATCTATCTATCATCTATCATCTATCTGTCTATCATCAATCCATTTTATGAGCATTTGAGTGTAGGTTGTATACATTATGCTTCTTAAACACTTAATACTGCCATGTACCTTTTACATAAGGATATCCACTTATGTAACCACCTTAAGTGCCATTATCAAGTTTAAGAAATATAACAATAATATAAAGCTTGCAGGCTATATTCTAATTTTTCTTAGGTCCCAATAATGTCCTTTTGGACCTTTTCTTTTCCTTTGATAGACTCCTTCAAGGATCATGCATTGCCTTTAATTATCATTGTCTCTTTAGTGGCTTTTTTTTTCTTTTTTTAGTTATGTGCTTCCAATCTCAACCACTTTCAGGGATACCATTCAATGAAGTTAATTATGCTTACAATATTGTGGAAATTTTACCACTTTCCATTACTAAAGCTTTCCCATTCTCCAAAAAGAAACTCTATGTTCATATGCACTAAGGTCTGCTTGCCCCAAACCTTATCCATGGAAACCTGTACTCTAATTTCTGTGTCTATGAGTTGCATATATTGCAATATTTTCTTTGTAGTTATCATAGGGCTTAAATTTAACAGCCTAAATCTATAACAATCTTGTTTGCTTTGGCATCAACTTAATTTCAATACTACACAAAAACTATGTTCTTATACCCATCCATCCCTTCACCTTTATGTAATTTTCATGTCACAAATTTATGTAACAAATCTCATGTTTATACATTATGAATCCCAAACCACTGTTTTATCATTACCTTCTATGCATTTGCCACTTAGATCCTGTAGGAAGTAAAAAGTGAAGTTTCAAAACAAACCAAAGAAAACAAAATAAAACTATAGTACTGACATTTACATTTAGTCATATTTTTACCCTTACTGGAGATATTTATTTCTTCATGTGGCTTTGATCTATTGTCTATTGTACTTTCCTTTCAAACTCCAGAACTCTCTTTACTTCTCTTGTAGTGCCAGTCTAGTGATGACAAACTCCCTCAGTTTTTGTTTATGTGAAAATGTCTTACTCTCTCCCTCATTTTTGAAAGACAGCTTGTCAGGCATAGAATTCTTGATTGATAGTTTTGCTTTCAGCACTTTAAATATTTTGTTCCACTGCCTTCTTGGCTTCATGACTTCTGATGTGAAATCAGTACTTAATCTTATCAAGGCCTCCTTGCTTCTCTCTTGCAACTTTCAGAATTCTCTCTTTATCTTTGATATTCAACAGTTTGATTACAATATGCCACAGGGTGGGTCTATTTGGGTTTATCCTGTTTGGAGTTCATTGAATGTCTTGGATGTGTGTATTCATGTCTTTTGTAAAATTTGGGAAGTTTTCAGCCATTATTTCTTTGAATATACTTTCTGTCCCTTTCTCTCTTTCTTCACCTTCTGGGACTCCCACAACACATATATTAATATGGTTGATGATATTCCACAGGTTTCTCAAGTTTTCTTCACTTTTATTCATTCTTTATTCTTTCTACTCCTCTGGCTGAATTATTCCAATTGACAAATCTTCAAGTTTACTGATTCTTTTTTCTGCCACCTCCAATCTGCTGTTAAACCTTTAGGGAATTTTGAATTTCTATTACTGTGGTCTTCAGCTCTGAACCAATAATGTCTATCTCACCCTTTATGTTCACCTGTCATTTCCCGATTTTTCTTTAGTTCCTTTTCCATATTTTCCTTTAGTGCTTGGAACATATTTGTGGCCATTAAAAAAAAAATCTTTGTCTTGTATGGCCCAAGTCTGGTTCTCTTCATTGATGATTTCAATTCAGTCTTCTCTTTTGTCTTGGCCATAACTTCCTGTTTCTTTCTATGTTTTGTAACCTTTGGTTGAAACATAGTCATTTTGATATTTTAGTATTTTATCATTGAATTTAGACCCTGAGGCATCTATTATTTAAGCTTCTTTCCAATTCATGTTATGACAGATCTTTCCCTGATTGCCAGGAGGTGATAAAAAAGAAGGCAGAAAAAGAAAAGAAAGCACCTTTTCCAGTCTTTGCCAATTGATCTGTTCAAGTGTTCTCCTTCTTTGCTTATATACAATGAGTTTGGAGAGTATCCCCAGGCCAAAGCATAAGGATGTCTCTGATCCTTTCTGTACATGCATCTCATCTTGGGCATATATATCTGGCCCTGGACATTCCCCCATTTACATGTTGCTGAATATCCCCTCTTCCCTAGGAAACACATTCCTCATGGTCCCTAGTACTACAATGTATGTCTTATAGCCAGCAATCATTTGCCTTAGGCAACATGACTTGAATGCCTTCCCACAGAGTTCTATAGAAGACTTCAGCAAGCTACCTGTTACATGCAGAGCAAAGTCTGTGACAGCAAATCTTTCAGGCCACCAACAGACAGATTGGCTCAGACATATACATTCCCAGTATGTGTGCAAGATTTACTCTTCTCCCTTAAGGACTGGGACCAGGGATCTGCACTTAAAGCATGGGCCAGGGGCAGGATGAACTGGTGAGGGATGGGAAGGGGCCAGCCAGGATACCACAAGATCCTGCTGCTTTTAAGTATCATTTTTCTTGATTTTGTACTCACCATGTTAGTGTAGTCCTTTAACTGTTTCCCGAAGTTTGGAGAAAGATGTTTCTACCAGTACTTTCTTGCTGGTTGTTCAAAATTTCTGTTGGGAATAGAGCCCTGAATCATCACATTCTGTCTTCTTGATAGAGATAACTCTGTCTGTTTTTAGTTTCAGACATTTGAAGCTCTAGTGTTAGTTTCATATCTGTTTAGAATTTTTATGTATTTATGATGGATTGAAACTTTTATCATTTTAAAATATTGTTCTTCGAGAAAAAGTTTTGTCTTAAAGTCTATTTTGTCTGATATTGTTATTACCACTATAGTTATCTCCTCATTACCATTTGTATGGTATAGTTTTTCCATCGTTTTACTTTCAACTTACTTGTGCCTTTGAATCCAGGTTAAGGCTTTTTTAGATGGTACATAATTGCAAAGTTTTCTTTATTTCACTTTATTTTTTAATATTCCATATATATCAATGAACTTAATGATAAGGTTGGATTTGCAGCTGACATGTTGCTATTTATTTTCTATATGTCTAATATCGTTTTGTTACTCTCATCCTCCATTACTGCATTGTTTTGTTAAATAGACATTTTTTAGTATGAAATTTTAATTCCCTTCCTCTTTATTATGTTTTAAGTTATTTTCATAGTTGTTACTAGGGAATCACAATCAACAGCTTAACAATTTAATTTAAACCTAACTATTCAGATTAATTCCAAGTTAATTTCAACATTATACAAAACTTTGCTACAATATAGCTCCATTTCCTCTTCCTTTTTGCTATTATTGTCATATAAATTTAATCTTTGTATATTATAAACCAGTCAACACAGTTTTATAATTATTGTTTGATGCTGCTGCATCTTAGCTCACATTTTGGGGATGGAATCATGTCCCTCACAAAATTCATGTTCAAACATTTATCCACTTTCCTATGGGTTTGAACCTATTTGTAAATAGGACATTTCACAATGTTACTCTTAGTTAAGGTGTGGTCAGATTGAATCAGGGAGGTCTCATTTTTGGAGGTCTTATAAAGAGAGGCTGTTTAGCGCAATCAGGCAGTAGAAGTCCCAAGTCTAAAGAAGCCAGAAGTCAGGGAAAGCAGGGAAGCATAAACAATAGGAGAGAGATCACCATGTAGTAAAGGACTTCCATTACCAAAATGGTACCAACTCTGCGAGAAAGCATAAATTTGGTGACATCTTTATTTTGGACTTCTAGCCTTTGAAACCATGAACTAATAAATTCTTGTTGTTTAAGTCAACCCATTGTGTTGTATTTGTCATAGCAGTTTTGGGAAATTGTGGTAGTTTTTGGTACCAGGATTGTAGTGCAGCTATTTAAAGTACTTAAATTGCAGAAGTGGCTTTGGAATTGGGTAACTGGTAGAGACTGGAAAAATTTTGGGGTGATTAATAGAAAAGCTTAGATGGCTGAAAAAATTCTGCTAGTAGAGAGATGGATTTTAAAGGCATTTCTGCCAAAGGTTCAGAAAAAAAGCAAAGAGAGCTGTAGAGAAAATTTCAATTATCTTAGAGACTACATCTATTGTTCTGAAAGAATGTTGGTAGAAATGTGGATGCTAAAGGTACTTCCAGTGAGGACTTGGCAGAAATGTTGAATATCTTGTTGGAAACTGGAGGAAAGGTGACCTTTTTTGTAAGATGCCAAAATACTTTGGCACTTTTTTGTTCTGCTCTCAGATGGAAGGCAGAACATGCAAGCAATGAACTTGGATATTTAGCTAAGGAAACTTTCAAGGAAAGTGTGGAAGGGGTGTCATCTTATAGTTGTGCATTCATCACTCCATTCTATTTTTCAACATTTTCCTTATACCAGAAAGAATCAGAATAAGAATAACACAGTAAAAATAACAAATGAACACCCAAATCACACTCCCATCCCACCCCATTTTTCATTTAGGTTTTGTCCCCATTTTTCTACTCATCCATCAATACACTGGATAAAGGGAGTGTGATCCACAAGATTTTCACAGTCATACTGTCATCCCTTGTGACAGACAGGTTTCTCCTTGATGCTAATAGCAAAACAAGAGAGGGCAGAAATAAACTGAACAATAAACAGTTATGCACAAAGGAAGCATTAATTGATGATTTGAAAAATTCTCAGCCTATCCAGGTAGGATGTTCTGAGATCAGGGCCAGAAATGGCACTGAGTCCTCCCAGAGCTCTTAGGTGGTGAGCCTCAGAAACTGGGGGCCCACATTAGGGTTTTGATGAACAGCTATCTGTTAAGGAGACTGGATCCAGTCATCCATTTCAGAGGAAGACAGATATGAAAGTGCAGTTCTCCAGGATGAATCTGTGAATTTATAAGAGAGGAAATTTGAATACAGTCAAACAGTAGAAATCCCATATCAAAGAAAGCCAGAAGTCAGATGTCATTGGAAACCAGAAGAGCAGATGGAAAGAGATCACCATGTGACAGAGAACTTGCAAAAGCATGGCCTTGTCAGCATATTTGATTTTAGACTTCTAACCTTCTAAATTTTTGGTGTTTATGCCAACCCATTGTGCGGCATTTTTCATGGCAGCTATGACAAACTAAGGCTTGCTATATGAGAAGATAGGAGTTAGAAATAAAAACACATTTTAAAAGTCTTTGTTTTCACCTAGTATAATTACTTTTCACCGTGTTATTTTTTTTCCTCTCATTACAAGTTATTATGTAATGTCTTCTTTTCAGCATGGAGGACTGTCTTGAGTATTTTGTTGGTCTGCTAGTGACTTTTTTTCAGTTTTTTTTCTTGAAATGTCTTCATTTCTCCTTTTTTTTTTGTAATTCAGGTTTATTGAGATATATTCACATACTATACAATCATCCATGGTGTGCAATCAAGTGTTCACAGTATCATCTTATAGTTGTGCATTCATCACCCCATTCTATTTTTCAGCATTTCCCTTATATCAGAAAGAATCAGAATCAGAATAAAAAAATAAAAATAAAAATGAACACCCAAATCACCCTCCCATCCCACCCTATTTTTCATTTAGGTTTTGTCCCCATTTTTCTACTCATCCATCCATACACTGGATAAAGGGAGTGTGATCCACAAGATTTTCACAGTCATACTGTAACCCCTTGTAAGCTACATTGTTATATAATCATCTTCAAGAGTCAAGGCTACTGGATTGGAGTTTGGTAGTTTCAGGTATTTACTTCTAGCTATTCCAATATATTAAAACCTAAAAGTGTTATCTATATAGTGCATTAGAATGTCCACCAGAGTGACCTCTCAGCCACTGAAGCCTTTATTCATTCCATTTTGCATCTCCCTTTTGGTCAAGAAGTTTGTTCTCAATCCCATGATGCCAGGTCCAGATTCATCCTCAGGAGTCATACCCTGCATTGCCAGGGTTATTTACACCCCTGGGAGTCAGGTCCCACATAGCAGGGAGGACAGTGAGATCACCCACAAAGGTGGCTTGTTTAGAGGGAGAGGGCCACATCTGAGCAACAAAAAGGCACTCAGGGGGTGACTCTTAGGCACAATTATAAGCAGGTTTAGTCTCTCCTTGAAGCAACAAGCTTCAGAGGGGCCAGCCCCAAGACAGAGGGCTCAGCACATCAAGCCGCCAGTCCCCGATGGTTGTAAGAACATCAGCAACAATCCAAGTGAGAAAGTCCAACACCTCTGCATCTTCCCCCAGCTCTTCAGGGGGATGATTTTAAATATATAATATATATTCTCCACCCAAGTTAGTTTAGGATATGTTGCTATTTTGTTCTAATCTAATCTACCATAGCTCACTTCCTATTCAAAGTTCTGTGTAATTGTAGTGTTTGAACAAACTGACTGTAGAAGTTATATTATTTGGAAAATATAGATCATACACCAAAATAAACAGCTCTTCTCTTGGCCTCACATGGAAGTTGAAGTTTTAGCACACAGTCAGTTTCAACCTTTACCCTTTGGCCCAATTTGCTCTAGTCTTAACCAGATCTTCTTTATTCATATCTCTAATTGAAGTCTGGGCTCTATTTCAGTTTTTTTTTTAACGTTGCTGTATGTGTTAATACTGATATTCATATCTGCCAAGCTCTAGCTCCGAGTTTCAGGTGTAACACAGATACCCAATGTTTCAGAGACCAATCAGGTTATACACTAAGGGATCAACATCTCAGCATTTGGAGATAGCCATTAGAATCAAGGATGGTTTTGACCACTGCAAGATCTTACAATCTAGGGACCATTACAGTAATCACTTCTGTGTTAGGCTGTGCTTTAAGATTCAATTCTGAGTTTACACATTGTAGTAGTCCATATTGGTGAAGCATTATAGTGTTTGCCTTTGTTTCTGGCATACTTCACTCAACATGCTGTCTAAGGGATCCATTCACCTCATTGTGTGTCTCACAGCTTCACTCCTCTCATAGTTGCTCAATATTCCATTATATGCATACACCACAGTTCACCATTCTGTTCCTCAGTCAGTGAACCCTTAGGCCACCTCCATCCATTGCAAATCATGAATACTGCTTCCATAAACACCAATGTGCAAATGTCCATTCACGTCTCTGCTCTCGGATTTTCCAAATACACATCCCATAATGAGGTTGTAGGACCTTATGGCCCCACATACTTGGCTTCTTGTGGAGCCATCACAGTGATCTCCAGGAAGGCTACACCATTCTTCCTCTTCATCAACAGTAAATAGGTCCATCCCACCCTTCAAGTTTTCTCCAGCACTTTTACCTCTATTTATGTTTTTTTCCTACAATCTTATAGAGATATATTCACATAACATACAACCATCTACAGTGTGTAATCAGTTGTTCATGGCATCATCACATAGTTGTACATTTATTACCGGAGTCAGCACTTGAACATATTATTATGAAAGGTTTTTTTTTTTTTTTGGTGAATAATAAAAAAGATAATTCTCCTTCATTTTTAAAGAATAATATTTCTGGATATATAATCCTTGTCTGGTAGACTTTTTCTTTTAGCACTTAGAATGTATCATCTAATGCCTATGGTTTGTATGGTTTCTGATGAGATGTCAACCATTACTTCTATTGAGACTTTCTGTTTGTGTTGAATCATTTTCTCTTGCAGCTCTCAACATTCTCTCCTTGTCTTTGTCTTCTGACAGATGGAATATGATGTGTCTGGGTGTGGATTTCTCTGAGTTTATTCTATTTGGAGTTCATTGAGTTTCTTGTATATGAAAATTTACGTTTTAAGGAATTGTTTAGCCATTCTTTCTTCAAATGTTCTTACTACCCTTTTCTGTCTCTGGTGAGCTCACTCACATTAAGCATATGTTGGCACACTTGAGGATATACTGCAGGCCTCTGAAACTCCTTTAATTGTTCTTTTCTGTTCCTCAGACTGGATAATTTCAATTTATCTATATTAAGTGTGTAGATTCTTTCCTTTGCCAGTTTAAATCTTCTACTGTGCTTCTCAAGTGATTATTTCATTTCAATTACTATACAATTTCAGAATTTTTATTTCATAGTTTTTAATAATTTCTTTATCTTTATTGAAATTCTCTCTTTGGTGAGACATCTTTCAATACATCCCTTTACTTCTTTAGACATAGTTTTCTTTAGTTCTTTGAATATATTTATAGTAGTGGTTTTTTTCCTGTGGTTTAGAAATGTATCATGTTTAATAGAGGTCAAACATTAGAAGATCTGATTCTATACACTTTTCCAGTTACATGCTTACCTTCAAGGATCGAGGATACTGGATTACAGTTCAACAGTTTCAGATATTTCCTTCTAATTATTCTGATAAACTAAAAACTAAAGAGGGAGATCTATATAAGGCATTAGAGTTACCTCCAGAAGGACCTCTCAAATCCACTTGAAATCTCTCAGCCAATGAAACTTCATCTTGTTTCATTTCTTTTCTCCCTTTTGGTCCAGAAGTCTTTCTGAATCACACATTTCAGGGTCCAGGATCATCCCTGGGAGTCACTACCCACATTGCCAGGGGGATTTACTTCTCTTGGAGTCATGTTCTACATAGAGGGGAGGGCAGTGAGCTCACCTGCCAAGTTGGCTTAGAGAGCAAGAGGCCCTCTAGGAGTGACTCTCAGGCACAATTATGAGTAGGCTTAGCTGCTTCTTTCCACTAAAAATCTTCATAAGGGCAAGTCCCAAAATTGAGATCTTGGCCCACCAAGCTGGTGACAGCAATGCTTGTGAGAAAATCAGGAATTCCCCAGATGGGGAGGTTTAATATTTCCACATTTTCCCCAGTTCCTGAAGAGGGTTTTGCAAATACTTTTTATTCTCTGCCCAAATTACTCTGGATTATATCATGTCTTCATGCCAACCTGTACAAATCTACAAGATCTCACTTTCTAATCAAACTTCCGTTTAATTACAATATTTGAGTAAACTGACCAGGCAAGTTAAATTTTATAGTGTGCTACAGAAAAATGTAGATTTTGCACCAAACATCTCTTCCTTTGGTCCCATACAGAAGCCAAATTTTAAAACACATTTAATATCATTGTCTACCCTTTAGTGTGATCTACGTAAATCTCAACCAAGTCCATTTCATTTATATCTCCAGTCAAGATCTGATCTCCTTTTCAGTCTCTTTAACAGTTGATTCTTGGGTACAATACCAACACTCACAGCTGCCAAACTCTTTCTCTGAGTCCCAGGCATCACAGAGACACTCAAAACTCCAGGGACTGATCATGTCACACAGAAACAGTTCAGAATATCATGCTTTAGAAATCACTCTTACAACTAATGAATAAATGTGACTGCTGCAAGAGCTCACAATCTAGGAACCCTTACAAAACCCTCTCCTCATCACCCATGCTCCAAAACTCAATTCTTGGAGCTTGCACTTTATTATTAGTCAGTATTAGTGAGGCACAATAATGATTGTCTTTTCATCTCTGGCTTCTTCACTCAACCTACCATCTTCATGGTCCACTTATCTAGTTGCATACCTCACAACTTCATTCCTTCTTGCTGCTCCCTCATGCAAAAACATTATTCTATTTGTACATTTAATCACACTCATTGACCACTGTTGGATTAAATAAGTTATGTAGTCCCAATCTTTATCTTCCACTTTCCTTCTGGTGTCATACATACCCCTAACCCTTCTTCAAATGTGGTCACAGCCATCTTTTTTCAGTGTATTTACAACATTTGGTTACCATCACACAGTATAGTGCTATCGATTTCTGGAACTATGCCATCAATCATCCAGGCCATTCTATACTCTATCTACATCAAATGCCTGATCACTAAACTCTTTCTGTCCCCTGATATCTTCATTTCTACACTCCTCCAAAGTGCTCTCTCCTGTCTTTTCCTATCTGTCAGTAGCACTCATTTTAGTATTTCCTGTAGAGGAGGGCTCCTGTTCATGAACTCTCTCAGAGTCTGTTTATCTGTAAATATTTTAAACTCTCCTTCATTTTTGAAGGACAGTTTCACCAGATATAGGATTCCTGGTTGGCAGTTTTTCTCTTTCAGTATCTTGAATATATCATGTCACTGCCATCTTGCCTCTATGGTTTCTGCTGAGAGATCTGCACTTAGTCTTTTTGAGCTTCCCTTGTATGTGAAGGATTATTTTTCTCCTTCTGCATTTAGAATTCTTTGTCTTTGATATTTGAAAATATGATTAGTAAACATCTTGGAGTAGGTCTATTTGGATCAACTCTGTTTGGGGTACACTGTGCTTCTTGGACCTGTAATTTTATGTCTTTCATAAGTGTTGGGAAATCTTCATTGATTATGTCCTCTATTATTCTTTCTGCCACTTTTAACTTCTCCTTCTGGGAGACCTATAACATGTATATTCATGGAATTCATGTTATCATTCATTTTCATGTATCCCTGCTCATATTTTTCCATTCTTTTCCCTATCTGTTCCTTTGCGTGCAAGATTTGAGATGTCCTCCCCTCCAGCTCATTCAAACCAAAGAGTATTCTCAAAATCTAGAATTTATTGAGTCTGCTCCTTCAAGTTACATATATTTAGCCCTATAAGAGCCAGTTACATGTTACTCACAGCTGTGTTGAGTCAAAGAACCCTGAAAAATGGCTCATATTGCCTAATGAACCGACTTACCCATGGATATAACTGGTGAAATTACTTTCTCGCTTTTTTTATTACAGATAATATAATACACAGAATTATTAACTAGTTGTAAATTGGCTAACTGAAGGGGTAAAAAGAACTTTAAAGCACCACAGAGGAAGCAACTGCAGGAAGCAGCCATCACCACTAAGGCTGAGAGAACAAAGGAAAGACTTTGGTGCAATTAAAACTTAGAAATGTAGAAAAGTGGCCCCACTTTGCTGAAACCCAAACTTGTGAAGAGAGGGCTCTGCTCAGTGAGTGGTAGTGTCTCTGAACTTAGAGGACAAACCCTGTGGGGTATCTGGCATCTCAGGGAAGATTTTGGGATGATGAAGCTAGTTCTGCAAGGGTGGAGATAACTGCCAACTGGATTTAGCTGCTGCTTCAGGAAGAAATTGCCACTGCTGGGGCGAGAAAGCATTACTGGGATGACATGCACAGGAATCCTTTTCCTCCTTTAGCCTTGCAGTCTCCCTGTAGCACCTACTGCAGAGCCTGAGACAAAAAGAGTTCATTCTTCTGAATAACTGTTTCACTGTGGGGAAGCACTGTAGCTCAGTCGACCAGTCATGTCTTCAAAGACATCATGGTTGGTTCCAATCTTCTTCTTGAAACACCATTTTCCACTTTGGTTCAGGGTAAACAGACTATGCAGAGATGGCATGAAAGATCTGGCTTGGATATTCAGAAAGTACCTCAAAGGGTGGGAGTATCTAGGTCAGGTTTCCACTTCCAGAATCTATTCCTCATCCAGCCCAAGTGTGCAACAAGAGATGAGGGCCACTTGGAAACTGAATTGTGCTGACTGAACCCTGAAGACACTGCTGCATGTATTAGAATGCCTTAGGTCTCTTTGAAGCAACTTTCCTTAGTTCTTTCTCTTTTCATAAAGTGATAACTTTGCAATTTCTTCTTTCCTGTTATCTCTGAGAGTTGGATGAGAGGGTTTCTAGCCCACCCCCAGCATCCAGGACCCCAACAGCTGCTGCTGCAGAGGAAAACAGGTTTGGTGAGTCAGTGTGGGTGACTGGTGCCTGTAGTAGTGGTTTTGACATTTTTTTTTTGTCTATTAAATCCAGCATATGTTTTCCCTGAGAGACAATTTCTATTAACTGTTTTTATACCCTGTATATGGATCATATTTTCTTGTTTCTTTGCATGTATCATAATGCTTTTGCTTAAAAATGCACATTTTAAATAATATAACCTGGCACCACTGATAATCAGTTTTCTGCCTATCCCCAGGGTTTATGACTGCGATTGTTTAGTCTCGGTTCAGTTGCTGCTGTTGATGATTTTTTCCAATGATTCTCCAGGGCTAATTCTGTAAATTCTGCATTCTTAATTATATGTGACTACCAGAGTTTTTGCTAGGTTATCTTAGATATCAGCCAGTGATTGGACATATATTTACTCAAAGGCCTTGAACGAACTGAAATCTCCCAGGCTTTGTCAAGAGGCTCTGTTTGTTTGCTGTGGTATGTTTTCATTGCTCTAGCAGACAGTTTATAACTCAACTTTCACCTTTACTTTCTGCTTGTGCAGAGTCTCAGTCAGAGGCGATAGAAAAAAGCCTTCTAAGGTCTTTCCTGGACAAGTACACATTCCTGCATATTTATATGGTTTTCTAGATTTCCAGGAATATGGGGGTGCTTTTCAAAGCCCCTGTGGGCATCCAATTCCACAGTTTATCCTTTTAAGTTCCTGATCAGCCTCTTGTTAGGCCCAACTGGTATCTCCACTTCAGCCAGCTGTGACTTTAAACAATTGCTATTGACTTTATTTTGGAAATGCAATAGGGAGTAGACTGTTTGCCGAGTGTGGGTTGGAGGTCAGATCAAATAAAGACAAGCCCTGCAAATGGATCTTTTATCTTGGCAGCTTCCAGATAGGTCAAATAGTGGCAATTGCCTTAGGATGGGTCCTGTGGAGAGCTCCAAACACAGTCTGTTCCACCCAGTAGTTGTTAGGTTGCTGGCTTACCATTTACACCAGTTTTGTTGGTGTTCAAGCTACCATGGGGATAGGGGAATAGGACTAGTAAAAGTTAAAATTCTACAAAGCTGCCTGTTCCTATGGAGATTCAGCTGTTTTTCTGGAATAAATATTCTTCATATGGTTGGCAGTCTTTTTCTGCCAGATTTCTGAAAAAGTTGTTTTGACATTTTTTGCTACTGTTATTATTGCTTTTATAGAGAAGTGGAGTTTAGGAGACCCATATTTGACCATTCTGAAAGTGCTGCCTCAGATATAGAAGCTGTTAAAAATATAAGTTTGTCAGTAGAAAATCAAGGTAGCTACCAGTTTAAGACCTCTATTTTTTTGTGTTTGAATTAGAAATGTCACTATTTGATGAAATTTAGGAATAAGGTGTCAGAGCTAGATTTTTTAGAAGTCAGGAAAATTTTGAAATACACCCATGGAAACTATAAAATCAAGGAGATTTTTTTAAAAATAAAAATATACCTCCTTTATTTACCAATTTTCTAAGAGGCAAAAAAATCACAAAAAGACACAAGCAGCCAAACAAATATAATTTGAATAAATTGTTGGGAAATAATAAGGTCTAACTTGAGATTTTGTGGATTCTATATATTACATATGATTACATATGATTAATACCTACCCTTATTCAGTTGGGCTGTATCTTAACTAAAATTATCATCTTCAAGAGTTACTATGTATATTTAAAATGGGTTCACATCCATAGGCATGTGGATTAAGACCAAGATTATGTCTAAATTCGGTTTCACAATTTAATCTAGTACAATACTTAGAAAGACATACCTCAAATAATTACTTGTTTCAAAATGAAGAAATATAAAGAAAGAACAGCAAAATAGAAATGAGTGAGAAATGAGGGTCCAGGACCCTGGACAAGCAGTACAAATTCATGGTATATGTTGTGTGAAAGGAGTAGGGACAACTGTATAGATTACGGTAATGGGAAAAGCAATCCTTAATTTTGCACAGTGCTGAAAGATGGGATCAAGAAATTTATGATGGGGGGAGGAGCTAAGATGGCAGCATAGAGAAGAGTGGAAGACTGTTAGTCCCCTCTGGAACAATTCATAAACAATCAAAAAACTGGTAAATAACCTGAAATAACTGCGGAGAGACAAAAGTGACTGTCCACTCATCATCCACCAACTTGAATTGGGAGGAATGCCAGAGATCACAGCATAAAATCTGTAAGTAAAACTGTGGACCCACACTGACAGCTGAGTGGACAGCCACTCCCTCACAGAAGCCTGGCAGTGCTAGAGAACAGCATGCTCCAAACAAGCTAGTGTACCTCAGCCCAGCTCCAACTGGGGTTTTAATGTTAACTGCTTAATACAGACAGTGAATCCCCAACAAGCAGACAGAGGCTTTTGGTGACAACTGACCTTGGGAGAGTCAGGGGACATATCTGTCTCAGGACAGGGAAAACAGACAATCAGGTGCTATCTCTGGCTGTTGGGTGAATCTGGGAGCTTTCTGTCCCTTTCTCTCTGTGGAGAAAGCCTCACCCAATTTCAGCCTGCAGTGCTTTGTGGTAAAGAAAGCCTCAGCCATTTTTAAATCACAGCAATTTGATCAGCAGAGCCAGAGAAACAAAGAACTTATTGATATTCAATGACCTGTCAGGAGGGGGCATAGCTTCCCAAGAGGAAAGGGAGGAGCCCAGCTCCACTGCCTGCCTTACCAGAACCAGACCCCAAAGCCTGGGGGAGGAGAGCCACAGGCCACACCCTCTTACACTAGCCAGTGACAGGCTGACAGGTGCACCTGCCAAGCAGAAAAGCACAGATTGTCAATTCTCTAAGGAAAACCATCAGGGAAACCGGATACTGAATATTTCTTCCTTCTGTGACCTGAGCCTGTTCTTGTCTGGGAAAACTTGATTGGGGTGGTCAAGGAGGACAGATGCCTAGAGAACAGAAAACTACAACTACATTAAGAAAAATGAAGCTATGGCCCAGTCAAAGGAACAAACTTACACTTCAGCTGAGATACAGGAAGTTAAACAACTAATGCTAAATCAATTCAAAAAGTTCAGAGATTTGGCAAAAGAGATAACGGCTATAAAGAAAGCACTGGGCATACATAAGGCAAAAATCAAAAGTTCAAAAAAACAACTAGTAGCATCTATGGAAATGAAAGGCACAACACAAGAGATGGAAGACACAATAGAAACATACAACAGCAAATCTCAAGAGGCAGAAGAAAACATTAGGAACTGGAGAACAAAATTCCTGAAAGCCTACATGCAAAGGAGCAGATGGAGAAAAGAATGAAAAAATATGAGCAATGTCTTCAAACAAAGTACAAAGGATGAAACAAAGTACAAGAATGTACATATTGTTGGTGTCCCAGAAGAAGAGAAGGGAAAAGGGGCAGAAGCAATAATAGAGGAAATAATCAATGAAAATTTCCCATCTTTTATGAAAGATATAAAATTACATATCCAAGAAGTGCAGCATACTCCAAACAGAATAGATCTGAACAGGCCTACGCTGAGACACTTAATAATCAGATTATCAAATGTCAAAGACGAAGAGAGAATCCTGAAAGCAGCAAGAGAAAAGCATTCCATCACATACAAAGGAAGCTTAATAAGACTATGTGGGGATCTCTCAGCAGAAACCATGGAGGCAAGAAGGAAGTGGTGATATATTTAAGATACTGAAAGAGAAAAACTGTCAACCAAGAATCCTATATCCAGCAAAGCCATCCTTCAAATGTGAGGGAGAGCTCAAAATATTTTCCTACAAACAGACAATGAGAGACTTTGTGAACAAGACACCCAACCTACAGGAAATACTAAAGGGAGCACTACAGAGTGATAAGAGAAGACAGGAGTGAGTGGTTTGGAACACAATTTTGGGAGATGGTAGCACAGCAATGTAAGTACACTGAACAAAGATAACTATTTACACGGTTGAGAGAGGAAGGTTGGGAGCATGTGAGCCACCAGAAGAAAGGAGGAAAGAGAAAGACTGGGACTGTGTAACTCAGTGAAATCTAAAGTGTTCAACAATTGTGATAAAATGTACAAATGTGTTCTTTCAAGAGGGAGAACAAGCAAATGTCAACCTTGCAAGGTGTTGAAAATGGGGAGGCATTGGGGGAGGGATGCAATCAATGTAAACTAGATACTGTAACTAACAGAATCATTGTATTATGCTTCCTTTAATGTAATAAAGGCAATATACCAAGGTAAATGCAGATAAAAGTGGGGGATAGGGGAGGCATATTAGACAGCTGACATTGGTGGTGTTGTCTAACTCTTTACTCTACTTTGATTTAAGGTTATCTTTCCTTTTGCTGCTTCCTAGCTGTTCTAGTTTGCTAATGCTGCCAGAATGCAAAACACCAGAAATGCATTGGCTTTTATAAAAGGTTTATTTGGTTACACAGTTACAGTCTTAAGGCCATAAAGTGTCTAAGGTAACCCATCAATAATAGGATACCTTCACTGGAGGATGGCCAATAGTTTCCAGAAAACCTCTGTTAGCTGGGAAAGCATGTGACTGGTGTCTCCTCCAGAGTTCTGGTTTCAAAATGGCTTTCTCCTAGGATGTTCCTCTCTAGGCTTCAGCTTCTCTCCAAAATGTCACTCTCAGTTGCTCTTGGGGCATTTGTCCTCTCTTAGCTTCTCTGGAGCAAAAGTCGGCTTTCAAAGGCTGTCTCCAAAATGTCTCTGTAAAGCTGAAGCTCCTCTCTCAGTTCCAGTGCATTCTTCAAAGTGTCCCTCTTGGCTGTAGCTCCTCTTCAAAATGTCACTCACAGCTGCATTGAGTTCCTTGTGTTTGTCAACCTACTTATATAGCTCCACTGATCAAGGGCCACACTGAATGGGTGGGGCCATGCCTCCATGGAAATATCTCATCAGAGATATCACCTACAGTTGGGTGGGTCACATCTCCATGGAAATCTAATCAGCACCAAAATGTCTGCCCCACAAGAGTGCATCAAAGAATATTGCTTTTTCTGGGGGACATAATACATTCAAACTGGCACATTCCACCCCTTGGACCCAAGAAAAACATATTCTTTCCAAATACAAAATACATTCATCCCACAACAATATCACAGAAACTTAAATCATTTCAGTAACAATAGTTAAGTACAAGATTCCATCAAAATCAATTACAGGCATGGTCTGTCCAAAAGCAAAATTCTCCTTTATCTGTGGATCTGTAAACTTAGAACAATTTATGTCCTTCCAATATACAAAGGAGGGACATTCATAGGATAAACATTCCCATTGCCATGAGGAGAAACAGTAAGGAAAACAGGGTTAATAGGACCAAAACAGTTCCTAAAACCCACAGGACAAACTCCATTAGATTTCAAAGTCTGAGAGTCATTAACAGAATGACGTTGCATCCTTGGGGCTTGAGAAAACAGGAGAATCCATTTAGTATGCTTCCTTTCCATTGTTCCATGAATTTTCAGAACTTCCAGGGAAATACAATATAACTTCAGATACAGATTAATTTCAAATTCTAGAGGGTTATAGTCATTCAAGGATACAATATAGAAATAAAAGCTATTGCTAGTTATTACTAAACAATATTTATATTATGATAATTTTAAAGGGAATTGAAAGAGTTAGATTTATACCTATGTTTTAACTGAGAAAATGGACTATCAGTAACTAATGCCTTACTGCAGGTGAGAGAGATTTTCAGGGTTTAAAAAAAAATCATTTCTCAGTATTACATTTTCTGCAGCTTCCAAAGAGTCATTTCTGTCCTATGTCAGGGTGGAAATAATTTCCTGCTGCTCTAGCTCTTGATAGATGCATGGTCAAGAGAAAACTAAATCCCTGCTATGTTTCACTTTGTACTTTCATTAAATTTAAGTACTATAAATTTTAGAATTTGGTTTCATCAAGCAATTACATTTTAATTATAAGTAAAATGTCTTCTTTTGAGAGAGTTCAGACCAAGCAAATCTTGAGAAATGTTATTATGATTAGATATGGAATTTAAGTTCATAGAAACTGATTTTATAAATCATTTAAAAACTTTGTTGATAATGTCCTCACAAGATATCTGGTTAACTTAGTTATTGCCATTTTCATTTCATCTTATGTGATTATATTTAATTTAATTTTATGTGATGTATTTAACTGTATTGCAGGGAAAAAATGTACAACCTTTAACACTATTTATGATAAGCTACCACAATGTTAAGTGCCTATTAGCAGTTTAATAGCTACTTTAATGACATACTGATATTTTGAAAAGTAAAAGTATAGGTCAATGTCAAAACAGAGAAATATTTTCAAATATAATTCAGAGAGATAGTGGATTTAGTTTTCACTTTTAAAAATTAATTATGCATTAGTTTTTTAATACCCTGTGTTTTTCTATCAGTACAGAAAGGTGAATTGTGTAGAACTCAAATAAAATGTTCAAATTAATTTTCAAATAAACACAAAATGAGAAGGAAAGGTATTAGAAATTCTATTCATACAATTTCATGAAAAACAAAAGATTAATAAGTTTATGATATCTTAATTTATGTATGGATTCAAGAAAATAAGTCTACAGTTTGTATTTATGTACACTTAAAATTATGAATAATCTTGCTATATAGTCATGTAGATTACTTGCATATAGTTCAACATTTTTTTCCTTATTTAAGAAAAATTCATTTAACTACAGCCACTTATAGTGGACAAAGATTATCTTGCCCCTTAGTAAATTTAGACAATTTAAGAAAATGTGCACCAAAATGTAGACGGGTATTCAGAAATTCAATGACTATATGAAAATGATAGTCACCAGAGGAATGATGAAGTTCTCTTAAAAACATTGAATTGAACTTTTAAAAGACAGTTAAAACCAACTTGCTGACATTTTTGCTATGTGTAAAATATTAATTTGATATTTTTATTTGTAATATTAAAAATTCAATGCATATATGTTTATATTAAGTTACATTAAAGCATTTACCAGGGTTTATATTCTTTTAAATTTCAGGAAACCCAGAATTTAGTTTCATATAGAAAGTACAAAAATACTAATGACCTTCCAGGAAAAAATCCAGGAATATGGATTTTTGAACTATGGATGATATGGCAATTATTTAACAACTTAATATAACTGTTTGTGACTGTGCACTTAAAAAGGGAAAAGGAAAGGAAAGGAAAGGAAAGGAAAGGAAAGGAAAGGAAGATGGGAGGGAGGAAGGAAGGAAGGGTGAAAGAAAAGATGAGAGACAAAATAAGCTGAATGGATAACAGAGCTGAACAATCAGTATGGATTGAACATATTCATTTGCCTACATGCCATCCTTCATTTAAACAATAAAGGAACACATGTTAAGTCCAATGATATATAGAATGAGAAAGGAGGAAAGAAAACACATGCATAATGTGTGGTAATTTTTGGAAGATGAAAATGAATGGAGTCATGAACTAATCACATACTTTCTGACATCTTCCACATAGAAAGATGGAAATGAGAAGTAAGCTGTCTCAAGTTGTGTGACTAAATAAATGTTCATAAATTGTAGACATTTGGGTATCTCAAAATTCATATGATAGGAGAACCTAAGATGGCAGCTAGGTGAGACAGGGCAAAAAAAAAAAAACACTTCCATGAAAAATACTAGATAAAAGCCAGAAAGTGACCCAGAACAACAGTTCCAGCAATGCAACAGATGGACAAGGTCTGCTAAATCCACAGGGACTGTGAATTTGATGAAACTGGGAGTCTGCGTTCTGAAATGAGTGAGTGAGCCAGCTGAAAGTCCAGAAGCCATGCTGCAGTGTGGGGAAACCATGGGTTGGTGTCTTGAGATGGACTAGTTCTTAAAAAAAAAAAAAAACAAACACACCCAGGAGCAGTTGTAGATACAGTGAAGCCTGGCAGGAGCAGGCCTTGTGAATGTCTCAATATCTGGTATGGAAGATAGCCCTTCCCACACCCACTGCTAATTGTCTCAGAGATGGGTGGGCAGAGAGGAGCCAAAGGGAGAGAGAAACCATGCCCCTTGCAGCCATCTTCCCGGCAGGCTGGGCACGCTCCAGTCTGGGGCCAGAACCACAGCCCAGAGCTTCGCCAAGGGTCCCATTGTAATGGGGAGTGTTTCCTGCAACACATGCACATGCCAAAATATTGGCTGTGGACAGTGGCCTTTAGTGCAACCACAGCTAATTGTCCCAGATATGGGAAGGTGGAGCTGTGTGAAAAGGGGGAAATTAACATGCCCCATTCAGTGATCTTTACAGCAGGCTGGGAATGCCCCTGCATGGTCCAGCAGCCCAGGGCTTCCCTGGAGAGCCAGCATGGACTTGTGATGTGGTGCAGCCTTCCCTCAGCAGAAGTCCTGGAAGAGCATGTCTGGGAATGGGGACCCACTCAGAAATCCCAGGAAACCTACACCAGTACCAAGGACTTGTGGGTCAGTGGCAGAGACAATCTGTGGCAAGAAGTTTTAGACTCTTGCATGAAATGAAGGTTTAGACTCTTGCAACAGCCTTAAATCTCTGGAAATACCTGGGAGGTTTGATTATTAAAGCTTCCCTGCCTCCCTAACCACTCAGACACATGCCCCGCATTCACAGAGGACAGCACCAAACAACACATTCAAACTTAGTGCACCAATTGAACTCCACAAGAATCAGACCCCCACATGCCACAAAGACAAAGTTGGGGAGAACTGACTTGAGGGGAACAGGTGACTTGTGGATGCCTTCTACTGGTTAGTTAAAGTGTACACCATCAAACTATAGATTTGACAAATTAGAGATAGGTGTTTTTCATATCCTGGAAGAACCCTATCAAGTAAAGCAAATGCCATGAGGCCAAAAACAACAGAAAATTTTAAAGTATATGATAAAACCAGATGATATGGAGAACCCAAACCCAAACACCCAAATCAAAAGATCAGAGGAGACATAGTACTTGGAGCAATTAATCAAAGAACTAAAGACAAACAATGAGAGCATGGCACAGAATATAAAGGACATGAAGAGGAGCATGGCACAGGACATAAAGCACACGAAGAAGACCCTAGAAGAGTACAAAGAAGAAATTGCAAGAGTAAATAAAAAAATCAATGATCTTATGGAAATAAAAGACTGTTCAAAAAATTAAAAAAGATTCTGGATACTCATAGTACAAGACTAGAGGAAGCTAAACAATGACTCAGCATCCTCAGGGACCACAGAATGGAAAATGAAAGCACAAAAGCAAGCATGGGGAAAAAAATCAAAAAAATCAAAATGGATCTCAGGGATATGATAGATAAAATAAAACATCCAAATTTAAGACTCATTGGTGGCCCAGAAGGGGAAGGGAAGGGTGAAGGTCTGGGAAGAGAAGGGTAAAGGTCTAGAAAGAGTGTTCAAAGAAATTGTTGGGGAAAACTTCCCAAACCTTCTACACAATATAAATACACAAAGCATAAATGCCCAGCAAACCCCAATAGAATAAATCCAAATAAACCCACTCTGAGACATATTCTGATCAGACTGTCAAATACTGAAGAGAAGGAGCAAGTTTTGAAAGCAGCAAGAGAAAAGCAATACACTATATACAAAGGAAATAACATAAGACTAAGTAGTGACTACTCAGTGGCCACCATAGAGGCAAGAAGGCAGTGGCATGACATATTTAAAATTCTGAGAGAGAAAAATTTCCAACCAAGAATGCTTTATCCAACAAAACCCTCCTTCAAATTTGAGGGAGAGCTTACATTTTTCACAGACAAACAAATGCTGAGAGGCTTTGCTAATAAAAGACCTGCCCTACTTCAGATACTAAAGGGAGCCCTACTGACAGAGAAACAAAGAAAGGAGAGAGAGATATAGAGAAATTTAACAGACATATATAGAACATTATACCCCAAATTACTGGGACATACATTCTTCTCTAGTAATCACAGATCTTTCTTCAGAATAGACCATATGCTGGGACATAAAACAAGCCTCAATAAATTTTTAAAAATTGAATTTATTCAAAGCACATTCTCTGATGACAATGGAGTACAAATAGAAATCAATAACCATCAGAGACTTAGAAAATTCATGAACAACTGGAGGATTAAAATGAGGGGGAGATGAAAACATACCCAGATAATCAAAAGCTGAGGGACTTCATCACCAGTAGATCAGTCCTATAAGAAATGCTAAAGGAAATTGTGCAGGCTGAAAGGAAGGAACACTAAACAATTGACTGAAACCACATGGAGAAATAAAGATTTCCATTCCAGTAAAGATCACATGGTAAATATAAATAACAATACTACTGTATTTTTGATTTGTAACTCCACTATTTACTTCCTACAGGATCTAAAATACAAAAACTGTAATGATAAATCAGTGGTTTGGGACTCAATGTAAAATACGTAATTTTGACAAGAACTACATAAAGGTTGGGGAGTGGAGGAGTATAGGAACATAGTTTATGTGTCCTATTGAAGTTAATTTAGTATCAAAGAAAGACAACATAGCTATATTTAAGATGTTAAATTTAAGCCCCATGCTAAACACAAAGAAAGCATCAGAGAATATGACCATAGAGGTGAAAAGCAGAGTATGGGTTATGAGAAGTGGGGGAAGGGGGAATGGGAAGTTAAGGAATGAGTGTAGGGTTTCTGTTTGGGTGAAGGGAAATTTCCAGTAATGGATAGTGGGAAGGTGATGGCATTGCAACATTCTGAATGTGATTAATCCCACTAATGGAATGCTAGGAAGGGGTAAGAATGGGAAGATTTTGGCTGTATACATGTTTCCACAATTGAAAAAAAAAAAAAAAAAGACAGTCTAAATAGATAATGACAATTAAATGCCAAGGATGATCCTGGATGGGATCTGAGGATGGAGAAGAGGAGGCTCAAAGGGATACAGTTAGAACATAAGAAAAAAAAAAGGAAATATATAATGTAAGCTTTGTTCAATGTCAAATTTCTTGAACTTCTTAGCTGCACTTATGTGATTGCATAAAAGAATGTTCTTGCTCATGGGGAATGTATATTTGAATTATATTGTTTGTTCAAGACTGTGTGCAGCTTGCTCTCATATGTTCAGAAAACAGCAATAGATGGATGATAGGGAGGGAGAGAGGGAGGGAAAGAAAGAAATGGTGGTGTGAGAGGATGTTAAAGTTGGTGGATCAGGGTATTGGGGGAGGGAGGTTGGGGTATGCTGGAGTTTTGTGTATGGGGTTTGTATTGCTTTTGCAACTGTTCCTGTAAGTTTGAATGTATTTCAAAATAAAATTAAAAAAATTCATATAATAAAAGGCAACATGAAAAACAGGGTGAGTATTGGAGGATTGGTTAAAAGTCTGTACAAGGAGTATTTAGAATCATAATTCCCCTTCCACATCTTGGAAGAGGGATGGAGGGTTACTCTCTAGAAAAATTTAATCATAGAATCTCTGGGCATAAGACATAGCAGTACAGATGGTGGGGTGAGGGCTAGAAAACAAAACAGTGACATTTCCCAGAAACTGAAACCCATTAGCTCCCAGAGTGCTACCAGGCAGACTTGTTCTACCAACAACATAGCCACCATCCCAATGCCTTCTCCCCTCCCCTACTTTTCTGCCCAAGCACTAGACTAAAACATGCTTTCTGGAGGAAATCTTAAGCAAAGAGAGTAGAGCAAAACATTCAGATGCTGACATTTGTTACCCTATGATAAAGTGGCAAAGTGCATTCCTGATCCCCCACAGAAAAGCCCTCCACAATCAACTCTTGTTCCCACTGAATTTTCTACCAGCTTTTGGATTTCCCACTTATTTTACATTTGGAAACTTAAGAATTATGACATATTGTAGAAAATCTCTCAACACTAATTTCAGAGAACAAAAGATGAAAAAGAAAGAAACGCACCAAAAATTATTTAGAGAAAACTGACAGAAAATGCATGGAGGAGATGAAATTACTAACAGAACTACTTTTGTGAGTCCTAAGAGAGTTGAAAAAAAGATGTTGCATAAGAGATTCTGTAAATAAAAAATAGAGTACCATTTAAATATAGAATAATTGGAAATTATTAGACTGAAAAACTATCTTACAGTGTAGACTAAAAAGCATAGAAATGGAAAATAGGACAGAAAAATAAAATTATGTTATTAATCCATAAATTCCCACAGCTGAGTATTAGGAGTTTCTGAAATAGAAAATAGATTTTAAAATATTGAAGGTTATTATAAAAATTTGCCCATAACAAGAGAACATGAATTTCCAGATTAAATGGACCTATCAATTTCCCAATGGAAGCACACACATGGACACACAAACTTCCAGACAGGGAAGATGTTAATGAACATGATTTCTGCGAGCTGAGATTATGGTAACTATTTCTTTTTTACTTTTCTTTTTAAGCAAATCTTATAATTATAGTGCAATCATTGTATTATAACATTACATGATTTTTTTACATTTAATTTTTGTATTTAAGCTATGAAAAATCAATATGAGAAAAAGAAACATTGCACTGAAAATGGTATAAGAGCACAGTTAATTCATATGATAAAAATAAAATATCAAATACATATATGAAAAAATGTTTTTCTCATGATTACTCATAAAGTTAAAAATTAATACAATATAAAATTTTCATGTATAATAGGGTCCAAAAATATTTATAACAAACAGCCTTGATGAGGATAAGAAGAAATAGGCACTTTCCTATGATGCTTGGAGAAATTGTTTTTAAAATCATTCTGGAAAGTAATTACAATTATGTATCATAATAATATGCATATACAATTTGACAAACATTTTCACTTTTAAGATTTTTCTCATAGGAAATAAACTGATGAGCATGAGAGTATGTTTGTCATGCATAAAATTAAACTCATGAATCCCCGTAAATATAAGTATGAATATTCATAACTGTAGTGTGTATAATATTGAAACAATATAATAACCATAAATATATGGATTTTGTTAATTAAAATATAGTTGACACATGAAAAAGAATACTAGGAAACCCTTAAGTGTGATGGAGATATATATTTTTCATATAATCTTCAGTGAGAAATTCATAAAACACAATGACAAAATCAAATTTGCATATATATTACTATTGAAAGGTTATGGACAAATATATAACCATATTAACAATGGCTATCTGTACTTGGTATTATGTTTGATTTTTTAAAAACTTCTTTCAAAAATGTTTTTGTAGTATATGATATAGTCTAATGACTATGACTTACAACTGTAATCAGAGAAAATATGTAAATGCATTCTTATAAAAAAGGAGAAAATGAAAGGAGAAAAGGAGAGAGGAATGGAGGGGAGATAATAAGAGGGGAGGCAGAGAAAAAAGAGAGAGGAGACAGGAGAAAAGGAAAGGATTGTGTGACTATTTAAATTATTCTCCTGTCTTCTGTTCCTGAGTTTTCTGAGTCATGGTATTAAAGGATAATTAGGTGCCCACTATGCATTATTTATTTTCAATTTTTTGATAGTGAGTATTTGTTCTAAAATTATGCCTATACCTAGAGATAACTGAACTCATTTTAGAAATAGGATTTAGGTTCTCACAAAAACATAGAATCTATTGGGGTGGGGAATACAACAAACCAATTAGGACATTGTTGTCATTAGGATTTATGTGGGGTTTTTTTATACTGAGTTAATCTACCCTCAACAGTCTTCCCTTGAGAATATGATTTAAAATGCAGATATCCATGTTGTTCCTTAATCTGAAGAATCAGGATCTCCAAAGTAGGGTTCAGTAATCTAAATTTTAACAACTTCCTAGTTATTTTGTTTTCATATTAAAACTTGAGAACTTTTGGTGTAAATACCCTGATTAAATTATACACAGGGTGTATGCTTAGGGTGTATACATGGTTGTAGAAATTTGACTAGTGAAATGAAATAAGACTTGAGATGATGTTTTAATGACCTGCATGGACAAGAGACAAAGGATATTTAGCTGTGTAAGAGCTGTAGACATATTAAAATGTCAGATAATAAAAGCAGTTGAAAAATTGCAGTTACTTTAATATGGCAAGTGCTAGGACATGTTGGGTTCATGTGAGAGATAAGGGAGATGGAATCACAAAGCAGAACTCATGAAACATATGTCAAGCTAAAGAGTATAAAATTAATCCTATATGAGAATAATGAAAGGATTTTAAAATAAATACTTTACTGAAATTTGCAATTTTCTTGTATTTGTTCATCTATCCATTCATTCCTTTGCTCACCAAAATTTTCACCCATTAACACATTCATGTATTGATTAACATACTTATCTATCTGTAACATTTCCCCCTCCCCTCTACTTAAAAAGATAAAAAGACTATGAGGCAAAATTTGTAATCAAAAAACAAACAAAATTTGTAATAAAAAAACAAACAAAATTTGTAATTGAAAAACAAAATTGTGTTATGTATAAAGGAAAAACATCTGCTTTTAGTTAATTCCAAATTCACCAGAAAGGAAAAGTCATTTATTTGATTTTCCATTGATTGTTCTTCAAAAATATCAGCCTGTAAGAGCATCTGATAATCCGTTTTTCTATATTCATCATTCTTTTATCTTATTCTTGCTTTCCCTCAGTTTTGTCATGACTTTTCAAAAGGAGGAAATAAGCAAGCTTTTCTTTAGGTCATCTTAAGAAATGCTTTAATGAATGATTGAAGAGTTGCAAGAACTTTATTAACATCACCGCAATCAAATAATGCAAGATTTATATCCTACTCTGTTTAATAGTGAAAATGATGTATTACATGGGTACTGCAATTGAGAGGCATAAATATAGAATTCTGGGAATGAGTTTAATTTGATCACATAATTTTAAATGATGCACATTAATAATTAATGTATTATGTTCAAATATAATTTGAGTAATATAAATTCCCACAGAAATGCCATTTTAAATGATAATGATTAGCATTCCCTTAATCAATATCAAATAATTTATTGTCAGACCAATTATTTTTTAAGTAGTCATGATTTATAAATACTGCATGGACTATGTCAATAATTAATAAATATTTTTAGTAATAGGTCCTTAGTATGGTAGAGCATTTGCACAGCAGACTACAGTAATTTCCCCTTTCCTGCCTGCACAGCTCTTTGTAATGTGACTTTTTAGGTTCTTCTAACAAGAGTTCTAGTTAATTTCCCCACCCCCTGAATTTGAGCTTAGTGATTTTTTTTTTCCAATTGAATTGACTTGTGGATTTCTTGACCTTGTGGATCTCAGGACATGTAATGTCTCCGTGAAACCAACATGTGACAATCCTCACTCTATTATGTAGGAAGTTGAGAAACTTCATGAAGCAGAGATGAGCCATCCCACTCATCTCTCATCAGCCCAAGGGTCTGATTTCAAGGATACATTTCCTCATTACTCCTTAGTGCAAATGGAGCATATTTTAGTTTGTGTAGCTTTAAACAGAAATGTTTTCCATTCAGTTTTTCAATAAATATATATTGAACTTTAGCACACCTTAGCCATATGAAGGTTAAGCTCATGCATCAGCTTGTCTAGAGTATGGTGTCCCATTGTTTAGTCAAGCAAATTCTGGCCTGATTGCTACTGTGGGTATATTTCATGGTTTTGAATGAATGGTTTATTGTATCTATTGTTGATCACATCTACAATCAACAAAGGAGGTTGTCTTCAGCAATGAGAGAAGTTTAAATCAATGATTTGAAGGCCTAAAAGTGAAAACTTACAGATTCATCAATCAGAAAGAAGAATTTCTAACTTTACTTCAGCCAACCAGCTTCTCCTAGGGAATTCATCAAAACCTTCATCAGAGTTTCTAGATTGTGGACTACCCTATGAAATTCAGACTTGCTAATCCCCTCAGTCATGTGAGCCAGTTCCTATAATAAATCTCATAATATTTATATAATATGTATATATACCTCCTATTAGTTCTGTTTCCCTGAAAAACCCTGACACAGCACTTGACTAAATTCTGATGATTCAATTTTGAACTAAATAGAAATTATATTTGAGTGCAAAGAAAGCATTGATTAATCATCAAATATAAATATTTTCATAAAATTATCACAATTTTTAATTACAGACAGACCTCAGAAACATTGTGGGTTCAATTCCATATTACTGCAGTAAAATGAATATCACAATAAAGCAAGTCACATGAATTTTTTGGTTTCCCAGTGCATATAAAAGTTTTCTTTACACCATAATATACAAAATGCTAACCACCATCTGACCCTTCAGTGGGATATAATCTTTTTGCTGGTGGAAGGTCTTGCTTTGAAGTTGACGGCTGGTGAAGGCTGGAGTGGCAATTTCTTAAAATAACAATGAAGTTTGTCACCTCAATTGAGGCTTCCTTTCATGAAAGATTTCTCTTTAGATGTGATGCTGTTTGATAGCATTTTACCCACAGTGAAACTTCTTCCAAAAGAGTAGTCAATCCTTTTAAACCCAGCCACAGATTTATCAACTAAGTTTTAGTATTATTTTAATCCTTTGTGATCAAGTCACAATGTTTACAGCTTCACTAGGAGTAGATCTCACCTGAAAAAATCACTTTCTTTGCTCATCCATTAGAAGCAACCCCTCATCCTTTCAAGTTCAGATATGAAGTTCAGCAATTCAGTGATTTTTTTCAGGATTCATTTCTAATTCTAGTGTTCTTGCTTTTTCCACAACATCTGCAGTTATTCCTCCACTGAAGTCTTAAAACCCTCAAAGTCATCTATGAGGGTTGGAATGAATTTCTTCCAAACTGCTCATGTTGATATTTTGACCTCCTGTCATGAATCTTGAATGTTCATAATTGGCATGTACAGTGGTAAATCCTTTTCCAGAAGGTTTTCAGTTTGCTTTGCCCAGATCCATCAGAAGAATCTCTATCTGGGGAGCTATAGCCTTATGAAATTTATTTCTTAAATAATAGCACTTGAAAGTTGAAATGACTTCTTGATCCATGGATGCAGAATGGAGGTTGTGTTAGCAGCCATAAAAACATGATTCTCATTGTCTATCTCCATCAGAGCTATTGGGTGACCACGTACATTGCCAATGAGAAGTCATATTTTGAAAGGAATATTTTTTTTTTTTTTCTGAGCAGTAAGTCTCAAGAGTGGGCATAAAATAGTCAATAACCATGTAGTAATCAGATGTACTATCATCCAGGCTTCACTGTTCCATTTGTAGAGCACAAGCTGAGTAGGTTCAGTATCACTTTTAAGGGCCATAGGCTTTTCAGAATGGTAAAGAGCATTCCCTTCAACTTAACATCACCAGCTGCCTTAGCCCTTAACAAGTGAGTCAGCTGGTCCTTTGAAGCTTTTAAGCTGCACATTGACTTCTCCTTTCCAGCTCTGAAAGTCCTAGATGGGATCTTCTTTCAATAGACAGCTGTTTTGTCTACATTGAAAATCTGTTATTTAGTGCAGCCACCTTCATCAGTTATCTTGGCTAGATCTTCTAGAAAACTTGCTGCAGCTTCTAAATCAGCACTTGCTGCTTCACCTTGCACTTTTCTGTTATGGAGATGGATTCTTAAGCCTCATGAACCCACTTCTGCTGGTTGTAAACTTTTCTTCTACAGCTTCCTCACCTCTCCGCCTTCATAGAATTGAAGAGAGTTAGGGCCTTGCCCTGGATTAGGCTTTGGCTTAAAGTAACTTTGTGGTTGGCTTGACCTTCTATCCACACCACTCAAACTTTCTCCATATCAGCAATAAGACTGTTTTCCTTTATCATTCATGTGTTCACTGCAATAGCACTTTTAATTTCCTTCACATTCACAACTTGGCTAGCTGCTTGACATAAGAGGCCTGGGTATCAACCTATCTCAGCTTTTGGTATGCCCTCCTCATTAAGCTTAATTATTTCTAGCTTCTGATTTAAAGTGAGAGAAGTGCAACTCTTACCTTCACATGAACACTTAGAGACCATTGTAGGCTTATTTTTGGCCTGATTTCAATACTGCAGAATCAGGGTAAAGGGAGGCCTAAGGAGAGGGAGTGAGTCAGGAGAATGACTGATCAGTGGAGTAGTCAGAACACAGACAAAAAGTTATCAGTTAAGTTCTCCATCTTATATGGCCTTCATTTGTGGTGCCTCAAAACAACCGCAATCGTAACATCAAAGATCGCTGATCACAGACCACCATAACAGATATAATAACAATGAAACTGTTGGAAATATTGTGAGAATTACCAAAATGTGACATAGGGACATAAAGTGAGCACATGCTGTTGGGAAAATGGCACCAATACTGTTGTCTGATGCAGGGTTGCCACAATTCTTCAATTTGTAAAAAGCACAACATCTGTGAAGTCCATGTACCCTCATTTCAATACCAAAGACACCATTAAATAACATCATAAAAATATATCTATGAAATTGGAAATGTAATGATCTTTCTATTTAAATTTTGCATTGCTAGATATGAGGTTAAATATGATTTCATAAGTTTTTGCCATAAGTATTGGATTTTCTGTGATTTTGCTTATGATATTTATGATAGAATCTGGTGGCCTAATTACTAAAAACTGTTTTCTATTTTCCTTTTCCTTTGGGGCACACAACTACACTCTAATTCCTGCCTCATGTGAGGTTAGGTATGGTCATCTAATTGAGTTTTGGCCAAAGGAATATAAGCAGAGCAATGGTCCCTAAAACAATCTTGCACAGAATTTTTTTCTGTTTCTGTATCCACTGGCTGAATTAAGAAGAATCTGAGCATCTAGAAGAGGTCAGAGCCAAATGCAGAAGTCATTTGGTTTCATGAAGAAACAAAGGAAGTAATTTTTACTCTTCCAATGGCATTTCCAGATGATATAATTATTTGCAAAATTCAGGATCTTAGGCTTTTCACATATTCAACATTACTACATAATATCAATGATGTATAGGTGATTGTACCAATTTATAAACATATCAAAAGCATGTGTGTAGCTGTTGTACCAAATTCCTGTCAACATTCATTATGGTTTTTATTTCCTAATCTGACCGTTGTGAAAAAGTAACTCATTGAAAAATTTCATTTTTTATCCCCCTAAAGAGAAAGTATGTTGTGAATCTCAATATTTTATTGACCATACAGTTTACCATTAAAGTCTTTTCTATAGTTAGTAATTAATCCACCAGGAATTGAATTTTTGTGTACAATGTGCAGCAGAAGATATTTTCTTTACTTTTATTCATTAGTAGCCAACTTCTCTGCTCATTTCCACTTCCCTATTCATTTTATATTGCTTCTATAATAAATTACCAAAAACATAATGTCTTAAAACAATGCACATAATATTATCTTATAGTTTTGTAGATCAGAAGTCTTACCAAATGGTGTAGACATAGGTCTCACCAGATAAGAATTGTTAGCAGATTGAATTCTTTTTGGAAGTTCTAGGAAAAATCTGGTTTCTTCACATTTGGGTTTTTGGTAGAATTTAATTTCTTGCATAAGTAGAACCACTGTCCTAATTGTCTTGCTGGCTCTAAGCTGAGGGTTGTTCCCAGTTTCTAGTGACTATTGCATTGCTTAGCTTGGAGACTCCTTCCTTCAGCTTCAAAACCAAAAATGGAGAGTCAAGTACCTCTCAAGTACACCTTTCTCACTGAGAAGTATACTCCATTATTAAGTATTCATGTGATTAGATTGAGCCCACAGGGTAAACTAGGACTGTCCTTCCCTCTCATGGCTTATAACATTAATCATATATGCAAAGTCTCTTTGGCCATATAAGGTAAGATATTAATAGGTTCCAAGGATTAGATTGTTGACATCTTTAGGGAGGAACTATTCTGCCTATAACACCCCTTCAATTAACTTAAATGACACCTACCTTATGTATAACATTTCCATATATGAGTTAGTCTCTTAGCCTTTCAATTCCCATCACTGTGCTATTTTAAGAAATAATAGCTGAGAATTTTCCTAAATTGATGAAAAATCTCAGCCCACAAATTGAAGAGGAAAAGCAATTTCCACACAGGAAATACAAAGAAAACCTGGCTTTCTTGCATCATAGGTAAACTACTGAAAACTAAAGAAATATAAAACAAAATTGAAAGCAATAAGACAAATGCATTATCTTTGAGGGACTGATAACAACAATGCCTAACACAAATAACAGAGGTCAGTGGACAATGGTATGATATGTTGAAAGTGCTAAAATTCAAAACAAAATAAAACTGCCAAACTAAAATTTTCTACTTAGTGAAAATATCTTCAAAAATGAAGTCGGGGGTGGGGCAAGATGGTGCAGGGGTGAGGTGTGGGTTTTAGGTACTTCTCTGGGGCAGCTGGTAGAAAGCCAGGAGCTGTGTGGAATGACACAGCAGAGGAATCTGAGTTTGGACACGCATCATACAACACTCATGAATGCATGGAAAAGCTGAGATTAGCAAAATCTGTAAGTTCTCACAGCCAGGGGGCCCATGCCCCTCCCTCCCAGGCAAAATCCTGAGGGAGGAGGGGCCATTGGTGCTGGGGATCAAGAGGGAGAACTGTAGTTGCAGAACTGATTAACAAACTCAGACTGTTTAACAAAAACTCCAAGCATATATTAACTGAGACCAGATACTGGAGAATCTGGGAGCAGTCAGCTGGCAGAAAGGAGATAGGGCTAGCAAAAACACCAAATAAATAAATAAATAAACAAGCAAACAAACTAACAAATAAAAATAAAAAAAAAATAGATTTCTGGAGTTGAGGGTGAACATAATATGGAGAAGGGCTGGGCTCAAACAGAATCAGGCACATATGCAAACACAGAGGGCCAGCGCACTTCTCTGAAAAGCTATTTTTTTCTTATGTTTTTCCCTTATTTTTTAAAAATAACTATTCTAAGTAGCCCATTACAGAAAGCATCAAAGATTTGCAATTTGGACCCAGGCAAGAGCAGAGCTAAGATAACTCTGAGAGACAAGCAATAAGTCTAGTGGGGGAGAAAAATTCACTAAAGACCATAACTTCCCCAAGAAAAGGGGGACATGGAGCAGCACCAGTAGCAGCCCTCCTTTGAGGAACTCACACTCCAGAGGCTGGAATTCAGAAACCAGCTTCAGTCAGCCACTCCCCCAACAGGTCAGGGTTACTGGGAAAGCTAAAGTCTCCATACATACTCACACTGGTGGGGGAGCTGCGGGCTGGCAAGTGCCACCTGCTGGATAGCATAGGAAAAGCACTGAATCTAAAGGCCTCACAGGAGAGTCTCATTCTCAAGAAAACTCCATACCCTCCTCCTTAAACCTGGGCCTCTCTGGACTGGGAAAACCTGACTGGGAGTGACCATACCTTAGGAAACCCTCACACAAAAAGGCTACTTAGAGGCAGGGCAAGAAACAGAAAAACTAGAGGTGAAAAACTCTGATCAATTAACTAGAACCTAAGTTAGAAGCCAAGAATAAGCTGAACTGAACACCAAAGGTTAGAGAACAAAGGCAACCAAGAAGAAAACCCTAGGTAAAAGAATGAAAACTAGCTCCAGAATAAATTAATCAAGAAAGTCAGATACCTAGACAGCTCAAGATAATGACCCATACTAGGAAACATGAAAATATGGACCAGCAAAGGAACGAACTAATAGTTCAACAAAGATACAGGAGTTGAGGCAACTAATGCTAAATCAATTCAATGAACTGAAGGAAGAATTAAGTAAATATGTTCAAACAAATATCCTAAATCAATTCAAGACTGAGGGAAGATATAGCAAAAGAGATGCTGAATATAAGGAAGATGCTGGATGACCATGAAGAATTCATAAATTTGAAAAAGCAAATGGCAGAACTTATGGGAATAAAGGGCACAATGGAGGAGATGAAAAAAACAATGGATGGATAAACAGATTTGAACAGGCAGAAGAAAGTATCAGTGACTTGGAAGACCAGACATTTTAATTCATACACACAAAAAAACAGATGGTGAAAAGAATGGAAAAATAAAAGAAGGCTCTTAAGGAGCTGAGTGACAACATGAAGTGCATGAATATACATGTTATGGGTATCTCAGAGGGAGAAGAGAAGGAAAAATGGGCAGAAAGAATAATAGAAGAAATATTCACTGAAAATTTCCCAACCTGTATGAAAGACAGAAAATTACGGATTCAAGAAGTACAGCATATCCCAAACAGAAAAGATCCCAATATACCTACTCCAAGACACTTACTGATCAGATTATCCAATATCAAAGACAAAGAGAAAATTCTGAAAGCAGCAAGAGAAAAGCAATCCATCACATACAAGGGAAGCTCGGTAAGACCATGTACAGATTTCTCCACAGAAACCATGGTAGGGAGAAGACAGTGTTATGATTTATTTAAGATACTGAAAGAGAAGAACTGCCAACCAAGAATTCTATATCTGGAAAAATACAAAATCTTAATCTGTCCCTCATACAAATATGAGGGAGAGGTTAAAATATTTCCAGACAAACAGACACTGAGAGAGTTTGTGAATAAGAGACTGGCATTACAAGAAATACTAAAGGGATTGCTATGGGTTGATAGGAAAAGACAGGAAAAAGAGGTTTGGAGAAGAGTATGGAAATGAAGATTATTAGGAAGGGTAAAAGGAGAGAGAGGAAAAAATAAGACATATTAAATCCAAAAGACCAAATAATAGAAGAAAGTACTGCAATTACAGTAATAACAGTAAATGTTAATGGATTAAACTCCCCAATAAAAAGACACACAGTGGCAGAGTGGATTAGAAAACAGGACCCATCTATACGCTGTCTACAAGAAACTCACTTTATCCACAAGGACAAAAATAGGCTGAAAGTGAAAGATTGGAAAAAAGATATTTCATGCAAACAGCAACCAGAAAAAAATGTGAGTAGCTATATTAATATCAGACAAATTTGACTTCAAAAGTAAAACAATTAAAAGAGACAAAGAAGGACACTTTATATTAATAAAAGGGTCAATTCATCAAGAAAACATAATAATCGTAAATATTTATTCACAAATCCAGAGTGCCCCAAAATCCATGTTGCAAACACTGATAACACTGAGAACACTGAAAGGAGAAGTAGATAACTTACAGTCATAGCTGAGGATTTCAATACACCACTCTCATCAATGGATAGAACATCTAAACAGAGGGTCAATAAGAAAATGGAGATGTTGAATTGTACAATAAAAGAACTCGACTTGATAAGCATATATAGAATGCTACACCCCACAACAACAGGATGCCTATTTTTCTCAAGAGCTCATGGAACATTCTCTAGGATAGACCACATGTTGGGCCACAAAGCAAGTCTCAACAAATTTAAAAATATTGATACTATAAAAACATCTTTCTTGAATCATAAAAGAATGAAGTTGTAAATAAATAACAGGAAGAAGATTATAAAATTCACAAATATATGGAGACTAAGCAACACACTCTTAGAAAACCAGTGGGTAAAGTAAGAAATTACAAGAGAAATTAGTAAATACCTTGAGGCAAATGACAATGAAAACAAAATATATCAAAAGTTATGGGATGCTGCAAAAATGGTGCTGGGAGGGAAATTTATTGCCCTAAAAACCTATATTAAAGAAAAGAGAGAGCAAAAATTGAGAAATTAACTGTGCACCTGGAGGAACTAGAGAAAGAACAGCAAACTAACCCCAAAACAAACAGAAGGAAAGAAATAACAAAGATTAGAGCAGAAATAAATGAAATGGAGAACAGGAAAACAATAGAATCAACAAAAGCAGAAGTTGGTTCTTTGAGAAAATCAACAAAATTGATGGACCCCTAGCTAGGCTAACAACAAAAACAACAACAACAAAAGTAGATTCAAATAAATGCAATCAGAAACTGGAAAGTAAACAAAACTACTGAACCTGAAGAAATAAAGGCGATAATGAGAACATACTATGAGCAACTATGTGCTAATAAATTTGACAACTTATATGAAATAGACAACTTCCTAGAAAAGCGTAAACAACCAACATTTACCCTAGAAGAAACAGATGACCTCAACAAGCCGATCACAAGTAAAGAGTTTGAGACAGTCATCAAAATGCTTCCAAAAAAGCCTAGGACCAGATGTCTCCACAAGTGAATTTTCCCAAGCATTCAAGAATGAATACCAATTTTGCTCAAATTCTTCAAAAAAACTGAAGAGGAGAGAAAGCTACCCAACTCATTCTATGAAGCCAAGATCACCCTAATACCAAAATCAGACAAAGATACTACAAAAAAAGAAAATTATAGATCAATCTCTTTAATGAATATAGAAGTAAAAATCCTCAAAAAAACAAAACAAAACAAAAAAAAACAGTTGCAAATCGAATCAAATAGCACATTAAAAGAGTTATACACCATGACCAGATTGGATTTATTCCAGCTATGCAAGGCTAGTTCACCACAGGAAAATTAATTAATGTAATACACCACATCAATAAATCAAAGCAGAAGAGCCACATGATCATCTCGATTGATACAGAAAAGCCATTTGCAAAACTGAGCATTTCTTGATGAAAACTATTCAAAGGATAGGAATAGAAAGGAATTTTCTCAATTTAATAAAGGCAATATATGAAAAACTCACAGATAACATCGTACTCAATGGGAAGAGATTGAAACCTTTCTCTCTAAAGTCAGGAACAAAACAGGGATGCCCACTGTCACCATTGTTATTCAACATTGTGCTGGAATTTCTAGCTAGAGCAATTAAGAAAGAAGAAGAAATAAAAGGCATCCAAATTGGAGAGAAAGAAGTAAAACTTTCACTCTTTGCAGATGACATGATTCTATATGCAGAAAATCCAGAAAAATCTACAGCAAAGCAATTAGAACTAATCAATGAATACAGCAAATTAGTAAGCTACAAGATCAAAACAAAAAAAATCTGTAGTGTTCTTATACACAACCAATATGCAAAAGACGAAGAAATCAAGAAAAAAAATTCCATTTACAATAGCAATCAAAAGAATCAAGTATTTAGGAATAAACTTAACGAAGGTCACACAAGACCTATACATAAAAACTATGAGAAACTGCTAAAAGAAATTGAACAGGACCTAAAAAATGGAAGAACATATCGTGTGCATGGATTGGAAGACTAAATATAATTAAGATGTCAAGTCTACCTAAACTGATTTATAGATTCAATGCAATACCAATTAAAATACCAACAACTTACTTTACAGGAATAGAAAAACCAATAACCAAATTTATTTGCAAGGTAAAGCTCCCTGAATAGCCAAAAATATCTTGAGAAAGAGGAACAAAGTGGGAGGTCTCACACTACCTGACTTTGAAGTATATTACAATGCTACAGTGCTCAAAACAGCATGGTACTGCCACAAGGATAGATATAATGACCAATGGAATTGAATTGAGTGTTCATAAATAGACTCCTGCATCTATGGACAACTGATCTTTGATAAGGGAGTCAAGCCAAAGAAATGGGGACAGAACAGCCTCTTCAATTAATAGTGTTTGGAGAACTGGATATTCATTTCCAAGAGGATGAAAGAGGACTCTTATCTCACACTTTATACCAAAATTATCTCAAAATGGATCAAAGACCTAAACATTAATGCTAAGACCATAAGACTCTTGGAACAAAATGTAGGACAATTTATTAAAGATCTTGTGATAGGAGGTGGTTTCCTAGACCTTACCCCCAAAGTGTGAGCAACCAATGAACAAATAGACAAATGGAATCTCCTCAAAATTAAACACTTTTGTACATCAAAGGAATTTGTCAGAAAGATAAAGAGGCAGCCTACACAATAGGAGACAATATTTGGAAACCACATATCAGATAAGGTTTTAATATCCCAAATATATACAGCAACCCTACAACTCAACAACAGAAAGACAAACAACCCAATTAAAAAATGGGCAAAAGACATGGACAGACACTTTTCTGAAGAGGAAATACAAATGGAATGTAGACCCGGCATCGTGGGATGGAGAACATCTTCTTGACCAAAAGGGGGATGTGAAAGGAAATGAAATAAGCTTCAGTGGCAGAGAGATACCAAAACGAGCCGAGAGATCACTCTGGTGGGCACTCTTACGCACACTTTAGACAACCTTTTTTAGGTTCTAAAGAATTGGGGTAGCTGGTGGTGGATACCTGAAACTATTAAACTACAACCCAGAACCCATGAATCTCGAAGACAGTTGTATAAAAATGTAGCTTATGAGGGGTGACAGTGGGATTGGGAATGCCATAAGGACCAAACTCCACTTTGTCTAGTTTATGGATGGATGTGTAGAAAAGTAGGGGAAGCAAACAAACAGACAAAGGTACCTAGTGTTCTTTTTTACTTCAATTGCTCTTTTTCACTCTAATTATTATTCTTGTTATTTTTGTGTGTGTGCTAATGAAGGTGTCAGGGATTGATTTAGGTGATGAATGTACAACTATGTAATGGTACTGTAAACAATCGAAAGTACAATTTGTTTTGTATGACTGCGTGGTATGTGAATATATCTCAATAAAATGATGATAAAAAAAAATGGGCAAAAGACATGGACAGACACTTTTCTGAAGAGGAAATACAAATGGCTCAAAAACAAATGAAAAAATGCTCAACCTCACTGGCTATTAGGGAAACACAAATCAAAACCACAATGAGATATCATCTCATACCTACCAGAATGACCATTATCCAAAAAACAGATAATTTTAAGTGCTGGAGAGGATTTGGATAAAGAGGCACACTTACTCACTGTTGGTGGGAATATAGAATGGTGCAACCACTCTGGAAGACAGTGTGTCAGTTCCTCAGGAAGCTAAGTATAGATTTGCCAAATGACCCAGCTATTCCATTTCTAGGTATATACTCAGAGGAACTGAAAGTTAAGACACAAATGGACCTTCGTAAACTGATGTTTATCATGGCATTATTCACAATAGCCGAGAGATGGAAACAGCCCAAATGTCCACCAATGGATAAGTGGACAAACAAACTGTGCTACATACACATGATGGACTATTACACAGCTGTAAGACAGAACAAAGACATGGAACATATAATAATGTGGATGAACCTTGAGGACATCATGTTGAGCAAAGTTAGCTGGAAACAAAAGGAAAAATACTGTATGGTCTCAGTAATATGAACTAATGTTAATGAGCAAACTTCAGGAGTTACAAGCTGATAACACAGGCTACCAGGAGATAGAAAGAGGGTAGAAATCAGGCATTTGGTGCTGAAGGACTACAGAATGTTCAACAGGCTTGGTTGTATAGCCCCAGGAATAGATAGCATCATACTGTGTGCTGGTAGCACAATATTTTAACCACACTGAACAAAGATGTCCATGAGTAAAGCTGAAAAAGTGGGCTAGGAGCAGGTATGACACCTGAGGTAAAGATAAAAGATAAATACTGGGACTGTTTAACTCAGCAAAAACTGGAGTGGTCAATGATTGTGACTAAATGTACAAATATAAAACTATTCTTGCATGGGGGAGAACAAATGAATGTCAACCATGCAGAATGTTAGAAAGGGGATGGTAGTAAGGAAAAAAATAATCAAAGCAAGCTGGAGTCTCTGGTCAATAGTAACATTGCAATATGCTTCCATTAAAAGTAACAAAAACAATATACCAAAGCCTGTACAAAAGGAGGATATAAGGAGGGATATGGGATTCTTGGTAGTGGTGGTGTTAACTGACCCTACTATTATATTGTATTGTGTGATATTTTATTTTTCTTTTTATTATCTTTTTAATTATTCATTAAAATTTTTTATTTCAATATAATCAATATGTCCAAGTGCTGACTGAGGTGATAAACTATATGGTGATACCATGAACAACTGATTGTACACTGTGGATAATTATATTGTATGTGAATATAGCTCTGTAAAATTGTAGGGAAAAATATAAACAGGGTTAAAAGTGCCGGAGAAAACATGGTGAGAGGGATGTGTGTATTTTCTGTTGGTTAGGAGGAAAAATGGCATAGCCATTCTGGAAGACAGTAGCTTCCACATGAAGCTAAGTATGTGGGTGCCATGAGGTCCCGCAACCTGATTAGGGGTCATTTACTTGGAGGATCTGAGAGCAGGGACATGAATGGACATCTGCGCACTGCTGTTTATGGAGAGGATATATATTATTTGCAGTGGGTGTGGGTTTGGGTGGCCTAAGGGTACATTGAATGAGGAACAGAATGGTCAACTATTGTGTATGCATGCAATGAAATATTGAGCTACTGTGAGAAGGAGTGAAGCTGTGAGACATGCAATGAGGTGAACAGAACCTGTAGAAACCATTTTGAGTGAACTACACCAGAAACAAAGGCAAACACTATAATGCCTCACCAATATGGACTAACTACAGTGTGTAAACTCAGAATTGAACCATAGCTTATCAGGGGAATGTTTATTGTAAGTTTCCCTAGATTGTAAGACCTTACAGCAGTCACATCTGTTCCTGAATTGTAATGGCTATTTCCAGATTCTGAGATGCTGATCCCTTTTGTGTATAACCTGATTGATCCCTGGAACTTTGTGTATCTGTGTGACACCTGAAACACAGAACTAGAACTTGGCAGATATGAATGTCAGTATCAGCATGTATAGCAACAGTTAAAAAAAGCTGAAAATGAATCCAGACTTCAACTAGAGATATGAATGAAGCAGATGTGGTTAGGACTAGGGCAAGTTGGGCCAAAGGGTGAGGGACAATACTGACTGTGTTTTAAAACTTCAGATTCCATGTGAGAACAAGGGAAGAGATGCTTAGTTAGTGGAAGATCTGTATTTCTTAAGCAATTTAATTCACACAGTTCATTCAAATACCATAATTACATGGAACTTTTAATAGGAAGTGAGACCTGGTAGGTTTGCACAGGTTAGTGTGAAATAGCAACATATCCTGAAGTAATTTGGACAGAGAATAAAAATATATAGACAGGGTGCCCCTGAGGAGCTGGGGAAAAAATGCAGAGGTGTTGGGCTTCTTCACCTGGATTGTTGCTGATGTTCTCACAAACATTGAGGACCGGCGGTTTGATGTGCCAATAGGTTTTAATGCATTGGAATAGCAAGAAGTAAATACCTGAAACTATCAAACTGCAACCCAGTAGCCTTGACTCTTGAAGATGATTGTACAGCCATGTATCTTACAAGAGGTGACAGAAAAATAGGGACAAAAAACTAAATGAAAAATAGGGTGGGAGGGGGTGTTTTGGGTGTTCTTTGCTTTTATTTTTTATTCTCATTTTTGCTTTTCCTAGTACAAGGGAAATGTTAAAAACGTAGATTGAGGTGATGATGGCACAACTATATGATGGTGCTGTGATTGTGCACTTTGGATGACTGTATGGTATATGAACATATCTCAATAAAATTGAATTTAAAAAAAATGAAGGCAAATTGAAGACATTTCATACAACTTGATGCTGAAAGAACTGTCACCAAGAACTGCATTACAAGAAATATAAAAGGACGTTCTTCTTTCTAAAATATGATAACCCCAGATTGGAATGAAAAACATTGGAAAGGGTAAATGTGAAGAGAGTCAAGGGCAACCAAAGGGTTAACTCCAACCATAAATCCTGGTTTTGATTATCTGAATTTTATTTACTTCTAGTGTTATGCCTGATGATTATTAACAGTGTCACCTATTTTATAAATCAGGAATGGCTACTGCTTAGTTCACACATACAAACCTCTTAATTCTGGAATTTTTCACCTTTTCATACCCTGCTTTTTCAACTTTGAGCAGTGTCAAATGCATAAAAAATCATGACGGCCTTTTATGGCAAGGCTCCAGCCCCCCATAGACCCTCAGTGAGATTCCTCTTCTTTCTGCTCCTCTCTCTTTTGCACTAGGTGTTGAAGGGTTCACTTGCTTTTTCTCTACTAACATTACCCATGCTGCTCTGGTCTCTCTCATTTTTTTTTTTTTTTTTTTTTTACACTTCCTTTCTGTCTCAGTCACTGCTTCCTAAAAGTGACCACAGCCATTATCACTGGCCTGTATTCATCTACCTGATACCTAAGGGAGGTATGGAATGGGAAGGAATGGTTTCCCCACAGTCAGTATGAACTACCCTATTGATCAGAGTATCAACTTTAATCATTTGGCTTTACAGGCAAGATATTCTTTATTATCTGCCCCATCTCTTCTCTTGAGACACTGTCATCCTAGGATGGAAAGAATGCAGGGAACATGACTGAGGTGAACACCAGGCATCATTTTCCATTGATCAGCCAGTGTCCCAGAATAGGTGTTTCTGCAACCTAACTCTCTCCTACTGTGGCATGCATTCCTGCCAAGCCAGGATATATCTTTTGGGTATGTGTCAGAAATTTCTCACATTCCTTGTTTAGAATGGTTTTTGCTAGTACTCACAGAGCCCAACCTTGTATCCAAACTGCTCTCTATGATGGGCTGTGGTGGTTTGAAGCCATATGTACCCCAGAAAAAAAGTATATTCTTAAGTTTAATCCATTCCCATGGGTGTAACACATTGTAAGTAGGATCTTTTGATGAAGCTCTTCAGTTAAGGTAAGACCTACATCATTCAGGATGGGCCTTAGTTCTTTTACTGAAGACCTTTGAAAATGGAATGAATACAGAGAAAGAGAGAAAAAAAAAACAACAACATGGAGGCAATAAACTGAAAGTAACAAAACCCAGAAGAGAAGGGAGAAACCAGCAGATGCCTCCATGTGACTTCTCATATGGCAGAGGAGCCTAGAATCACTGACATCTGGTGTACAGGAAGAAAGCATCATCTGGATGATACATTAATTTGGACATTTTCTTGGCCTCAATCTAGAAGCTAATAAATTGCCATTGTTTAAGCCAACTGACTTCATGGTATCTGCCTTTAGCAGCCTAGGAAAGTAAAACATAGGTCTTCATGTAAAAGACTCGTGATAGATTATTCTGACAGTCCTTTACCCAAGATGACTCCAAGATCCTTGCTATACTTGTCCCACTGTCAATAACACTTCCCATATTATCCTTGACAATCAATCCCTGTAACTCTACCCCACCTCTTCTGTCTTGATCTAACTAACAGCAGCCTTTCCTGCATACCTTTCTGTGAGTGGTCCTGGACTACCATGTACCTGTTCTTTTTGCTTTTTGACACAGCACTTGTAATTTGTTTAATATCTGCATCCTCTGAGAAGCTGTTGGGACCTTAAAGGCAGGGAATCTCTGCTTGCCTGTCATTAGCATCATGCCTGTTGTAAAGCAGGAGCTCAATGGATATTTCTTGGTTGAGAAATAAAGTATAATCACTTGGAACAAAGATGAGAAAATGTTGACAATAGTTGTTTCTAAGTGATGGCAACCTGTTTTGTTGTTTTTGTTTTTGTTGCTGCTTTCCTGTAGTTATTACTATATATATATACATATTTAAACTTATATATGGTCACGTGCCCTCAGAGTCCTTGCAATCAATGATGGAAGCAAGACCCCCAGTAACAGAGGCAGTGGCCATGGTGGCAACCATTGGGTATCAGCATCTTCCTGGCAGTGGCTCTTAGAAGTGCAATGGAGTTTGACCTGACCTAGCCTGGTTAATAACTCCCTGGCTAGGATCATAGCTCCCACCTGCACCTTCTCAAGCCCAATCCAGCAAATTCTGAAGATACTAAGATGGGTCTGGCCACCCCTTCCTCTCATGGCCCACACTCACTAATCTATGTTCTTGTGGCAACTAAAGAAAAGGGTCCTGAAGGACACCATATCATAGCAACTTAATGTGAAGAAGTTTTGCTAATTGTAAATAAGGTGCATCAAAAGTAGCATGGAGTGTGTATGCAGAGCCTCCAACTGCCCACCCTGACCTGAGCAGTTGGCCTCTCTGGGAGACCAGCAACAATGAAACCTCTTCCCCTCCTCTTTTAGACACTTTGTACTGCATAAGTAATACAGCATTCATTTGCTGGAAGTCTTTGTTGTGTCTGTTCCTGGGTTCCCATGACATACCATGTAGCAATTTGATCCACAGATTTTTGCACAGTAAGCAGGGTGCACAGGAAAGTATAGAGTGGGTTAATTATTTGGAAGTTCTTTTCATCATGCTTGTGTTCCTTTCATCATGCTTGTGTTCCTTTTGTAGAGGAACGTCTTGGCAACACAAGACTCTTGACTCTATGGGAAAATATGAAAGGACATCCTTGTCCTACCAGGGACCAGTAGAGTTAATGACTGATGTCTGGGGGACCTAAATTATGCTCTGTCTGTTCTTTGTGGGAAGGGTAGAGATAAATGGGACTTTGACCAACCCCCCCTGAATTCCAGGGAGTCGCCTAGCTGGTTCCATGCTGAGATCAATGAGGTTGGGGTTTCTAATGCCCATCATATACTCCCCTGGCTCATGGCCTTTTATATCTGTTTTCATTCTGGCACCAGGCATACTGGCACTCAGGCTACCCATATTGATCTTGAGGTAAATGTGAGGCAGTTCATTATTCAGGAGACTATTAGAACTGAAGATGGGAATCTGGAGGTGCAAAATGAAGTAAGAGATATGGGTTATGAAAGGTAGGTATGGACAGAAGCCTGAGAGGAGCTCCACTCATGGCTGTCTTGACTTTAAGATGAGGGCACCACTACCACCCTGATCAACCAGGCTAACTGGAGGAGCCTTGACCTCCTCACATTCAACACAGTAAATTCTGAAGATACTAAGATGGGTCTGGCCACCCCTTCCTCTCAGGGCCCACACTCATTAATCTATATTCTTGTGGCTACTAAAGCAAAGGGTCCTGAAGGACACCATAGATGAGACTCCAATGGAATATTTTGGAAAAATATAAACTGGAAGAGGACCATGGACTCCATAAGGACAATCTGACCCTGCTCAACTCCCTCCCCATAATCACCAGGTACGGACAGCAGAAGAAGAGGGGCTCCTGCAGATCTTCTGCCTCAACCTTTGTCCCTGACTGAGGAGCCTGGCCCCTGGGAGGGACTTCTCTACCCAAAGTTGACTAAGTTAAAGTGGCCTAAGGCTGGGGACACAGGCCCTGCCCACCTCCTGGGGATCTAAGGCCATATGCCCTAGTGCATGTAACATTTGGAAGCAGTGAACAAATCTTTATGATGTTTTTGAATATGGGTACCCAGATCACATTCCAGAAGAGGGGCTACAAATAGCATTGGGAGGTTTCAGGCATTCCACATGGTTATGGGGATATTGAATTCCAAGGAAAATAAATCTCATATCAAGATATCAGGGATATTTACCATGTCAGGGTTTAATGTCCGAAACATATTACTTATTTAAGACTGCTTTGGGTAAAATATTATATATCATGACATTGCTTTTATTTTTATACATTTAAAAATTATATATATACATACACATATACATACATATTTGTATACCTATATATAATTTTTATGAGAAACATCTTTTTATTTCTTCTACAGAAGTGAAAAAGATCTTATATTTTTCATTTATAATATTTTTAAACTCTTAAAAATGCAATTTCCTCTTTTCAAACCACATGCCAACTTAAAAAATCTTAATGTACATTTGCACTCAAAGAAAAACATGCAGCACCATTGTCTTCTGATAAAATTCTGCTTAAAATCCTCACATGACTTTCTGCAAGTATGATCCCTCTTTATCATTTAGAGACCCCCAAACCACAAACATTCAGTGCAATATTTATTGTTTTTTATTTCCAGAGGAAACACAAGACCAAAGATGTCTTTGATCACAACAGTTTCCTGATGACTGAGCAACAATTTGTTTATTTTAAAATACATTTTTAAACATGCTGATGTAAGATACAACTAGAATTCAGTAAAAGTTGAGGATTCAAGTGGAGGATGGAGAATAGATAGACTTATGGTCTACTTTGTCATAAAATTAGGAAAAAAAACACAGATTTTATCAATTCAATTCAATGTCCCCTCTAAAAAAAGTTTCTTTTTTTTTTTTTACATTTCTGGAAGCAGCTTAACGTGACTCAAAAGCAGTTCCTGAGTAACTGCAGTAAACAGCAACTGCAATAAAAAAATGAGCACTGCTTACTTAGCTCATTTTTGGTTCTGCCTTAATTTACCTCCCAAGTTTTTAGTTTAATCCCATTTCCATTGCTCCCTTCTCTTCACAATGTGTAAGTACAAAATGCATCAGCCTTAAAAGCCCATATGATTTAGATGTTTCTTGTAACTTCTATATGATGATCTTCATGTTTGCCAGGTCAGGTTTGCAGATCAGAATTCTCTTAATCTCACAAAACCTGTGAGAGCCATAAATACGTCAGATTTTCTTTATCATATGCCATAATTGCCATGTGTGGAGCTTATTGTAAGCTGTCTGGAGCATCGCTTCTATGTGACTTACCAAATGCATGCTTAAATACTGTTTTTGTATTTTTTCTTAGAATGGGCAGAACTTTATTGAGAATTGTTCCAAACTACTTTTCATTTTCTTCTAAGAATGGTGTGTTAGCAGGAAAGCAGGACAAGAAGTGCCATATAAGTTCCCCAACAGCCACATACAAGTGTTTTAACTCAGACTGAATATTATTTGGCATCATCTGGTTTATAGCTCCCTTTATCCCTCCTTGCATAAGTGCCCTTCCAGGTGACAGGGCTGAGATGGTACAACTGGCTGTGCTAGTTGAGACCTGAGTTAATTTGGGTGAATACACTTCCATTTCTTGTCTAATACTTTGAAAAGAATAATGTCATGACCCATTGCATACTGTAGTGACTGGATTGGAGTTGGACCATAATAATACTTATCTGACTTCTTGAGCTTTGGTGCAATCTTTTTATGGAGTTATTTTTTCCCAAGTTATTCTTGTAACTTTGCCCCTTTGCTGTTTGAAGGTGGTCTGCATCTCTGGAATTCTCATGCATGCTGCTGGGCTCACCATTTTGCTTATTTTGTGTTTCTTGTTTCCTGAGACGTGCTGTCAAGATTATGGCACTGTGATGGTTAAATCTCTTGATTATGGCAACATTGTTATTCTCCTTTATGGATTTAGAAGAGTTGGAAGCAGAGGGCACAGAAGAAATGTCATAGCCCTCATCTGACGATTTATATTCCAAAGCCAAAGCTTTCAAATCTAGTGAGATTTTTTTTACTCTCAATGAAACCATGTTTTTAACCCTTTTTAATCTATTTTAGCACATTCTGCAAAGATGTCCTTTGCTCCTGTATTCAGCAGGTCCCTGAAAATAATGGGACTGGAATAAATGTGTCCAGAATTGCTTTTCTATCAGGGTGTGGGGAACATTTTCTGAATAATTCATTTGTTGTTGCTGGGTAGTTCTTAAATATGGGCTCAATGATATAAGAGGTTAAATTATATCTCAGATCATTACAGTCATCTGTTTGGGGCTGGACATCAGCCAGAAATGCTGCAGAAATGCCAACATCCTGCTTATGATTGGATGTGGATGAGCTGTCCATGGCATTCACATTTAAATGATTGGCTCAGAATTCCTCAGCACTGATCACTTGACTCACAAGGTCTTTATAAAGCTGAAACAAAACAGGATCTTCCTGCAATGTTTCTCTTGCAGTTCTTTATTTTCTCTCCTTTTGAATTTGGGTAGCAGCTGCTGAAGAAAGTTCTTCACTGCATCTCTTTCTTTCAGTGCTGTACTTTCATTGCAAAAATGGGAGTTAGTTGTGTCCTCTGCATGCAAGGCCAGCTGAAGTTGAATTTCAGCTTTTCCTTCTGGATTGATTTTTTTTTTTTTTTTTTTTTTTGGCATTTAATGCCCACATATACATGACTGATTGTAAATCTTTCGGGTACCTGCTTTACATCAGAGATGACAGATGAATCTGTGCTTCCTAAGGGTATGGTATTTGTACACCCCAGGGGAAGGGGGCCCCTGCCAGTGAGCAAAAAGCATGCATCAAGCAACCTTTGTGCAAAGGTCCTACTCTGGCATGTAACTGGAGTTCCTTATTCCCAGTTTCAGGTTTAATGTAGGTTTAGACCAGCTATACCATTCCATTAGACCTAATATCTCCCCTAGGCTGTGGAATTTGGATTCATATTGAAACATCTGCACATAATGAAAAAGGAGAGGTGCAGACAATGACTTTGAGATAGACACTAGGCAAGTCTGTGACTGCCCAACTGTTCTAAGTAACCAGAGCCAAGAATAGTGATATATCACACATACACAGTCATATATATATATATATATGTGTGTGTGTATATAATTAAAAAGAAATTTCTCACTATTGAATCGACAATGCTTTCAGATCATTAGTAAATGTATTGAAAGCATAGAGGGTTCTTCATCTATAGATATAAAATAAGAAAAGACATAAAATGCATGTATATAATATAAACAAATTATAGTGCTTGTATGTTTCCTCCATGAAATCTATGCATGTATATTACAATGCTTATTTATATTTATCTTTATTTTATATTGTAAAAAGAAGGGGGAAATAGATCTTCCATGACACTGAGAGATGCACTGATGGCAGTAATAATTACAGAAAGTGAACATCTCAAGTAGAGGAAAAAGAATCTCAAAGGAAGATAAAGTAATCTATTAAGAGTTAGGAAATGGCCAGCAACAGGGACAGATAATTAGGTCAAGAACAGGAGAAGAGTAAAAGTGTCAATAAGAGTCATTCTTAGAGCATGTAATATCTGTCTGAGGCATTAGCTCCTTTTTTCAGCAGGTCCCTGCTTTATAGGTTAAATATGATTACTTTGGGGAGTAGGTTTCCACCAACCTAAAAGATGCCTACTCGAAAAACATTTTTGCTTAAATTATGAGTTTAAAATTAAGATGTGTTTGATTGTAACCAATAATAACAATTAAAACATTTAAATATATCACAATAGTCTTTTAAATTCTATTTAAATATATCACAATAGTCTTTTAAATGCTATTTTATAACATTGGAAGTAGCTGAAAAATTTTTAAACCAGGAACTTTGTATTTTTAGAACTATGTCTTTTGTTCTTTCCACATGGACATGCCATTCCTGGAAATTGTCATATTTACTTTTGCTTCTGTCTGTCAAACTAAATCTATAATGCTTCATGATTTTATTAATTACACACTAAATTGGAATAGCAGAAGACAATGTTTACTAGCTGATATTCATGAGATTTTAAATGTGGCAATTTTCTCATCCTCATTGACTGAAATGAAGCCAGTGTCTGAAAGATAGAGATATGTTTTAGTTTAGGTTTTTAACAAAGATTTGTTTTGTTTTTAAACAGAAATTATTAGTATGAAACATTCATCCTCACCCACAGCATCCCTCATTTTCTTAAAGCATTTTGAATGATTAAAAAAAAAAAATATGACTGAATAGGAAGCTTAAACCTGAATTCGTTTCATTTAATGAAAGAAGACATTTTTAATTGGAATTTATTTTCTACAGATACGTTCAAAACACAAAATAAATAGAAAATATCTAAAGGGGTCAGTGAAAATTCATATACTTTAATCAAAACTATATAGTTCAGATTTATGTAATATATAAATTAAATTAAATATCAAGTATCTAGGCAGTTCCTAGTTTTTGAGAAGCATAGAGATATCTTTATATACAATTTATTTAGTGAGTTATTACATTTTCCTGCCTTCATCCTTATTCTAAAATATCCCGTGAGAGTTCTAAGGTGTTTTGTTTGGAAAACAAACAAAAAATACAAGCAGGAACAAAACAATACATTTAGAGATTATAATGATCTGATAAATTCAGTTAGAGACAGGAAGTCTAAGGTCTAATCAAATACCATTCTGTATCTCTGGATCTGTTTTAGGTTCTGGGGCCATTTTCTGGGTCATTTTGGTCTCAAAGGTAACTCAGAACTCTTCTGTTGGCTGCAGATTCTGTAGGCAGGTAGGAATCCGCTAAGAGAGCATCCATACTCAAATTTTAAAGCAGCAAGCAAATAAACCAATAGATAATTCAAAGAGTGCAAATTATGCAGAATATACAGAAAGACATTATTGAGCAAGCTATGAATTGGGAGAAATATTTGAAAATAACATATCCAACAGAGTTTATATGTTGAGAATATATAATAAACCTTCAAAACTCACCAATAATAAAATGAACAATTTAAAAATGGGCAAAAGATATGGACAAACATTTAAGCAAAGATTATGTAAGGATGACAGATTACAATGTGAAATAGTGTTCATCATTAACCACTAAGGATATCACTACATTCTAATTAAAATTACTAAAATAAAACATACTGGCAATATTAAGGTGGGAGGGTGTGGGACAACATGACTGAATATTTATAGATTTCCAATTACCCACCAGGCTTCCCTCACAACAACACAGAGATATGGTAGTTTCCCATTTTTCCTATGAGGAAGCTGTTCACAAAATATTTACCACTCATAAATTATTGGAGAAAATTTAAAATATATTTTGGTTATTGCAGATGCTTTTTATTCCACTGTTCATTAATGTATTACTATTGGATACTATTATTCTACATTTCCTACAAGTCTTGGAAAAAATAACATTTTTACCAGAGAACTAGGAAATCTGAAAATAGAAGAAAAGCAAAGTATTCTTCTAAGAAAATAGGTTTTAAAGATGGCATAAGAATTAAATTATTTTTACATAATTTTGTTAAAAAAATTCAATATTTCTCTCTTGTCATTCTGAGGTACAAGATATGTCCACTGTGACAGCCAAACCATTCTATGGAAATTTTTAAATGATATAAGATTGCTGAAGTAAGAACTAGCAAGTGCTAGTTTAAACTGAGCTTTTCTAAAACTCCTCTAAGCAATTCAAATCTAAAAATAACTTAAATAATTCAGGTCTTTAATAATGTGCAAATACTATTCCATCCTCTCTGTGCTCTGGGTATTTGATAATTCCTATCATTTTTCATTAAAAGCTTTTGGATTTTGAACATTTAGAATTCTAATCTCATATTCACAAAGGGATGGAATGGCATTAATATCTGTCTTGAAGGAGATCACACATTTAATCTGCTTAGTGGAAGGGCAGAGATGCTGGAGCCCTAGCCAGAGGGAGAGGAGGAAGAGAAAAACAGAAACATTATGTCATACTAAATAATTTGTCCAGACAAGATGCTTGGCACCTGCACTCCAAGATATCCAAACAAAACAAAACAAAACAAAAAGTTTATAAAAACAATCTATTCCCCAAGAAAAAAGGGTAGCTAAAATGAAACATTGAAAGCTATAAGTTGTTTTTGCAGTTTGCACTTAGGAAGTTTGGAAATTCCAGGACTAGTCTAAACTGCAACGTATAGAAAAACTAAAAACTACATGCCTAGCAAATTTAATATTTGACAATCTAGATAAAAGAGAGAAAGACTGTTCATATATTTACAATCAAGGGAAGCAACTGAGGAACACAATTTTTTCAATTTAAATTGATAGAAAAACCAGTAGTGCTTTTGTATTAGAAATAATATTTAAAATTAATACCTTTATGACATAACACTTATGTAACTTTGTTATGATTTTGGTTGTAAGATTAAATAAGTCAATACTGTACTATAGAATCATATTATAAATCTTAGAAATTTTCTACAGTATTTTATTTTTTTAGCCAGCATTTGAGGACTGTATTTATATTAGTGAAACATTCTTTAAGGTTACTTTTCTGAGATTGAGATTCACTATTCTTATGTTAGAAGCAACTTCCTTTACTCTTTGCCAATTTACAAAACTATTATTATACTTTCTTTTTCAAGATCATTTCTCTCTCTAACTAGGCAAAAGGTAATATGAGGCCATGATAAACTCAGTACAAGACAGAAAAAAAATCAGTCTGTTCAGCTTGCCTGCAATATTAGTGCCTTCCATTTTTAAACCAGGGAGATCTAAATACTCTCTATTTTTCCATTCCAGTTAACTTCTGTCTATATGATGTGGGTTCATTTAGTCAACATTTGTTATTTATTACCACTACATGCATATTAGTATTAGGCATACAACCTATATGATGAAATGGAGGTTCCTTCTAGCTTCTTCATACATCACAAACAATATGCTTTCCAAACGATTCTGACTACAAGAGGAAACCAGGATTCTAAGTGTCTGAGACACTAATTAGGTGCAAAGCTTTAGCAAATCCTTCAATACTTTTAGATAAGGAGTTCTCCTATATGTTACTATAAATAAGAATAACTTAGAAGGTTTGTTAAACTGCAGATTTGCAGGCATCACAATGAGTGACCCAGGGGTTAATTCCTGGAGGGTTATGAGACATTCTAGAAACACTTTTTTCAGCATTAAGTTCCTAATGTGTGATGCAATGCAGCTGGTAGACTGTAGCTCAGTATCTCCAACAAGAATCACCTGGGGAACTGTATCAAAGACGGTTACTATTTTTAAATATCCTTAGATATTTGACTATTAGAATATCCTTTCACTTCCTCTCTATGGAGTGAGTTGCTAAACGGTGTATCATGGGAACCCAGACTCAGACAGAACAGAAACTTTTAGGAAATGACTGCTTTATTACTTACATGACACAAGGGGTCCAAAAGAGCAGGGGAAAGAGATCCCATCATGAGTGGTGTTGAGAAAGTCAGAGACACATGTTGAGCAGCCCATGCCCAGCCCCTGCCTCTTTTAATATCGTGTACAGATGTTTCAGTCTTTTTTTGATTCTACAATGTAAGGAGGGTGTTAGATCTAACGAAAAGGTTTAGCCAAAACTTAAACCTGGAAATTGGGAACAAGCAGCCAAGATACTGTCCAGGGCAGGGAACTCTCAGTGCCAGGGCCCCCTCCCCTGAAGTGGATAAATATTCTACCCTCAAACAGCATGTGTTGTGACATGCAGAGCTGCCATCCACCTGACCCAAACAGTTGGCCTCCCCAGGCAACTGGCCACAGTGGGATCTCTTCCCCAGCTCTTTTGGACCCTTTGTCCTGTGTAGGTAATAAAACATTCTTTCGCCAAAAGTTTCTAGATTGCTTGAGCCCGTTTTCCCATGACACACCACATAGCAACTCACTCCATAGCTGATCTCCTGGAGAGGCTAACTGCTTGGGTAGGAGTTGGTTGGTGACAGCACACACCCTGCTTCAGGTCAGAAAAGAGAAAATCTGTGCTACCTAAAGGTGGGGTATTTATCCACCCTAGAGAGATGAAGACCTGCTACTGAGAGCTTCCATTCTGATAAGCAGCAGGAACTGTTCCTGGTTTTCAGTTTAAGGTATGGTCAGGCTGTTTTATTAGAGAGAACATCTCCTCCAGTGGAATAGAAATATCTGCACAGAATAGAAAAAGAAGGCGGGTGGTAGGTGAGGGCTGGGATTTGGCTACTAGGCCTGCTGGTGACTTTCCCAGACTTCTCCCACCACACTCACACTTACCAAAATCACTCCCTTTCTCTTTCTCTGTGAGAACCACTGCTCCTTTGATCCATAAACTTCTATTCAGCTTTAATAGTCTATAGGAGTACCTTGTTACAATTTGATTTGCTTGGAACAAAACAATTGAATACAGATATAAAAAGGCATCTCTATTGCAGGTTAGTTAAAAGGAGGCAAGATTTAGTGGGAAATGATAAGGTGTGGAATTAAATTCCTACCTGAATCTGTGACTATGGACAAATTACTTCATTTCTCTGAAACTCAGTTTCCCCTCTTTAAAAGGCGCATTCTATGCAGCTTTATTGCATTCATTTCACAACATAAAATACCAGTTGTATTAAGTAACTGCTACATGACAAGTCCTCAAAAGCAGTAGTTCCTTTATTATTGTTATAGTTGTATTTTTAAAATATTATGTTGTTACTCACAAAATGGAATAACAAATAACAAATGTATAACCACGATTTATCACCGATTCTCTAAAAATGATATTAGTGTAAATCCTTGGGTTTTCTTCTGGTGTCTATCTACAAACTACTTTTGTTTTCACATATGAGATCATTTAATGTTAACTTCAGGTTTGTTTGTATATAGGATGAACCGAGGCTACCTATCAGAATGCTTGTGTTTATCCCTATTCTTTATCTTGTCCTTCAGATTAAGTATTTGACATTCTAATTCAAGTTCTAGAATTTACTTTTTAATTTGAAGTCCAGTGTGCAAATGCTTTCAAGACTGGAGTCCTGTTTTGCCTGCTGCCAACAGGTTATTAGAAACCATGACCTTATCTCTTGCCCTTGGTGTGACTGGTCCCCATTATCTGCCACCATTCTTTTCTGAGTGCCTAACAGGACGTCTTTTTTCTATCTGCCATATGTACTTCCTCTGATATCTGTTGTGTTTTGCAGGTCTCTTTGTATTCACCACTTGATGCCTTCCTTTAGATGTCTGTGAGTTTCAGTTTTGAGAGTCCCATGTGATGAAGTCTGTCAACAATTTTCAGCCATAGTGTATGTCTCAGTCAGGATCTCAGCAGTTCCTCAGACTATAACAGCTTGAGGTTAAGTATTCTTCATTTTCAGGTTCACAGGAACACATCAAATTTAAACCACTGGTTGGATAATCCCCAAGCCACGTTGATCTAAAATGTCTCCAAAATAGATATTGTTCTACTTGGCTATACTTTTTTAGGGGGTGGTAAGTATAGGGTCATTTGGAGAGACAGAGACAGGATGGGAAACTTAAAAGAAAGAAAGGGAGGGAGAGGATATAAAGATGGAAAGAAATGAACAAATATCATTAAATTCACTGACCAAATTAAAATGGGCTTAGCTGAGAAAGCGTGTTGATTGTGAAGATGACTGCTATTGTCTATTGTGTACCATTGTAGTTCTTCAAAAACAATCTACCACTCATTCTCTTTGTCATTCAGATACCCTATGCTGATCTATGCCATTGTGATTCTCCACTCTCTCTTTTCCTAAAATGCCTTCACATCTCCAAATTTTATCAAATATTCTTCAATTTAAAATTCACAGTTATGGATATTAGTATCTCTTCAGAGATTAGACACACAACTTGGTGGGCCCAGCCACCATCATCTCTTCTCTCATTTACTGCTATTGCCTCCTATCTGGTTCTTCTATGTCTACCTTCTTTGTTTTCATTCTATTCTCATCCCAGTTAAAATGATCCTGTTAAAACATGTCAGATCATATCATGTTTTTGATCAAAGTCCCCCAATGTTCTCCTTTACTCTTCAAAATTAAGGCCAACTTTTTCAATTGTCTGATATACCCCCCTCACTGCTGCTCCCTGCATCTTCTCTGATCTCACCCCCTACTATACTACTAACCCCTTTTGCACTCATCTCAATCCACAGTAGATCCCTTAGTTTCTGTGCACATGCCAGGCATTCTTCTGCCTCAAGAGCTTTGCTGCTTCTGCTAGCCAGAATGTCCTTCTTACAATTATCTACATATTCTGCTCTCATGATTCCTCCAGTCCTTTATTCTAATATCTTCTCACAGAGGCTTTCCCTATTAACTCTATATTTATCAAATTCCTCCCTCCAGCACAGCCTTTTTTCTTTTCCTGCTTTGTGTTACTCATACCACTATCAAATCTATGATGCATTCAACTTATTTATTTTTATATTGCCTGTCTCCCTCTAGACTATAAAGACCGCAATGGAAGGAAGTTGTCTTTATTGTCACCTGCCATCCATATTCCCCCAAACAACAACAGTGCATGGCAGAGTAGGCACTTAATATATATTTTCTGAATTAATGATTGTTCATCTGTTGCTAAATTAAAAATTAGTATTTAAGAAAAATTGTTATTTTAATGGGTGGACTCTCACAGATGCAAAAATTTACTCAGTTGTCCCATCTGTCTCATCAACTTGTGTATCAATAAGGAATGCTTTGGACTAAAATTGTCCTAAAATATACTCACTTAACAACAAAGCTTGTGACATTGGAGCTAAGGAGATGAGATAGAAGTTAAGGATGCAAAACCTTTCCATTTCCACTTTCTACTTTGCCATCCCCAGTGTGTGGAAAGATCTTCTTTCATGGTACCAAGATGGCTCCATATGATTTTTTTTACAAGCCACTTTTATTAAGTAGAATATTTCTATAGTGAGAAATATATCAGAATTCATTCCTAGACCAATCACTGTAAAAACAATGGATTAGGAAAATCCTAATTCATACTCTGGAGCTGGGTACACTGAGTCCCAGAACAAAAGTGAGGTTATATTTTGGGCTGCATTCATCAGGGTTCTCTATATATTCAGCATATAGTAAATATTATGAATATTAGGTTAAAAAATAATACAAATTGGCTCACATGACTGTGGAGAAAGAAAAGTCTGAATTCCATAGGGAAGATCGCAAGCTGGAAACTCTGATGAAGATTTATGATAAATTTCCAGAAGAAGCTGGTTGGTTGGCTGAAGTAGATATGGAGATTCTCTCTTCTGACTGCAGAAATCATCCCTTCTTTTAAGGCCTTCAACTGATTGGATGGTACTTTTCTCATTGTGGAATGCAGTATCCTCTGTTGATTGTAGATGTAATCAGCCATAGATGTAATCCACTTGCTGTTCTTTAAATCCACAAAATATCCACTCAGAATAATCAGGTCAATGCTTGCTTGACAGAACAGCTGGACACTGTGACCTGGCCAAGCTGACACATGAACTTAACTATCACAGGAAGGATAGGGGGTAGCTATTGGGTAGATAACGTATAGTATCTGACAAAATATGGGAAGATTAGGCCTATTTGGACAGTACACAATCTGACCTTTAGGTAAATACAAACTTTCATATTTGTTTTAAAGATTTGATCAGAACTCAACTGTTGACAGGGTTATTCAATAGTCCATCAAATAGCCAGTCTAGAAAACAAGGGACTTAACAAAGATATTGTCAAGGCAAAATGATTAAATTTGATTAAATTTGAAAGACAAGGCCAGCCTATTTCATTAAGGATAAAGAATAAATTAAGCAGATCTTGATAACCATGGACTCAACATTGCCACTAATTTTACAATTTTTATCACACAGTATTTTTGGACAATATAGAATGATGACAACAGCCTTAGGATTTTTAATGCAGGCAGACATGCATTAAATTCTAGCTCTGTCACCTTTCAGCTGTCTGACCTCAGGGAAATTACTTAACTTCTCTGATCTACTACATAAAATGGGGGTTCCAATCAATTCCCAGCTTGCAGATTTAAGAAGAAAGTCTGAGAGAATGAGTCAAAACATCTTCTGGACATGGTGAAGCTAAACACAGATAAGAAGTCAGAATTCCAGAAATATTTATTAAAACATTCCAATGTATAATTTAATCAGTAATCAATTTTATAATCACTATTCTCATTATATTTTTGTTCTGAATATTGAATGTATATATTATGAGCAGTGATGTGAATATTTTATTCTAATCAAAATATTACCATATGTTAGAAAAACTGTAGGATCTAGAGGCCTTTATTAATGATGGAGCTGCATTTATAAAAGTGGTGATTTTGATTATTTTTTGATCTGTGCTTTTGCATATAGGAGGTGGATTGGCAGAGTGGAAACAGTTACTTTTGGAATCACAGAGTTCTGTGTTCCAGTCACCTTTTTCAATTCCCAGCTATATGGATTTGACAAATAAAAATTTGACAGTAAAAATTTTCTAGTTGGCAAAGATGGTAGTTTCTGAATTGGGAGTAGCAGATTTTTTTTAATTCAGTTTTACTGAGATATATTCACATACCATACAATCATCCATGGTGTACAATCAACTGTTCACAGTACTATCATATAGTTGTGCATTCATCACCCCATTCTATTTTTGAACATTTTCCTTGTACCAGAAAGAATCAGAATAAGAATAAAAAATAAAAATAAAAAAGAACACAGAAATCATCCCCCCATACCACCCTATTTTTCATTTACTTTTTGTCCCCATTTTTCTACTTATCCATCCATACACTGGATAAAGGGAGTGCGATCCACAAGGTTTTCACAGTCACACTGTCACCCCTTGTAATCTATGTTGTTATACCATCATCTTCAAGAGTCAAGGCTACTGGGTTGGAGTTTGGTAGCTTCAGGTATTTACCGCTAGCTATTCCAATAGCTAACATAAACATAACATAACATAAAGAGTGTTATCTATACAGTGCATAAGAGTGTTATCTATACAGTGCATAAGAATGTCCACCAGAGTGACCTCTTTACTCCATTTGAAATCTCTCAGCCACTGAAGCTTTATTTCATTTCTTCTCATATCCCCCTTTTGGTCAAGAAGATTTTCTCAATCCCAGGATGCCGGATCCAGATTCATCCCCAGGAGTCATGTCCTGCGTTGTCAGGGAGATTTACACCTCTGGGAGTCAGGTCCCACATAGAGGGGAAGGCAGTGACATCACCTGCCAAGTTGGCTTAGTTAGAGAGAAGGTGGGAGTTGCAGATTTTTGAAGAGATGACTTTGAAGTTATTTTCACAACTAGTTTTTAACCTAATGAAAAGTCTATGTTTTATTGCATCCTAAAAATTAATTGTAACTCACCTTTTACAGTTGACATTATTGCTTTGAAAGCTTTTCACACGTAGGGCAGTATTTCAGACAGGTTTAGAAATTGAGGGAATCAAATTCTAGTTCCACTCATTTCTAGTTATTTCTAAGAAAATTAAACATCTTCATTTTTTTTTTTATCTAGATCACAGTATCTGGCAGATAGTAAGTACTCAATCATATCAACTATATTTGTTTTCCTTTTTTTTTTTTTCTCCTGGCATTTCAGAGAGTTCTGAACATTTCCCCTTCACAGTGAAAAGACTTTTCATTGTCACATTACATTGGTCATTGGAAGGAGGTTATAAGTGTGAGGTTCAAGTTGCTTTAGTTGGCTATTTTCCCACATCCTTGCCACACTCTGATCTATTCTGTGCTACTATGTTACTCTATGCTACTAAAACCCATGGAGTTGTATATTTAAATTTCATTTGTCACAGAATATTGAGGATAATTTTATGAAATATTTGAAAACTTAAAAATTTTAACTGAATAAAATCTAATGGCAAAGTAATTTTAAATATCCATTGGATAGACTAATTGATCTAATGACTAATACTATAATAGTCTATTAAAATAATTCTGATACCCCCAGTGAGTTGCATGCAATTCAGTCTGCTTAACTCTTTCATTTTGAATCCCACATTAAATTTTAATTAATAGCTTATATTTCATGTACTTTTATATCATAATTATAAATTATCCAGGTGTCAGTGTTATATTTTAGACAGATGCTAATTCTTAGTAGTTCATGAACAAATGGGTTCTGGTTGATTTTCTTCTATGTTTTTTTCTTCTGGTTTTCAAGTCATGAGGGTTAAGATTTTTAACCAGAGCTATAATTAGTGGACCAATTACTTCAAAAGCATTTACATTAAACAAATATTCAGGGAGTACCACAATGAGCCAAGCCCTCTCTTGGATGATACATGATAACTAGGAAAAGGTAACCTGAAAGAGTATGACAGATAAATTGGGGTCAGAGAAAGCTGTAGCCTGAGGATGAGTGTAAGTAGCCAGGGGAGAAGTAGAAAGACAAGCATTCTATTTAGAGAAAGCCCGGAGCAAGAAAAGACTTGCCAAATTTTATGAATTATAATGAATGAATGAATGATGCTGAAGGCTAGTAAGATAAGGAGAGAGTACAGTGAGGTAAGACTGCAAAGATAAGCCAAGACAAAGATCGAGGGCTTGTGAGACATGTTGAAGACTTTAGTTTTCATATGAACTTCATTTTAAAAAGTCATTGAGTAAGGAATGTGAAAACATGATTTTTAAATTTTTGTTAAATTTTCATTTTTTATCAAAGTTTTACATATTAATAGTTTAAAAATCCAAAAATTGAAAAACCAAAGGGGTTAATTTATGCATCCCCGATTATGCTTGTTCCCACTCTTCTCATTAGTTCACTCTCTAAAGGACACTTTTAATGCCAATTCCTTCAGTTATGCATCTAATATTTCTAAATACCTACTCAAATTGAGGCTGAGTATCTCAAGTACTTTTTAAGGAAGGAGTGTTTTTTTTGTTTTTTTTCTTTAATTTCACTTGCATTCCACAGGATCATACCTGATGAGTAATTGATTAATGTCATTTTCCCCCAGAAAATAAAACTCCTTGAACACTCCTTTATTCTGCCTCCATCTGGACTGGTTTTTCTCCAGGTCTGCTGTACCAACTGCCATCACATAATATCCTTTTGCTGAGCAATCTAAAATCAGTAACTGTAGATCATTTCTCTGATGTAGTAAAGTTTTTCATAAAATATATAAGTAAATGAAGTAAAACTAAGTAAGTAAACAAATAAATAAATAAAACTTTTTTTAATCTCTGCTAGATGTAACCTTAGATGCTGGTTACTGTTCTTCTGGGGCTTGTGGGAGGAGGGGTTTGGTATCAAAATTCTGCATGCAGAATTCTGCTTATCCATTTGCCCTCCATCTTTTTTGTGTTTTGAAATCTAATTAATTTTTCTCCAGAAATAAACCTCTTTCTAGTTAATTCTTATCACATTAAACAACAACATTCTGCTATCTTTCACCATAGGTTATATTTTTCCTGTTCTTAAAATTTCATACAAATAGAATAATACAGTATGGATTCATTTTTTTCCCAGTTTCTTTTGCTCAAATGATGTTTTGAGATTCATCTACATCATATTCCTATCTCTTTTTATTGCTGTATGATATACCATTTCATGGCTATAATTAAATTTCTGAATTAATTTTCGTGCTCTTGGACAACTGGGTAATTTACAGTTTGGGATTATTATAAATAAAGCTTCCAGGGAAATTTATGTACAGGTCTTATTGTGGATGTGTTTTTATTTCTGGGTAAATATATAGGAATGAAATTGGTGGCTCATAGTGTAGCTGTATTTTTAATTTTACAAGAGAATGCAAGTGCTTTTCCAAGAAAGTATTATTCATACTTTCTCTAGTAATGTATGATAGTTCCACATACATCCTTCACAATATTTGTTATTGTAACACTCAGACTAGTGGGTATGTAGTAATATCACATGATGGTTTTTAACTTGCATTTCATGATAACTAATGATCTTGAGTTTTTTGGTATTCTTAATGACCATAAAATATGTCTGTTAAAATCCATTTTCCATTGTGTTATTCATCTTTATATTAATGATTTTTATTAATTATTTATATATTCTGAATAAATTCCTTTGTTATATGTATTGGAAATATTTTCTCCCAATTTCTATTACCCTTTATCACTTTCCAAGTAGAGTCTTTTAATGAGTAGAAGTTTTAACTTTAATGAAATCTAATTTATCGTTGTTTACTAATTTAGGGTTAGCGCTGTCTAAAATCTTTGCTTACCCCAAGGTTGTGAAAGTTTTTTCTTATGTTTACTAAAGCTAAAATGTTTAAGCTCTTATATTTAAGTCTTGAATATATTTTGAATTATATTCTTGAGTGTGGTGTGAGACAGAAGTAAAGGTTCACTATTTTTCTATGTTTATCCATTTGTTCTAGCTTCACTTGTTGAAAGCATTTCCTTTTCATATTGATTCTCCCTGGTGCATTATTGAAAACCTGGTTTGGAAACTATCAAAACTCTCTGTTGTGTTCACTGATTTCTCTATCCTTACAAAAGGATTGTTTTTATTATTATTATTATTATGGCTTTATGAAACAACCCTGAAATCAGAATACTGAATCTTTTGTCTATGTTTTTTCTTATGCAGGATAGTTTTGTTTGTACTTTTCATTTCCATATAAATTTTAGAATCAACTTGTCAATTTCTTGTAGAAATTCTGTTGAGATATTAATTGGGATCAATTTGGATATAGAGATCAATTTGGAGAAAACTAGCGTCTTCCTATTATTGAACCTTACAAACCAAGAACATGGCAAATATTTCCATTTAATTAGGGCTTCATTTGTTTCTCTTAGCTATATTTTGCAGTTTGGTGTTTAGAAGTATTGCATTCCTTATATTAAACTCATTCCTATATTATCTATGGTTTCTGATACAACATTCCTGTATTATTTATGGTTTCTGATACAATCATTAATGAAATTATTTTGCAATATTTTTGTCACTATGTGGACATTAACACTATTGATTTTTGTATTTCTACCTTGTATATTGAAACCATGATAAATTTACTTATTAGTTCTAGTAGTTTACTTATTAGTTTGAGTAGTTTATTTTTACCATAGATTAAATTATGTAGCCCAACAAACACATGTTCTTAATATTAATCTACATCGTTCTGTGTGAAAATGCATCATAACCATAACATTTTGAAGATGTTATTTTTAGCTAAACTGTGGCCTGGCCATGCAACAGGGCAGGCCAGGCCTTAATCTGGATTACCAGAGGCCTTATGAAAAGAACCTGGAAGTAACAGAAGCATGATAGGAGAGGACATTGGCATGTAATGGGAAAGCTAAGGAACCCCAAGGATTGTCACCTGCAAAACTAGAACACTACAATCTTCAGGTAGAAAGCAAGCTTTGCTGATATCTTGATTTGGGATTTCCCTAGTGTCAAAATTATGAGCCAATAAATTTCCCATTGTTTAGGCCAACCCATCATGTGGTATTTGTGAAAGCAGCTCAGGAAAACTAAGACAATTTTCTGTAATCCATTATGGTTTACTAGATAAAAATTTATGGTTATGAATTAACAGTTTTACTTTCACCTTTTCAGGCTGTATGTCATCTTTTGATTGATTGTTTGAATAATTAGCTTATTTCACTGCTTAGAAACTCTAGTAAAATTTTGAATAGAACTGGTAAGAGAGTGCATTTTTTCTTGTTCTTGAATTTAGGGGGAAAGATTTTTATGTCTCAACATTAAGAATTATATTAGTTTAGATAGTTTTGGAGATGCCTGCTGACAAATCTAAGAAATCCTTTCTATTCATAATATTCTGAGGTTTTAGTTTTGTTTTCTTTTATCATTCATGAGTGTTTTTTTTTTCTCAAATGCTTTTTATTTATCTCTTAGGATGATTATATAATTTTTCACCTTTATTTTGTTTATAAACTTTATTTTATTATTTTAGTTTCAAATGTTAAAGCAACTTGCTATCCTCAGATAAACTCCATTTGATCAAGATTCATTATCCTTTTAATATATAATGCTGGATTTATTTTGCTAATATTTTATTAGGTGTTTTTATTAATAATTTTTGTTAGAGAATTTATAGGTTTACAGAAATATCAAGCATAAGATATATAAATTACAGAGTTCCCATATACACACTATTTTTAACACCGTGATCATTTTTTATAATTCATGAAAGAATATTTTTATAATTGTTCTATTAAGTATAGGTCATTGTTTACAATTGAGTTCCCTGTGTTGTACTGTCCTATATTTTTTCTTTTCATTTTTATTCTACTAACATATATGCAGTCTATAATTTCCCTCTTTTAACTACAGTTACATTTGTAATTCAGTGGTGTTAATTACATTCACAATGCTTTGCTACCATCACCATCATCCATTACCAAAACTTTACAACAACCCAATAGAAATTATGTAAAATCTAAGCATTAACTCTCCATTCCCTACCTTGAACACAGTAACTGGTAACCTATATTCTAGATTCTGACCCAATGAATTTGCTTATTCTAATTATTTTCTATCAGTGAGATCATACATTTGTTCTTTTGTGTCTGACTTATTCTACTCAACATGATGTCTTCAAGATTCATCCATGTTGCGGCATGAATCAGAACTCCATTCCTTTTTAATGCTGAATGATATCCCATTGAATGTATATACTGCACTTTGTTTATCCATTCATCAATTGATGGATACTTGGTTGCATCCATCTTTTGGTAATTGTGAATAATTCCACTATGAATATTGGTGTGAAAATATTTGTTTGGGCCCATTTTCATTTCTTTTGGGTATGTACCTAGAAACGGGATCATAGGATCACATGGTGTTTTAGTTTCTTAGGCTGCTTAGACAAATGCCATAAAACAGGATGGCGTAAGCAATGGGAATTTATTCACTTACAGTGAATGTCCAAATCAAGGCATCAAGGTGATGCTTTTTTCCTGAGACCAGCTGCAGTTGATCCTTGGTCCTTTGTTACATGGCAAGGCACACCGTGGCATTGGCAGGTCTATCCCTTTTCTTCAGGTTTAATCAATTTCAGATTTTGGCTTCAGTGGCTTCCTCCCTCTCTGTCTGAATTTCATTCTCTTGTAAAGGACTCCAGTAATAGAATTAAGATCCATCCTGGTGAGGTGGGTAACACCTTAACTGAAGTAACCTCATCAAATGTCCTACTTACATCAGAATTACACCCACAGGAATGGATTAGATTTAAGAACATGTTTTCCTTGGGTACATACATCTTCAAACCACCACATTTGGTAATTCTATACTTAGCTTTCAGAGGAACTGCCAAACTGTCTTCCACAGTGGCTGCATAAAATTACATTCTCACCAGCAATGAATGAGTGTCCCTATTTCTCCACAATATCTCCAACACTTGAACTTTTTTTTTTTTTCCTTAATATTAGCCATTCTTGTGGGTATCAAATGGTATCTCATTGTGGTTTTGATCTTCATTTCCCTTATAAATAATGATGTTAAGCATCTTTTCACATGCTTCCTGGCCATTTGTGTATCCTCTTTGGAGAAATGTCTATTCAAGCCCTTTGCCCATCTGTTAAATGGTTTGTCTTTGTTTGTTTGTTTTTTAGTTGTAAGATATATTGGACATTAAGCACTTATTGGATACGTGGTTTCCAAAGATTTTCTCCCATTGAGTTGGTTGTCTTTTTACATTCATGATAAAATCCTTTGATGTGCAAAAGATTTTAATTTTAAGGCAGCCCCATTTTTATTTTATTTTATTTTACTTTATTGCTTGTGCTTTGGGAGTCAAGTTTAAGAAACCATTCCCTAACACAAGATCCTGAAGATGCTTCCCTATCTTTTCTTCTAGGATGCTTATAGTCATGGTTCTTATTTTTAGCTCTTTGATCCATTTCAAATTAATTTTTGTATATGGTGTGAGACAGAGGTCCATATTCATTCTTTTGCATATGCAAATCTAGTTCTCCCAGCACCGTTTGTTGAAGACACTAATCTTTCTCAACTCAGTGGACTTGGAAGCCTTGTCAAAAATCAATTGGCCATAGAAGTGAGGTTCTATTTCTGAACTCTCAATTAAATTCCATTTGTCTGTAATCTATCCTTGTGCCAGTACCATGCTGTTATGACCACTGTAGCTTTATAATAAGCTTTAAAATCAAGATCTGTGAGTCCTCCACTTTTGTTCTTTTCCAAGATGGTTTTGGCTATTCAGGGCTCCTTACCCTTTCAAATAAATTTGAAAATTGACTTCATTCTGCACAGTAGGGTGTTGATGGGATTGCATTGAATCTGTACATCATTTTGGGAAGAATTGACATCATAACAATATTTAGTCTTCCAATTCATGACCACAGAATATCCTTCTGTTTATTAGATTTTCTTTTATTTCTTTTAGCAAAATTTTACAGTTTTTTGCAATTAAGTCATTTACAACCTTGGTTAAATTTTTTCCTAGATATTTGATTATTTTAGTTGCTGTTGTAAATGAATTTTTTTCTTGATTTCCTCCTCAGATTGCTCATCACTAGTGTGTAGAAACACTACTGATTTTTGCATGTTGCTCTTCTACCTTGTTGGATGTATTTATTAGATCTACTAGTTTTGTTGTTGGATTTTTGGTACCTTATAAAGGATCATGTAATCTGCAAATAGTGAAAGTTTTACTTATTCCTTTCCAATTTGGATGCCCATATTTCTTTTTCTGGCCTAATTGCTGTGGTTAGAACTTCCAGAACAATGTTGACTAACAGGGGTGACAAGACATCTCTGTCTTGTTCCAGAGCTTAGCCGGAAAGCTTTCAGTCTTTCACTATTGAGTATGAAGTTAGCAGTGGTTTTTTCATAGATACCCTTTATTTGTGTTGATGACATTGCCTTCTATTCCTGTTTTTAACTGTTTTTATCAAGAAAGGATGCTGGATTTTGTCAAATGATTTTTCTGTCTCAATTGAGATGGTCATGTGCTTTTTTCCTTTGTTTTGTTAATGTAATGTATTACGTTAAATGATTTCGTTATGTTGAACCACCCTTGCATATTTGGAATAAATCCCACTTGACCATGGTGTATAATTCTTTTAATGTGCTACTGGATTCAATTTGTTAGGATTTTTTGAGCATTTCTGCTCTATATTCTTAAGAGAATTTGACCTGTAATTTTCTTTTCTTTTAGTATTTTTATATTGGTATTAAGGTGATTTTTGTCTTTAAAGAATAGAGTTAGGTAGTGTTCCCACCTGTTCAAATTTTGGAAGAATTTGATTAATTCTTGGAATGTTTGGTAGAATTTAGCTGTGAAGCCATATGGTCCTGGGCTTTTCTTGTTTGGAGGTTCTGATGACTGATTCAGTCTCCTTACTTGTAATTGATCTGTTGACATCTTTTTATTTCTTCTAGATTCAGTGCAGGTTATTTGTGTTTCTACAAATTTGTCCATTTCATGTAGGTTATCTAATATATTGGCAAACAGGTTTTCATACTATCCTCTTATGGTCTTTCTTTTTTCTCTGGGGTCAGTAGTAATGTCCCCCACCTTATATCTGATTTCATTTATTTGCATCTTCTCTTTTTTTTCCTTTGTCAGTCTAGCTAAGGGTTATTCATTATTACTGATCATTTCAAAGAACCAATTTTTGGTTCTGTAAATGGTCTCTATTGGTTTTTTATTCTCTATTTCATTTATTTCTGCTTTAATCTTTGTTGTTTCTTTCCTTCTGTTCCTTTGGGTTTAGTTTGCTATTATTTTTCTAGTTCCTCTAGGAGTGTAATTAGGTCTTTGATTTTAGCTGTTTCTTCTTTTTTAATGCAAGCATTTAGGACTGTACATTTTCCTTTTAATGTTGCCTTTTTTGCATCTCATATGCTTTGATGTATCATGTTCTTGCTTTCATTTATCTCAAAATATTTTCTGCTTTCCCTTGTAATTTCTTCTTTGACTCTTTGTTTATGAGTGTGCTATTTAACGTCTATATCTTTGTGAATGTTCTAGTTCTCTGTTTGCTATTGATTTTCAGCTTCATTCCATTGTGGTCAGAGAAAGTGATTTGTCTAATGTACATCCTTCTAAATTTATTAAGACTCATTTTGTGACCCATAATTTGGTCTATTCTGGAGAATGTTCCATGTGCACTTGAGAAGAATGTATCTCCTCCTTTTTCGGGTGAAATGTTTTTGTATGTCTGTTAGGTCTAGCTCATTTGTCATATTATTCAAGTTCTCTGTTTCATTACTGATCATCTGCCTGAACGTTCTATCTATTGATGAGAGTAGTTTATTGAAGTCTTCAGCTATTGCTATAGAGACATCTATTTCTCCCTTCAGTTATGCCAGTGTTTGCCTCATGTATTTTGGTGTACAATGAGTAGGTGCATAAATATTTATATTTGTTAATTGTTCTTTGCAGGTTGCCTCTTATATTAATATATAGTATCCTTCTTTGTCTCTTATAGAAGCTTTTGACTTAAAATCCATTTTGTCTAATATTAGTATAGCTTCTCCAGCTCATTTTGTTTACTATTTGCATGGACTATCTTTTTCATCCTTTCATTTTCAATTTGTATCCTTGGTCCAAGGTGAGTCTCTTGTAAACAACAAATTGTTACATTATGCTTTTTATCCCTTCTGCCAATCTTTCCTTTTGATTTTGGAGTTTAATCCATTAACATTCAGTATTTTTATTGTAAAGGGAGTTGTTAGGAATTTTTGCCCTAGTTTCATGATAGATTTTATGTGGTAATTTGCTTTCATTTCCTTCTTAGATTTTGATGTTACGGTTATCCTCGATTGAGTTCCATAAAATGGGTTGGGAAGGTTTCCTTCTCCATTTTCTGGTAGATTTTCCATAGGGATGATATCATTTCTTTCTTAAATGTTCAATAGATTTCTCAGTGAAGTCATGTTGCCCATTATTTTCTGTTCAAAGGTTTTGATAACAGAATCATTTCTTTAAACAGATTTGAGCAACTCAGGTTTTCTGCTACTTTATATATTAGATTTGGTCTATTTTTCAAAGAATTCATTTTTTTTTTTTTATTAAGCAGCTTACAGGTGCTCCATTGTACTCTTATATCCTTTTAAATGTTTATAATGTCTTTGGCAGAATGCCTCTTTCATTTCTGATACTGTGCATACATGTTTTATCTCTTTTTAAAACTCTTCAACTTTTCTTTTTGCCTATGAATTTTGTTAACCTCACCAACCTTTTCAAAGAAACATTTTTTTTTAATTTTCTCTATAATTTGTCTTTTTCAACTTCATTTGTTTCTGCTATTGTCTTCATTATTTTCTTCCTTCTAATTGCTTTTGGTTTAATTTGCTGTATTTTTCTCCTACTTTTCATTTATGGAAGAATTCATATTGATTTTAAACTTTACAAAATTTATTATATGAGCCGATAAAGCTATAGTTTTTCTTCTTTGGATGCACCTAAACAATTATTTAACTTTATTGTTTCCATTATCAATTAGATATAATTTCTAATTTCCCATTTTTCCTTCTATGATCCATTTATTATTCAAATGTTTTAAAAATTTACTAATACTTGGGGGTCTTAAAAATTTCTTAGCATTAATGACCTCTAATTTATTTCTCTGTGGTGGAGAATATAGTTTTGATATTTAATAAGTCTTTTGTTAAACCCCATCATATAGTCTACTTTGGGGTATGTTCCATTTGCAGTAGTAGAAATTGTATCTTCTGTAGTTTTTAACTGTAGGATTAACAATGTCAATTATTTCAAATTGGTTGACAGTGATGTTCAAATCTGTATAATAATTTTTTGACTACATGTTTGTGATTTATGTACCTCAGAAAAACAAACATACCGCTAATCTTAGTTCCATTCCTGTGGTTGTGTACCCATTTTAAATAGGACATGTTGAAGACGTTATTTTTAGCTAAGATGGGAGAACTCGATCAAGATGGGTCTAATTCTATTACTGGAGGCCTTACAGAGAGAAAGCCAGAGAGAGGAGCAGAAGCCAAAGGTCAGTGGGAATCCAGAAGAGAAATGAGAGGATATCACCCTATTACAGGAAAGCAAGGAACTCAAAGACTGCTGGACATCCTGAATGCTAATTTAAATAGGAAGCAAGCCTTCCTTCCCCCAAAACCATGAGTCTATAAATTTCTATTGTTTAAGTCAATCCATTGTGTGGTATTTGTCATAGTAGCCTGGGCAACAGAGACTATGTTCTACCAGTTACTGAGAGAGGGGTGATAAAATCAACTGTCATAGTGGCTTTGTCTATTTCTATTTTAATTTTGTTGGACTTGTTTCCTGTGTTTGGAAGCTCTGTTGTTAGTTACTTAATTAAATTCACATTTAGAATGCTTGTATGTTCCAGACAAATTCTCCCCTTTATCATTATCAAACTCTCCTCTTCATGTTTGATAATACTCATTTTCTTGACCCCCACATTCTTTGACATTAACATTTCTATCCAACTTTTATGCTTATGGTTTACATATTATGTTTTAGTCTTTTGTTTTCAAATTATCTGTGTCTTTTGTAGCCAATGGATATCTCTGTAACACAAACTCTGCCTTTTCTGTTGTAATAGTTTATGTACATGTAATTATTGAGATGTTTGGATTTTTGTCTACTACATTGCTTTTTGGTATTTGTCCTAGTAGGTCCATCTTTTCTTTGTTTGTTGTTTCCTCTGAATCAAATTTCCTGTCTTCTGTTTGGTTACTCAAATCCTTTTCAGTAGTCCCTTTAAATTGTCCATTGATAGTTATTTGTGGATTACAATAAGTTCCTTAACTTATTACTGCACTTTTAAAGTTAATATTGTATCACTTCATATAAAATGCAAAAAAAATTATATAAAAGCTTACAACAGAAATCTGACTTATGCCCTGGTTCTTTGTGCTATTGTTGATTTATATTTCACATCTCCTTAGGTAATATGCTCAACAATTTAGTGTTATTGATTTGTTTTCAATGGCCACTTATTTTTTAAAGAAACTAAGAAAAAATAGGAAAAACATAGAATAATATTTTATATGTTTCTACATAACCATTCATTTGCCTTTTCTAATACTCATTCTGCCTAAAGAGTGTCCTTTGACATTACTTGATATGCAGGTTTTTGGGCAATAATTCATCTTATATATTGTTTATCTTTTTTTTCTAATTTTTAAGAACTTGATTTATTTTTACTCCTTTTTTTTTCTTTTAGCACTTAAAATCTGTCATTTGATTTACTTTTACTCTTTTTTTTTTTTCTTTTAGCACTTAAAACCTGTCATTCCATTAACTTCTGATTTCAGTTGTTTTAGATATGATATTAGCCATTGTTCTGGTTTGGCAGTGCTGCCATAAAGCAAAATACCAGAAATGGATGGGTTTTTATAAAGGGGGTTTATTTGGTTACAAAGTTACAGTCTTAAGGCCATAAAGTGTCAAGGTAAGTCATCAACAATTAGGTACTTTCACTGGAGGATGGCCATTGGCATCTGGAAGACCTCTGTTAGCTGGGAAGGCATGTGGCTGGTGACTGCTCCAGAGTTCTGGTTTCAAAATGGCTTCTCCCAGGATGTTCCTCTCTAGGCTGCAGTGCCTCAAAAATGTCACTCTTAGTTGCTCTTGGGGTGCTTGTCCTCTCTTAGCTTCTCCAGAACAAAAGTCTGCTTTCAAAGGCTGTCTCCAAAATGTTGCTCTGTAAGCTGAAGCTCCTCTCTCAGCTTCTGTGCTTTCTTCAAAGTGTCCCTCTTGGCTGTAGCAAGCTTGCTCCTTCTGTCTGAGGCCATGCTGAATGGGTGGGTCATACCTCCATGGAAATTATCCAGTGAAAGATCTTGCCCACAGTTGAGTGACCACATCTCCATGGAAACATCCAATCAAAAGTCTCCCACTCAATCAACACCAAGATGTTTCCTGCCCACAAAGGACTGCATCAAAGGTAATGGCATTTTGGAGGACATAATACATCCAAATCAGCAGAGCCATTAATATGTATGGTTTTCCCATACTTAATATGTCTTTTTTTCTCTGGAAAATTTTGAAACACAAAAATATACAAGCACATGTCATATAAACTTTGGAAGACTCTATTGCACATTTGAGAAAGAATATAAGTGAAAAAGGCAAGAAGCATCTCATTATTATTCTGAACAAAGTTTTCTACTTTGAATATTCCTTGAAGGAGGCAGAGGGTGAGTTTCCAGATCACATGTTATTGCGTTTGGGAATCAAAATCTGATGCTGATTTATAGCCTGAAAAGAATTCCTAATTTGGGTTGAATAATACAAATTATTGATGTTTTTTAATGGTCAAGATAAAACCATATATTCATTAAACCATCACTTTTTTTTTTTCAAATTAGAGAAGTTATAGGCTTACAGAAACATGCAGAAAATACAGAACTCACAAAAAAAAAACCCTCACACATGTTCTTTTCCTTATTATTATCACCTTACAGGCCATTACATTTTCCTCCTAGACACACAAGACAACTGTATTTCCCGCATGCCTTATCTACGTGAAGCCATGCATCCAGTTCTGTAGTATGAAATATGGAAAAATTATACAACTCTTAGCCTCCTAACCCAGATTTTTCACCAGTGCTTTTCCCTCTTCTTCCTGTTCCATGCAGAATATCCAGCAGAGGATACCCTTGTGTTGCTACAAAGAAATGAAGCAATTTTGCACTTGAGTCACTGGATCAACAAACATCTGCATTGGAATTTGTGTGAGTGAGAAGCATTTGATAGCTAAGTCACTGAGATCTGGGAGTCATTTGTTATGGCAGCTAGGACTACTTACCCTGACAAAAGTATTAAAATCTTCATTTATAAACTCAATTACTTAAAAAATGCCATGCTCTTTGGTGTGAACCTAGAAGTGCAAGTGCTCAGGCTAGGGTTAGGGCTAGAGCTGGACCTAGGGCTAAGACTGTGGTGAAGGAATCTATGCCTAACTAGTCTATCATCAGTATTTCCTTTCCATTCTCAAAGATTACGTCATTGGGTTTTCATTTATTTCTCTAAATACAGCTATAAAATTGAATTTTTAAGTATTCTCATTTTAAAATATGATAACCATTTTGAAACATAATATTTTTACAAGAATTATATACAATTTGTAGAATTTTAAGTGACATGAGGTGTAAACATGCTGTCTTCTGTTGAAGATTGTTTATAGCTTCTTCCACTTTTATATATATGGAATAATTTATTATCCTGCTCCAAAAGTTTCTTTAAAAATGAAGAAGAGTAAACCTTTGCCACTAGGCTTTTAAGATATTTCCAAAACATTCCTCACTACATTCTTCATTCCATGATTAATTGATTAACTCCATCTGCCTAAAAATGATGAGTGATTCCATCATAAATAAGAGAAGGAAAAAGGAAGGAACAGAGAGGCTTAGTTGTCTAGACCTCATGACATTCATACTTTTCTAAAGTGATGAGAACAACTATCAGAATGCTGAGCTACAAAAATTTTAGTGGAGTATGGAATTTTCCTTTGCTGCTTGGGTATCCAGCAGGATATATTTATGGAAAAAGTGGTAGGAGGGAATAAAGTTCAACTTGTTGAGATCCCCATTCTTTGAGGTTAAGTGGTATAGATTTCTTTATGCCCCCCTTTACTAGCTGTTTAAATTTACATATACCTCAGGAAATGTGTTTGACTTCTTTGAGCTTCAGATGCCTTATGTATGTATTAAGGAGATAATGATGGAGGGGAAAAAAAGTAATTTTTGTGAGGTTTAAGCATGAAAAAATACCAAAGTACTTTGTATAATATCACCCCATGTAAGTGGCTAATAAATGTATATTATTGTTATTGTTTTTTTTATGAAATTACTTTTAAGATTGCATCAAAATATGTCACTGGATTGAGCTGTCTGATGAACAAGAGCCATCTTTCTTTCTTTCTCATCATTGCAACTCCAGTACTTGGGAGCAATAAGCCTGTTTATGGAGGACTATATATTCTCTGACATTTACTAAAAAACATGTTGCTAACAATGTAATGAAACAGCATAAATATATTAAAATATAAAAATATGTGTAACTAGTATATTGAATGTCTTGAATTCATTGGGAGTGCACAAATGGCTAATGACTTTTTCTAGCTTCATCTTTAAGTCAGGGTAGTTCAAAACAGTCTTATCTAAACTTTGATGTCATGTTGGACAACCCCCATAGCTTTCTCCCTGGCTGAGGTATTACAAAGCTTTTTCTAGTCCAAAATTAAACTGCAGTCCCACAACCAATTAACAACTTTCCCTGCCTCCTCACTTTGAACCACTGGGACCAGCAGAGGCTGAATCATTGTAGTTACTTGTTTGCCATAGTTCTTTCCATTTTCTGGCTCTTCCAGAGTTAAGGAGAAGGGGAAGTAAGAGAGCAAGAGATATTTTTTCAGCAGAGTAATGGTCCCCAAAGATGTCCACATCCATATTACTGGTACCTGTGATAATCACCTTATACAGCAAAAGGGATTTTGCAAAAGTGCTGAGGTTATGAACCTTGAGATGGGGAGATTATTCTAGATTACCTGAGTGGGCCCAGTGTAATCATGAGTCCTTAAAAGCAGAGAACCTTTCTCTCCACTGTGGTCAGAGAGACATGTGATGAGGGATGTGAAGAAGGTCAGAGAGTTGGCAGCATGAGGATTATATGCCCTGCTTTTGGTTCTGAGACATAGGGGCCATATGCAAGGACTGGAGATAGGCCTTTAGGATATATGGGCTGTCCCCAGCTGACAGCAAGCAAGAAAACAGAGATCTCAGTTCTGCAACTGAATGGAACTGAATTTTGCCAATGCCTGAAGGACCATGGAACCAAATTGTCCCCAAGAGCCTCCAGAAAGGAATGTAGTCTGTCAACAACTTGAATTTAGTCTGATAATACCTGTACCAGAGGACTTCTGACCTACAAAACTTTAAGATAATAAATATATGTTTGTTTGAAGCTACTGAGTATGAGGTAATTTATTGCAGCAGGAATAAAACAATAATATAAGGGATACAATGAGTTTACCTTAGCTCATGCTGTCTGTAATTCCCTTTTTGCTGTCTATGCCCTGTATAGCAGGCATCCAAAATCGGAATTTTCTGTGGGATGAATTTGTAAGTTCTCAGAGGAATCAAGGGTCCTCTGTGCTTCACAGTCCCCTGATGCTGGTGCTTTGCTATCAGACTGGTACTTCTTGACCACATTCTTTCAATTCCTTCCAGAGCAGAAAAGACCCCATTGGTGCAGTCCCTCACTCCAAGCTATCACATTTTTGGGAAGAGTCACTTCACAAGGATGTGAACCTAGCTCTCTACCCACACAGCCACTTGTCCTACAGGAAACTCTTTTTTGTTCTTCCCTTTGCAAGCCAAGAGTGGAGGCCACTACTGTTCTACCAGTTGCATTCTCACTTTCCCTCTGAAAATAGTTGATTTGGTTCAGAGGTGAAAAAGTGGATAGGAAAACTGCCACAGTAATTCACACTAACCCTACAAATTCCAGGTTTTTCTTTCCCAACACAACTCTTTCTTAAGTCAGTTAAGCTGGTGGGGGGAGGGGTAAGTAATGCTCCCTGGCTTGCCTTGATATGTTAATATCACATCAGCTTTGGAATATGAAACACCTTTCTTTAGCTACAGTATTTTAACAGCAGAAAAAAAAAAAAAAAAAGAACCATATAGTATGCTTTACAAGTGTAAATACATTATAACATTGCTTTTCGGTGTGTTTTACAGACAAAATTTGTAAAAGTCTAGCAATAAATATTGTTATCTGATTCTTTCTATTGTAGTCTGCTTTGTCTTCTCAATAGCTGCACAGGCTGAGGGGTTTCTGCAATTAAACTTTGCCCTTGAAAGGCCAATATTAAACACAGATCTCTCCCCGACAGTTTATTCTGCAAAGTCTTCCTTCAAGGAACGGAAATGTTAAAATATCTTTTCCAACTGGATTTCTGTAGCTTCATGACAAGTGATATTAAAAACCATTAGGCATTTTCAGGGGCACTGCAGCCGTATTAAAGAAGAGGCTGGAGAACTAAGATCACAGTTTTTTCTTTTAATCAGGCAGCCCCATTAGAATGCAAGCACCACTGGAAATTGGAAAACAGTTTCCACATTTTATTTAATTGAAAGAACTCTTAATTTGTAGGGAAGGAGCAAAGGAAACCAGAAAGAATGAAAAAAACACATATGCCATGAATCCAAGTGATTGAAGTTACCTTGTTAGGGCTCAGGCAAATCCATTTCATCACAATGCTTCCTAAGCTCAAGACTGGCTTGTATACTATAGAAGGTAGAAAAGCCAAGAAAGCTGCAACCAGGCCTTCACAATTTCCTCATACTACATTTTCCCTTTGGTGTAAATTTGAGAGGCCACATAAAAATTTCTTATATGATTTTCTTTATTGTTAACAGAAAACAAAACAATTTTTAAGCTATTTTTTTTCATTGTCTACTACTATGGGATGTCTGCAATAGAACCCAGCAAAACAATTTTCAAAGGTTATAATAAACTTGTCACATGAATGGATGATGTAAAAATTCCATTTCATTGGCTTGGAGATTTTTATAACTTTCTTGTCCAAGAAGAAACCAATATTAGCACTGCTGGGAATCAAACTAGCTACTTGAAAGAACACTAGCAACACAAGAAATGACTGTGGAAAGATTGAACATGAAAGGAAAAGATTTAGAGGATCAATCAACAGGAAACTGTCCAACATTCTTTCCCTGAAGAAAAACCAACATATAAGCCTGCTGTCTTTATTATCTAGCTTGGAGCAGCTCTCTCAGTGGGTTGAAACTTTGTTTACTTTTTGATCCTACCTGCTGCTAATTCCTGACAGGATGCCATCAGAGTATTTAAACCCATTTAGATCTCTTTCAAAAAAAGGAAGAGCAGTTGACTGTATTGAAATATAAGACCCCTTTCATTTGACATTAGGTTAAAAAAGGGAGGGGTGAAGAATAAGCCTTTTAGGAGGAAAAAAAGGAAAGATTCGCACACTCAAGATTCTAAAATTGTAGTCCTTAAGAATACCTTAATGATGTGTTTATATTCTAGGTTATGTTAGCTTAAATTTTATGATAGAGCATTATAGCATTACAGCATCATGGAAAAATTCTTATTATAATATAATATAGTTCTTATTATAATATAATATATTATAATATAATATAATTATTATAAGTTTCTCCCTTTTTTCTAGTAATCAACTGAATAATTGAGATATGTTAAACAATCCTTTAGTTTTCTGTAATGCTCAGATTATATCTATAAATTACAAGATTTTGTTGCTCTATGAAACACACCTCTGTTGTCCTGGTTGCAGCTGTCTTATTATTCCTCTAATAGAGTAAAAAATTTATTCACCCTGCATTTCAATATCCAGAAGAATTAGAGACTATTTTTGTTTCTATTTTTTCTATAACTCACCTAATAACTTTTGTGATCCTCCATTTTTCTCCAGTAGTGAGAGGATTTACAAATTAATTTTTGTATGTAATTTTGTAATTTTGTATGTAATTTTGTAAAACACTATAACTCTAATATGCATACTCAGTAAGATTCAGATTGTGTTAAGGGGGAAACTTGATTATATTGGAGAAATCATATGATGATTCTATTTCCCTATTCTCTAATTCTGATGTGTTCTTAGGCAAATTTCTCCTTACCATGAATAGTTCTTGCTGTAGGAGAGTAATTTGAGACTGCCTAAATTATATAACCTAAAGATATTAAGATTTAAAGCTGCATCTTCCTCTTTTCTTAGAAGTGTTTCCAGGATACTCATAGTTCACTCAGTTTAATGATTTGTGACAATGGGAATGTGAATATGTTTGTTTGTGGGTTTCTGCAGATAAGATATTCATGAGAGTGTTGAAGATACGAGCCAAGTCCCACTATTTCCCTTCCTACAGAGAGCTGTGAAGCACAAACAGAATAAATTCAGACCTATATTCTAATATTCTGTATGTTTGTCCAGGATCTACTTCAAAAAGGTGAAAGCAGAGCAGGATAATTTCTTAGCAGTATATCTTCATCAAGATTTATTGATTTTCCGCTTTAAAATATTTTTAAGTGGTTTGCTCCCAACACAGCAATGAATATGACATTACCAGTAACCAAGATCCTATAAAAGAAATATGGATTAGGAAATAATCATAGAATTGTCTTTATTGCTCTCCACAAAACATCCTACCATCAAACAGAATTAGCTTTGAGGGAAAAGAATTGATGCATGTGGTAATGTAAGACCAAGGTTTCTGTTTGTTTGCTATCCAAAAATAAAACTGGAAGTAATTTAGGATCTGGAATAGAACTACTCTGGGGTCACAGAATGTTATTGTGTTAAATGATTCTGAAAGCAACTTCATTATTTTTAGTTAGTATTGTTCCAATTACATTTACATTTTCCAAATCGGGATGAGAAAATATACAGGCATGACCGTAATAACAATTCTTAATATAATTCATGTGTATTTTATAAATTATCTCACATTCATTTTGTCATTTAATCTGCTCCCACAAAAATCTGTTTTGCATTATTTTCTTATCTGGAAAGATATTAGATACAACATACAAAGACAAGTCAATGTATTAATATGTTTGAAAATTCTATCTGCATGAGATTTCTGCAATTACCCTCTGATCTTTAATTCCTTATCAATCTCCACCTGCCCTGATTTTTAATGTCAAACTCTAGGCAAACAAATTTATGTGTGAGTGTGTGTGTGTGTGTGTGTGTGTGTGTGTATAAATGTCATTTACATGTGAGACATTTGATATATCCATAAATGACTACAATGTTACAAAGCACATGGTATAGTTTGTTTTTTAAGAGCTCCAGATCAGCAATCAGGTCCATCACTTACCTAAATGGATGATCTTGGAAAGGATAGTTTACTTTACTACCTCAGTTTGGTTATTTAGAATATAGGGCGATAATAGGACCTACAATAAGAAGAATTATTGTGATTTTAAATTTTTTAATCTCAATATCTTTAACAGTAAACATTTACTGAATAACTGTGATATGTAAGGAAACCTGATTGCTATTATTAATTACTGTAAAGAAAAAAAATACATGGACAACAAACACAAAAACAAAAGTTCTATTCCCCCAAACCAAGATAATATCCAAGAAATAAGCAACTTAGATAATAATTGTCCTTGCAACTAACACATTTAGTTATGGATCTCAGCTTTAATAAGATTATGGTCATCAATGGATAAAGTGCTTCCCAAAGTCCTTTTGAAAATTTGTTTCTATAAGGAACTCAGGAAATTAAACTAGTGCTGCTCTTCATTAAAACATGAAATGTTAACTGTATAGTACAGGAGGAGTCTCAACCAGTTAGGAAAATGTTTATTTCCTTTTCAGTGATGTAAGTAGTATGGGCTTGGCAAATTAATGTTTGTCCTTGGGAGATAAAAGTGTATGAAAATTTCAACATTGTCCTCTGAGCAATGTGGAAGAATAAATGGACCTCAGGTGGGTGTAAATTACTACACCCTTTAGGAGTAAAAATATTCTGACCCTGCAATGCTACCACGAGGTAATTACTCTACTCAAGAAAGAGGAATGTACAAGGATGTCAATTGTATCAATCTAACAAAAATGGAAATAATGGTATCAATAAATAACTGTTTAAATAAATTATTCACATCCATGCTGTTCCAGTTTGTTAATGCTGCTGGGATGTAAAATACCAGAAATACATCAGTTTTTATAAAGGGGTTTTATTTGGTTACAAAGTTACAGTCTTAAGGCCATAAAGTGTCCAAGGTAAGTCATCAACAATTGGGTACCTTCACTGGAGGATGGCCAATTGCATCTGGAAAACCTCTGTTAGCTGGGAAGGCACATGGCTGGTGACTGCTTCAGAGTTCTGGTTTCAAAATGGCTTTCACCCAGGATGTTCCTCTCTAGGCTGCAGCTCCTCAAAAATGTCACTCCTAGTTGCTCTTGGGGCATTTGTCCTCTCTTAGCTTCTCTGGAGCAAAAGTCTGCTTTCAAAGGCTGCCTCCAAAATGTCTCTGCAGCTCCCCTCTGAGCTCCTGTGCATTCTTCAAGGTGTCATAATACATTCAAAAGTGTCATACATTCCAAGTGTCATAATATATTCAAATTGGCACATTCCACCCCCTGGACCCCAAAATGACATGATCTTTCCATATTCAAAATACTTTCATACCATTACAATATCACAGAAATTTAAATCATTTCAGTAACAGTAAGTACAAGATGCTATCAAAATCAGCCACATGTGTGGTCTGTCCTAAAGCAAAATTTCCCTCAGCTGTGGACCTGTGAAACACAGAACAAGTTATCTGCTTCCAATACACAATGAAGGTATACTCATAGGATACACATTCCCATTGCCATAAGGAGAAACTGAAAGGAAAACAGGGTTTAAGGAAACAAAACAGTTCCTAAAACCCACAGGACAAGCTCCATTAGATTTCAAAGTCTGAGTCATTTATAGAATGAGGTTTTATACTTCAGGCTTGAGAGAGAAGCTGCACCACCCTTTCCAAAGCTTACACAGTGGCTCTTTTCTCTCCAAATACTGGGGTGAGTGCTCCAACATATCCACAAATTGGGGAGACCACCTTCTTCTCAGCCCCACCCTCCTCAAACATTTGGGTGCTACCTGGACTCTGACTTTCTGGGATGAAGGCTCTCTCCTTTCTGAACAGTGGGGTGGCAGCCAGGCTCTCTCCAAACCCTGGGGAATGTGTTCCACCCTCTCAGGGGTTTGGGGTGGCAGAAATCTTCCTGAACATTGAGGCAGAAAGCCTACTCTCTGCCTCTGCAGCAAACTCACCCTTTCCATGTTAGTGGGCTGCTTCACTCTCCCAGCCTAAGACCTCTTGACTCCAGACCTCAACCTCCATGGCTCTGTCTTTGAAGAAATTTTTCCTTCAATTTGTTCCTTCTGCATCCCCTCCAGTCCAGACTGGCAATGGCTCTGCCTATATAGATCTTGCAAAAATCCTGTTGGTTTGGCATGAAGCACACAGGGATCAAAACCATCAGACAATAGGACTTTCCACAAATCCTTTCTGGATAACTGCATCTCCAGTCCTGTCTTGTACTGAAATTGTGGTCAGGTTCTATGTTTGGTTAAATCCTCATGTGGGGCTGAAGCTTCTGGGGTCTCACTTTCTGGAAGCCCAGAATTTTCCAAACTATCAGTTTCTGGTTTCTTTGAGCCCAAGAGTTCATTTCTTAGCTTATCTCTGTCCTGTCACATTTTGCTATAGGCTGCAAGGAGAAAATAGGCTGCACTTGTGACATTTAATGTCAAAATCTGTTTGGCTAAGTATGCCAGGTCATTGTTTTCAAATTCTTCCTTCCATCCAGCACCAGGACTCAATTTTGCCAAATTCTCTGCCACTTTTAAACAAGATTCACCTTTCTTCCAGTTGGCAATGACCCATTCATCATTTCTGTTTAAGGCTTCATCAGAAGTATCTTTAGGGCCCATATTTCTACCAATAGTCTCTTCTAAGCCTTCTAGGTCTTTTCTATCAAGCTCCTCACCATTCTTCCAGAATCTTCCCCTTATCCATTTAAAAAGCTGTTCCAACATGTTTAGCATTTGCAAGCTCAGCAGCACCCCACTCCTGGTACCAAAATCTGTTCTGGTTTGCTAATGCTGCTGGGATGCAAAATACTAGAAACAGATCAGTTTTTATAAAGGTGGTTTATTTGTTACAAAGTTACAGTCTTAAGGCCATAAAGTGTCCAAGATAAGTCATCATCAATTGGGTACCTTCACCGGAGGATGGCCAATCACATCCAGAAAACCTCTGTTAGGTGGGAAGGCACATGGCTGATGATTGCTCCAGAGTTCTGGTTTCAAAATGGCTTTCTCCAAGGACATTCCTCTCTAGGCTGCAGGTCCTCAAAAATGTCACTCTTAGTTGCTTTTGGGACATTTGTCCTCTCTTAACTTCTCTGGAGTAAAGGTCTGCTTTCAAAGGCTGCCTCCAAAATGTCTCTGCACCTCCCCTCTCAGCTCCTGTGCATTCTTCAATGTGTCCCTCTTGGCTGGAGCAAGCTCACTCCTTCTGTCTGAGCCTATATAGTGCACTAATGAACTAATCAAGTCCCAAGCTGAATAGGCAGGACCACACCTCCATGGAAATTATCTAATCACAGTAATCACCTACAGTTGGGTGGGTTGCAGCTGCACAGAGACACTCCATCAAAGAATTACAATTTACTCAATACTAATACATATGCTCACACAAGATTGCATCAAAGATAATGGCGTTTTGAGGGACTTAATGCATTCAAACTGGCACACATGCTATGAAATACTTTGCAGTCATTTTAAACAAAATAGGACTACACATACCTACCTAAGGAAATTTTTAAGCTTATTATTTAGGGGTCAAAAGCAAGCTTTAAGGGTGTGCAATGTTCTATCCCAGTGATGCACAAACTCTCTCTCACACATACTCCAGTATAACAATGTGTTTCAATAGTACATGTATATATCTGAAGATGATGAGAAAAGCAATTAGGAGGGCATAAATCCAACTGATAACAGCTCTTACCTCTGGGCAAAGAACTGATTATGATGGAGATCAATAAGGATTTTAATTTTACCAATAAATGTCAAATTAAAAGGATTAGATAAATCCACAAGTTGCTGTAGCATATTTTAGTCAGAAATTCTCCCTAAGTTTGCTCAGGGAAAAGGAGTCAGAGCAAGAAAAGAACATATTTGTCCACTTAGGTTTCTTGCATGTCCTAGTACCTGCATTCTTTCTGGAAATCAGGTGCAGCCAAGGTATTGCCAGCAAATTGGAAGGACAATCCAAAAAGTCATTTCCGGCCACCACTTGAAGTAGTGAAGAAGGATGCAAACAAAGACTGCTGCTTACTGTGGAACAAATCACTAGATATTACAGAGCAAGAGAGATTTACAACTGCTTCAATAAATATGAAACAGATGGGGGAAGCAACATTTGAAGATTTCTGGGAAACATACTATGTGTGATATATAAAATTCTTGGCCATCTCTTTAAGAAAACCTACATTAATGACCTAAGTCAGATTTCAGTTTCTTTACATGAACTTTGTCTAGAGAGCAGGTTCCATGCCACCCCATTTAAAAAATTAGAATTGTGTGGTATATTTGGGTAGGGTTCCATTTGGGATCTTGGTGCTAACTTAGCACAGTATATTAACTCATATTGTGGCTAAAAATGTCAGATTTACCAGTTTTAATCTGGGATCTCCATTTCCCACCTTGAGCAATTTACTTAACCAATATACTCAAGCCATGGACAAATGAATAGTGTCGCAGTGAACTCTGGTCTTATTATCAGTCATCTGCTACCATAAAAATGGTGCATTAAAAACACCCCAAAATTCTTTGGCTTGTAACAGCAAGCATTTGTTTTCTCATTGTCTTTGCTGTGAATCAGCTGGGATTTGACTCCAGGAAGTGGCTTGGATTCAGGTCTGTTCTATGTAACTCTTTTCTTGATCATGAGAGAAGATAGAGATGATAAGCACAACTGTATAACCACAATGCAAGTCTTTGCTTGCATTACATGCTCTGGGATGTTATGGACAAAGAAAATCACATGAATGAGCCTATCATTAATGGGGATGGTAAGTTTACCACCTCTGTGATAACAGAAAAAGGAAGAAGTAAATATTTGCTGAATGATAATCTAATTGCCACAATGTACCCTCTTACCCATAAATGTTCACAACCCTCCCATATGAAAATAATCTCATGTTCATCTCAGGAGCCCCAAGTCTCATCCAATCACAGCATCAGGCTCAAAATCCCAGATCTCATGAAATCTATCAGGCCTGAAAGTGGATCCGTTTTATCCAGAGATTTTTGAATGAATTTTTTGTGGACCCCCTTCCCCACACACATACACAAAATACAATGGTTGTGTAGGAACAGGAAAACATAAATAGACATTCTCATTTTAAAAACTAAAGAATACCTGACAATAATTATTGATTCACAACAATTTTGAAATCCTACTAGGCAAACATTACCAGGTTCCTTAGCACTGGAGTTAGAAAATATTTCTTGCTTATGTCTGGTTTTGCTCCCAGGAAATAGCTCCCCTGTCCATGGTTCTCCACAGATCTTGACTCTACCCTCTGGTTTTACTTAAGTCCTTGCCTTTGTAAGGCTCATGTTCCCTTGACCTTACTGACTACCATCCAACAGCCAGTCCCAGCTTCTGCAAGCAGAATTCTTTGACACATGGACCCCTTTCTACATCTTCAAAGCCAGCAAAACAGGTCAAGTCTCTATCATGCTTCAAGTCCATCCAGCCTCTTCTTCCATAGTCACAACTGTTTGATCCACTCTTTTACCTTCCTCTTCCATCTGTAAGGTTCCATGTGATTATGCATATGATAAAAATCCAGGATAAGGTTCATAAACTTAATTTCATCTCCAAAGTTCATTTTAGTATGAACACAGGCATGACACCAAGGACATCTTTGTATGTTGGGGAGACAGAGGAGTGATTATACTGCATATACTACAACATAGGCAATCTTCTTAGGCATAGGCAAATGTTTCTTAGAGAATGTTCTCTGGTTTGCTAATGCTCCCATTATGCCAAATACCAGAAGTGGATTGGCTTTTATAAATGGGGTTTATTTGATTACAAGTTTACAGTCCTAAGGCCTTAAATTGTCCAAACTAAGGCATCAAAAAGAAGATATCATTACTGAACAAAGGCTGATAGTGTCCAGAACACCTCTGTTAGCTGGGAAGGCATGTGGCTGGCATCTGCTGGTCCTTTGCTCCTTGGTTGCATTTCATAAAAGGCTTTCCCAAAAATGTCTCTGAGCTTGTATCTCTTAGCTTCTTCAGCTTCTTTGCATCTATTAGCTTCTCTGGAGCAAACTCTGGACTAGCATCTCAAAAGCATCAGCAAGCATCTAGGTGTTCCTTTTAAAGGACTGCAGTAAACTAACCAAGACCCTTATTGAAGGGGTAAGGCCACATCTCCATAGAAACATTCAATCAAAAAGGTCACACCTGAATCAAAAAGATGAATCTACCCCCACAAGATTGCATTAAAGAATATGGCCTTTTTTGGGGGACATAATATAGCCAAACAAGCACAGGATGAGGTTTAATATTTCAAAAATATGGAAAATAACATAGTTGCTGGAATTTCAGAGACTAGGGACTTTGTTTTTGTTTGTTCATTTTTTGTCTTTTTGTTTTTGCTTTGTGTTTCATTTAAAGATTAAGGATGGGGGTGTTCATAGAAAGGGGGGGCTTTATTCAAGTTTGTTTTCATTTGTCTATTTTTCAAAGATATTTTTGAGAAAAATGAATTATATTTGGAATTGAAAATATTCCAAGAAAGCAATAGTACATATGAACGTAAGGAAAATTGATAATATAGAAATAAGTTGATGTTTAGTGGATCTGTATGTTTTCATCCATGCTTTCAATCCAATATTTTAGCTAAGTTGCACCATCCTGTCAACATATGCAAGTGGTTTTATTCAATGAATATGAATCACTTTTCCTCTGTGTAGTTAGCCAATTCTTATGACTTTTTTTCCTTAGTTGTAGCAATAGTCTTCATTATTTTCATAGAACTTAAAATCCTGTTGCTTTTGAAAACCTTTGCTCTAGAAGCAATATTTAAAATCTTGATATTCCTCTCTCGCCCCCAAAAAAGAGGCAATGAAGAGAGATAATTATTTCAGAGGAACAATTTCATGAAACTACAAATTTATGAAGATAAATTTTCTATGATTGTAAATATGATAGAAAATAATATAAAAGTCCTAGATTTGTTTGAAGACAAAACTATTAACTTTCACAAGAAATGAGTGATTTTAGAATCCAAGTAATTTTGTCTTTCACAGATTGTAAACATTACTCTGAAGATGCACCATTAAACCCAAGGTAAAATCTAGTTAGAGCTTCTCTAAATTAAAACATGTGAATATTAGGAAATATGTGATGCACTAATATTAGCAAAGGGTGTCAATTGCACAGCTGCTAACTTTTTTAATAAAGGAAATGAAAATCCACATGGAATTTATGTTCATTTATGTGTATGAAAAAAGTAGAATGGAAAAGGAAAGAATGATTTTGAGATTGTACAGAATATTTTCCTAGGCCTTGTTTTAGTTATTTAAAAAACCTAATTTTATTGTCTGGAACAATATTGAAGTTTTCAAAAGGAGGGTCAGACAAGTAAAACAGAGGAAGTGCTTAAAAAAATCAGATATTCAAGACTATCTGTTCTGTTGGATTTTCATTAGAATAGCCACAAAGGACACAATAGACATCATTTTTCAGTACATCAAATTCAGCATTGGTCTTCTAGTCATGAAATTCAATGATTTTGATATATATCCAGCAGCTGGCCTGGATGAATGGTGGAATGGCCTTTGAAGATTAAGTTATGACATCAAAATAAAGGTAATGTTTTAACATCCTGGAGAAATGCTCTCTTCAATGCAGAATATGCTTAGAATCAGTGACTATACACAGAACTGTCTCTACCAAAACCAGGATTCACAGGATTAAGAATCAAAAGGTGGAAATGGGAATGGCTCCTCTTTTTATTACTATTTATGATGTGCCAGTGAAATGTTTGCTCACCACTTGGCCACTTTGAGCTCCTCATGACAGTCAACAGGCAAAGAAGGGAATTACTGTAGTGCCTGAATTAAGCTATCCTGACTTTCAAGGGGGTAAGAAGTATTTTGCCTTGAATATGGGGGATCCCCTGGGACTCTAATTTGTATCCACATATTATGATATTTAGTGAAAACTACCCAGCAGGAAGATTGCTAATGATCAAGACAGGCAATTAGGCAAGGAACCATAACTGACTGTGGTGTTACCTTAGGAAAAAGGAAATAAGGACTAAGCAGTGAAAGATAAAATTTAAATGAGAATTATGATTGTGTGAAGAGCTGAAGAAATGAGGACTTTAATAGTTATGGGTATTTCTAGCTTATTTTGATATGAATATATTTATAAATTTATTGAACAGTTATTTCCATTTTTGTTTTTCCTCACCCATTCCCTTACTAACATTATATCTGTTCATACTAGTTAACTTATATGTATATTTCAATAATCCAATAGTGAATGAGACTTATCTAGAAACAAAAGAAGAATAAATGATCCATGGGACTTTGTTCCATCCTTTGGGGAAATGATTAGTGTATTTGTGGTTTTATTACAGATGGTTGCATTATGAGGATATTGATTCAGATTACAGCATTGATAGCAAGTTTGGAAAATTTGAAGATAGGGGTTTTACATTATGTGGAGATGCACCTACAAGAAAAAATTGTTGACTGATATATTTATGATAATGAAAATTGTTTTCTATTTGCATACCTTTAATTATTTAATGTTTATTGTAACATACTGAGAGTCTATAAGATTCTTTGACAATTATGATATTTGATTTCTTCAAATTTAGTATTTTTCTATATTTCTCATGCTTCTTTAAAAAAAGTTGGTCTAACTCTATGGTGGACACCTGTAGAGATTTATGCCAGTTTTTGCACATCATTGATTTTTCTGAAATCAGTTGTATAGCTACATGAGTTTCAACTACATGCATTTCATTGGAACTTTATTATGTATTTAATATGTTTACTTACTAGTTACTATTCCACACTGTGGTATGAATCTTGACTTAAAAGAAAAATTGCTAGGTTTTGCTGCTTACTATATAGCTATATAAATTAATACAAATATATTTATCTTTAAACATTCATTTTAAGTTAGAAAAACATTTCGGTATATCCACATTTAAGTTTTCCCACCAAATTCTAGTATTGAGAAGACTCTATGTATGGGGATAAAAACCCATAAAATAGCATTAAAGTATATTTCAAACTTACATAATAAAAACTGCTTTTTTTTTTTTTTAGAACTGGGATGTATATTAAGCATAGCATGGTGTTTTGGTTTCCTAAAGCTGCCAGAAAGCAATATACCAGAAATAGGATGGCTTTCACAAAGGGGGTTAATTAGATTATAATTTTACAGTTCTAAGGCTGTGAAAATGTTCAAATTAAGGCATCAATAAGAGGATACCTTCTCTGAAGAAAGGCTGCCAGCATCTGGGACACGTCAGTCACGTGGGAAGGCACATGGCCCATGTTTGCTGGTCTTTCTTTCCTGGGTTTCATTGCTTTCAGGTTCTGGCTTCAGTGGCTCTTTCAGCTTCTGTGGGTGTTTTCTCTCTCTCTCTGAGCTCTCTGGCTTTTTTCTGTCCTTTATCCTCTCATAAAGGTCTCCAGGAAAGGATTAAGACCCTTGAATTGGGTGAGTCAACCTCAATTGAAACAACCTAATCAAAAGGTCTCATCAACAATAAGTTTGCACCCACAGGAATGGATTAAAAGAGCATGATCTTTTCTGGGGTATATAAAAGCTTCAAACCAGCACATATGGCTTATGTAGACATTTTACTTTATGTAGGTAGTTTAATATCAGATAAAAATAAAGTCTATTATTTAGTTAGTAAATCAACAGAAAAATTAATTATGTGATTTTTGTGTAAGTCCAGATTCTAATTAATTCTAAGGGAATGCACAGCATAAAGGGGCCTTTGTGGGTGCTAGAAAATCTCCATTTATTGATTGCAGTGGTGATTACATGGATGATAACTCCATAAGTACTCATTAAACAGTGTACTTTATGCACTTTTTTGCACTGATGTTATATTGTATCATACCTCAGTGAAGAAAAAGATACATATAAAAAAGTATACAAATGCCATAAAAATTGATCACCAATTACCATTATTATTATTTCAAAGGCTAACATATATGTTTGCAACTTTATGTTTTAAATTTATTTGTAATTGGAGTATATAACTGTACTTTTTAATTATTCTGAAAACAGGTGTTACTATAAAATCAATATTTCTTTCTTGAATTTAAAAAATAATGAAACATTTTATACTGAATTTGTAATTTTACTCTCATATCTAACATTATAAATATACCACTACTATGCCATTTTGTATTAATAAATGAATAATTTAAACATAATACTTCATGTTGTATAGTCATTGAATTATTTTCTCTAGCTTAACTTATTATTAAAGTAAAAAATTTTAAACTGGGGAAATTGTCACTTAGAATGAGATTATCTTGGAGCTGGGTCATTTCCTTTTTTAATGTTTTACTTTATTTAAAATGTCTTTAAACCTCTCTAGTGATATAGCTACCTAATCAGTATTATAAATACTTAGTCATTTTCCCATAGACACACTAAATAGGGACTTGTTTGGCATATTCGCACTTTAAAATGCCAGCCTAGAAAATTTAAAGACAGACATGGGGATCATTATTTTAGAGCAGATGTACAGTCTTTTTATTTAAGTGGCTGCTTAGAGATAGTTCATTCTTAAGAGTTAGAAATAAAATATGGGACTATTTCTTTTAAATTTTTTTTAAAAACTTAGATATTAGGAACTGGAACATTTCTTAGACGTTGTTTCAACCAATGCCTTCATTTTAATGATGAATAAAGCAAGATCCAAAGAGAAGTGACTTTCAAAAAGTTAAATGAAGAGACCTGATCCTAAAAGAATAAATTTGCATTAAAATGATGTCTCATTTAAGTGACCCTTGATATTACTAATCTTTCCCAGTTTTTTACACCATTCAATTCCCAATTTCCTGCATTCAACATTTAACAGAAATATGACTTTGATGCTGAATTATCTTTGTATCCAGCTTATATCTAGCCTCTAATAGTTAGGCTCAATATGAAATGCAAGAAAATGAAATTGAGATTAGCAACAGTTTTTATGAAATAGATATCAACTGGAGGGTGAATATTTTGGAACATTTAAAAAAATTTTTTTTTTGATTAAGCCTTGAGCATTTTGGAAATGAGAGAGCAATGTTCCTTTAGACATCCCAATATACACCTCATATAGCAGTTGCCAGTTTAATGAGCTGACACCAGTAGACCTATTTCACACCTTCTGAGGAACACCATTTTAAATGGAATAATAAATTGGTAAACTCACAGGGAGGTTGCCATGACAATGCCTTCATAGGAAACCAACAAAATTGAACATTCATAGATAATTTAGGAAGCTGTTGTCGATTTCCACTTGTCGTTGAGAAACAAGCTTATAGCAAAGGATTAAAAAACATGATAAATGAAAGGCTCCTTACAAGTTGCTTCTAGGCGTATATTCACCAGTAAATTCCATTGACCTAGTTTACAAACTATGCCCAAATTCTAGCATAAATGTATATAAAAGGAGGTTTTCTTTGTAATTTTAATACCCTTTGATTTTTCTCTCAGAAAGGATTTGAAGAAGAAAAATAATATACAGTTGCATAAATAATTTTGAATAAATAATTATGTAATAAATGTTATATAAACAAAACAAAAATCCCTATTTTAGGTACTGTTAGGGAAAGAAGATATATAAATGACTGCAAGAATAGTTTATTACCACTTATATTTTCTTCCATTTATATGTATTATAGGTAGAAACCCTCAAACTTTTTCATTATTATTATTTCAATTATGGTGGCCTGCAAGCAAGGATCTTTGATGCTACTATCGTAATTGTTTCAGGGCCCCACAAACCAAGTCCTTCTTGGTTTAAGATGGAGAACTTAATCAATAAATTTTACCTGTGTTCTGACTGCTTCAACAACCAGCCATCCCCCACTCTCTCTCTTTCCTTTGGCCTCCCTTTTCCTTGATGGAACAGTATTGAAATTATGCCAATAAATCCTACAATTGCTTCTAAGTGTTCAAGTGAAAGGAAGAATTGCACTTTTCTCACTTTAAATCAAAAGCTGAAAATAAGGAAGCTTATTGAGGAAGGCAGGTCAAAAGCTAAGATAGGCTGAAATATAGGCTATTGTGCCAAACAATTAGCCAAGTTATGAATATGAAGGAAAAGAGCTTAAAGGAAATTAAATGTGCTACTCCAGTGAATACACAAATGATAGGAAAGTGAAACAGCCTTATTGCTGATATGGAGAAAATTATCATGGTCTGGAAAGAAGATCAAACAAGCCACAATGTTACCTTGATTCAAAGCCCAATCCAGAGCAAGGTACTAATTCTCTTCAATTCTTTGAAGATTGAGAGAGATGAGGAACCTGCAGAAGAAAATTTTGAAGCTAGCAGAGGTTTAATGAAAAGAAGGTTTAAGGAAAGAAGGTTTAAGGAAAGAAGGTTTAAGGAAAAAGCCATCTCCATAACAGAAAAGTGAAAGGTGAAGCAGCAAGTGCTGATTTAGAAGCTGCAGCAAGTTATCTAGAAGATCTAGCTAAGATAATTGATGAAGCTGGCTGCACTAAATAACAAATTTTCAATGTAGACAAAACAGCTTTCTATTGGAAGAAGATGACATCTAGGACTTGCTTTGCTGGAGAGAAGAAGTCAATGTCTGGCTTCAAAGCTTCAAAGGCAGGTTGACTCTTTTGTTAGGGGCTAATGCAGCTGGTGACCTTAAGTTGAAGCCAATGCTCAACTTAAGGCCCTAGCCAATCCTAGGGCTATCAAGAGTGATGCTAAATCTACTCTACTGGTGCTCTATAAATAGAACAGCAAAGCCTGGATGGCAGCACATCTGATTGCAAGATGGTTTACTGAATATTTTAAGCCCACTGCTGAGAACTACTGCTTAGGAAAAAGGATTCCTTTCAAAATATGAAATATGCAGCTGGCCATCCAAGAGCTTTGACAGAGATAGACAATAAGATTCATGTTTTAATGGCTGCTAACACAATATCCATTCTGCTTCCCAGGGATCAAGGAGTCATTTCAACTTTCAAGTGTTATTATTTAAGAAATACATTTCATGAGGCTATAGCTGTCCCCAACAGTGATTCCTCTGATGGATCTGGGCAAAGTAAATTGAAAACCTTCTGAAAAGAGTTTGTCATTCCAGATGCCAATTAAGAACATTCAAGATTCATGACAGGAGGTAAAAATATCAACATGAACAGGAGTTTGGAAGATGTTGATTCCAACCCTCATGGATGACTTTCAGGGGCTCAAGACTTCAGTGGAAGAAATAACTGCAGATGTAGTGAATATAGCAGGAGAACTAGAATTAGGAATGGATCCTGCAGAAGTCACAGAATTGCCACAATCTAACAATAAAATTTGAAAGGATGAGGAGTTGCTTCTGATGGATGAGTAAAGAAAGTGATTTCTTGAGGTAGAATCTACTGGTGAAGATCCTATGAAAAATGTTGAAATGACAAGAAAGGATTCTGAATATTACATAAACTTAGTTGATCAATCAGCAGCAGGATTTGAGGGACTTGACTAAAGTTTCAAAGAAATTCTACTGTGGATAAAATATTCTCCAATAGCATTGCATGCTGCAGAGAAATCTTTTGTGAAAGGAAGAGTCAATCAACACAGCAAACTTCATCGTTATCTTATTTTAAGAACTTGCCATTGCCACCCTAAACTTCAGCAACCACCAGTCTGATCCATATTAGCTATCAACACTGATGCAAGACATTCCACCACAAAAAAGCTTAAAACTAACTGAAGGTTCAGATGATGGCTATCATTTTTTAGTAATAAAGTGTTTTTTTAATTCAATTATTTTACATTTTTTTTAGACATGCTATTGCACACTTAACAGACTATGGTATAGGGTAAACACAACTTTTGCATGTATTGGGTGTGGTGGTTTGGAGCTTTATGTACCCAGAAAAATATATTCTTACACTTAATCCATTCCTGTTGATGTTAAATAATTGTAAGAAGGACTTCTTGATGAGATTACTTCAGTTAAGCTGTGGCCCACCTCAATCAGGCAAGTCTTAATTCTATTATTAGTGTCCTTAATAAGCAGAATGAAATTCATGCACAGGGAGAGAATGCCTCAGGGATCACTCAGAAGCTGGAATTTAAAGGAACCCAGAAGAGAATAGAGTGGCCAGGGAGGGCCACCTTATGCATTGTTATGTGACAGAGGAGCCAATGACTGAGGATTGCAGGCAACCAGTTCCAGAAAGCCAGTCTTTGGGGAGAAAGCATTTACTTGATGACTCCTTGATTTGGACCTCCTTTTAGCCTCAAAACTATGAGCTAATAAATTCCAATTGTTTAAGCTGACCCATTGCATAGTATTTACCTGAGCAGCCTAGAAAACTAAAGCACTGGGGAACCAAAAGTCATGTGTCTCACTTTATTGCAATACTCACTTTATTGTGATAATTTGTAGCCTAATCTACAATATCTATGAGGCATGACTGTACTAGGGAAATGATCTAATGTTGCAAAATATTATATTTGGTAAAGAACTTTATCTGATGTACACTCTAAATATCAATTTTTATAACCATAGGCACACATGATTATCTATTTCTGTTATGAGATATAAAACTTATCCTACATTAAAATTTCAAATCATTGAGAACAGACTCCATATTTTGCTTGTACCTCTAGATACACTGGAAAAATAAATGTTATATTTTTTAAATTTTTCAGTTGCATTGATGTAAATATGGCTATATGAGTTAAATATATGTTTTTGTGTGACTGGTTTTTGAAATTTTCAAAAATATCACTTTTGAGTGGTTCAGAATTTTCATATCTCAGAACATTATTATATGTGAAGGATTGGCTGAGGTTTTTTTTTTTGTTTTTTTTTGTTTTTGTTTTTGTTTTGTTTGTGTTTTTTTCTTTCATATTGTATGAACTGGGGAGAGGATTTGTCCTATTCCTGTTTGCATCTTTGGTAACATGGCAGAGTATTGGCCACAAAGTGATCATTAAATAAATGTTCTGATGGATGCCATTAATTTTAACATAATTTAAGTTTCTTGATAAATGAGAAGTGAACTAGAGAAAACATGCTGTACATTCTGACATACATGTATTGAGGAATCAAATCTAGGTGTATCTGTCTACCTATGTATCTACATATCTACATATCTATGTATCTATGTATCTATATATCTATGTATCTATGTATCTATCTATCTATCCATCTATCCATCTGTCTATTATTTTAGTTTAGTTTCCTAGTTCCTAAAACAAATACCATAAATAATTTGGCTTAACAACAGAAATTTATCAGCTCACACTTTCAGAGGCTAGAAGGCTTGCTTCTTCCCTGACTTGGCATCTTCTGGTGGCTTGCGAGCAATCTTTGGGGTTCCCTGTCTTCTCTGTCACATGATAATGCAGTGTCTTCTTTCTCTTCCAGGTTCCGCTGACTTCTAGCTTCTGGCAGCTCTCTCATGCTTCTATGTCTCACTTTCACTTTTCTTATAGAGGACTCCCCTTAACTTTATAGTAACTGCTTGAAGAGATCTTATTTACAGTGGGTCCATACCTACTAGAATGCAGCCCAAGACAAAGAACATGTCCAAACTGGAGTACACCATTCAGTACACATTATCTATCTACCTACCTTTGTATATTTATATATGTATGTATGCATGTATGCTTACATATATTATTTTACATATTTATATGCTACAAAAATATAGTTCCAAATTAAATTATGAAAGCACAAGTTGCTCATGTTTCTCCTTCCTCCTATGACAGAAGAGGTTCCAGCTCATGGTGACACTTCATAGTGCATCCTCAACAAAGCTCCACTTGGTAGATTATTATTTGAAATAAAGACTGTAAATTTTTATTAATGAGTTTTTCTCCCCAGTAGACTGTGAAATCCTTTAGGTAGTTGCCACATCTATCTATTATCTATCTATCTATATCTGCTATATCTGTGTCTATATCTATCTATCTATCTATCTATCTATCTATCTATCTATCTATATCTCTATCTACCATCATAATCTATCAGCTATCTAGGCTTCTAATTTAACATGCATTTATTTATTGAGCTATCAAGCTACTGAGCTATTGATCCATCCCTCCATTTTTGCATTGCTTCATCCATTCTTGCCTCTCCTGTTCATAGTCTCATAAGCCTGCAATCAAGGTGTTGTCCAGGCTTTGTCCTCACTTGGAAGTTCAATTGGGGAAGGATGTATCTCCAAGAAATCTCATTTTCTTGACAGAATTCATTTCCTTGCAGTTGTAGGACTGAGATTTTCAGATTTCTGCTGACTGTTGGCTTGTGACCACTCTCAGTTCCTAGAGACCACCCACATTTCCCTGCCATCTGGCCTTCTCCTTAGCAGTTCAAAGTATGGCTGCTTGCTTCTTCAAAGATAGCAAGACTCCAGAATGAATCTGCTAGCAAGACAGTCTTATATCATGTAATATAATCAGGAGAGTGAAAACCCATCACCTTGTCCACACTCAACTATTTTAGAAGTCAGTCAGTCACATTCACATTCTAGAGAAAGGGATTGAACAAAAGTGTGTATCCCAGGAGTATCATGGTGGCCACCTTAGAATCTGTCCACTATAATGATTTATGCCTTTTATGATTTTCTTTCAAACTGAGGCCCAGAACACTTTGTCTTATGTATCATTTTTTTTATAATTTTTTATAATTCCTAGAATACATTTTATGGTTAAAAATTTAAATGTTATTTTTGGTATCAAATATATGAGTCATTATTCCTACAATCAACTTCATTGTATGGCTTTTCAGAATCTGATCATACATGTTCATTTGACAAAAGCAATTACAATTTATCTTGATAATCATTTTAAAATTCAGTACTTATTTATAACAAGTCATATTGTTTTATTTTAATTCAGAAATAAATTATATGTCTGTCTTTATGTATGTGAACAATATAACTAACTTTGTTAGTTATATTTAGCATTATTGTGCTAACTTTAAAGTCCAACAATGGGGAGAACAAAACCTAGAATAATTAATAAAAATTCTTCAACGTTGAGCTTTCCTAACATGGTACTTACATGTTTAAAATGATTATAGATGTGTTTGTCTCTTTAATTAAAAATCTTTTATTCTTATAGCTTGGATAATTTTTACCCATTATGAAACATTGAGAGTCTATTTATTAGATAAGTAATGCAAAAGAAGTATTTACTGCGTGCTCATAGAAATTATAACTATACTATATTTGATGTAAGCCATATGCAAAGATAAATTTCCTACTACAGAGGGAAGTATTTCAAAATATGAGTTAAAATCATCTTGCTGAAAATTAAAATTCTAAAAGTTGCATCTTGGATCTATAATGTACTTTATAATTATTAGCACAGTTATTTTACCTATATAAATGTAGGCTAAAAAAAACAAACTTGTTCCTCATTTTACTGATAAGCATAATGAAAAGAAGGAGGTAAAGCAATGTGTCCAGAATAAAGGGGTAGAAGTGTGGGAAATTTGTATCTAGCTTTATGATGACATGAAATGCCAGTGAGAAAGCCTGATAAAGAGACATCCATGCAGGAGGGGTATGAACTTTTGTAAGCATATTTCTGGATCGTTGTGAGACTGACTTTTTCACATTTTTAAGTTAACAGGATTTTTCAAGCAATTCTGAAACATTACCAACATCTTGAAAGCAGGGGCCATATTCTATTCAACATGATATCACAAATACCTAGTTTAGTGTTGGCAGCTAGTAGCTGTTCAATGTATTTTTTATCCTTGATATCTTATTTAGGGATTAGTAAGGCATTGGGTAAAGAAGTTATATTGGGTAAAGAAGGGATGGTTGTGAATGGACTTTGAATATTAAAGTATCCGACCCAATAACTCTCCTTTAAAAGGATTGTGAAAGGAAGAATAAATGAATTATCAAATATCATGTAAACTAATCACCACAGATTACAATGTTCTTTAAGTGAAAAATAGTCTTTTAGTTATAACCCCTCAAATGTTAGTTTAATTTCTGTAATGATATAAAAGAAACTTAGAAAATCTTTACCATTTGTTCATGCCTCACTGCTTGTATTGTTTGATCATTTTTAGTCTATTATTTAGAGATTTGATATTTTAAGCTCTCAGAAGTAATTGATCAGTGTTACTGGAAATATAACCATCTATTGCATAGGTGGACATTGGTAAGTGCTTTGTAGGGGTAATGTGTCCAAAGGCTCTTTAGTAAAACAAAATGAATTAAGAGTAAAAATGTTTAATGGAGCCAAGTATAAGAGAAGGGGATTTTTCAGGCATAAAAATGAATAAAAAAATTAAAAAAAGGTTTCAAAAGTAAAGATTAAAAAGCATTTTAAAACAGGAACAATTAAGGATGCATTTCCTATAAATCAGGAACTAGAGATAACAAACTGTCTAATCTTCCCTGTGCTGGAAAGGCACTCATGCCCAGTCAGGGAGGTTATCTAATTCCCATGGATAACAGCATCAAGGACAAGATCCTTGTCTTTGATTCCTTCCACAAGCCAGTGGAAGTACAGTGCAGTTCAACCCTACAGAGCTTGTTCTAGCACATCACCAAATTTGAGTAAACTGAAATCAAAAGTCTGCAATGCCTAGCCCAGGATGGGATAGAGGGGAGAAGGAGAACATAGTGAAGAGGAACTGGAACAGTTTAAATGATTGCAGAGTGACAAAAAAAAAAAAAGTATACTTTCTCTTTGCTCATTTCACAAGCCTGGCTGATATTCAGAAAGCTTAATTTAACTGACCATATTCTATTTGAGTAGGAAACTAAAAATAAAATGAAGATTGACAGCTTCTCTTCATGCTAACATTTACCAAACTTGAGCTTTATTGTTTTTGCTTTTTTCTTTGTGTTATTACTATATTTCTGTAACTTTAGTTTTTGTTTATAGTGAGGTGAGAAGCTGGATTCACTAAGAGAACTTGGTAAATCATTTGGCTCTGTTCATTCTGTTCAGAGAAAGCTAGACTAATCCAGGAAATAAATTTACCACTTCTCTTTTGAAAACTTTGTCATCAGATTTCACAATAACCTATTACATGATTTTACCATTGACATTATGAAGAAGATATTTTTTAGAGTAAAATAAATTTATACGTATATTAACCTTATTTTTAGTAAAGCATATTTTATCCCTTTACCAGTCACATAAACTAATCAACATCCACATCTATTAACTCCACATTAGGCCAAACTTACTATTTGCTTTTCAAAATTAAATATGGTTTTGCAAATATTTTTGGTTCATAAGACTCATTTTGAAACCACTGTGATAGTGGAGGTGAAAATGATTTAATCACTAAAATTGCCACTTCCTAAATGAAGACTGCAAAAACACTTAATCTCTCTGAGTTAAATGGGATTTATTTAATACCTATTTCTACTCTACAGGGCTATTGTTTTAATTATATTAAATTGCATCTCCACTTCTACAGTCTGATATTTTATATGTGCTCAATTGCATTCAATCTCTTTATGTTTAATTCCAAAGCCAAATATTATGTTCCTATTGGCACTTCAGTACAGCTTGTCTGTTCACTTCTGGTGGAATGAACAGATTTTTAGTCAAACAATATTATTTAGTTCATTTGGATATTTTAGAGTAATTGTTTGCAATAATCAAGAAGTAACCTTCTCATTGTCTACGAAATAGTAGTTATCATATTATTCATTATATCACCACATTTTGGATTCCTTCAGTTTTCTTAGTTGGGACACTTATTCTCCAAAATTCCATATCCAAATTAATAGGAATAGTTCAGGACATATAATATACCTTTCTAATATTTAAAGTTTGACCTTTTGTTCTGTCCCTAATTGACATTTAAGAGACATATTATTAGTTAAAGATGGTATAGCTCCTTATAATGATTCTTCCCTTATATAAATGCAATGATATTGTTCTATGTATTTATTTTTAAAATGCATTTATTTGGGTTTAAACATTCCAACTACAAATTCTTGCTATCAAAGACAGTATTTTAAGCAAGCATTGGCCCATTCATGTGAGAATCATGATTGCTAAGGGACAATGAAAGTACACTAGGAATGGAGTAAGCTAAAAAGTCAAAGTAGCTAAAGTTGAACAAATTGAAAATCACTTTTTCCTTCCTAAGATGAAGATCAAATCCTGAACTATATTTATATACCTCTTGGATGAGTTTTCCTATCTCACCTTCACTGTTACCTCTACATTGGAAACAATAATATCAACTTACAGGTTTCATATATGTGAAAACAGATGATATCATATTTTCATTCATAATTCACTCATTAAACAAAACTTTATTGAGTAACTGCTGCATGCAAAGTCACTTTTCCATGTCCTGACAGTACATTAGTGAACCAAGAGAATTTCAAGTCTTTTGTGAGGATGTTGAAGATGATGATAATTTTATTAGTTAGGGTTCTCTAGGGAAACAGAATCAATGAGAGGTGTCTATGACTATAAAATTTATAAAAGTGACTCACACAACTGTGGGTATGCATGAGTCCAAATTCTGTAGAGCAGGTAGCAAAGCCAACTCCAAGGAAGATGTCCAATGAACTCTTCAGCAAATGAACCAGCAACTTTGACGAACTCCTCAGGAAATGAATTGGGATCTTTGATGAATGTGTTCAATGAACTCCTCAGGAAATGCTTCGCTGGGCAGCCAAAGAAGAAGTGAAGGTCCTCTATCTGTCTCACTTATAAGTCTTCAACTGATTAATTGGATTAAATCCAGCTAATTGCACTCTCATTGTGGAAGACATGACCTTTGGTGAGTCATCAGTCACAGCTGCAGTCAATTGACTGATGGTTTATTAACCAGCCACAAATGTCCTCATAGCAATTGTTAGGCCAGTGTTTGACCAGACAGCTGGGTACTACCACCTGGCCAAGTTGACACATGAACCTAACCATCACAGTCCACCCCTTGTAAACTTGGCAGTTATACACATCACCTAAAACCATATTTTGTCTCTAAGTAGATAACACTAACAGACATACATTTTGCCTAACAATATTCCACTGTGCAGCATACAACTGGAAATGCACTAAATCTCTCAAGAATAGGGAGCAAGTCCTTGGGTGATGTTAGCTCTTAAAACTGATTTCCTTTAGCTTAAATACAGCAAAATGAACAGTACAGGTTATGCTATATGATAAAGGGATAAGACAGAGAAGAAAGCAAAGATATTTGCTTTACAGACAAATACAAATATAATCATAACAAAACAAGGAGGAACTATTCATGCCATCATAGTCCTTGTTTCTGTAATTGGTCACATGGCCCCAGTTCATATTTATCACTACCTTCTTCTACTACCCATTCCATGTTCCCTTTACCCTCAGCAAGCACTTCAGCTGGCCATGGTTCTTTGCCTGTTGGGGTGACCCAAACCTTCATTCCAGAAGCTTCTTGGCCATTGGTAGTCCTGCCTGGATTGGGTTGTTGCAGTTTTCCATTGACTTTAATCACAGGGCATGGTAGTACTAAGAGATGCCCTAGGGGATCTCCTGCATTCCAAGAAAACTCTTCTTTACTTCCATTGTGTAGTTGCAGTGCTATTTCCCCTTGATAGTCAGGATCAATCACCCCAGCCAGTACAGTAATCCCCTTCCTTGCCTGTTGATTCAGAGGCATAAGAAGACCAAAGTGGCCAGGTGGCAGTCTTAACTTCCAGTTCAATGGGATTATTGTGTTTCCTAGTGGAAGCACTCCTCCTTTTGGAACCAAGACCTGTAGACCAGCAGAGCTTAAGCTTCCAGGGACAGGAAGCAAAAATTTACCTAGTGGATCACTAGGAGTGATAGTGAGTGGTGCCATTCCTGTTTCCACCCCTTGATTCCTGGACTCATGAATCCTTGCTATGGGAGAAACTGCACCATAGAGTGGATGCTGATTCAGAGCATACACAGCCCCCTGGAGAACACTGCCCCAACCCTGCAAGGCATTGCCACCTAGTTGGCACTGTAATTGAGTCTTCAACAGGCCATTCCACCATTCTATCAACCCAGCTGCCTCTGGATGATGGGGAACATGGTAAGACCAGAGAATTCCATGAGCATGTGCCCATTCCCTCACTTCATTTGCTGTGAAGTGGGCTCCTTTTCTGAAGCAATGCTGTGTGGAATACCATGACAGTGGATAAGGCATTCCATAAGTCCACAGATGGTAGTTGTGGCAGAAGCATGTCATGCAGGGAAGGCAAACCCATATCTGGAGTATGTGTCTATTCCAGTAAGAACAAATCACTGCCTCTTCCATGATGGAAGTGGTCCAATGTAATCAACCTGCCACCAGATAGCAGGCTGATCACCTCAGGGAATGGCACCATATCGGGGACTGAGTGTGGGTCTCTGTTGCTGGCAGATTGGACACTCAGCAGTGGCTGTGGCCAGGTCAGCCTTGGTGAGTGGAAGTCCATGTTGCTGAGCCCATGCATAACCTCCATCCCTACCACTATGACCACTTTGCTCAACAGCCCATTGGTCAATGACAGGAGTTGCTGTGGAAAGAGGCTGATTGGTATCCACCAAATGGGTCATTTTATCCACTTGGTTATTAAAACCTTCTTCTGCTGAAGTCACCCTCTGGTGAGCATTCACATGGGACACAAATATCTTCATGTTGTTTGCCCACTTAGAAAGGTCTATCCACACACCCCTTCCCCAGACTTCTTTGTCACCAATCTTCCAATCATGTTCCTTCCAAATCCCTGACCATCCAGCAAAACCATTAGCAACAGCCCAGGAATCAGTATACAAATGCAACTCTGGCCAGTTCTCCCTCCAACAAAGTGAACAACAGGTGCACTGCTCAAAGTTCTGTCCACTGGGAGGAATTCCCCTCACCACTGTCCTTCAGGGACATCCCAGAAAGGGGCTGCAGTGCTGCAGCTGTCCACTTTTGGGTGGTGCCTACATATTGAGCAGAACCATCTGTAAACCAGGCCTAAGTTTTCTCTTCCTCAATCAACTGATTGTAAGGAACTCCCCAAGATGCCATAGCTGTGGGCTCAGAAAGAGAAGGTAAGGTGGAAGGAGTGGGGGCCATGGGCATTTGGGCCACTTCCTCATGTAACTTACTTGTACCTTCAGGACCTGCTCAAGCTCTATCTCATATATACCATTTCCATTTTATGATGGAGTGCTGCTGTGCATGCCCAACTTTATGGCTTGGCGGGTCAGACAATATCCAGCTCATGATAGGTAACTCAGGTCTCATGATAACTTGGTGGCCCATGGTTAAGCATTCTGTCTCTACTAAGGCCCAGTAGGAGGCCAACAGCTCTTTCTCAAATGGAGAGTAGTTATCTGCAGAGGATGGTAAAGCTTTACTCCAAAATCCTAAGGGCCTGCATTGTGATTCTCCTATAGGAGCCTGCCAAAGGTTCCAAACAGCATCTCTATTTGCCACTGACAATTCCAGCACCATTGGGTCAGCTGGATCATATGGTCCAAGTGGCAGAACAGCTTGCACAGCAGCCTGGACCTGTCACAGAGCCTCATCTTGTTCCAGTCCCCACTCAAAACTAGAAGCTTTTCTGGTCACTTGGTAAATGGGCCAGAGTAGCACACCTAAATGAGGAATATGTTATCTCCAGATCCAAAGAGGCCAACTAAGCATTGTGCCTCTTTTTTGGTCATAGGAGGGGCCAGATGCAACAGCTTATCCTTCACCTTAGAAGGAATATCTCAACAGCCCCACACCACTGGACACCTAGAAATTTTACTGAGGTGGAAGGCCCCTGTATTTTTGTTGGATTTATCTCCCATCCTTTGCCACACAAATACCTTACCAACAAATCTAGAGTAGTTGCTACTTCTTGCTCACTATGTACAATCAACATGATATCATCAATATAATGGACCAGTGTGATGTCTTGTGGGAGGGAGAAATGATCAAGGTCCCTGCAAACAATATTATGACATAGGGCTGGACAGTTGATATAACCCTGAGGTAGCACAGTGAATGTAAACTGCTGGCCTTGCCAGCTAAATGGAAACTGTTTCTGGTGGTCCTTACTGACTGCCATTGAGGAAAAAGCATTTGCCAGATCAATAGCTGCATACCAGGTACTGGGGGATATGTTGAATTGGTTAAGCAATGATACCACATCTGGAACAGCAGCTGCAATTGGAGTCTCCACCTGGTTAAGGTTACAATAATCCACTGTCATCCTCCAAGACCCATCTGTTTTCTGCACAGACCAAATAGGAGAGTTGAATGGGGATGTGGTGGGAATCACCACCCCTGCATCTTTCAAGTCCTTAAGAGTGGCATTAATCTCTGCAATCCCTCCAGGAATATGGTATTGCTTCTGGTTCACTATTTTGCTGGGCATGGGCAGTTCTAGTGGCTTCCACTTGGCCTCTTCCACCATAATAGCCCTCACTCCATGAGTCAGGGAGCCAATGTGAGGATTCTGCTAGATGCTGAGTATGTCTATTCCAATTATGCATTCCGGCACTGGGGAAATAACCACAGAATGGGTCCAGGGACGCACTGGATCCACTGTGAGATGGATCTGAGCTAAAACTCCATCAATCACCTGACTTCCATAAGCCTGAACGCTGGTGGACCAGAGTGATGTTTTGGGTCTCTGGGAATTAATGTCACTTCTGAACCAGTGTCTAATAATCCATGAAATATCTGATCATTTCCTTTTCCCCAGTGCACAGTTAACCTGGTAAAAGGCCATAGGTCCCCCTGGGGAAGGCTGGGAGGAAGCTTAACAGTATACATTTTTGGCAGTGTAACAGGGTCCTTCCCCAAGGGTACCTGGCCTTCCCTTCATTCAAGGGGCTCTGGATCTGTAAACTGTCTCAAGTCTGGAAATTGATTAAGGATCTGTAACTCTCTGTTTTTGTAATTCAAGGGAGACTTTTGTTCACATGACCTAGAATTCTTCTGCCTATACAGTTCTAACAACAATTTAGTTGACTGCCCATCTATTTTACTACTTGGTACTCCATGATCCACTAGCCAACCCCATAAGTCTCTGCGAGTCATATCACGTTGATTGCTGTTTTGAGGCTGTTTTCCATTAAGGTAGCCATGCCCACCTTGTCTGTGGTGATTAACTGCAGCCACTTGTCTTCTGCTGACTCAGGACCTGATTATCCCCTTTGTGTTTAAGGATTCCAGTTCAGTGACAGCAGTTCCTACAGTAATATCTGACCTACAGAGAAGGGCAACTACAGAGCTCTTCAGGGATGATGGAGCTAGTCTCACAAATTTATTCCTCACAGTCCTGGTAAAAGGTGTGTCCTCTGGACATTCCAGGGGTGTGTGAGCAGGTCTTCCATGATAAATCCACTCTAACATTTCAATCTCTCTAAGCCTTTGAATCCCCTCCTCCACATTGTACCAGGGCAGTTCTGGCATTTCAACTTCTGGTACTGCCAACCACCTTTTGATCCATGTTTCAGCCAACCACCCAAACAAACTGTTAACACCCTTTCTAACCCCTCTAGCTACAACATTGAATGCAGAATTTCTGCCTAATGGACCCATATCAGTAAATTCAGCTTGATTCTACCTTATATTCCTTCCACCATTATCCCACACCCTTAATGTCCATTCCCACACATATTCCCCTGGTTTTTGTCTGTATAAGTTGGAAAACTCATACAGTTCTTTTGGAGTATAGCATACTTCTTCATGGGTCACACTTTGTACCTCACCCTTTGGGGCCTCTTGGGGCTTTAGTCTAGTTATAGGTCTTGAAGGAAAGACTGGTGGTGGGGGTGGGTCATGAAAAGAGTTAGAATTATCCCTCAAGACATTTACCTCAGGACATTCTGTTGCATTTCATCTCTTAGAACAGGATTAATCTCTCCAGACAGAGGAGTGAGGTTTGCTTCCTCAGGGGAGGTGATTACAGGATTAGCAGGCACTGAAGGGTTAATTTCTTTAGTTGGGGGTTGGATGGCAGGCTCCTTAGGGCAGACTGGAGGTGGGGAAGCTGTTTCTTCAGGACAGCCCTCTACAGGTAAATCTAATAATGACTCAGAAAAATCCAGGGTTCCAATGTCCTCACTGCAATTATTATCAATCCATATGTCCCCATCCCAAGTTTCCAGATCCCATTCTTTTCCAATCAATGCCTTTACTTTAACAGCAGACACTCTGAGAGGTTGAGATTTTAGTTTATGTTGTAAATCTGCTACTCACACATTGAGAGTCTTCAAGTCTGCAGGCAAAAGAAATAAGATTTTCTTTCAAGGCACACATAGAAACATTTACATCTGTCATTCAGTGTTTAAGTTTTGAATTTGAAGCCTTTAGATCATCCCTTTCTCTTACAACTTTATCCAAAGTATCTAAGAGCAGCCAGCCAACATCATTATACCTCTTAATTCTGCAAAACTCTGTGAAGGTGTTGAAAACACTGTCACCCAGAGTCTTGCTTCATACTAGAGTATGATTAAGAGAATAGGAGAATCAAACGGTGCTATTTTGCATATCTCCTTTGCCAACTCATGCCATGGACTGTCAGTGCCCTCTTGATTATTGGAAATAGAGTCATTAGTGCCTTTGAATCTAATCAGAGTAGAAAACCAATTGTAAAAGCCCATTTTAAGATTCTGTTTCTCAAGAACCTCTCCTGGTACACCACTCCTGGTACCAAGTTTTATTAATTAGGGTTCTCTAGGGAAACAGAATCAATGAGAGGTGTCTATGACTATAAAATTTATAAAAATGACTCAAGCAACTGTGGGTATGCATGAGTCCAAATTCTGTAGAGCAGTCAGCAAACTGTCAACTCCAAGGAAGATGTCCGATGAACTCCTCAGGAAATGAACCAGCAACTTTGGCGAACTCCTCAGGAAATGAACTGGGATCTTCGACGAACGTGTTCAATGAACTCCTCAGGAAACAAACTGGCAACTTTGATGAACTCCTCAGGAATTGCTTCACTGAGCAGCCGAAGAAGAAGTGAAGTCCTCTATCTGTCTCACTTATAAGTCTTCAACTGATTAATTGGATTAAATCCAGCCAATTACATTCTCTCACTGTGGAAGACATGCCCTTTGGTGAGTCGTCAGTCACAGCTGCAGTCAATTGACTGATGATTTAATGAACCAGCCTGTTGGTTTATTAACCAGCCACAAACATCCTGGCAGCAATTGTTAGTCCAGTGTTTGCTTGACCAGACAGCTGGGTACTATCACCTGGCCAAGTTGACACATGAACCTAACCGTCACAATAATGGTGATCATAATTATAAAAACGGCTAATAAATTAATGCTTAACACGTGAAAGGTAATGTTAGAAGTATTATACATATAACATTTAACACTTCCATGAAGCTATGAGATGGGTATTTTTATTTATCCCCTCTCTGTAAATGAGGCATTGAATATAGTATATTAAGGAAATTGCCCAAGACCATGTATATAGTAGATGGAAGAACTGAGATCAAAGGCAGACAGTCTGACTCTACGATCTGCTCTTAACCATAACACCTAATTATATTTAACATCTATTAGTTGATTCTTCCTGTCTGTTAGCTGAGATCAAATGCTACAGTGATTAACACCAGATCAAATGCTACAGTGAGTGGGAAGAGAATGCTTTATTTGTACACAGGAAAGGGGAGAAAAGTTTAGGACAGAAAATTAGATGAATCTTAAGCATTAATTTCAAATCTTTAAGTATTAATATACATGGAATGCAATTGACTTAAGGAATTTGTATAATGTAAAGCTGTTCAATTACAAGGATCCCTACAAATGTAGTCTGATACTACTCTAGTAGGTCCAACCAGAGTCACCTGTGCTAAGCCCTATGTTAGCAAAACCAAAATCTAGTTAAGTTTCTACTTTCTGTAAATACCCAGCTTGCCCTGAAAACAGAATTTAAGCCAGCCAATCAGCTGTCAACAACTCCCTCTTCTTATGCCAGCTAACTTCCTCATTGCTAATTAACAGCCCACACTAACCATATTACAAAATGTAGGTGGCATTAGCCAATGAAAATTTCCCATAGCACACTTCATTTTTCTGTTGATAAAAGCTTATTGCTCTCTTTGTTTAGAGGAATTCCTTCCTACCTCAAGGCTATTGGAATCTCCCCAGTTCATGAGTTGATTTAATAAAAATCTCTGAGATCTAACCAAATTTTGCTCAAGTTTTTTATTTTAACAAGGCAAAACCTGTAATTTGTGGATGAAAAACTGGCTAGTCTAGAGCTTAATATTTTTCTGAAGTCAAAAGGACATTTAGTTGTAGGGGTTAAACTAGGTTGCCTGGTGGAAAATACATGTTCAGTGATACACTGTTTCCTGCCTCTGTTGTGATTTTTATTGCACTATTACTTATAAATAAATAGTTGATTCAAATGAATGAGCAACCATACACATAGAAAAGAAGATTCATTATTGATTCCCAGGAAATAATACAATCCCATGTTTTAAGTTCAAAAATTTAACAATTCAATCTTCCACCTTTGACATTAATTAAATGGTGGCCTTGTTGGCAGCAGTTCATCACATATCACTGGAAGCAAACTCTGCACAGTGTCTATGCTAGATATTGGTTTAAAGTAGTAAACAAGTTGGAAAATAATCATTAAACCAACAGCACTGCTGGCAAGAATTCTTTTACCACACAATTAAAACTCCAAGAATCATAAACAATACCATATCCCAAACAACATAACTCACTTGCAAAATAAATCAAGTGGTTTCTTCTAGACTATGATATTATTATTAATTATTTTTTCTAGACTTAAAGAGTATTGGCATAGTAATGTGCTGGTTTGGATCTGTTATGTATCCCAGAAGAGATTATGTTCTTTTAATGCAATCTTATGGGGGCAGACCTATTTTAGGTGGGACCTTTTGATTAGGTTGTTTCCATGGAAATGTGGCCCTGACCGTTAAAGGTAGGTCTTAATCCTATAATGGAATCCTTTAAGAGAGCTCATGGAGAGACAGAGCTCAGCGAAGCTAAGAAATGTAATCCCTAGTTTGCCCCTGGGAGAAGCCAGGAGGACCCCCAGGAGCTGGGAGAGACATTTTGAAACCAGTAGCCAGATCAGCAGACATCACCACAGGCCTTCTTATGTGACAGAAGGACCCCAAATGCCAGTTCCTTTTCCTTAGAGAAGGTATCTACCTCTTGATGCATTAATTTGGACATTTTCATGGCCTTAGAACTGTAAATTTGTGAACTAATATGCCCTATTGTAAAAGCCAATTCATTTCTGTTATATTTCATTCCAGCAGCTTTAGATAACTGGAACAGTAATTATGCAACTCTATAATTTGATCTATCTGTTACATATTGGATATCTATAGTATACAAAAATACTGTGCTGTGCATATGCTTAAAGTAGACTGCTGTTCAATTTAAAAGTGACACATGAAATGAATATGCTTTCAAGAAAAATGTAAATGGTATCATAAGATGTAAAATACACATTCTTACTGCTAACCATGTGTGAAATTTCTCTCAGTATAGAAATTGTATTTTAATATATTATGCTAAAGAAGGATGAGGAAAACATGTTTCTTTTCAAGATAATTTATAATGTCAAGTCATGCATGAGGGTAATGAGATTAATAATAGAAAATATAGATTTATTCATTCTCTGGATGATAAATCATGACAGGTTATTAGAGTCATTTACTCCTGATGCAGTGGAACCATTTGATGACTGAGAGAATGGATGGTACTATTTAGAACAGTTCATGTCTACTTGATAAGTTAAAATTAAGTCAGAATTGTTTTTCATTGATAGATAATTGGTAACTTTGAATGAAGTCTTAATCATATAAGAATTCAGTGCCCCCACTATAGAAATTTAATGCCACTTATGAAGAGAAGATTCCAAAATAAGCTAGTATCTCTTATAATTTATGGATTATATTGATTGAACACTCACTTCAAACATAACACTAACCTTATAATTAAGTTAACATGGGATAATAAATATAAAGAACACGAACTTTATTTCTAATCAAGCAGTTTTATTATTCATAGTTAAATTATTTAATTTTTTATAATTTCATTTAATAATTATTGTTTTAAAAGTTGTATGGACATCAGGTCCACAATTCAAAAGTTACAAAGAGATATTTTTCTTACCTCTGTCTTACAAACACTTAGCTAATTCCTCTGTAAATGCCCACTGTAATTAATAAGCTCATTGTGTGGTCTTTCAGAGACACTATACACGTATAAAGTAATATATACATGTATTTATATACTCATTTCTTTAGTCTTGTTTATACAAACATCAACATAATAGGTGCACTGTTCTATAACATCTTTCATTTTTTATTTAATAAATATTAGAGAATTTCATATAGTACACGAAGAATCTCTTCTTCAATAGAGGGTGGTGGCTTATTTTATATTAGGAAACTGTTATCAAAAATTTTTAGATGGCATTGAGTAATTTGTGAGCTTTTTAATTAATACATTTAAACTAATGTTTAGTAATAGGTCAAAATACTGCTAGAGTTTTGAAGTAGATTAGCATAAGCAGTATTCTGAGATACATTGAAAATATAAAGCAATAGGGAAATACTTAAGATTTCTATTGTTAATTAATTACATTCACAGGTACTGCTAAAGTACAGCAGTTCTGATTCATGTACATGATAGCAGGAAATGCTCACTTTTCAAGTTTAGGGTGAAAAAAGGTTTTCTGTTTGTTTTATTTTCAAGTTCACTTACCAACTAAAGGTTTCCATTGGGTCTGTGGATTCCATATTCAGGCTCCTTGCTTAAGAGAATTTGAATTTCTATTTTTTTAAAACAGTCACTTTATAGAGTATATTTGCTGGTTTCAAAATTTTGAAAAAAAAGAAAACACAGATGACTAATTTTTATGCTCTCTGCTTTCTTTTTAACTGCCTAGTGAAGCTGAATACTGTTTGAAAATGACTTTCAAATATTAATCTGTAAAACAGCTCAGTTATTTTAATTTTACTTCTGATACTTATTTATTTCCATTGCACATAAAATGCCAAAAGAAGACTTTATGTGCCTTAAGTGTCTAATGAAACAATGGTCCAAAATTAACACTGTATAGAGCAATAGTTATGTAATAGCCTTGGTACATTACAGGATTTGTTATTAAAATCATTTTGATTTTAATAACATTTACCAGTATGAAAACTGTTGTCTTGTAACAGATCTCTTAACTGAAATTGTGCACATCTGTGCATTATTGTTAAAATTTATTACAAATAATATTTTTTAAAGGAGCAGAGATACTTTACTTTAAAATAACCTGAAATAGTTTAAAGTTTTACTGGTCATCCTACAGATATAAGTTTAATCTTCATAATATATTAAAATAAGAGCTGATTTCAGAACTTTGATTCCTTTACACATGGGCTTTGGCATAAATTAATTTCTTAATTTTTAGGACATATCTACCATTTTTGAAGACAAATTTTTATTAGACAATAACCAAATTATCAAACAGACTGCCATGAAACTGGTGAAAACATATTTTCCTGTTAAAACTAAGAAAAATAAATGTTCCTCCGGAAATGCCAAAAATAATTCTCCCTTGCTACTTTGTTATTTATTCAAGTGTCACTTTCTTAGTGAGGATTTTTTAAGCCAGCCTTTTTATGATCACAACTTTTTTGCTTATCTTTCCTCTCCCTCTCCCCTATTTTACATTTCTGCTGTATGCCTCTGTGTAAAATATTGTTTTTCCTACTTTTGTTTGTTTACTCTACTCTGCCGTCTAGACTATAAGCTCCATGGGAGCAGGGAACATTTTCTTCTTGGGGCTCAGGCCTTATAAATTTACCTGGCAAACAGTAGGCACTTTACACCAATCTAATTGGTGCCTACAACTGCACTGGGTAGTCCAAACTTCATGAGCTGCAGTTCTTAGATACCTGGTCTCAGCCTGACCACTTTTCACAATGCGAGTCCCCATCAGAGCTAACTGTCCCCAAGCAAAGGTGCTCACATTGCAGCGGGTCTAAGAACCACCTGGACCCCTTAGGGAGAAGATAGGTCCCAGGCACTATTCCAGAAATTCTGATTCAAGATATTTGCATTATCTCCAGACCTAAGGCTTCAGGAACTACTGTAAGATGCTTAAATTAATGATAAGATGTTGGAGATGTGGAAGCCTAGACTGGTTTCAAGGTACTGGGAACTCCGCCTTCTCAAATTTGATTTACAGCTGCACATCATTGTCATTCTAATAGTTGACACCTGTTCTAACTCCAGTGTCATAAAGAGAAGGATCTTTCATTCTGTCCACCAGGGAGACTTGGGGCACAATCACAGGTAATCCAGAGATGTCCAAAATATTTAAAATTTCAAACTGTCTGGCTCTATACCAGTGATCCTCATGATTGACAGCACACTAGTATCTCTTGGGGAGCTTTCAAACTCTGGATGCCCAGACCTCAACTCCCTGCAGATTGGCTCTGGCAACACGAATGTTTATAGCTCCCCACATGGTGCAGGCACTATTAAGGGAATGAACCACTGTTCTATCTCTGTAGCTTCATCCTCTTCACTAAGAGCCCAGTCTCTCTCAATCAAGTTTCAAATACTTTCAAATAATCAATATTTTCAGTTCAACTGCTACTGAAATTTAGCAAAATACCCACTTTGCCTGAACTTAGTTTATATACATCACAAAGCAAAAGTTGTAGGTTGCCAGAGAGTCAAACAATAAAGGTAGGAAGTTGGCCTGTTTCCTTATTAGGATCAGTCCAAGAATAAGGCCCAAATTTTGTCTTCTTTTCATTGCAAATTACATAATTTTAGAGGAAGCTATCATTCAACCCCACTGTGATTCCTTATCCCTAAAATATTGCTTTATTCTGATGGACACCAGAATCCCCAGTCTGACCTTTGGTAGGTATGCTATCTGAGTTCCCAAAAAGTTAAGGTCCATCTGAATAGGGGTGGTTAAGGAAATCACCACAGACATCTGTTAGGTGGACAACACCCCCACTCCTTCTCTGGGGGAATCACAAACACATGCTAAACAGCTATCCTTTGGCCTTCCACTACCCCCACTTCCTTTTCTATTGTGTGACTTTCCACAACCTGGGGAAAATCTTAAGTCTAATGAAAAGGCCTAGTCTGACCTTAAACCCTGAAACCAGAACAAGCTGCATCAGATGCTTACGAGAGCAGTAATTCTCAGTGGCAGGACCGCTTTCCCCAAAGGTGGATATAAATCACACTCAGACAGTATAGATTGGTCTGTATTCTTTTGTGCAAAGTGGGGCACATGGAGCTACCACCTATCAATCTGGTCCTGAGCTGTTTTCTGTCACCCCAGAGTTCAGCAGTGATGGGACTTCTTTCCCTGATCTTGTGGAATCTTTGTGCTATATAAATGACAAGAAGATTATTTGCCCTAGCTGGACTCTTATGTGCAATAGAAGGCTTATATGCTGAAAGTCTCTTTTGTGCCCTATACCTGTGTTCCCATGATGCACCACTGTAGCAACTTATTCCACAGGAGCTGTGTCCTATTTCTTCCACTATGATATTTCCCATTGCCTTGAAAAGTGCCTGCACAAATTATGCTATGGTGAACGAAGGGGAAACCTGCCAAAAGCTTAAATGGTAACTTTGTCACATCATATCAAACACTAATAATACTCCATGGAAGGATTTGTATGACATTATCCTAGACTCACTTACACAGTTCCTGTCACAATTCCAAAAACAATTCAAAACACCTCATATTCCTGGTTAGAGTATTGATATGCAATCCCCTTCTGCAGTCAATTGTATCATGACTTTTGACTCGGGGATATATTTTAAGGTCTGTGGTTGACAAATAAAAAAAAGGAATCTCAGTATTCCATGCACCCTCCAAAGAGGGCAGTGGTTCTCAGGAATGCATATATATTGGAATTACGTGAGAACTTTAAAAACCGTCCATACACAGGCTATAATTCAGAGCAATTCCAGCAGAATTTCTAAGTCCATGAATGCCATTCATCAATTTCGTAAAGGTCCTCTTATGATACCAATGTGGAAAGATAACCTTTCATTCAGCAGGATTTATAACCATAGACACTAATACACTTATCAAAGAATATCACTTATCAAATAAGAAAAATCTAATTATTAAGGGGGAGAAATTTCTGAATCTTCATTCTTGTGCTTTATCATTCAGATAACTTACCTGTTCTCTTTGGGTCTCTTCTTTACTTTATGGTCTTCTCACTAAAACTCCTCTTACTAAATGACTTATTCATTGTTCCAGTTTGCTAATGCTGCCAGAATGCAAAATGCCAGAAATAGATTGGCTTTATAAAGGGGGTTTATCTGGTTACAAAGTCACAGTTTTAAGGTCATAAAGTGTCCAAGGCAAGGCATCAACAATAGTGCACCTTCACTGGAGAAAGGCCATTGGCATCTGGAAACCCTCTATTAGCTGGGAAAGCACATGCCTGGCATCTGCTTGTTCCCAGGCTGCATTTTAAAATGCTATTCTCCAAAATATCAGTGTCAGCTTTCAACAGCCATCTTCAAAATGTCTCTCTAAGCGGCTCTGAGTTCCTTCTGTTTGTCAGCTCTTTTATATGGCTCCAGTAATTTAATTAAGACCTATTCTGAATGGGTGCATAGCACCTCCATGGAAATTATCCAATCCATGGTCTTACCCACAACTGATTGAATCACTTCTCCATGGAAATAATCAAAGGATTCCAACCTGATCAACAATAATACATTTGCCCCCACAAGATTGCATCAAAGAACATGGCATTTTGGGGGACATAATACATCCAAACCAGCACATTAATGTTCTGTTAAGGTTTCTTAAACTTCAACATGAATCAGAATCACCTGGAGGGCATTTTACCCCATCCCCGGTATTTCTGTTATAGTAGGTTTATAGTAGGTTTGTAGTCAGGTCTGAGAATATACACTTATCACCTTCCTTTTTTTTTTTTTTTTCCACAACTCAAGTAGACAAAAAGAATCCATGAAATAATTAGAGCTAAGATTATACTTAATGATGAATACTGAATATGTCCCCCCCTCTCCTTAGATGAGATTGAGGAAAGGACATGCTCTCTCAAGGCTCTCATTCCACATAGTTTTGGAAGTTCTAATTTTGTAAGAAGGCAAAGAAAGGGAATAAAATGAATATAGATCAGAAAGGGAAATATAAAATTGTTCCTATATGCAGAGGACATCATTGTTTGTACAGTAAATCCAAAGGAATCTATAGTGAAGAAAAAAATATTCTTAGAACTAATAACTGAGTTCAGCAAAATTTCAGGATATAAGATACAAAACAAATCAAATGTATTTCTATATGCTAGTATTGAACACATGAACACTGAAAGTTAAGTACAATGTCATTTTTAATCATTTAAACTATGAAATACAGAAGTGAATAAATATATATATGGCTTGTATGCTGAAACTTATAAAATACTGATGAAAGAAAAAGTTTAAAAGAGACTCACCATATTAAAGATGTAGTCTCCAAATTGATATACAAGTTAACACAATTCTTATAAAAATTCCACCAAAATATTTTGAAGATGTGTACAAGATTATTGTAAAATTTATATGAAAGAAAATGAATTAATATACTTAAAATAATTTGGAAAAAGAAATCTGAAGGGAGAGGAATCAGTCTAACCAATTTCAAGACTTATTATATAGCTACAGTTATAAGACTGTGTGGGATTTTTGGAGTGATAGACACATAGATCAATGGAACAGAATAGAGAAAACAGAAACAGACCAACACTAATATGTTCAATTGATATTTGGCAAAGGTGCAAAGTAATTCAATGTAGGAAGGATAGACTTTTTAGCAAATGGTGTTTGAGCAGTTGTATATCCATAGGTAAATAATAATAATAATAAACCTTGAACTAAACCTCAAATATTAATAAAACATAACTTCAGTGTTCCAGGGACTTAAAGGTAGCATGCAAAACTAAGGAAAAAAATACAGATGAGAAAATCATCACTATTAAGTGCTAAGCAAATATTTGGATGTTACTTTAAAAACATAATCCATAAAAGCAAATTTTGATAAATTACACTACATTAAAATTAAAAACTTTTACTCTGAAAAAGAACCTATTATGATGAAGAAGGTACAAGCTACAGTTGTTGAGACAATATTTGCAAAGCAAATATCAAATTGAGAAGTATCTGGAATAGATAAAAACACTTCTCAACATTCAGCAGTTAAGAAAAAAAAGAAAAGAAAGAAAATAAAACCAAAACAATTTAATTAGGAAATTAACAAAGGACACAAGGAGACATATCACTGAAGAAGACATAGAGAGGGAAAATACACACAGGAAAAGACGCTCAACATCATTAGCCATGAGAAAAATGCAAATAAACACCACAGTGAGATAGCATTACATGCCTGACAGAATGGCTATATTAATCTCTCTCTCTCTCTCTCTCTCTCTCTCTCTCTCTCTCTCTCGGAACCTCCACATACATACCAGCATGGATGCAGATTAGGTGAATTCTTCATGCTTTGCTGGTGGGGATGTAAATGGTACAGCTCATCTGGGAAAAGAGTTTACCAGTTACTTACAAAACTAAAAACACAACTACCTTTTGGCACAGCAGTTGCAGTCCTTGGCATTTATCTAAGAGAAATAAAAACTTATTTTCACTCAAAACCTGTTTGTAAATTTTATAGTAACTTTATTCATAATAGCCCAAACTGGAAATGACACAGATTTCCTTTAAGGAGTGAACTGTTAAACTACAACTCAACAACAAAAAGGAACAAATTATTGACACATAAAACAACCTGAATGAATCTCTGTAACTATACTGTATTAAAAAAAAGCTAATCCCAAAATGTTGCACACAATGATTCCATTTATGTAATGTTCAAGAAAAAAAATTATAGACATGAGAATATGTTAGGGGTTGCCAGGAATTAAGGTGGCAGTGGTATTAGGAGGGAAATGAGTATGGGTATAAAAGGGCAATATGACGGGTCCTTATGGCTAAGCATATGTTTACTATGTTGGCTTTACCAATGTCAATATCCTGGTTGTGATAGTGTACTACTGTTTTGTAAGAAGTTACCATTGGAGGAAATTAGGTTAACAGTATATGGGATCTCTCTGTACTATTTCATAAAGCTATATGTGAATCTACAATTATGTCAAAATTTAAATAGAAAATGCAAAGGAAAATGGGAAAAACTACAACCTGATTTACTTCTGCTCTCCTATGAACAGAACTTACATCTTTGCATTAGCTCTTTCCTAAGAAAAATCTATGAAAAATTAAAATTGGAATATTGCAAAAAAAAATGTTGAAAGAAATATCACTGTTTCAAAAATTTTGACATATATTTGAATTTTTTTCAAGCTAGGAATAGGCAATGTGTACTCTGTTACTAAAATAGTCTAGTAATTAAGATGATTTCAAACACATGTCATTTATGATTTTGTCCTAAATCTTTGGAAAATCAGTTTCCTAGATATTTTAGAGTTCTGTGAAATAGGATACATGCAATTTTAATTTTTAAAATTTAATTAGTGAATTTTTCACAAAGCAATGATAAAATAGAGAAGTCACTTATGCCCCTGTTTCAAAGTGCACACTTAAAGTAATAGAGTCACATCAAATACCAATGATTCTTCATATTCATTAAGGAAGGTAATTGCAGATGATGCATTGGTGAAGCTGATGAGTGCCATGATTTAAGTATATAATTAATAATAGATTTAAATTGCTTGCTTCATCATATGACATTTAAAAAATTTGCACATTAAACTTAATATTCCCACCAGATGATATGTAAAATTAACTTATTTTTGGTGACCTAGAAAAGTGTGTGTCTGTGTGTGTGTGTGTACTTTTAAGTGTTTCAGATGTATATGAAATCCGTTCTATGCAACTCCCAATAACACCAATAACAGAAAATATCATCCCTGTGCTGGGAGTCATTAAGAGGATTTTTCATCCTTTATGTTATATGTCTTTACCTCAAAGCACTGTTAGAGTTCATTTTCTCCAGGTTTCATACAGATGCAGTTTGTCTTGAAATTTTCAAGGTTGTTGAAATGACAAAACCAGGACTGGAATAAGGCTGAATGATGGACAGATACTCCAGGATGAGGGATAAACATGATATAGGGATGAGGCTCAAAAATAGGCTTTTATATTACTTGGCAAAAGAGGAAAAATATTTGGATAAAAATAAAAATGTTTAGCATTAAAAAAAAATTAGGTTCCTTGATTGTAAGCTCTTACAGCAATCACATTCATTGCTGAGTTTTCACTGTTATCTCTAAATTCTGAGATGCTGTGCTTTTTGTGTATAACCTGGTAGTTTCCTGGAACTTTGGGTATCTGTGTGACACCTGAGACTCAGAGTTAGAGTTCTGCAGCTCTGAAAATCAGCATTACTCCATACAGCAACTGTTAAAGAAGCTGAAAAAAGAGCAGAGTTCAATTAGAGATATTACTAAAGCTGATAGGGTTATGGCTAAGGTAAATCAGAATACAGGGTAAAAGATGTTATTATCTGTATTTTAAAACTTCAATTTCTGTGTGAGACTAAAGGAAGAGATGTCTACTTTGTCCAATATTTAAATACTCTGTAGCACATTATTTAATATAACCTCCCTGATCAGTTTATTCAAACAATCTAATTTCATGGAACCTAGAATGGGGAATGAGATCTTGTTATTGTATACAGGTTACTGTAATACCCCAATATAGTCCAGAGTATTTTGGGCAGAAAATAAAAAAGTATTTGCAAATCCCTTGAGGGACTCCAGAAAAAAATGTGGAACTATTAAACTTTCCCATCTGGGGAATTCCTGATATTCTCTCAAACATGAGGGCCTCCCAATTTAATAAGCCAAGCCCTTGATCTTGAGGCTTGCCCTTATGAAACTTATTTCTGAAATGGCAAATCTAAACCTACTTATAATTGTGCCTAAGAGTCACTCCCATAGAACCACTTTAGTTGTTCAGATGTGGTCTCTCTCTAAGACAAACTCTGCAAATAACTCACTACCTTCTCCCTTATGTGGGACATGACTCCAAGGGGTATAACTCTCCCTAGCAACTTGGGACATGACTCCCAGGGATGAGCCTGGTCTTGGCATTGTGGGATTGAGAATGACTTCTTAACCAAAAAGTGGAAAAGAAATAAAACAAAATAAAGTTTAGTGGCTAAGAAATTTCAAATCAAATTGAGAGGTCACTCTGGATGTTACTCTTCTGCAAGCTTCAGTCAGATATTTCAAATTGCCACAGTATGCCAAGCTCCAACCAACAGCATTCTTGAAAACCCTAAAGAATACCCCGGGTTTTATCTAAGACTCTATAAAAGTTTTACCTATTAAGTTTATTTTTACAGAAAAAATAGCCTCCAGATGGCTCCTATGTTAGATAAGCCATGAAACCCAGAGGTACCAGTCTCTCTAAAAACATCAACCAGTTTCATTCTTCTAGCCCTTAATGTTGCCACCCCTTTTCAGCAAGAAGTTAGAATTGGCATTGCTCAAATATCCCAGAAGATTGAGAGAATGATCAAATGAGAGTGAAGAACTATGACAGAGAAGTTAGGACTTAACACATGATTATGACTACTGACTCATTATATTGATATTTCTTTTTAGTTTCTTGTGTATTAGAATAACCAGATGGAAATACCTGAAATTATGTAACTATAGTCCAGTGGCCTTGATCTTTGATGATTTTATATTTATATAGTTTCTATTGTGTGATCATGTGATTGCAAAATCCTTGTAACTGACACCTCCTTTATCCAGAGTATGGGTAGATAAGTAATAGAATAAACATATGTATAAAAAATATTTTAAGATTGCATACCAAAATTTTTACATTTTAAATATCAAGATCAAAATACCATTTCTTGGAATTTAATTTCTTTTCAAAAAATCTTATTGATAATTTCACTGGGAAAAATGGCAACACTTAGATTATCCAGTAATCTTGATCAAATTTTTAACTATATATGTAATTTTTATTTTCATTGTGTTGTCTTTTTAACACCTTTGTTTATTTTTCTATCAGTGTGTATGTGTGTGTGAGTTTAAGTATTTGAAAGTGGAATTATTTAACTAGCTCAGAGTTTGCTTTTCAAAGGTATTTTTGTTGTTTATGTTAGCTTGTTTTTCATATTAAGAGTTGGAATTATATGGAGTTCAGTATCAATCTTTTTTCCTCTTAGTTCTTAGTTTGATCTATGCTCTGTAAGTATTTTCTATCTCCCCAATACAATATATTATTATTGTTATTACATTTAAATCCTAAATTCACATGGGATTATTTTGGTATTTTATATGATGAAGGGATTTAACTAATGTTTTTCCACTAACAATCATTTAGGAAACATTTATTTTTAAATGAAAACACATATTTTGGACATATCTGTATTCATATACATGAAATTCTCTAAATTTCTTTTAATCTTATAAAACATTATCACAGTCTTTGGAATAACAAGGTTGCTTAGAAGAATGAGATTATGTAATCAATAATAATCCCTCCACATATGAAAACAGTCTCTGCTGCAGTACTCTTTCTTGTATCTAACTCTATTATTCCAAACAAATCTTTGAACACAGATGCTTGGTGATATCCGGATGCAAAATTAAAACAACCGAAAAAGTGAAAAATATGGAGGTTATAAAAATTCATCTATGTACGATTGTGTTTAGGAGTCAAATGTGGAATACCCAAAAAACCAAAAATGTGGAGTTCAATTTGTGCACATAGTTAGTATACTATGAAGTCTCTGCTAAGGAATCTCAAACTTAAACACAGATACTGTTCTACAAATTAGTATGAAATAATTTTAATTAATTCAACTGCTCTATGGAGTTATATAGATTATATGGCATTTTACCAGGTGTTACCCATACATAAATATAAGATTTTAGTTTTAAATATGTAAAATTATATTCAGTTTAATTTTTATGTAGTTTTATGATGAATTTTGCCTATTCCATATTTTTACCTTAGCAAAAACAAGATAGAATGTAACACCCAAGGAGGACTCCACAGAGAATCATTAGCTTATGAGGGAAAGGAAGATTAAGTTTATATTCATTTATAATAAAACTAAGAGACCCAGACAATTAAATAAAACAAAATGAAAGGAAACCTTCCCTAAAAAGGCAAAGAAAATCAATTAATTTCAATTATTCTTATAGCAAATGCATCTTTGGTCTAAAATATTGATTTATGCATGTTGATTTTACTCTTCACAAGAACTTTGAATGTCAGAACATTGGGTAGCTGTATCACTATTTCAAAAAAAAATGAAAATTGAAATTTTGTTCTGTTGACCCATTGTGGCAGGTCCATTTTCATCATAAAATGCCTTTTACTTATTTTTATTTGTTTCAATTTGGATGCAGTACTGAAAACTTTAGTAGTTGAAGTTCCCAGTTTATAGCTTTTAAAAATTAACAAAGAAGAATCTAGGGATATGAGGTTATTTCTTAAAATCAGGAACACTTGTTAATAAGAACACAGGTTGGCGGACAAAAATTTTGTAATAAGTAGAAATTTATTTATATAACATGAAATTTATGGTAGGAAAATCTTACAACTAGAGATATCTAAATAGATGAAGACCTATTTAGTATATTGACTTTAATATTTCCTAAAGGGATCACTGTATGACAGCAAAAAAGCAGTTCATAACAGTAAATTATGATGGAAAATGGATTATATTCAATAATTTTGGGTAATGCAAAAATGTAATGAGTTTTAGGGAAAGTTTTATCTAACATTACAGTAAAAATGTTGGCATTAGTAGAACAACCTGTGGCTTCATAATAATTTCACTTAAATACAACCCCAATTTCTCCATGATATCATGTAGATGAAACATTTATTTCATGCATACATTTATAGCTGAATATGTGCATAGCTGTGCATAGACTTACAATTTTTAGGGGGAACATAATTCAATCCATAACACTAAGTAACTTCAAAACCTGGTTCATTTAACAAAATTTATTATTCCATGTTATATACTATGAAAAAAACTTTACATATGAGTGAATTTAAAACATATTTATTTTTTCCACAGTGGTCTAAATTAGCTTCAAAAACTGTCATCTATGATTTAATACAAACATAAAAGCATATGAATTGTTGTCTATGTAATCAGCAGACTTCCTTGGCAATTAATTGTAAAATATGTATCTCTCTTACTGTCTTCTTACAGACCTATATAAGTATTTACAAAGACAGGCACAAAATGCAAAATACTGCCTATTTCTCTGGCAATGCATAACTTTAAAACAATGGAAATTACTGTCAACTGCTTAGACAGTTAATCTCTTCTCCAACAAAATTTAGCTTGCAATTTTACAATCTTAATATTTCTTTTAGGAACAGAACAGTTAATAAGCATTATATTAATTCATACTGTTGAGAGTAGCTAAGATGCAAATAAATCAATAGCCTAAAATGGTTATAATTTGCTGCTGTTAAATAAACTCATACACACCAATGGAACAATTATCATCTTACACATATTGTAGGGTAAACTTAAAATAAAATGAAATTCTTCTTTCTTGAATGTGTTCCTCTTTAGAAAAAATTATAATTATTTTTTGTTGCTGGAAACAGATGTTCATTTCATCACTCCCTTTATTGTTCCCTGTTATTAACCATTCCACCTATCCACTAGCACAACTTCTAAGGCTAAATGCACTTTTAAACTACAATACCAAGTCCTGATACTTGCTAATAATCTGGAGAATTAAATGTACTTCCCTCCAGATAACATTTAACAATTTTTCAAGCATGGATAAGATATGACCCATGAGAGTATAATCTTGCTCACCACCTGCCTTTTATTTGAATAGTATAAAGAATAATCACAGAACAGATTGTCTAAAGAAATATTCCTATATTTTTGGAATAGCCCGCCATCTACACATATGGCTTAAATGAGAATACATTAACATAAATTATTTAGGTATAAGTTTCCTCACTCATTCATTAATTCATTAATTTGCCAAATATTTAGTGAATGACAACTAGATCTAAAGCATTCTTTTAAGTTCTTATTGCATGAAGATAAATGTGACATGGTCAAGCAATTAAGAAGCTAATGATTTTTTTTTGGTGTTTGCAAATTTTTATTTCAACTGTTTGAATTTTTTAAAATATTGGAATTTCATGATGTTTTAATTTAACAATATAATTTTAGATGTGAAATATTTTATTCATGTATTCATTTAAGTATTCACCAAAAATCATTAAAGAACCTTCTATTTGCTGGGAACTATTATAAACACTATCAATATGGCAGTAAATTTCAAAAAAATGTCTTCTTTTTGGGAAGTTAGTATACAGGAGAGGAAGAGGCTCATGAAGGACAAATTACAAGTTAATATATGACTATGAATTTCATGCAGAAGAATAATGCAGACTAGAGGAAAGAGGGAATGTTGAGAAAGTTGCTAGTCATTCATTTATTTACTTGCTCATTCTCCATGTATTTATTAAGTACCTAATATTTATCAATAACTATGTGAGGTGCTGAGATATTACAATGAATAAAACAGCCAAAATGCATGTCGACATGAAGTTTATAATCCAATGAGGGAGATAAGTAATAAGTAACTAAGTATGTAACGACCTAAACAACCCAGATGGTGACAAGTGCAAAAGAGAAAATATATAACTAAGGAAAGTAAAACTAAAAGTGTATGTGTGGGAGTTGGGGGGCACAGTGGGCAGGTGAGATAAGTGGCAAAGAAGGTCTCACTGTGAATTTAATTTTTGTAGAAACTTAAACGATGTGTGGGAAATTGCCATGCAACTAACTCAAAGAAAATAATTTCAGTTGGAGCAATACAAATGCAAAGCCAGTGTTGCAGAAGGCAGGGGCATGTCTCTCGTGTTCAAGAAATAGTAAGGAGGTCAGCATGAGCAATATGAAAAACAGCCACAGAGGAGAAGAGTTCAGAGAGGTAAACAAACATAAAGGTTATATTTGTTTCCCATTGCTGCTGTAACAAATTACCATAAATTTAGAGCTTTAAAAAAGGCACAAATTTATTATCTTACAGATTTATAGATGAGAAGTCTAAAATCAAGATGGTGTCAGGGCTGAATTCCTTCTGGAGGCTAGGGGAGAATATTTCCTTGCCTTTTCCAACTTGTAGAGCTACCTGCATTTCTTGGCTTGGGTCCTTACCTTACATCACTCCAACCTCTTGCTTCACTACAACACCTTGCTTCTGTTGGCACATCTCCTACTGACTCCTACTGACTCTTCCTGCATCAATTTATAAGGACACAGGGATTATATAGGGCTTGCCTGCATAATACAAGATAATCTCTCCTTCTCAAGATCCTAAACTTAATGACATCCATAAAGCCATATTTGTCATATAAGGTAATATTCATGGTTTCTGGGGAATTAGGACATGGACATCTTGGGGGATGCGGTGCATTATGCAGCCTAAAATGCAGTGCCATAACAAGAAGAAGAAGAGCAGGAATGGAGAGCAGTAGCCTATTTGGAGAACCACAGAATTTGAAATTATAGAGGTAGGTAGTAGGATTAGGACTTTGCAGTTCATTTTATGACCTCTGGATTGAGCTCTAAGTGAAAAGGGAAGCCATTAGAAGATTTTTTTTCCTTCAAATGGGAAAAGAGACAAAGCTGGAGAACTAAATCTGAAAGATATATAAATTATATTTAAAATCATGAAATTAAATGTGATCTTTGAAGGAATGAATGCAATTATAGAGAGAAACTTTCTTATACTGAACTAAAGAACAGACAATATTTAGAAGTAAAGTGTATAGGGAATAACAATGGAATGAGATAAAGAACAGCCAGTGAGATAGAGAGAGCTAGAATTAAGAGGAAGTGGGGTCCTGGAAGCAAAACGACAAAAGTTGTTTTAAAAAGAGGGAGAAAATAATTGTGTCATTTCTTGCAAATAATTTAAATAAAATGACTGGGATCACTTTCTGTGCAGATTTTGGGAGATGTCACACATGAGAGAATTGGATGGGGGGATCAACATAAATTTACCTTTCTTACTTCTGGACAGGTCTTGCTTTCCTTAATCCAAAGTTGAGTGAAATTCCCAACACTGATTTAGCAGCAGAGTAAGATCTATTTCCTCTTTCCCATCTGCTTCATTATCCTGACCTCTTCTTCTACCAATATTTATCCCATTCTCTCAACAATTAATGGGCCCCAGGAAGAGATGTGAAGAACCACAAAAAGACAGGAATAGAACAAGAAGAAAAACTACCAGCACTGAAACCATCAGTTAGAGGAGATATTTGCAACAGCTGGGGAAAAACTGAATTGTTATCTTAAAGAAAGGAAATAATAAATAATACATTCATATATACATTTTATGTAAACATATCTGTGTGCTTATATTTGTATAAATCTGATCAGTTCTATTTTATTTTGCAGAAAGTAGCCCTTCAGTTGGATACAATAGAAATATTGCTAAGGGAATAAAAGTCTCATAAAATTTATAATGGCCCAAAGTCTGTGCTGCAGACTTTGGAAGGGAAATGTCAATGATAACTGCTCTACTTGGTCTCCAACACTTCTTCAGATATATACATTTTTAGATGTTTACTAAAAACAGTAATATGACCTTAATAGAATATTCTTCATATAAACTATTTGTTGTATTCATACTGGGTAAAATGAGTTTTTATAAAGTAAACTGATATAAAGATATCTACAATCTATTATGCACCCAGTCAAAATAGTTCTTGATTAAAATAAATTTAAAGGAGGTAAAAAGGAGAAAATATTTTAAATTACAATATATATTGCAGTTTTTCTCTAGAAAAAAATGAGTAAATATTTATTATTATTTTTAGAAGATAAATAAGCTAGCCTACTATTCAAATGGATGAAAAATTTAACCAATTATCAACTTTTGACACATAATATTTTAAACATATTTAAAAAAAGAAAAATTCAAATTTTTCCTTAAATTCTTAGAGCTGCATATTCACTTAATTCAGCAAATTAAAACCATTTACCCCCTTTAGAGACTCTGATTTTAAAAGTTGGATGTTTACTCCAGAGAAAGGGCTCACTTACACATTTTTAAAAAATTTTTATTTTGAAATGATTTCAAACATATAGGACAGTTGCAAATACAATACAAACCCCATACAGAGAACTCCAACACCCTCCCCACACCCAGATATCTGTATCTACCAATTTTACGTTTTGCTACCTTTGCAGTACCTTTCTTTTTCTTTCTTTCCTGCCTTCCTTCCTTCCCTCCTTCCTTCCTTTCTTCCTTCCTCTCTCTCCCTCCCCCCTCTTTCTTCCAACTATATCTATTATCTTTCTATCAATTATCTGTCTACCCATTTATCATCTTCCAAATATTTGAGAGCAGTTTTCATATATCATACTACTTGAACTCATAATACTTCCATGAACATTTCTTACAAACAAGGATATTAACTTATGTTCTTAACTGCAGTTAATTCAAGAAATTTAATATGGATATAAAGCTTAAATTCTATATTCCAATTTTTCCTTATGCCCCTTTGAGCTTTTCTCCTCCATTCTTAGATCCATATATTGCATTGATTGCCATTAACTCTTAAATAACTCTTTTTTTAAAATTAACTATGTCAAAAATATTTTTTTAAAAAGATATACAATAAAAAAACATTTCAAATAAACCATAACAAGGGAGTAAGAAAAAGACACCTAACCTAAAACAACTACTTTACTTCCAACATGCTTCTACTCTACCCCAAGAAAATGACCTAATATAGCAACGTTTCTGTGAACTTGTTCCTAGCATACCCATCAGAAATTAACAAAGCATAGTTATTTCTGGGCATTCACAGAATGTTAAATTTATTCACAATAGCTTATCTGTTCATGCTGGATTATCATTTCCCCTACATTAATTGCTCTCTATCACTAGTTCCCCTACATTCTACATTATAAATCATTTATATTAGGAGTGTGTTGTTTAACATCCAGGTGTTTGTGAATTTTCTAAGTCTCTGATGGTTATTGACTTCTAATTGTATTCCATTGTGGTCAGAGAATGTGCTTTGAATAATTTCAATTTTTTAAATTTATTGAGGCTTGTTTTATGTCCCAGCATATGGCCTATTCTAAAGAAAGTTCTGTGATAACTAGAGAAGAATGTGTAACCTGGTGATTTGGGGTGTGATTTTCTATATATATCTGTTAAATCAAATTCATTTATCAGATTGTTTAGGTTTTCAATTTCCTTATTGGTCTTCTGTCTGGTTGATCTATCTATAGGAGAGAGTGATGTGTTGAAGTCTCCCACAACTATTGTGGAAACATCCATTGCATCCTTTAGTTTTGCCACCAGGATTGTGGCACCAGGATTGGGTGCATAAACATTTATGATTGTTATTTCTTCTTGGTCAATTTTCCCTTTTATTAGTATGTAGTGGCCTTCTTTGTCTCTCCTAACATCTTTACATTTAAAGTCTATTTTATCTGAGATTAATATTGCTGCTACACCTGCTTTCTTTTGGCTGTAGCTTGCATGAAATCTTTTTTCCATCCTTTCACTTTCAATTTCTTTTTGTCCCTGTGTCCAAGATGAGTCTTTTGAATGCAACATATTGATGGTTCATATTTTTTGATCCATTCTGCCAATCTATATCTTTTGATTGGGGAGTTTAATCCATTTACATTCAATGTTATTACTGTGAAGGCATTTCTTGAATCATCCATCCTATCCTTTGGTTTATGTTTGTCAGATATATTTTTTTCCCTCTTCCTCTTAATGTCCTTTAATGAACCAATATTGATTTTCTGTAGTACTGAATGTTTCTCCATCTCTCTCTCTCCTTTCTTTGTTTCACTGTCAGTAGAGCTCCCTTTAGAATCTCCAGTAGGGCAGGTCTTTTATTAGCAAAGTCTCCCAGCATTGGTTCATCTGTGAAAAATTTAAGCTCTCCTCAAATTTGAAAGAGAGCTTTGCTGGATAAAGTATTCTTGGTTGGAAAGTTTTCTCTCTCAGAATTTTAAATACGTCATGCCACTGCCTTCTCACATCCATGGTGGCCACTGAGTAGTCACTACTTAGTCTTATGTAGTTTCCTTTGTATCTGGTGAATTGCTTTTCTCTTCCTGCTTTCATAACTTGCTCCTTCTCTTCAGTATTTGACAGTCAGATCAGAATATGACTAGGAGTGGGTTTATTTGGATTTATTCTTTTTGGAGTTTGCTGGGCATTTATGCTTTGTATATTTACATTGTGTAGAAGGTCTGGGAAGTTTTCCCCAACAATTTCTTTGAATAGTCTTTCTAGACCTTTACTCTTCTCTTCCCCTTCTGGGACACCAATGAGTCTTATATTTGGATGTTTTAATTTATCTATTATATCCCTGAGGTTTATTTCAATTTTTTTGATTTTTTCCCCATTCTTTCTTTTGTTCTTTCATTTTCCATTCTATGGTCCTCAAGGTCACTGATTTGTTTTTTCAGCTTCCACTAGTCTTGTACTATGAGTATCCAGAATCTTTTTAATTTGGTCAACAGTTTCTTTTATTTCCATATGATCATCTATTTTTTATTTACTCTTGTAATTTCTTCTTTATGCCCTTCTAGGGTCTTCTTCATGTCCTTTATATCCTGTGCCATGCTCTCGTTGTTTGTCTTTAGTGCTTTGATTAATTGCAAGTACTATGTCTCCTCTGATCTTTTGATTTGGGTGTTTGGGTTTGGGTTCTCCATATCATCTGGTTTTATCATATGCTTTAAAATTTTCTGTTGTTTTTGGCCTCTTGGCATTTGCTTTACTTGATATGGTTCTTTTAGGATAATGTAGTATTATTCAAGGACGAATCTCTAATTTGACAGATCTACAGCTTGGGTGGTGTACACTTTCTCTAACTTACCAGCAGATGGCATCTGTGAGTCACCTATTCCCTTCAAGTCAGTTCTCCCCAAATTTCTCTTTGTGGTGTGTGGGGGTCTGATTCTTGTGGGGTCCAATTGGTGCAACATTTGAGTGTGTTGTTGGTGCTGTCTGCCTTGAATGTGGGGTGTGTGTCTAAGCAGTTAGGGAGGGAGGGCAGCTTTAATAATCAAACCTCCCAGGTGTTCCTGAAGATTTAAAGCTATTGCAAGAGTCTAAACCTTTATTTCAGTCTTAACACAGATTGTCTCTGCTGCTGACCCACAAGTCTTTGATATTGGCATATGGTCCCAGGGATTTCCAAGTGGGTCCCTCTTCCAAGCCATGCCCTTCTAGATCCTCTGCTGAGAGAAGGTTGTGCTATGTCACAAGTGTGCACCATCCTCAAGGGAAGTTCTGGGCCATTGGGCCATATAGGTGCGTTCCCAGCCTGTGGCAAAGATGGCTGTATGGGGTGTGTTAATTTCCCCCTTTTCACACAGCTCTGCCTTCCCAGCTCTGGCACAATTAGCTGTTGGTGTGTGAAAGGCTATTGTCCATGCCTGACACTGTGGCATGTGTGCGTGCTGCTGGAAACACCCCCCATGACACTGGGTTTCTTAGCATGGCTCTGGGCTATGGTGCTGGTGCCAGGCAGGAACATTCACAGCCCTCTGGGAAGATGGCTGCAAGGGGCATGGTTTTTTTCCCCTTTTGGCTAATCTCTGCCTGCCTAGCTCTGAAACAATTAGCAGTGGGTGCATGAAAGGCTGTCTTCCATGCCAGATATTGAGGTGTTTGCACAGCCCATTCCTGCCGTGCTTCCTTGTGTGGTTCTTGCTGCTGTATCTGCAGCCACTTTTGTTTTTTTTAAAGAAAGAACTAGTAAACCTCTGAATGCAAACCCTCAGTTTCCCCACCCCACATTAAGGCTGCTGGATATTCAGCAGCTTACTCACTCATTTCAGAATGCAGACTCCCGGTTTCACCAAGTTCATGGTCCCTGTGGATTTAGCAGACCTTGTCCAGCTGGTGCATTGCTGGAACTGGTGTTCTGAGTCACTTTCTGGCTTTTGTCAAGTATTTTTCATGGAGTTGTTTTCTTGCTCTGTCTTTCCTAGCCACTATCTTAGGTTCTCTCCTGACACAACATTTTGTATGCAGTTTTATAGACACTTTCCTAGAGCTCTAGCTTTTTTTCAGAGCTCAGTTAAAAAAAAAAACAAACAAAAAAAAAACTTGACTTATTATGCTTACTTCACGTTATAAAATGTTTCTTTAAAGACAAACTTAAAAACTTTGGTATTTCTCCTACATGATTAATATGGCTTGCCCATACAATACCCTTTAATTTTTTGTGTGTGAAGTGAAGAATATTTTTGGATATGGAAAAAAAAAAAAGAAACACAGAGATTTTGTTTATTACTCACCATATTTTTTTGAGAAGATTATTTTTTAATCAATATTTCTATATTAGAAAAAAATATATATTATTGCAAATGAATTCAGTGGATAAATATAGGTTGTTCAAATGCTTAAATGAATATAAAGCAATGCCTCTGCCTATTAGAAATTATTAGGGCACTTATGAATATGCAAAAGAAACAAAGAGTTGATGCATCAATGTTAAGTAACACTAACGACAAACATTGCTTTTTAAAGTTTATGTTTATTAAGTAGTCTTGACAATTGTAAGATAAAACAATGTATTATTTATGCATTAAAGTAAATGTTGATTTTGTATTTATACTCATTTTACATTATAACAATTTATAATGAAATTAATGAGACAAGGAACATGAAATGACTGCTTTGGACAAGTCAGAGTGATTTGTATATAAGGCACTGAATGACTCTTGATCATTATAGTTTCTTTCAGTGAGAATTTTGGAAAAGGAAAGAAATATGTCTTTCTAATTCTTCAAGTATGAACATTCAAGTCACATTTGTGCATGTAACAAAGGATCTCCACCAAGCATTAATATTCTATAATGTTGAAAAACTTTATGCACCCCCAAATAATATGAAACTATTTCCCAAATTATTTATTTTGTAATTTTAAATGTGCTTGTTTTCACTTAATATCTTTCCAGTGGAATTATTGAGGTACATATCTATCTATCTATCTATCTATCTCTCTCTCTATCTATCTCTCTATCATTTATCATATATATTTGCTTGCAGTCTTAGATTTCTATAAACATTTGTTGACTTTATAGATAGAATTTTTAAGTCTGATGCATCAAGATGTTAAAATAATTACAGGATGATCACTTCATGCAGCTGATTCTGATGATTTCACAAGGACAGATTTTAGTCATTTGAAATTCATCAGTAGTGCTTTTCCTAAGCTATATGAATAGGGCAGTGAAGCACAGAATTCATTTAGAATGAAATAAACATAAAATCATACCATGATAAAATACATGTCACAAAATGGCATAGCCACACTTATTTTAAGGCAAGCATAGTTATCCCATGTCACTAAAAGTGGTTTGTTTCTGAAATTAAAATTGGATTTAAAGCTTAATGTGCATATTTATCAAAAGATCAAAATTAATGGTAAGAATATGAAATGATAAATACCTAAACATTTCTAAGAGAGGTAAAAGGCTAAGAATGATAACATAGGATAATATTAAAAAACAATAAGCTGTAGAAATTTTCTTTAAAAATAGCAAGAGTTATGATGAAGTTAGGATATAATATTGGTAAAATAGTAAACAGATAAAAATAGGAAAAAATAAGAGAATAACCAATTTTTAACCTGTAAATCTGGTAGTTAGTAGAGGAAGCATTGCAAAGCCATGAAGAAAGTGATTCAATGAATGTTAGGAAAAATTGACTATCCGTTTGCCAGATAGATTAATGGCAATGTTTAACAAAAAGTCTCATATTGCATCTATAAAATAGGTTACCCTCTTTACGCTATCACCCATTCTCATTCAGTCAGTCCACACCTCAACTACATGTAACATTTTCCAGTGGTCCTATTAATAATGGTTGACACCCACAGGGATGTGGATTAAGATTAAGACAATGTCTAATTTGGGACATTATTCAATGTACCACACAAGATAAATTTTACATACTACCAGCAAAGTCAAACTGTTACAACCTCTTTGGTGACTAATAATCTTAACGAAGTTGAATATATATTCTTTAACTCAGAAATTCTATTTCTAATCACAAACATGTATACATATAAACATATATACATATACATGTATAGATATATTAAATCTTAAAATATCTATCATCTTTCTATTTATCTATATATCTAAGTCTTTGAAAAGTCCTATAGTCCTACAAAGAAAATATGCAATGTAGTTTGTTGTAGAATTATTTATAATATAAAAATTTTAAGCAAGCTAAATGCTAATCTACATAAAATATAATTTATTATTGTATGTCCACTTAATTCAATGCTATGTAGTAGTTAAAATGAATAAACTAGATCTATATGTACTAATACGAATTAACATGAAATTCTGGGTGGAAACAAATTATAGTACTCAGATTGATGAACAGACCATACTTCACTTAAATCCCATATTGTTTTATAATATAGACCTTAAAAATAATTGAGAGATGGAAATTATTCAGAAATATTAGATCACAGTGTAATTAAGCAATAAAAAAATGGTCACAATAAAATGAGGAAAGTCCTATATACTCAGAAATGATATATTACTTTTAAATGATACATAGATCAATATAAAAATCCCATTTGAAAGAGGATAGATAATAAAAATGCATTTTAAAACTGTCTCTAGGGGAAATTTTATATTTAAAAGAACAGGAAAAAGCATATTTAAAACAATAGGCATTCTCCTCAAGAAGGTAGAGAACAAAAGCATAATTATGTCAAATATAAGAAAATAAAATAAAAATGACAGCAGATTGTGTTTTTATGCAATAGAGAGGATAGAAACACAACACATAATTTGATCCTCTGTATGGTAGAAGAACAAGGAAAAGGCAGAGATAAAGGCTTCAATTTAAAAGCACCAGGAATGGAAAAAGGAAATAACTATTGATGAAATATATGTTAAAAATAATAAGGTGATATCAACAATATGATGCCAAAGAACTTGGAATTTTAGCAGAAATTGACCAATTTCTGGGACTATATTTCTTAGTAATATGAGCTCAACAAACTTGGAATGCTTCCATGGCCTTTAAAGAAATTCCAAGAGTGACTGGGAAAGCCATGTGGATCACACTCCCCTTTGTCCAGTGTATGAATGGATGAGTAAAAAAACAAAAAACAAAAAAACACACAAAAAAACACCCAGTGTTCTTTTTTACTTTAATTGTTCTTTTTCACTTTAATTTTTATTCTTATTACTTTTGTGTGTGTGGTAATGAAAATATTCAAAAATTAATTTTGGTGATAGATGCACAACTATATGGTGGTACTGTGAACAACAGATTGTATGCTTTGTATGACTGCATGGTATGTGAATATATCTCAATAAAATTAAATTATTAAAAAAAATTGCAAGATGAGTAAAACTCTTTCAACAATAAAAATTCCAGACAGGGGTGACTTCTTCAAATTGTTCTACAAATAATGGTAAACAATAATCCCAATCTTATGAAAACTATTCCAGAGGAACGGAAAATAAAGGGGGAGATTCTACTCACCTCACATTCTTGCTTGTAACCTTGACAGAAAAACATGAGAAGCACAATACAAAAATAAACAGCTATAAGTAAAATTCTTTTTTGTGAAGACATGTAAAAATCTTAATCTTAGTAAAACAAAATCAGCAACATAAAAAATGTGTACTAAACAATGACCAAGTGGGTTAACCCAAGAAAGTGAGCCTGTGTAAACTTTAGAAAAATTCATTAATGGAATTCACCATACACATAGAATTAATTAAAAACAAACACATTCACACTAAATGGAGACACAGCATTTGATAAAAATCGTAAGCATTTAAAATAAGAAAAATTTCATAGCACTAGGAATAAATGTTATTTTTAAAAGCTACAGCAAACATCAGGAATAATTTCACTATATGTATATGTGTAATATATATGTGTGCTTCTGTATTTCACTATATAGAAAATTATTCTTTAATATCTCAAAGAAGAAAACAATGAGTTCCAACCCTGCTGAGCCCCAAGACTGAAGAACACACCAGGAAGGAGTTAGACATTCATTTAATAGGACTTACTTACAGAAGTTATGGCTCCACTACAGTGGCAGGCCAGGAAAGATAGAAGTTAGTGCTCTACAAAAGCAGGGGGTGCAAGGACATGGTTTATAAGGGTTAGGACAAGGAGGGTGTGAGAACAGAGTTTCCATGGGGTCTTGTAACACAAAGGTGTGGAGATTTGTTATAAAGTGTGATCAAGGGAGGGGAGTTTAAATGCTTTGTTTACAACACATTTTTCCTCCCCTGAGGAGGTCAGATGAATTTTAATGTCTGTCCTGTTCAAGTAGGTGGCTACCTGAAATCACTATGGAGGGGAGGTGGCCCAGTCACTGGGACCCCACACAGTGCTTCCATCACAACTTTAATTAAAAACAATTTTGAATGTCCTAGTCAGGGCAAGGAAATAAGGTAAAGAAATGAAGATTTTAATGGATGGAAAATATCAAAACAAAACATAAAGCTGACTGACTTTATTAGTACATTAGATGACTGTATTTATAAATATCCCCAAACAGATAAATGTTAGAATTAATAGGAGAGCACAGAGAGCTTGATGTATAAAAAGATCAACAAAGCTGACTTGCAGGGGTGAGAGAGAAGAAGGTGGCATAGAGAGGAGTGGAAACTAGTTAGACCCCTGGAACAACAAATAAACAACAAAGAACAACCAGTAAATAATCTGGAATAAGTGTTGGGGCACAAACATGACTGTCCACACATCTTATACCAACATAGATTGTGAGGAATGCCTAAGATGACAGCATAAAATCTGTAAGTAAAAACTGCAGACCCACACCAAGAGCCCCTCTCCTGTGGCAGCCCAAACCACAAAGCCTTGCTGTGATAGAGAGCAGGACCCTCTGAACAAGTGAATATACCTCAGCCCAGCTAGAACTGGGGCTTTAATTAACAAATGTTGACTGCTTAATACGAGCTATGAATCTTCAACAAGAAGATGGAGGCTTTTGGTGATGACTGAAATTGGAGACCTGGGGGGCCTCTCTGGGAGATAGAGGGAGCCCAGAGGATGAGGTGCTATTTCTGGCTGATAGGTGAAACTGAGGGTGACTGCAACTGGCCCTGAAGGGGAGCTTTCTGTCTCTTTTCAGCTCAGTAAAGAAAGTGTCAGTCATTTTCATTTCCCAGCACTTGGACCCAGACAAGGGTGGAATAGCAGAGTCAGAGAGACTATTCAAATGCAAATGATATCTCCCTAGGGGGTGTATTTTCCCTAAGAGGAAAGAGGTGGTGCCAAACTCTACTATCCACCGTCCATTAAGAACCAGACCCCAGAGCCTAGGGAAGAACAGCTACAGGCCACACCTCCATACACCAATCTGGAGTGACAGGTTGACAGGTGCCACAAGCACATTGGCTTGAGGCCCCACAGGATATACCAATTTTCTAAGACACAACATCAGGGAACCCTAATACTATTGCCTCCTTCTGAGACCTGAGCCCATTCTGGTCTGGGAAAACCTGATTGGGGTAACCAAGGAGACTAGATGCCTAGACAATAGACAACTACAACCTACACTAAGAAAAATGAAGTTACGGTCCAGTCAAAGGAACACACCTACACTTCAACTGAGATACAGGAATTGAAACAACTAATGCTAAACCAATTCAGAAAGTTTAGGGAAGATACGGCAAAAGAGATGAAGCATATAATGAAAACACTGGGTGTGCATAAGGTAGAAATTGAAAGTTGGAGAAAACAACTGGCAGAATCTATGGAAATGAAAAGCACAACACAAGAAATGAAAGACACAAAGGAAACCATAAAACAGCAGATCTCAAGAGGCAGAAGAAAACACTCAGGAACTGGAGAACAAAGCACGTGAAAGCCTACACACAAAAGAACAGAGAAAAGAATGGAAAAATATGAGCAACTTCTCCAGGAATTGAATGACAACATAAAACACAGAATGTATGTGTCAGTCATGGATATCCCAAAAGGAGAAGACAAGAGAAAAGGGGCAGAAGCAATAATAGAGGAAATAATCAATGAAAATTCCCCATCTCTTATGAAAGACATAAAATTACAGATCCAAGAAGCACAGCACCAAACAGAATAGATCTAAATAGGCCCATGCCAAGACACTTAATAATCAGATTATCAAATATCAAAGATGAAAAGAGAATCCTGAGAGCAGCAAGAGAATCGCAATCCATCACATACAAAAGAAGCTTGATAAGACTATGTGCAAATTTCTCAATAGAAAACATGGAGGCAAGAAGGAAGTGGGGTGATATATTTAAGATAATGAAAGATAAAAACCACCAACCAAGAATCCTATATCTGGCAAAACTGTCCTTCAAATATGAGGGAGAGTTTAAAATATTCTCTGACAAACAGATAATGACAGAGTTTGTGAACAAGATACCTGCTTCACAGGAAACTCTAAAGGGAGCACTACAGACGGAAAGGTAAAGACAGGAGTGAGAGGTTTGGAACACAATTTTGGGAGATAGTAGCACAGCAATGTAAGTACACTGAACAAAGATGACTGTAAGTATGGTTGAAAAAGGAAGGTTAGGACCATGTGGGACACCAGAAGGAAAGATGAAATACGAAGACTGGGACTGTATAACTCAGTGAAACCTAGGGTGTTCAATAATGTGATAAAAGGTACAAATATGTTTTTACATGACGTAGAGCATATGAATGTCAACTTTGCAAGGTGTTAGAAATAGGGTGGGATTGGGGGGGGATACAATGAAAACAAACTAGAGACTATAATAAAAGAAACATTGTATTATGCTTCCTGTAATGTTACAAAGACAATATACCAAAGCTAAATGCTTATGGGTGGGTAGGAGAGAGGTATTGGGCTCTTGGCATTACTGGTGTTGTCTGACTCTTTATTCTACTTTAGTTTAATGCTATCTTTCCTTGTGTTGCTTCCTAGCTGTCATGTTTTTTTTCTCTTTCTTTTTCCTCTTTCCTTTGTCTCTCTACCTTCTTTGACTCTTCCTCCATCTTTGTGGAAGATATGGAGATGTCCTTATATAGATACAGATGATGGAGGTGAATACATAAATATATGACTATACAGGGAACCATTGATTGTTGACTTAAGATAGAATCTATGGGGTGTAAACCAAACCATCTTTAAAAAATGGGTTGATGAAGAAACTTTGAGGGCACTATATTGAGTGAAATAAGACAGACACATAGGGACAAATATTGCAGGGTTTCCCTGATATGAACTAATTATAATATGTAAACTCATAGATGTGAAATATAAATTACCAGGGTATAGAACAAGGCTAAAGAATGGGGAGCACTTGCGTATTATGGAGCAGTTGCTTATTATGAGCCAAATGTTCAATTAGGGTGAACTTAAACATGTGGAAATGGACAGAGGTGATGTTAGCACATTGTGAGAATAACTAACAGCACTGAATGGTGTGTGAATGTGGCGGAAAAGTAAGCTAAGAGTCACGTATGTCACCAGAGGAAAGTTGGAAGTAAAAAGATGGGAATTTATTAAACAATGAATCTTGCAGGGGACAATGTCTGTGATTAACTGTACAAATATTAGAAATCTCTCTCATGAACTAGAACAAATGTATGACACCATAGCTAGAAGATAATAGAGGGACATATAGGAAAAAATATATACCTATTACAAACTATGTACTACAATTAGTAGTATTTTAACATTCTTTCATCAACAGTGACAAAGGTACTATGCCAATACTATGAATAAATAATTGAGGGGGGGTGGTTAGGGGTATGGGAGGATTTGCGTTTCCTTTTTTTGTCTTTATTCCTTTTCTGGAGTAATGAAAATGTTCTAAAAATTGAAAAAAAATTAATTGTGGTGATAGATGCACAACTGTATGATGGTACCGTGGGCAATTGATTGTACACTTTGGATCTTTGGATAATTGTATGGTATGTGAACAATCTCAATTAAAATAAATAAAAAAAATGATCAACAAAAAGATTCCATTTTGTATTCTCTGAAAAATATTAGAAAATTTAACATAAAAGGATACCATTTTATAACAGAATGAATGTATCTAAAAATATCCCCCCCCCAAAAAAAAAGGATACACAATACCACTAAGAAACATAATAGACCTTCTAAATGAATGGAAGTTTTTAACTGGAAATTTATTATCATAAAGTTATAAATAAATATTTCTCCAACTGAACTATAGATGAAACAAAATTCAATCACAAGCAAAATATGCTTTTTCTGGACCTTACAATAAGGAAACTACAAAATTTGTGTGAATATGCAAAGGGCCAGGAAAATCCAAATTCCTTTTATATAAAAAGAGCAAAGAGAGCTATACCAGATATCCACAGTCATGTAGAAACTATAAGAAAGAGAGTTTATTATTTACATTCTGGCTGACAAATAGATCAATAAAACTCAGAGACTTTAGATACAAATGCACAAGTATATCAACAAAATTTATGAAGCAGTTGCTATGGAAGATCTGGAGAAAATTTTTTCAAAGTAAACTTTATTTTTTAGAACAGTTATATATTTATAGAAACATTTTGAACAGAAAATTTGCAAATACAAACACCCAGTTTCCTCTATTAATAGTACCTTATATTAATATGGGATATTGGCCACAACAAATGAGCCAATATTTATAGAGTATTAATTGTCTCTACTTTATTCTGATTCCCTTAGAGCTGATCTAATGTCCCTTACCTGTTCCAGGATCCCACCAAAAACACGACATGACAGTTAGACCTTAAGCATTTCCTGGCTGTGACGATTTCTCAAAATTCTCTTGTTTTGGATGATCTTGAGAGTTTGGGGGAGTAATTGTTATGTATTTACAGAATGTCCCTCAATTGAGATTTGTTTGATGTTTTTCTCATGGTTAGATTGAGGGTATGTATTCTTGGTAAGAAGACCACAATGGTAAAAATGCAGGTTTTTTGTGTTTGTTTGTTTGTTTTTATTACATCACATCAAGGGATAGTATGGTCCATCCCATCAGCATGACATCACTACTGATGTTGACCTTGATCACCTGGCTAAGGTAGTATTTGTTAGGTCTCTTAACTCTAAAGTTACTCTTTCCCTCCCTCTCCATATTGTTCTCTTTGGAAGGAACCCACAATGCACAACTGATATTTAAGGAGTGGGGAGTTAAACTTCAGTTCCCTGCCAGTGAATATCTACATAAGTTATTTGGAATTCTCCTGCCTAGGGTAGATATCTCATCATTTCTTTATGTATTCATTCAATCATTATTTTTTTATTTATATAAAAAAAATGAACTCATGAATGTTTATTATGTTATATAAAGTAAACTAATGTTAATATATATCTTTTGTTTTGCTCAAATTGTTCAAGATTTGACCATTGGGACACTTTCACTTAGCTCCTTTATTCCTTTGAAATGGCTCCATGATTGTGCTTTTGTTTGTTTGTTTGTTTTTTTGAGTGCTTCCTTATTTTCTAACTTTAAAGATAACACAGGCTCATCCCCAATATTTTCCATCCCAGTCCTTAAGTCAGCCATTTCTCTAAGGAACACTTGATCCTTTTTATTGGAGGATGATTTTAGAAACCAAGATCTGGGTGCTAGGTTTATACATTCCTACTGAAATGCCCTTGTTCTAGGCCCATTCAGCTGGTAGAACAATTAAATATAAGGTGCATACTAACCCATTTATATATAATTATTTCTAAATATAACATCTGTCCTATATCAATCTAAATGTGTATTCAAGCTGATGTATCCACCTCTAATCCATTCTAATGGATTCTAGCCTCTTCTTAACTTATTTGTTGATTCTGTATTTATCTGTAGATCCAACTTCAATAGTGAGAATTCTGTCACTGTCTACCATTGATTTACTTAATTTTTCAATTCTAGTATACATGTATAGAAATATCATAATTGTTAACCCATATAACAATGGCAAATTACTTTATCAAGTAGAGTATGGCTCCTAAGTGCTGTTTCTTTTGCCTTTTGTTTTACAGACTCCTTTCATTTCCAAATATACTTCTATACACATCTTTCTCCCCCATCCCTTTCAAATAGGTATTTCCATACATCTGTGGTGAAGTTAGATCATTTTCACATTCTGCATTTAATTCTGGGGTCCCCAATCTCATTAAAATAAGAGCATACATTAATGTTTCCTCCTTGTGCTGTAAGGTTCAATGGAGTTTGACCAATGCATAGTGTCATATATCCATAATTACATTACCATACAGAAGAGCTTCAGGACCCAAAAAATTTCTTGTGTTTCATCTATTCAACACTGTTCCCCTCACCCCTCACAAGAAACCTGGCAACCACTGATGTTTTTCCATTGCCTTAGTTTTGCGATACCAGGATTTCAATATCATTGGAATCCTACAGTATGTAGCATTTTTCAGACTGGTTTCTTTTACTTAGCATAATGCACTTAGCTTTCCTCCATATTTTTCCATGGTTTGAGAGATCACTTATTTTGTTTGTTTGTTTGTTTGTTTTTTTCATTTAGAGAAGTTGTATGTTTACCAAAAAAGAAAAAAAAAATTATGCAGAAAGTACTGAGTTCCCATATACCCCCCTCAAACACTCAGTTTTCCCTATTATTTAAAACTTTCATTAGTGTGGTAACTTTATTATTATTAATGAAACAATATCATTAGAATTATGCTATTAACCATCATCCATAGTTTGCATTGGGGCTCATTGTGTGGTACAGTTCAATGGTTTTAAAACATTTTTATTCTAGTAAAATGCATGCAACCTAAAATTTCCAATTTCAACCACTTTCAAATATACATTTCAATGGTTTAAATTACTTTCAAAATATTGCACTAACATCACCACCATCCATTACCACATTTTCCATTACCGCAAGCATAAACTCTGAATCAGTTAAGCATAAAATCCTCATTCCCTGGCCCCTGATAACCTGTTTTATAATTTCTGCCTCTGAATTTGCATATTCTAAGTATTTCATATAAGTGAGATCACACAATATTTTTCCTTTTGCATATGACTTATTTCTCTCACTGTGGTGCCTTCATGGTTCATCCATGTCGTAGCGAGCATCAGAACTTCATTGCTTTCTATATTTGAATAATATTTCATTGTATGTACATACACATTTTATTTACCTATTCATCAGTTGACAGAAACTTGGGTTGTTTCCAAATTTTGGCAATTGTGATTAATGCTGCTAAGAACATAAGTATGCATTTATCTGAATCCCTGCTTTCAATTATTTTGGGTATACAGCTAGAAACCAGATTGCCAGGTCATATGGGAATTCTATACTTAACTTTCCAAGGAAAAGCCAAGCTGTTTTCCACAGCAGCTGCACCATTTTACATTCCCACCAACAATGAACAATTGTTCCTTTTTCTCTACATACTCTGCAACACTTGTTATTTTCCTTTTATTTGTTTTCATTAATAGCCCTCCTAGTGAGTTTGAAATTGAATCTAATTGTGTCTGGAGAAATGTCTATTCAAATCTTTTGTACATTTTAAAATTTGATTGCCTTTTTGTTGTTGAGTTATAGGATTTACTTACACATTCTGAATATTAAACCCGTATCAAATATGGGGTTTCCAGCTATTTTATCCCACTCAGTGGGTTGTCTTTTTATTACAGAATAAAGTTCTTTGATGAGCAAAAGTTTTTAATTTTGATGTGGTTCCATTTATTCATTTTTTCTTTTGTTGCCCATGCTTTTTGTGTAAAGTCACAGAAACTGTTGCAACACAATGTCCTGACAATGTTTCCCTATGTTTTCTTCCAGGAGATTTGCAATTCTGTTTCTTATACTTAAGATCCATTTGGAGTTAATTTTTGTATATGGTGTAAGGTAGAGGTCCACCTTCATCCTTTTGCATATGGATATCCAGTTTACCCAAACATTTGTTGAAGAGACTATTCTTTCCCTATTGATTGGACTTGGCACCCTCACAAAAAATCAATTGGCCATAGAGTTGAGGAATTGTTGCTGAACTCTCAATTTTATTCCATTGGTCTATACGTCTGCCCTTGTGCCAGTAACATGCTGTTTTGAGTATTGTAGCTGGTAATAAGTTTTAAAATTGTGATGTTTAAGTCCTCCAAATTTGTTCTTCTTTTACAAAATGGTTTTGGCTATTTGGGGTCCCTTACCCTCCCATATAAATTTGATGATTGTCCTTTCCATTTCTACAAAGAAGGCAGTTAGAATTTTTATTGGGAATACATTAAATCTGAAAATCAGTTTGAGTATAATTAACATTGTTGCAACTTTTAGCCTTCCAATCAATGAACATGGAATATCCTTCCATTTATTTATTTCTTCTTTATTTCTCTCAGCATGTTATGGTTTGAAACTGTATGGACCCCAGAAAATCAGGTCCTAAAGATAACCCATGTCTCTGGGTGTAGACCTTTTGATTAGGTGTGGGCCTTTTGATGAGTTTGTTTCAGTTGAGGCCCGCCCCAGGTGGGTCCTAATCTTCTTCCTGGAGTTCTTTATCAGAGGATGAAAGACAGAGAGAAAGACACAGAAGCTGAGAAAGAAGAACACACACCAAAGGTGAGAGAGGAATCCACAGAAACAGTGAGGAAGCCACTGAAGCCAGAAGTTAGAAGCAAGGAAACCCAGAAGAGAATGGAGAGTCCAGCAGATGACGTACATGTGCCTTGCTATCTGAAAAAGGAGTCCAGGTATCATCTGATGATGCCTTGATTTACAGATTTTCATGGCCTCAGAATTGTAAGCTGGTAAGCTAATAAATCCCCATTGTTAAAATCCAGTCCATTTCTGGATTGCATCATGGCAGCTTTAGCAATCTGAAACAGGGTGTTTTGTAGTTTCTGTGTACAAGTCTTTTACATCCTTGGTTACATTTATTCCTGGGTGATTAATTATTGTGTTGGCTATTGCAAGTGGACATTTTCTTGATTTCCCTATCAGGATATTCAATACTACTTCTAGAAACACTACTATTTTTAAATGTTGATCTTATACCCCACCACTTCACTGAATTCATTTATTAGTTCTAGTAGCTTTGTTGTGGATTTTTCAGGATTTTATATATGATAATGCACATAGGGAAAGTTTTACTTCTTCTTTTCCAATTTGAATGACTTTTATTTTGTTTCCTTGCCTACATATTCTAGCTAGAAATAACAGTATAATTTTGAGCATTGGTGATAGCAGACATACTTGTCTTATTTCCGAACTTAGGGGGAAAGCTTCAGTCTTTTGCCATTGAATATGCTGTTAACTGTGAGTTTTTCACATATGCCCTTTATCACATTGAGGAAGTTTCTTCTATTCCTAATTTTCTGAGGTGCTAGATTTTGTCAAATGCCTTTTCTGCATCAAATGAGATGATTTTGTGCTTTTTTCCTTTGTTCTATTAAGGTGGTGGATTACGTTAGTAATTTTTTTTTATGTTGAACCACACATGCATACCTGGTTTGAATCCTACTTTATCATGGTGTCTAATATTTTTAATATGATGTTGGATTTGGTTTGCTAGTATAGAATGAGGTAGGTATTTTGTGTGTTTCTAGGAATTCGTACCTTCATCTAGTTTACTTTGTTTTCATACAATTGCTCAAATTATCCCTTTATAATCCTTTCCTGTGGGGTTTTGATAGTAATGCCCCCCTTTTGCTTCTGATTTCAGTTATTTGTATCCCCTTTCTTTGTCAGCATAGCTAAAAGTTTGTCAATTTTATTGACCTTTTCAAAAAAATCAACTTTTGGTTTCATTTGATTCTCTCTATTGCTTTTCTCTATTTCTTTATTCTCCATTCTAATCATTGTTATTTCTTTTCTTCTGCATACTTGAGTTTAGTTTGCTCTTCTTTTCCTAGTCTTCCAGGTGCAAGATTTGGTCTCTGACTTGAGATGTTTCTTGTTTCTTAATGTAAGCGTTTAGAACTACAAATTTACTTCTCATCACTGCTTTGTTAAATCCCATAAGTTTTAGTATGTTGTGTTTTCATTTTCATTCACCTCAAGATATTTCCTAATTTCCCTTATGATTTACTCTTTGATCCACTGGTTGTTTCAGAAAGTGTCATTTAATTTTCAAACGTGTGAATTTTCTAGTTCTCCCTTTGTTATTGATTTCTAACTTCATTCCATTGTTGTTGGAGAAGATATATTGTATGATTTCAATACGTTAAAGTATATTTAAACTTGCTTTGTGACATGACATATAGTCTATCCTGGGAAATAACCCTGGTTACCTAGAGGAGAATTTATACTGTGCTGTTGTTGGGTGAAGTGTTCTATGTATATGTCTGTTTGGTCTACTTGGTTTACAGTATTGTTCAAGTCTTCTGTTTCCTTATTATTGATCTTCTGCCTAGATATTCTTTCTATTATTTAAAGTTGTATACTGAAATCTCCTACCACTAATGTAGAACCATCTATTTCTCCCTTCAAACCTGTCAGTATTTGCTATATATATTTGAAGCTCTCATTTTAGGTGCATATATGTTGATATTTGCTAATCTTCTTGTTGAATTGAATACTTTTATCAGTATATCATGTACTTCTTTGTCCCCTGTAACCATTTTTTTAAATTATATTTTATCTGGTATTCATATAGATACCCAGCTCTCTTTTCATTACTATTTGTATAGAATATTTTTTCCATCCTTTCACTTCCAACTGATCTTTGTCTTTCAATTTAAGGTGAGTCTCTTGTGTGGAGCATGTAATTGAATCATGCTTGTTTATCCATTCTGCCAATATCTGCCTTTTGACTAGAGACTTTATTTCTATTTAAAGTAACTACTAATTGTGCATGAATTTCTTCTGCTATTTTGTTATGTGTTCTTTGAATGTTTCAAGTAGTTCATGGTCTACTTATTCTTTATCCTGTATCAGTGGGTACGATCCTGAGGTATGGTATATTTTTACAACCTAAATATCCCTGGATTTTCTTCATTATAATCTTAAATGTCATGTAGTGTTTCCCAAAACCTATATGAGGTGACCCCCAAGTAAAGATGTATAAACACAAAAAACAAAGTTTTATGTAATTTATGAGTGCAAAGATGTATAATTCTGTTAAAACAAAACAAAGCAAAACAAAAACCATGAGTGAAAGAATATTCAATTAATTCTACTGTCCTCTTCTGATCCAATTTATATCATGCTCTGAGCTGCTCTGTGCTGTAAGAGCATGACTTCTGTCAATGCAATGACCTTGTCATCTGACTTTGGGTTAGCTTTAGCAATTATGAGGCAATGGCCAGAGATTGGTAAGTTAGTAGAGACAGGAAAGGTTATTATAATTTTTTATAAAAGATCTGAGAAAAGAAAGATAATTTTATTTTTTATAAGTAAAAACTCATTTTTTCTGATTAAACATGAAAACTGCAAATGTATTGTTGTTTGTGTCTTCCTTTTTCTTTTTCTCCTCCTCCTCCATTTTCCCCTCCTCTTTCTTCTTCTTCTCTTTTACCCCCCTTTCTTCTTTTGTAGTTTGATTTTGTTCCTCTGTGGCTGTTCCCCATCTTTAAGGGAGGGTTTATTTCCTTAATGGTCTTCCTTTGGGTCAAAGACTGAGAGAACATAGGACATCACAACTGGGCAAGATGATATTGCCAATGCTTGTACCAAAATAGTATTAAAAAGATGGAGTTTCTAGAAGCCACTATAATTACAAATATTTCCCCTTGATATCTTTTCTGCATCCTTAGCTTTTTTAATGTCAAAACAACAATTTAAAATATTAATGAAAATGTAGGAAACAGCAACTGTAACAAAATTGAACAATGAAGAGTGTATATATTTTTATATATATATTTATATTCTTGTATATATTTTTAGGTAGAGTACTGCAAAATGAGAGGAGAAGGAAAGAATCAAAAGAGGACTGAATGGTAACTGTTTTTGATCCTGATCCTCTGTGAAATTTGGAGGAGAGAGAGTAGGAGAGGCTAACTTTCTAAAATGTATACAGTTCTCACACTCTGAGAAATTTATATTTAATTTCTCACATAGGTATATTACAGAAATCTAGAAATTGATTTCTTAATAAATAAAAGTGTGTGCATGTGCATGTAACACTTCTTTTTGTAGTATTTTCATAAAGGTCTGTATGGATGGTATGCTTATGGTTTAGAGATAAAGCACACTGGCTCTGGAGTCAAACTGCCTGAATACAAAGCCTGACTATCAAAATTAGTGATACTGTGATCTTTTATGATTAACAAGCTCTAAATCCTCAGATCAGTCATCCATAAATTTGGGATAATAATGCTGACCTCAAAGGTTGTATTAACTACCTTTGCTAACTTCTGAAAATTGATGATTTAACATTTATAGGTGGCCAGTGGTGGCCAAGCCCAACCTGTATACCTGTTACTCGAAAATAATCCTGACGCCAGTTGTGGGGATGTTACCTTCAAATACAGCCAGCCAATCATATGCTGGCATACCTCTGCCTCACTCTTGCTCACTTCACACAGAAACCATAATAAACACACCTTCTGAGCCCCAGTTGCTCTCTCCACCTGGTATTTTCCTCATGTGGCCTCATTTGGCATGCTGCTTTCTATCCAGGGAGCTGTGTGTGTAATAAAGCTTTCAAAATCTTCTGATCTCTCTCTTTTGATTCATCTGGCCTACTATACCCCACACAAGTTGATATTAACAAAATGAAGATTTTTTTAAGCCTCAAATTATATATGTGGAAAATCCTTAAAAAATATCTATAATATATTAAGCATTTAATACATAATAGCTTTTAATTTATGCCAAAATGAATAAGCTACCAAATTTCAAATGTGTAATATGTACCTATAGAGATGCTAATATAAAATAAATTTGTATTTGTGTTCATTCATTTCTTCATTAACTTTTCCAAAAATAAGTGGAGTCTTAATAAAATCACATTCAATAAAACATTTAAAACTAGGATAATATTTGTTTTCCTTTTTCTTTTTTTATTCAATGTTGTTTCTGGTACCTCTACAGTTATTTATAGGATGGAACATTCTGGATTGTTAATAGTAACTATCCTATGATAGTGGTCATAGAAACTAAACCAGATTTAATTTTTCAATGGAGTGTAGAAAGTTTCCCTTGATCTTAAAATATTTTCACTCACTTAATTCTACTGTACTCCAATTTTGTGGTGTCTGTTTCATGTTTGCCTGTAAATGGTCAGTAGCTATTTGGATATATGGATTGACATTTCAAGAATGATATGAAACAGATATATATTTTTTCAAGATTGTTCCATAGCTCTCTGCTCTTTTCTGTCTATCATCTTTCTATTGCTAACCTCACTGACTTCCATCACTTTAACTTTCTTAGATATGGGCATGCCCCTTTTGCATCTGTTAATATGACTGTTCTCCTTAGAGTAATTGGGTTATGAATTTCCAGCCATTCTGGTCATTTCTCCACATGAAAATCTTTCATTGAAAACATTATATGGAAAAAGAAAACAAAAAGATTTTGAGATATGCAGGGTAATTAGAGTTACCAATTCTTTATAGATAAGAAAATGAAGTTTCTTGGAATTTATATGCTATATCACAAACCACAAATTTAGTAACTAGAATATTAGAGGCTAGAACAGATATCACTGAATTCAAAGTCAGTGCTCTTTCTATATGGTACTGTTTATGTAAATGATTCTAATGCCTGACAATGTTATAATAATTCAGCTTTAATTTAGTACTGTCCTTATATCACCCAGTATAATCTGTGGTTTGCTTATGGTTAATTTAGTTCAATTGCTCTTTCCAGCATTGTAAATATAGTAAAGTTCCCTTACACTCAGTTATCTGAATGAACTGCTTCACATTATGCTTTGATGATAGCATTATTGCTTTGTGTCTCTTCAGGGTATTGCAGATTCAAAAATATAAAGCTCATTAACATGAAACAACTCCCTGAGGAGAAGTGTTAGGTGGAAACCAATGTTTACAAACATTTATAGCCCCATCCATCTCAAAGTTGCCTGTTAGTTGCCAGTAAATCAGTGTGATTTGCATTGAAATACACTATTTACCTTTAGTAGCCATGAAGTAAATGTATATGGAATAGCACATTTCTGCAGTATCTTTTTCTAAGGTTAAGAAACCCACCAACAAATTTAGAGAGCAATACATTGCATATTTATTTTTATGTCCAATCCATTGACAATTTATAGTTTTGATTTTCAATAGTAGTCCATAGCTAAGATTTATGTAAACCTCAACTCCATAGCTATTACCTTGAATTCTAAGAAAGGTTTAAACAATAATCATTTCAATCCTGAGTGGTAATACTTCATGTCTCTAATTGCAATGAACTGGTCTCATAACATAGAAAAAGGAAATGGGCTTTATATTAATGCATGCATCTATCAATTTATTAAACATAAGTAAAATATACAATGTGATCTTCTGTTTCACTGTTTTTCATTCATTTAACAAATATTTATTAATTTCCTAAAATGTTCTAGCCTCTTCAAAATGGATGCAGATGTGAAAGAAAGAAGTGTTTTTCTGAAACTTAAATTGATATAAGGCACCAAAATAAAAGCCAAGTAAAAAGTAAGTGAAATGATGCAGATGGCATCTTTAATTAAAAGAAGACTATACCACCCAAGAGCTATGACAAAGAGTTCTGAAGTCATTACTCCTGTCCTCACAGCATGAATAAAGCAAAACAAGCTGAAAGTGAACAAAGTGTTTTTAGACTCAACAGAAAACTGAGTTTGTAAGGCAAACTGGCCCCCAAAAATCTGGAGAGAAAGGAAATTCAAGAGAGCTCACCGGCAATATCTACTTTTCTTGAGCAGAAGCCACTGCGGGTAATAACTGGGAAGAACACCTAAATGGAAATTTTGATAAATTACTGAAATCTGAGAATAGACTAGCTGGAAGGTTCAAAACTCCTGGAGGTTCAGTTGTTGTGGTTTTTACCTCCAGGAACCATACCAAGTTCCAATTGTAAAGATCAGAGAAAAATCACCTCATATTTCAGGCAGGAAAGGGGAAATGTAACTTTCTTAGGTCTGCCTTATTTGTTATGACTATGATACAATAGATTGGCTTAAGCAATGGGAATTTATTGGCTACAGTCTCAGAGACCAGAAGTCCAAATCAAGGCTTTGGCTAAAAGCTTGCTTCCTTGCACAGCTGGTAGTGCTCTGGCTGGCAAAGAATTCCTCAGTTCCCAGGCTTTTTCTTCATATGCTAATGAGCTCTCCTCTCTCTTCTGGGTTCCTGCTGACTTCTGCCTCTGGCTCATTCCTGTGGCTTTCTCTCTTCATAAGGCCTACAGTAGTAGGATTAAGACCCATCCTTATCCAGGTGGCCACACTTTAACTAAAAATAACATGTTCAAAATGTCCTATTTGCAATGGGTTCACACCCACAGGAATGAGATTAAGTTTAAGTTTAAGCACATGTTTGTTTGTTTGTTTCTTCTGGGATACATAATTTAATCTGCCACAGTAAAGATTTTGAAATACATCCAAGGTATTCACCTAAACAAAGTTTGTTCTCCAAAGGACACTACTTTACTAAAGGGAGGGACAATTAGCTAATGAAAGCCCCCACCCCCAACTCTTTAATGTAAGGGGAGAATATGGGGCTATGAAAGGCTTCTAAAGGTCACAATCCTGAGACTCAGCCCTACTAGAAAGCAAAGACTTAACAAAAAGAATATAGAATGCTCTCTTCCAGCATCATACTACCACAGAAGCAGGGATCCAGTATAATAGAAAATGAAGGCTGTGTGACACAAACTCTATGAAGAAACCCAAAGAAAACAAGGGAGGAAATTTAAAAATAAATAAATAAATTGAGGAGATGGCAGCCTCTGGTACTCCAGCTATAGCAAACATTAAATGTAACCAGATCCTAGCCAGATTAACATAAAATCTCAAACTAAAAGCCTAATTACCTCAGTTCTTATTATCCAAAATATGCCTTTCTTAAAAAAAAAAAAAAAAATTCAAGGCATGCCAATAGACAAGAAAAACTCTGAGGAGGCAAAGCAATCATCAGAACCAGACTCAGGTATGACAGATTTTTCAACTGTCAGATAGGGGAAGTAAAATAACTATGATTAATGTTAAAGTCTTTGATGGAAAAAGTAGGCTTATTGCAAGAGCTTATGAGTAATATAAGCAAAAAGATGGAAACTCCAAGGAAAAAGTAAAAGGGAATTCTAGAATCAAAACCACTGCTGCAGACATGATGGATGACTTTAATGGGCTCTTCAGTAGACTGGACACTGTAGAGGAAAGAATCAGTGAGTGTGAAGATATGTCAACAGAAAGTCTCCCAACTGAAATGCAAAGAGAATAAAAAGAACAACAACAACAAAAATAACAGTATCCAAGAATGGTGGAACAATTACACTGGGTACAACATAGACATAATGGGAATACCAGAAGGAGAAAAAAGAGAAAAAGATAAATAAGAAATGCTTGATACAATAATGGCTGAACATTTTCCAAAATTAATGACTGACACCAAACTGCAGATCCTAGAAGTTCAGAGAACAAACACCAAACTGGATAAATGCCCCAAGTCTATACCTAGGCATGCAATAATCAAATTGCAGAAAAGCAACATAAAGAGAAAATCTTGAGAGAAGCCAATGTGTGGGGAGATATCTTAGCTATATAGGAGTAGGATGAGAATTACACTAGACTTCTTATTATAAACTATGTGTTTTAGTTTGCTAAGCTCTCAAAGCAAATACCATGAAAGGTGTTGGCTTTAATTATCGGAATATGTTAACTTACAAGCTTGTGGTTTTGAAGCCATGAAAATATCCAAATAGGATGTCTAGAGCAGATTTTTATAATACTGAATAGTTCTGGTAGACAGGGAGAAATTGATAATACATGAGAGAGAAGCATAACTTGTGGGCTCAGTAGGGTCATAGATTCTACACAAAGGGACAGTGGTCAAGATAGTTATGTAGAAAAAGAAGTATGTTGTGCTAAAATTGAAATTTGGGTAGACAAAGAATTCCAAACTAATGAAAAAGAAATCATTGTTAAGTTACCAGAAATAAACAATAATTGCAAATTTTAATATGATTAGAATATACAGTTTTATATGGGGTATGGAAAGATGCAGGCTTTGAGGCAACATCAGGGAGAATTTCATATACTATGCTAAAAGAGTCTTAATTTTTCCTATTGGGAGACATTTCTGCATACATCTATTAAGTTACATCATATCTTGAAAGCAGAGACATTGATTGCTTTTGTTTTACATTATGTTTTCAATTATGGGTGCAGGGGAGAGACCACAAAGAAGACAGAAGGAGAAGTCAAAGAGGGTTAAAATACATGAGATCTCATAGGGAAGCAATAGATGGGGAGAAAAAGGTCTTTAAGTTATCAACCCTGTCAAATGATTCACAGATCAAATAAGAAGCTTAAAGTGAGCTCATAAATCTTAATAATTAGGAAGGTAGTGATGGCCAGAGTCATTTCAGACGTAAATAGATTGAAGTGGGTTGAGGAGTGAGTTTGGACTAAAGGAGGGGAGGTAAAATTTTGTATTAATGCTTTAGTGGAATTAAACAGCCTAGCCATAAAGGAAAAGTCATGGTCAAGGGAAATTTTGTATGTTCTAAGATGTAAAATATTAGAGGGTATATTTAAGGAACAAGAAAGTGCCCTATAGAAAATTTGAAAATATAATTTTCAAATTATATTTGAGAGGGACTAGGCAGTTGGTCAATACTTTGTAAAGACAGAATGTCCTCTGAAATTGGAAATAAGGAAGAGGGGAAGAATGAAATGCAAATACAAAGAGCTTATGGGATTTTTGGTCACATGAAGCTGAAGAATCCTAAATGTAAAACTAAATTCAACTAATGAGAAAGAGTAAGAAAGGTGTTTTGAGGATTGTTCTAGTTTGCTAATACTGCAGAATGCAAAACACCAGAGATGGACTGGCTTTTATAAAAAGGGGGTTTATTTGGCTATACAGTTACAGTCTTAAGGCCATAAAGTGTCCAAGGTAACACATCAGTAATCAAGTACCTTCACTGGAGGATGGCAAATGGTGTCCGGAAAACCTCTGTTAGCTGGGAAGGCATGTGGTTGGTGTCTGCTCCAAAGTTCTGGTTTCAAAATGGCTTTCTCCCAGGACATTCCTCTCTAGCAAGCTTGCTCTTCTTCAAAACATCACTCACAGCTGCACTCCGTTCAGTCTCTTTGAGTCAGCACGTTTATATGGCTCCACTGATCAAAGCCCACCCCTGAATGGGCGGGGCCACACCTCCATGGGAACATCTCATCAAAATTATCATTACCCACAGCTGGGTGGGGCACATTCCAAGCAAATCTCTGCCTCACAAGACCACAAAGATAATGGCATTTGGGGGACACAATACATTCAAACCGGCACATTCCACCCCCTGGACCCCAAAATGACAATATCTTTCCAAATACAAAATACATTCATTCCACCACAATATCACAAAAAACTTAAATCATTTCAGTAACAAAAGTTAAGTACAAAATCCCATCAAAATCAATTATCGACATGGTCAGTCCTAAGGCATACTTTTCCTTTAGCTTTGGATCTGTGGACTTAGAACAAGTTATATGCTTCCAATATACAAAGGAGGGACATTCACAGGATAAACATTCCCATTGCCATAAGGAGAAAGAGTAAGGAAAACAGGGTTAACAGGACCAAAACAGTTCTTAAAACCTGCAGGACAAACTCCATTAGATTTCAAAGTCTGAGAGTCATTAACAGAACAATGTTGCATCCTTGGGGCTTGAGAGAGCGGGAGCCTAACCCTTCCTAAGGGCCTTTTTGGCAGCCCTTTCCTCTCCAAATGCTTAGGGGAGTGCTCCAACATACCCACACATTGGGGAGACCACCTTCTTGGCCCCACCCTCCTCAAACATCGGGGCAGCTCCCAGATTCCCTTCCATCTCTGGGGCACACGCTCAACCCCTTCAGAACAGTGTGGTGGCAACCAGGCTCTCCCCAATTCCCTGGGAATGTGCTCCAACCTCTTTGGGACCTGAGGTGGCAAAACTCTTCCAGAGCATTGAGGTGGAATGCCCGCCCTCGACCTCCAAGGCAAACTCACCCTTCCCATGCATGTGGGCTGCTCCGCTCTCCAAGCCCAAGACCTCTTGACTCCAGACCTCAACCTCCATGGCTCTGTCTTTGAAGAGATTTTTCCTTTAATTTTTTCCTTGTCTGTCTCCTCCAGTCCAGACCAGCAATGGCTCTGTCTATAAAGATCTCACAAAAATTCTGTTGGCTTTGCATGAAGCATACAGGGGTCAAAGCCATCAGACAATAGGACTTTCCACAAATCCTTTCTGGATAATTCCATCTCCAATCTTGGCTTGTACTGAAATGGCGGCTGGGTTCCATGTTTGGTTACATCCTCACATTGGGCTGTAGCTTCTGGGATTCCACCCCCTGGAAGCTCATAATTTTCCAAGCCATTAGCTTCTGGTTTCTTTGAACCCATGAGTTCAGTTCTAAGTTTATCTCTCTCTGCTCGCATTTTACTATAAGCTGCAAGGAGAAGCCAGGGTATATCCTCCACAGATAGTCCGGAGATCTCCTCAGCTAAGTATTCCAGTTTGTCACTTTTAAATTCTTCCTTCCATCTGACACCAGGACTCAATTTTGCCAAATTCTCTGCCACTTTAAAACAAGGTTCGCCTTTCTTCCAGTTCACAACAACACATTGATCATCTCTGTTCAAGGCCTCATCAGAAGTATCTTTAGAGTCCATATTTCCACAAACAGTCTCTTTAAAGCAGTTTTGGCCTTTTCTATCAAGCTCCTCACAACTCTTCCAGAAACTCCCCATTATCCATTTAAAAAGCCGTTCCAACATGTTTGGTATTTGCAAACTCAGCAGCAAAGGCACCCCACTCCTGGTACCAAAATCTGTTCTAGTTTGCTAATACTGCAGAATGCAAAACACCAGAGATGGACTGGCTTTTATAAAAAGGGGGTTTATTTGGCTATACAGTTACAGTCTTAAGGCCATAAAGTGTCCAAGGTAACACATCAGTAATCAAGTACCTTCACTGGAGGATGGCAAATGGTGTCCGGAAAACCTCTGTTAGCTGGGAAGGCACGTGGTTGGTGTCTGCTCCAAAGTTCTGGTTTCAAAATGGCTTTCTCCCAGGACATTCCTCTCTAGCAAGCTTGCTCTTCTTCAAAACATCACTCACAGCTGCACTCCGTTCAGTCTCTTTGAGTCAGCACGTTTATATGGCTCCACTGATCAAAGCCCACCCCTGAATGGGCGGGGCCACACCTCCATGGGAACATCTCATCAAAATTATCATTACCCACAGCTGGGTGGGGCACATTCCAAGCAAATCTCTGCCCCACAAGACCACAAAGATAATGGCATTTGGGGGACACAATACATTCAAACCGGCACAAGGATGAAGTTGTGAAAAGATGCATTGTGATTTTTGCTGTGTATTCCAAAGAATCCCTCAATTGACAGTAACATCTGATCAGAAGAGGAATAATATCTAATATTCATAAACACTACTAAAAGAAATTGTTGGGCAAGGAAAAAAATAGAAATCAAGAATAAGACATGATTTCCTTAATCTTTTATCTATTCCTACTATTTTATAAGTGCATGAAATTTTCATGAGCAGAAAGAAATGGTAAGCACTTCTAAGGAAGTAGCTCCTGAGGAGTACACCTTTGATAGGCCAAATTGTTGTCAATCAGTGAACAGTTTTGGGACCAACTCCCTTTGGCTATAAAACATTTATTGGAATACATGATTTAAATCTCTTTTCAATTGAAAGTATCTATGATTTACATACATTCTGTTTTGTATTATAGTCCCTGTATACACCACAGGTCTGTCTGTACTACTCAGCTGCATGTAGGGCTAGCAGCAGGTGATGTTTTCCTTTCCCTCAGTTTGGAAGCTTTCTCTATTTCTTTATATATAGCATAAGTTCAAAGCCTACAAACATAGCTGTACTATCGAAAAGAATGCCTGGTAAAGGAACAAAAATGCACTTTCATGGAGAGAAATTACCCAGATAATGCCAAAGAGACATTATTTCTGAGTGAAGACTGAAAAAAATTAAAATTTCATTAAGATGTGAGCTTTCATGTGTGTCTTCTGGTATGCCTAACACATTCAGAAATAACTGACATGAATCTAGGAGTGAACTAAAAATGGCCCTAGAATATTTTACAGAATTCCCCTTTTCATATTAAAATAGTTTTAGCCAAGAATTTCATATTGCACACACTCTATATAATTTACATGGAATTAAACATTCCTTTATTTGTTATACAAGCACCTCATCGTGAAATAAATAGTAAAATAAGTGGGTCACAGTTCTCATGTGATATCAGTGAGCCCCTACTTTTTGACTACAAGAAATAATTTTGGGCACAGGATGATCCTTTAATAAATATTAACTATTGTTATTAACTATTATTTTCAAATAGCCTGGGAAAAGTTTTCATTCATTTGCTTTAGCCAGGTGGTGAACTCCAACATGTTTTTTTTTAAATAGCAAGTGGTTTATTTTGCTTGTTTATTACTGTGTAGGAAACCATCTCAACTCTTCTAAAAAAAAATGTTTTATTCACAATTTTGTGGATCAGGAATACGGGAGGGTTTGGCTGGGCAGGGAGTTTTGTGATTTACTTTGTAGTCTGCTGGGGTATGTGGGACTGGAGATTTAATTCCTAGAACAGCTGCTACATTTGTTTGGCTCTTGGTTTCTCTCTCCCTGAAACTCTCCACACGGTGTCTCATCATCCAGGGTGTTTCCACATGATATAAGCTCTTCACAGTGGGTTGATGACCTTCTCACATAGCAAGTGGTTTCCACAAGCAGGGAGAGGAAGCTGCCAGGCCAGTTAAGGGCTGGGCCCAGAAGTAGCATCGTGTCACTTCCTGCACCTTCCAGTGGCAAAGCAGTCACAGAACCTGTATAAATTCAAGGGGATGGAGAAACAGAAACCAGCTAGTGATGGGAGAGTGACCAAGTCACATTATAGAAAAGTTGTGGGATAGGAAATGTGGTCATTTACAGAAAATTGGATGGGCACCAAGTGAGATTCAAGATAAATCAACTTCAGTGGATTCACAATCCAGGGAGAAAAATGTTTCCCTCTGTGGCAACTGACTGCAAGACAAAGTCATGAGTCACAAAAAGAAATAAAATAGACTTTTCTAGAATAATGCAAGCAGTCTTGACAGATGCATCTTTTGTTTATAATTTTTTGCACATGCTGCTTCTTAACTTTGATATTTTCTACCTCTCATCTACCCATACATACACATGTGCCCACATATGCTTGCCCACACACATACACTAAACAAATTCACAGTATCATTTTCCTAGCTAATTTCAACTTATCTTTCACGTCAGCTTTGAATTTGCTTCATCCAGGTATATGTCTTTAAAAGAAAAGATTAGTGGCCTGTAATTCTTTTCTACAACATTTTTCACACTGTGTTTTAAAAGAAAAGCCACTTGTTTTTGTTTCCGACTATACTGAAAGCTCTGGGAGGAATTCATTTTTGCTCATCATTTTCTTACCACTTTTTTCACAGTGACTAGCAAATAGTACATGATCAGTAAATATTTGTTAAATAAATGAATAAATGAAAATAAGTGCTATTGCATATATAGAATTCTCTCAGTGGATCAAAAATAATATTGAATAATGAATTTGGAGGCTTTATTCCATAGCAATTTGCTTTTGTGTAAAAATTAATTTTTTTCCGGTGGATTTTTACTTTTGAAAATCGTGTTTTTTGCTTGTTTGTTTTAAATTATCACCATCATTATTGAAAGTGAGTGAATGAGTTTGGCCCAAGCTAATTATCTATCTATGGAATACTTTCTCTGGTTTCTGGAAGTGTTAGGTTTTTCAAACTCAAGGGGTGCCTTGAAGTATTTCAGAAGCTTCACATTTTTACACTGAAATTGTTTTAACCACTAGTTCCATATATTTTAGCCCTGATAAAATGTATATAGAATAAAAATTAAAGAAAACATTTGCTGGGGGAATAGCAAGAACCAGCTTTTCAAAGAGATAAGCAGAAAATGGACAATTTCAATTGCTAGAATTATACAGTATTTTTCCTTCAAATTTACTTTTTAGGAATAAATAGCCCTTCTCGTGGAAGAAAAAATAGGGGAAACAGGAAAGAATGAGGAAAAGAAAAATTATGCATAATCTTACCAAACATTACTTACTTATCCTATGTTTACTTAATATCTCACATGATGCCACACAAAGTAAGCTAAATGTTTCAGAATATATGTCAAAGAGGATTGTATATGCAGTGTCGTCAAACTCTTAATATCATTAGATAGCCTGTTTCTATATTTTCCTGATTGTCTCATACATTTTGTTCCAGCTTCCTATTAGTTTCTTCTCACTGAAGATTTCTTACTTCTGAGATCTCCATCCTCTTATCTGATGCTGCTTTTTTCCATCACATCTGTTGTCCCTGTCTTGCTCAGTTTGGATTCCACTCCCAGCAGTTTCTCTTCAGTGCAGGGTGTTAATCCTTGAATGACGCTTTGGTTGGCTAACTAGTTTCTGAGATGGCTCCAATCCCAAGAGATTTTGTGGTCTCTGGGCACTCTCTGTAAATTTTAGCCTATGCTGGATTGTTTTGTTTCTGCCGATGCTCTCAGATTTTTCTGGAGTGCATCATGTTAACGTGTGAGCAGCTCTGGGTACTATAACAGGTTTCTTTGCCACTCCTCCTTTTTTCCAGCACAGATTCTGAATACTATGATTCCTGGGGTTGCTAGACCCCAGGTTTTTTAAAGACATTTCTTCCTATCCTTTCTGTCGATTTAATTTTTTTTTTCATTTTTATTGAGATTGTCCACATACCATACAATTATCCAAAGATCCAAAGTGCACAATCACTTGCCCCTGGGTACCCTCATACAGCTGTGCATCCATCACACTTAATTTTTGTTCAGTTTTTAGAAACTTTTCATTACTCCAGACAAGAAATAAAGTGAAAGATGAAAAAAGAAAAAAAAAGGAAACTAATCCTCTCCTATTCCTAACCAACCCCCTCAATTGTTGACTTGTAGTATTGATATATAGTATATTTGTTACTGTTTATGAAAAAATGTTGAAATGCTACTAACTGTAGTATATAGTTTGCAATAGGTATATAGTTCTTCCCTATATGCCCCTCTATTATTAACTTCTAATTGTATTGTCATACATTTGTTCTGGTTCATGGAAGCAATTTCTAGTATTTGTACAGTTGATCATGGACATTGCCCACCATAGGATTCAGTTTTATACATTCCCATCTTTTGACCTCCAACTTTCCTTCTGGTGACATATATGACCCTGAGCTTCCCCTTTCCACCTCATTCACAGACCATTTGGCACTGTTAGTTATTCTCACATCTTGCTACCAACACCCCTGTTCATTACCAAACATTTAAGTTCATCCTAATTGAACATTCTGCTCATACTAAGCAAACACTCCCCATTCTTAAGCCTCGTCCTATATCTTGGTACCATATATTTCATGTCTATGAGTTTACATATTATAATTAATTCCTATCAGTGACACCCTGCAATAATTGTCCTTATGTGTCTGGCTTATTTCACTCAGTATATTGCCCTCGAGGTTTTGTCATCAACCCATTTTTTTTTAATATGGTTTTGTTCACTCACCATACATTCCATCCCAAGTAAATAATCGATGGTTTTCTGCATGGTCATACATTTATGTGTTCACCACCTTCACCATTATCTATATAAGGGCATCTACATTTCTTCCACAAGGCAGGAGGGAGAGTCAAAGAAGGTAGAGAGGCAAAAGAAAGAGGAAAAAAAAATGACAGCTAGGAAGCAGCAAAAGGAAAAATAACCTTAAATCAAAGTAGAATAAAGAATCAGACAATAACACCAATATCAAGTGTCTAACATGCCTCCCCTATCCCCCCCTCTTATCTGCATTTACCTTGGTATATCATCTTTGTTACATTAAAGGAAGCATAATACAATGATTCTATTAGTTACAGTCTCTCGTTTATGCTGATTGCATCCCTCCCCCAATGCCTCCCCATTTTTAACACCTTGCAAGGTTGACATTTGCTTGTTCTCCCTCGTAAAACAACATATTTGTACATTTTATCACAATTGTTGAATACTCTAGATTTCACCAAGTTACACAGTCCCATTCTTTATCTTTCCTCCTTTCTTGTGGTGTCTCACATGCTCCCCACCTTCCTCTCTCAACCGTATTCATAGTTAACTTTGTTCAGTGTACTTACATTGTTGTGCTACCATCTCCCAAAATTGTGTTCCAAACCACGCACTCCTGTCTTCTATCACCCTATAGTGCTCCCTTTAGTATTTCCTGTAGAGCAGGTGTCTTGTTCACAAAGTCTCTCATTGTCTGTTTGTCAGAAAATATTTTGAGCTCTCCCTCATATTTGAAGGACAGCTTTGCTGGATACAGGATTCTTGGTTGGTGGTTTTTCTCTTTCAGTATCTTAAATATATCACACCACTTCCTTCTTGCCTCCATGGTTTCTGCTGAGAGACCCGCACATAGTCTTATTAAGCTTCCTTTGTATGTAATGGATCACTTTTCTCTTGCTGCTTTCAGGATTCTCTCTTTGTCTTTGACATTTGATAATCTGATTTTTAAGTGTCTTGGCATAGGCCTATTCATATCTCTTCTGTTTGGAGTACGCTGCACTTCTTGGATCTGTAATTTTATGTCTTTCATAAGAGATGGGAAATTTTCATTAATTATTTCCTCTATTATTGCTTCTGCCCCCTTTCCCTTCTCTTCTCCTTCCGGAACACCAATGATACATACATTATTGTACTTTGTTTCATCCTTGAGTTCCTGGAGACATTGCTCATATTTTTTCATTCTTTTCTCCATCTGCTCCTTTGTGTGTAGGTTTTCAGGTGTTTTCTTCTCCAGTTCCTGAGTGTTTTCTTCTGCCTCTTGAGATCTGCTGTTGTATGTTTCCATTGTGTCTTTCATCTCTTGTGTTGTGCCTTTCATTTCCATAGATTCTACTAGTTGTTTTTTTGAACTTTTGATTTCTGCCGTATGCATGCCCAGCGTTTCCTTTACAGCCTCCATCTCTTTTGCAATATCTTCTCTAAACCTTTTGATTTGATTTAGCATTAGTTGTTTAAATTCCTGTATCTCAGTTGAAGTGTATGTTTGTTCCTTTGACTGAGCCATAACTTTGTTTTTCTTAGTGTAGGTTGTAATTTTCTGTTGTCTAGGCATGGTTTCCTTGGTTATCCAAATCAGGTTTTCCCAGACCAGAACAGGCTCAGGTCCCAGAGGGAAGAAATACTCAGTATCTGGTTTCCCTGAGGGTGTGTCTTAGAAAATTGCTCCACACTTTGATGCCTCAGTTCACTGTGCTTTTCTGCCCAGCAGGTGATGCCTGTTAGCCTATAATTCTTGACTGGTGTGAGGAGGTATGGCCATGTTCCCCCAGGCTCTGGGGTCTGGTTCTGAATGGAAAGGGCCCCACCCCTTTCCTCCTAGAGAAGACAGACCCCCCAGGTGGAGGTCATTAGCATTTCAATGGTCTTACTCTCTGCTTGTGCTGTCTCCACCCTTCTCTGAGTCACAGCCCTGGAAACTGAAAATGACTGGGGCTTTCTCCACTGAGCCGAAAAAGAAACAGATAGTCCTATTCAGACCCAGTCCAAGGCGACCATCCAGCTCTCCAAGGTCAGTCGTCACCCGAAGCCTCTGTCTGTTTTTTGGGGATGTGTACCTGTAGTGAGCAGTTCACACTCTCTACTTAAAACCCCAGTTGGAGCTCAGCTGAGCTATATTTGCTTGCTGGGAGAGAGCTTCTCTCTGGCACCACAAGACTTTGCAGCTCGGGCTATGGGGGAGGGGGGTCTCATGACTTGGTTCCGCAGATTTTACTTACAGATTTTATGCTGTGTTCTCGGGCATTCCTCCCAATTCAGGTTGGTGTATGATGAGTGGATGGTCTCGTTTGTCCCCCCGCAGTTATTATGGATTATTTACTAGTTGTTTCTGTTTTTTTGTAGTTGTCCCAGGGGGACTACTTAGCTTCCACTCCTCTCTATGCTGCCATCTTGCCCCGCCTCTCTCGATTTAATTCGGTTGTGTCTTTTTTTAATAGAAAATACAGTGTAGTTCTAGTATGTTCTATCATAGCTCTCCTTCTAGGTTACTATTCCTTTTCTTAGTTATTTAATGAAAATTGTTTATAATCCTGGGATAAATTGCTGTTTTTATGTTCTTTGTTTTGTAGATAAACATTTACTGGTTTATTTCTGCCATACTGAGAAAAAACTTTAAAGAAAAAACATCAGTCTATAATCAGTAGAATAGGCAATACATATCATACAATATGCTCTTGATCCTTTTTTTTTTTCCAAATATAAGGTTCAGGATCTCGTAACTTGAAAACAAAAATTTAATAACCATATTTCAAGCATTGTTATGAATATCAAGATAGATCCATTAGTATTATGAGTTAACAAATAAGATAGTAGTTATTTAATATTCTATAGTCTCAATTTCAGAATCATTTTAACTTTGGATTAGTACTACTCCAGCACCTTACCCTGATAAGCCTGACTTTCATACTGTTAATAATAAAAATGATTTTCTAGGCATCTACAGATATATCATTTGTTCAAGTTCTGCAGGTTAAATTTCTAAAGATAATCTTAATCATTTTGTTTTCATATTATGTATTTTCCCCATTACAAAATACCCACAAAACAATCACAAATTAACCATTGTGGATATTGAACATTTGATTCTAAATTGAACCCTAAGGTGATTTTCCACAGTTAGGGTAAGGCAAGTGGGTGTTTAGGTAACAGTCTCCAGAGTACAAATAAGATTGCGGATTAGCAGGTAAGTACCAGTAAATAAAATATTAAAATACTTTTGTACCAGATGGGTAGTTGTCTCTGTTCCAAGTGTCTGGATCACTTCTCAAAATCTTCTGAGTGTTCTTCAAAACTCTCCATGGTTCAGAGACAAGATATTAGCATCTGGTATATAGGGGAACCTCTAAGTTCCCACTCAGTGTTGCAGCATGAACCATTCAATTTGGTCAGTATCTTAGTTTCCAGGGCTACTGTAACATTGTACCATGGACTGGTAAACTTTAACAACAGTGATTTATGTCTCACACCTCTGGAAGCTAGAAGTCCAAAATCATTGAGTCAGCAGAGTCTTGCTTCATTTATATTTGTAGGGTTCTATATGTGGCTTGCCAGCCATCCACAACTCATTCTCTGTCTCTGTAACATGCTGCCCACTGCCCCCACCACCCTGGTGTGTGTGTCTTTCTGTCCAAATTTCCTCTCCGATAGTCATATTGGATTAGGACCCACCCTGATGCAGTTTGTTTCCATCTTAACTAGTAACATCTTCAAAAATCCTGTTTATAAATAAGTTCATATTCACAGGTTGGAACATGTCTTTCTGGGGTACACAGTTCAATCCATAACCACCAGTGACAATGCTAAACTATATTAATTATTTTATGATCACCATTAAAGAGAGTTAAATCTTCAAATAATTAGTAGAAAGCCCATAGTAGTGTAAAAATTATAGTGACAGAAAAGACAACTGCAGAAATTGTATGCTGTGAAGCTCTTTTTTAAATTCATGGTAGAATAACAAGTCAAAACAGAAAGGGAGACTATTATGCTGCACAGTGGCTCAAACAACTTAAGAACAGAATTGAGCTGCACCCTGTAACAAATGGAATAAGAGACTCACCAAGACATAATTTTTAACATCTCATTTCTATGCCTTGGTTCATTTCTTCTCTCTTACTTTTGATAATCCAAGATCTGATTATTTAATTGGTTTTGTTTTCACCCTTTTTGTGTAAAAATAATATAGCAATATTTTTATCATTATATTAATTTTAATGACTCATAACCCTAATGCCTTAGAATGATTTTCTAAGTTTTGTCCTCTTAAATTTGCATATATATATGAGGTTTAGATATTACATTAATATATTATATTCTAAGGTGTACTGTTCTTTCCACAAAATGGTGTGTCATAGATGTAGTTTATTTTATATAAGTTTTGTTGCCAAACATTTCACCCTGGTGATATGGCACATTCAAATGTCCTTCAGTTCATGATCATGACACCTGATCACATGTTCATGTTTTTATAAAATTTATAATGCTAATATATTTTAACTGATTGCTTGAGAGTGTTGACCCTTTCCTGTTCTCTTCTCAAAAAAGATTTTTTATCTGTAATTATCCCTTAAGAGATATATTTATTCATCACAAATTATGTTTTAAAAATAGGGTTGAATTTGATGTGAATGAATATAAGAATTGTTGAGACAAAATATTATGAGTTCAAAAGGACTTAGAAAACAACGGTTAAGTTAAAGTTACATTAAATAAAAACACATGTTAGGGACTAATTAGAGCCATAAACATGCACATATGCATTGACTACCTCTAAATGGGGCACTGTTCAATCTTTTTTGACTATGGAAACAAAATCCATTATTTATTAAACATGGCTTATAAAAGCACAACCATTATAAATAATATTTCATGAAATAAAGTTTAGCTATATTTTCAAAGTTATCATGAAGACAAATTGGCAGTATTTTATATTTGCACTCCTAACATAGCAACACAATTTTCATGAAATTATTTAAATGCTGAGAACCAATAAGCACAACACAAAATAAGAGCAGTAAAATGTCACATGTCAATATCTGGAAAGTTCACAACATAAACATTAATGGAGCTACTCAATCTTGTATCCTAATTTGAAAAAAAGAAGGGATCATAAAGAAAAAGTTGACATTGTTGTAATAAACAGGTACCCAGAAAAAAGGAGAGTCAAGGGAATATTTAGCATGACATAAAGAATGGTCTGAAATAGAAACTATTTAACTGGCCTGGAGAGAAATAGTAACAACAAATATTTCAAGAAGAATGGATCAAAACATAGGAAGGGAGGGGTGGGGTTTGGGAAGGGACAATGAGGGGCTATTCTATTTTGTGAATACTTATCCGCCAGTGTTCAAATCAAGAAACAGAAACCTTCTAGAAATTAAGAACCAAATTGAATTAGGTCCTAACACAAAAGGCAAAGTAGTGGAAATAATGGGGCCACTCGCAGCATATTGACGTCAATGACCTCTATAACTAGCATTATGACTCTGACAGGAAAATGCTGTTACTTCTATAATGTCAATGCTACACATACTGGCAAATACTAAAGTCTCCAACAGAATCAGCAGCAGGAAGATGGCTTCTGTCTCACTCTGCTTTCCAAATCTCTTGCAAATGTGTATAATTGTAGGATTCCTGATCATATCTAGAATTGTAACAGCAAAATGCTGGGGAGTACTTACTCTTGCAATCTTTCTAACTTGAAGAATAGTGGTATAGAACCAATCCACAATATTTATCAGCATTATATTTACAGGCATTTTTTGTCAGAACATTTTTAGACAAAATCATTCATGCAAATATAGTAAAGTAAGCAATTTGAAAAACATGCATTGACTAAATTGTGATTAAACATGATTCATAAAATAAAGGAAATGTTATCACAGTGGATTACGCAGTGTCATTTTCAACAATGTTACACATGGATTCATAGATTGTTTTTGTAAGTTTCAATATTAATATGACCTAAAAGTATGTTCTGACTTGTGAAAAGAAATAAAACAAAATAGAGTTACTGTGGCTAAGTAATTGAAAATGGAGTCAGGAGACTATTCCAGAGACTACTCTTATTCATGTCTCAGCCAGATATGACAAACTTACAAGTAAGCAACAATGTTCCTCAAAACCATAAGGACAGAGATAGAGTGGGGCAACATGGCACCATAGGGAGGTGTGGAATTTAGTTCATCCTCTAGGGAAGCTAGCAAATAGCCAAGAACTGTCTGGAACAACTGTTTGGGGGACTTCTGTGACCAGGCACCCATTGTACACCAGTCTAAAATGAGTGGAAGGGCCAAGATCACAGCACAGAACTGTAAGTAAGTCTCCCAAGAATGGAGGCTGGTGCCTCTCCTCTACTGACATGGAAGACTCTTTTGGAGTCACTTCCATGGGGGGGGAGGGAGAAGCAGTTTCTACTAGGAGCAAGGGAAGGTAGCACAACCAAGCTACAATTGTGGATTTAATTAACACATTCAGACTGTTAAATACAAGCTCCAGATACAGACAAACCCAGAGCAAGCACAAAAGGAACCCAGAGGTAGCACCTCCACAGAGAGAAGTGGGGCTGATGAGAAAAAAGAAAACAGAGGCTATTGGAGATGGATAAGCTCAGAATACTGGAAAAGGTCTGTGCCCCAAATAAAGGGGTACATGGAGCCAGGTGTCAACTCTGGCTCTTGACTGGTGAACTCAAGGTGTTGGGGACCTGGTCTGCAAAGAATTTATTTTTTCCTTTATAGCATAAAGAAAGCAGCAGGTTTTTGTAGTTGCCAGCACTGCCCCAGGCAAGGGTGGAGCTAATGTATATCAGAAAGAAAAAGTAACCAGTTAGGTGATGGAGATAATTCCTGAAGTGCATATCTTTTCCAAGAAGTGGGGTGGAGTAAGGCCCAGCACAAGTGGTGGCTCTCTTTCAGAGAATTCAGACCTCAGGGACTGGTAATCAGAAACAATTTAAGCCTGCAAACTACCTCAGCCTCTGTCTCAACAATGCCCCTGGCAGATACAGTGTCTGCTGAGAATTAAAGGCACCCTACCACTTTACAAGTGGGGAACTGTGAACTGATGAATGCCAGATGTTGGGTAGGATAAGAAAAGCAGAGAATCAAGAGGTTTCACAGGAAGAACCAGCACCCTGCAGAGTATCCTCCCCAGGGAGACATGGTTCAGATTACACCCTTTTCCTGAGTCCTGGGCATGTCGTGTCTGGGAAAATCTGACTGGGGTGTGGTAGATTCTATCTGGGGAGACCCTCCTCAAAAAAAAAAAAAAGTAACTAAACTTGCATTTAGGTAGGACAAGAACCAGAAAAGCAAGAGCTGAGAAATTCTGATTTGTTACACAAAAGCTATGCAAGAGGTCTAAAACAGGTTGAACTGAAGGTCAAAGAAAAGATATGGAAGAAAGCCAACCAACAAGATAACCCTATGTAAAAGAGTAAAAAACAACCTCCAGAATAAAATAATCAAGGAAATCAGATGCCTAGACACCAGCAAAACATCATGATTCATACTAGGAAGCACAAAGATAAGGCCCAGTCAAAGGAACATACTAACACCTCAACTGAGATTCAGGAGTTGAATCAAATAATTAAAGATGTCCAAACAAACATGCTAAATCAATTCAAAAATCAAATCAATGAGATGAAGGAAGATATGACAAAAGAGATGAAGGATGTAAAGAAGATATAGGGCAAACATGAGGAGAAACTCAAAAGTTTGAAAAAAACAAATGGCAGAAATTAGGGGAGTGAAAAGCACAATAGAAGAGACAAAAAATAAAACAGACATACAACAGCATATTTGAAGAGGCCAAAGAAAGTATTAGTGAACTAATCCTTTAGAGGACAGGACATCTGAAATCCTACACACAAAAGAACAGAAAGGGAAAGAATGGAAAATATAAGCAGGGTCTTAGGGAACTGAATGACCACACTGAAGCACACAAATGTACATGTTATGGGTGTCCCAGAAGGAGAAGAGAAGGGAAAAAGGGCAGAAAGAATAAGAGGAAATAATAAAAATTTCCCAACTCTTATGAAACATACAAAATTACAGATCCAAGAAGTACAGCGTACTGCCAACAAGAGATCTGAATAGACCTACTCCAAGACACTTACTAATCAGATTGTCAAATGTCGAAGAATTCTGAAAGCAGCAAGAGAAAAGCAATCCATCACATACAAGGGAAGCTCAATAAGACTATGTGTGGAAAAAAAAAAAAAAGATTATATGTGGATTTCTCAGCAGAAACCATGGAGATGAGAAGGAAGTGGTAGGATACATTTAAGATACTGAAAGAGAAATAATGCCAACCAAGAATTCTGTATCTGGCAAAACTGTTCTTCAGAAATGAGGGGGAGTTTAAAATATTTTCTGACAGACAAACACTGAGACAGCTTGTAAACAAGAGACCTGCTCTACAAAAAATACTAAAGGGAGCACAACAGGCAGATAGGAAAATAAAGAAGAGAGAGGTTTTGAGAAGAGTGTTGAAATGGTGATTAAATCTGCTCAGGTTTCCTAATGCTGCTGTTACGCAAAATACCAGAAATGGATTGGCTTTTATAAAGGGGGGTTATTTGGGTATCAAGTTACAGTCTTAAGGCCATAAAAGTGTCCAAGCTAAGGCAACAATAGGGTACCTTCACAGAAGAATGGCCAGTGGCATCTTGAATACCTTTGTTGTCTGGGAAGACATGCACTGGCATCTTCTTCCTTTGCTCCCAGGTTGTTTCAAAATAACTTTCTCCCAGGATGTTTCTCTCTAGGTATCTGGGGGTATTCTCTTAATTTCTCCCAAGCAAATTCTGCAGTAGCAAAAGTCTACCTTCAATGGCCATCTCCAAAATGGCTCTCTCATCTGCAGCTGCTCTGATGTCCTTCTCTTCATGAACTTTTATAGCACTCCAGTGAACTAATCAAGACCCATGCTGAATGGGTGGGGCCACAACTCCATGAAAATAATCTAACCAAAGTTATCACTTAAAATTGGGTGGGTCACATTTCCATGGAAGCAACCTAATCCAAAGATTCCAACCTAATCAACACTAATACATCAGCCCCAAAATATTGCATTAAAGAACATGGTTTCTTCTGGAGGACATAATACATACAAACCAGCACAATCAGTAAGGGTAAAAATAGAAAAAATAAGATATGATATATAAAATCCAAAAGACAAAATTGTGGAAGAAAGTATCACTTTTCAAACTTAAGAACGCAGGTTATCAGGAGGTAGATAGAGGGTGAAGATTGGGAATTTGATACTGAAGGAATACAGAATGTTCAACAGGATTTACTGTACAGATCCAGAAATGGATAGCACAATGTTATAACTATAATGAACAAATCTGAGTATGAGTATAGTTGAAAAAGGAAGCCTAGGGCATATATGACACCAGAAGGATAGATAGAGGATAAAACCCAGGACTATATAACTTAGCAAAACATAGAGTGGACAGTGATGGTGATAAAATGTACAAATATATGAAAGATTTTACATGAGGAAGAACAAATGAATGTCACCATTGCAAGGTAAAGAAAATGGAATGGTATATGGAAAAAATGCAATCAATGCAAACTAGGGTCTATAGTTAATAGTAACAGTATAATATTCTTCCTTTAATTGTAACAAAGGCAATATACCAAAGCTAAATGTAAATAAGAGGGGGATATAAGGGAAGCATATGGAATTTTTGTTGTTGATGTGGTTGTCTTTCCTTTTTATCTTTTTATTATTCTTTATTTTTTAAATTTTTTCTTTTTTCTTTCTTTGTGGAAGAAATGGAAATGTTCTCATGTGGATTATGGTGGTGAATGCATAACTATGTGATTATACCAGGGGCCACTGATATTTCACTTAGGATGGATTGTATGGTGGGTGAATGAAATTGCTTAAAAACTGAAACAGAAAGATACAAGTACTGGAGAATATGTGGAGAGAGATATATACCTATTCATTGTTGGTAGGGAAGTAGAATAGTGTAGCCCCTCTGGAGGGCAGCATGGTAGTTCTACAGGTGGCTGGGTGTAGAGCTGCCATATGAACCTGCCACTGCATTATATGTCGTATACTTGGAAGAACTGAAAGCAGGGACATAAACTGACATTTGCACAGTCATGTTTATGGCAGCATTATTCAAGATTTGCAGTGGATGGAAGTGACCTAAGAGTACATCAATGGATGGAGGGGTGAACTGTGGTGTATAGATAAAACACAATATTGAGCAGCTGCAAGAAGGACTGAAGTTATGATTCATGTAACTAGCTGAATGAATCTTGAGGATATTATGTTGAGTGAAATAAGCCAAAAATGAATTGAAAGACTGAAAAATGAATTGAATGAATGAATTGAATGAAAAATGAATGAAACAAATATTGTTAAGTCCTCACTAAAATAAACTATAATGAGCAAACTCAGAATTGAATTCAAGAGCATAGGTTATCTGGGGATAGAAAAGGGGCAAAGATTAGGCGATTGATGATTAAGGACTATAGAATATTCAATAAGAGTTATTGTAAAGTTTTCCTAGATTGTAAACTCTTACAGCAGTCACATCTATTCCTGAGATTTAATGTTATTTCCAAATTCTGAGATGCTGAGTTCTTTGTGTATAATCTGGTAATTCCCTGGAAATTTGGGTATCTGTGTGACACCTGAGACTCAGAGTTCTGAAGCTCTATAAGATGGCATTACTCCATACGGCAACTGGTAACCTGAAAAAGAGATCATACTACAATTAGAGATATGAAAGAAAGGGACTTGATCAGGACTAGGATAAATTTGAATACAGGGTAAAAGATGATATTGACTATATTTTAAAACTCCAACTTCCGTGTGACATCAAAATAAGAGAGGTTTATTTAGTACAAAATTTATATCTTTTGTAGCACACTAATTTAACTTGTCTGGTCAGTTTATTTAAACAATGTAATTGCATGGAACTTAGAATAGGGAATGTGATCTTGTTATTCTGTTATTCTTATTATTACAGGATACTGTAATGCCCCCAATATATCCTAGAATATTTTGGGCAGAAAATAAAAATGTGTTTGCAAAGTCCCCTTGAGGGATTGTGGAAAAATGTGGAACTATTAAATTTCCCCATCTGGGGAATTCCTGTTATTCCCTTAAGCAATAGGGTCTCCATATTTAATAAGCCATGTCCTCAATCTAGAGGGTTGTCCTTATGAAACTTATCTCTCCATTGTTGAAACCAAGCCTACTTATAGCCATGCCTAAGAATAACCCCAAGAAAACCTCTTTTGTTGCTCAGATATGGCCTGTATCTCTGCAAATTAACTTTCTACCTTCCCGTCTACATGGGACATGACTCCCAGGGGTGTATGTCTCCCTGGAAAGTGGAAATGGCTCCTAGAATGAGCCTGGCCCTGGCATTGTGGGACTAAGAATGCCTTCTTGATCAAAAGAGGGGAAAGAAGTAAAACAAAATAAAGTTCAGTGGCTAAGAGATTTCTAATAGAGCCAAGAAGTCATTCTGGTATTTATTCTTATGCATTATATAGATATTCCTTTAATTTTCTAGTATATTAGAATGGCTAGAAGGAAATACCTGAAACTGTTGAACTATAACATAGTAACCTTGTTTCTTACTGATGATTGTATCACTATATAGCTTTTGTTGTGTGACTGTGTGATTGTGAAAACCTTGTGACTGACACCCCCTGGATCCTCTGTATGGGCAGATGAGTAATAAAATAATGACAAAAAATTAAATAAATAATAAGGGTGGTTAGAGACCTGGGATATTTTGGGTGCTCTTTTTTATTTTTATTTTTATTTTTGTATTTTTATTGTTTTTTAGAGTAATAAAAATGTTCTAAAATTGATTGTGGTGATGAATACACAACTATATGATGATACTGTAAGCCATTGATTGTATACTTTGGACAGATTAAATGGTATGTGAACATATCTCAATAAAATTGCATTTAAAAAATCCTAAGGACATCTGGACACCACAAACAAAGCACAAGATAAAGAAATCAGTAAACTAAACTGAAATGTGTTTGGAGCACCCTGAATATACACAAATCTCCAATAATTTATGCAATCTTCTTTGTTTTTAAAAACCCTTGCCTGGAAGACCCAAGACATGACACAATTTGGGTTGCTACTTGAATCTGTGCTCCCCAAAGTGCAATCCTAAGACCAAATAAATTCCTGTATTGACTTGCAGCCCCAATTTGTTATATCTTGGTTGATAGACTGTTACTGGTGCTGGGTTCCTAGGTTCTTGGTCATACCATGAGAATGAATTCAAGAGCACAGCACAGATAGAGCAAGCAGGTAGAAAGTTTGTTAAGTATGAATGTGAGAAGACATGGACATGGGCATAAATTTATAGATTATATTCTTTTAATCAAAAAGTAACCACAGATGTTTTTCATTTGGAAATAAACAACTACATAGAAAAAGAAAACTAAAAGATGACAATTTTTTCCTCTAACAATGAGACTAGGTATGGAGAGAGACAGGAGAAGTGATTTATTATATCATACAGTATGCAGTGAAAATATCATATATATTATTTTGATAAAAATTATTTTAATAGATACAAAATAAAATGAAATTCAATATGTCAACATGTATTTATGATATAAAAAAACTTAGCTGGGAATAGAAGGAAATACCTGCAATGTAATGAAATCATTATTTTTCTAAAATATAATATACACCAAACTCAATCATAAACTTTACAAACATTTTCTTTCAAGGCAAGGACCAAAGCACTAACTTTTATTTATTTTGGTATTTATCAGAGCTCCTATCCAATATGAATTGAAAAGACAAATTATTATGAAGTTTAAGACTTTGAATACTTCTCTACTAAAGAATTTGACTTTGCCCAAAGAGAAGTCTGGCCTTTGTCCCTAGCTCCTAGAAGGCAACCTCTAAATCTTTGGAATTTCTTGGATGGTAGGAAGTGGGTCTCTGTGATCACACCTTATAGTTTACGCTGACAAGATGACTCAGGGAAGGGCTAGCCACACCCAATAATCTCTTTATGGGGTATGGTCACAACAGCAAATCCAACCATATAATTTAGGGTGGGGCTTTGGGTCAGAAGGCATTAATCAATCTAGAGACTGAGTTCAACCACATGGGTCTAAATCAATCAGTAATACAGACATAAAACTCCGGAAACAAAAGCAAGCCATTTCCTGAAGACAGCAGAAGCTTCATGCTTGGAACTCTCCCAAACTCTGTCCTATGTGCTCTTCCTTTGACTGATTTTCTGTAACTTTTCCCTGTGATACATATAGCCGTGAGTATAATAGCTTTTAGTGACTTCTGTGAGATTTTCTAGTGAATTATCAAACCCAGCTGTGGTTTTTGGACAACCCCAAACTTGCTTTTTGTGTCAGAAGTGAGGGTGGCCTTGTGTGTATTCTTCTCTCTAAATTTGTAGTTGGACCGTTAGTTAGTCCTTGCAATTGAATTATGACATTTTGGGCAGACTTGGCAGTTTGGATGACAGTGATCCTAACCTCACAGTTTGGCTATCTCTGTCCTTATTGTGTAACATTACTATTTACCAGTAAGCCCAATTAGAAAAAAGAATAAAAAATAAATCCTATTCAAAATGGCAATGAAAATAATACTGAGGTATCAATCCACTAAAGATGTGTGAAATCTATTGAGACATAATTTCAAAATAGTATTGAGAAAAACAAAAGACGATAAAGGCCTGTATAAGAGACTAGCTATATTAGATTAATGCATTCAAATTTTCAATATCATACAGAGGTCAATTTTCCAAAAATTGCTATATTAATTCAATGAAAAGCCAATAAAATCCCATGTGTTTTTTCCAGGTTTCTGATAAGTGGCTCCTAAGATTCATATGGAAGAATAAAGTAAAGGACAATTTTGATGAATACATAGACAACTGGAGAGGTTTACTGTACATTCACAAATGTTATACATAGTAGCCTTTAAAGCAGTTTGATAATGGAATAGCAGAAGAAAAAATAGATTACTAGAATATAATAAAAAACATTGAAACACATCATTTTTATACAGAGACTTTTTATATAATAAAGATGGTGTACCAGTGCCATGGAAAAGTATGGACTAGTTAATAAATGGTGCCAGGACATAGCTATCTATATTGAAAACTAAAGTCCTTATATGATATCATCCATAAAAATCAACCTGAGTTTGATAACAAATATTAATTTTAGAACAAAATGAAATTGAGCAAATTATTTCCTAAATAATACCCCCATACAAAAAGCATAAATATTTCACTATGTATTAATACCTAGTACCATAAACAAAGTGAAAATATAAGCCACTGACTGGGGAAAAGTTTTGCAAAGAAATAACAAACAAAGAATCAGTATCCAGAATATACAAAGACTCTAATAAGTCACTAAGAAAAGGCAAACATCCAAGTCAATTTGAAGAAATGGCAGAGATGTATTTATATTATTCAAAGACAGGAAAGCTGAATGGTCAAGGAAAACATGAAAACATAAAGAAAAACTTATTTTCATTATTCATGAAGACAATGCAATTAAATCACACTGAGATACCATTCTGATGTACGATATTGGCTAAATTTCCAAATATGTTAACATCTGGAAAACATGTACAATGCTGCTGAACCTGTAAATTATTGATTGTATGAAAATTTTAAAAATTAAGTTGGCAATAATTGAGAACAGTGCAGATATGAATAATCATAATCCAGCAATTCTTGTCTATGTTTAAAACTCCTGAATACAGGCATGAGAAAATGTATGGAAGAATGTCCATTGATTAATTGAAATAAAAAAAAAAAAAAGGAAAACACCAAAACATCCCTTAACAAGAGCATAGCTAGATAAACTGGGCTAACTTTGAAGGTAAGACTTAAAAAGTGAGAAAGAGTAGACAATTAAAGAATGGTGATACAGGACTAGAAAAAATGTTTTAAGTAAAGGAATGAGCCTAGGCAAAGAGCATGAGATGGAACTTGGAAACCACCTTTAAATTAAATACTCAAGAGAGGCATTATTTGAAATTTTACATACATAGAGACTAATATTCAGAAAAATTATGAAGTGTATTCAAAATGACAAAGCTAGTGTGTGGTGAAGGCAGAAACTTAATGCATTTCAGAAACCCAATGAGACCACTTTCCATTCTCTGACATAGCCTGCCCAATCGAGAAATGCAATTTCTATAAGAGAAATGCAAATCCAAAGCACTGGGCTTTAGGTTAAAAGGAAAAGCAAAGGTACTTGAAGAGATGAGATGAAAGTACTTCCATGTAGATAGTGAGATGAAGAACATTACTGGATTATGAAACTTAAGAACAAACAGCTTATAATAGGAATAAACTTGTGCCATGTTCTTAAGAATTATCAAAAACCATAGACCATTTTGGATGAGACATAGGCAAGGAGAGTGTGAGACTGAGTAGATATGAAAGGAGATGGGGTAACTGAATGAACAAATAAACTAAAACAATGATTTTGAAGAGGAGCTTTTTGAACAAGAAAGTGTTTTAAGGGGATAATTCTGTGACTGTGAATTCTAATGATTGGAAACTGGAGGCCAAAACACCAGTTACAAATCTGTTTTAAAAATCCAGAGAAGAGACAATGGTGGTAATTGAAGAAATGTTGGTAGAGAAGAGATATTTTAACTGGGGTTATGTTATTGAGATATTATTGTTTGATGGTAGCGGTTGTCAGGTAGTGTTTAGGAAAAAGAAAACAACAAAAAATCTGTAAGATTTTGATTCTGTGCTTGTGGAAGAGTTGGAAATTTTCTGCTCAATGAATGGTCAATAAAATTAGTAATTTAGTAAAAACAAAATCACTGTTTCTCAGTTTGTTTTCTGCAAAACAATGCGTATTAGTCAGGGTTCTCTAGGGAAACAGAATTGAGAGTAGATATCTGTAAATATTACAAGATTTTTATAAGTATTGTCTCACACAACCGTGGGGATGGGCAAGTTCAATTCCATAGGGTGGGCCTAAAGCAGGGAACTCTGATGAAGGTTTGTCCTGCATACAAACTGAAATGCACTAACTCTCCCCAAGGGTGCAAGTTCTTGAGTAATATTCACTCTTAAACTTGTTATACTATAACTTAAATACTATAACATGAAGCTAATACAACTTATGATATATGATAAGGAATAAGCAAGGAAAGAAAACAAAGATGTCTGCTTAATGTACATATATGAACATACTCATAACAAAACAAGGAAGAAATATTCATAACCAGCACAGTCCTCATTTCTGTAACTGGTCACATGGTTGTAGCTCATATTTATCACTACCTTCTGCTGCTACCCATTCCATGTTCCCTTTACCTTCAGGGTTTCAATTTTCTAAAGCTATCAAAATGCAATATACCGTAAACAGGTTGGCTTTTCCAATGAGAATATATTAGTTTACAAATTTGCAGTTCCAAAGCCATGAAGATGTCCAAATTAAGGCATCAAGAGGAAGATACCTTCTCTGAAGACAGGATGCTGGCATCTGGGGTTCCTCTGTCACATGGGAAGGCACATGGTAATGTCTGCTAGTCATTCTCTCCTGGGTTCTAGTTTCAGTGGTATTCTCTCATAGATCCTGTGGGTTCTTTTTTATTTCTCCAAGGGACTTTTCTCTCTGGGCTTTTACTGTCTTTTATCCTCTTCTAAAAGGAATCCAGTAAAGGATTAATACCCACTTTGAATGGGCTGGGTCACATCTCAATTGAAACAGTGTAACCAAAAGATCCCACCCACAATAGGACTGCCCCCACAAAAATTGATTAAAAGAACATGATCTTTTCTGGAGTACATAACAGATTCAAACAAGCACACACAGCAAGCACCTCAACTGGCCATGGTCCTTTGCCTGGTATGGTGACTCAAACCTTCTTTCTTGAAGCTTTTGGGCCTTTGGTAGTCCTTCCTTGGTTGGGTTGTTGCAGTTTTCCATAAACTTTAATAACAGGGCATGGTAGTACTAAAAGATGCCCTAGGGGATCTCCAATATTCCAGGCACTCTTCCTTACCTCCATTATGTAGTTGCAGTCTTATTTCCCTTTGATGGTGAGGATCAATTACCCCAGATAGTACAGTAATTCACTTCTTTGCCCATTGATTCAGAGGCATGAGGAGCCAAAAGTGACCAGATGATAGTCTAAACTTCCAGTTCAATGGGATAGTTTTTGTCTCTTGGTGGAAGGACTCCTTTTAGAACTAAGATCTGGATATCTACAGAATTTAATGTTGCAGGGAAGGAAGCAAAAAATTTTCTAGTGGTTCACCAGGGGTAATAGTGAGTGGTGTCACTCCCATTTCCACCCCTTGATTCCTGGACCTGTGAATCCTTGCTATGGGAGTAATAGTACCATAGAGTGGACGCTGACTCAGAGCAAACACAGCCTCTGAGAGAACATTGCCTCAACACTGCCAAGTATTTCCACCAAGTTGGCCCTGTAATTGAGTCTTCAAAAGGCCATTCCACCATTCTATCAATCCAGATGCTTCAGGATGATGGAGACATGGTTTGACAAGTGAATTCCAGGAACATGTTCCCATTTCTACACTTCATTTACTGTAAAGTGGGTTCCTTGGTCAGAAGCAATGCTATATGGAATACCATGATGGTGGCTAAGACTTTCTGTAAGTCCATGGATTGCAGTTTTGGCAGAAGCATCGTGTGGGGGGAAGGAAAACACACATCCAGAGTATGTGCCTATTCCAGTTAGAAGAAAGTGTTGTTCCTTCCATGATGGAAGTTGTCCAAAATCATCAACCTGCCACCAGGGAGCAGGCTGATCACCTTGGGGAATAGTGCCATCCTGCATCCTGATTGTTGGTCTCTGACAGATTGGGCACTCAGCAGTGACTACAGTCAAGTCAGCTTTGGTGAGTGGAAATCCATGTTGCTGAGCTCATACATAACATCCATCCCTACCACCATGACCACTTTGTTCATGAGCCCATTGGGCAATGGTAGGAGAGGCTGGGGAAAGGGGCTATCTGATATCCACAGAATGAGTCATCTTACCCACTTGATTAATAAACTCTTCCATTGTTGAAGCTACCCTCTGGCAAGCATTCATATGGGGCACAAATATCCTAATTTTTTTTTTTCCCACACAGAAAGGTCTATACACATACCTCTTCCCCAGACTTCTTTGTCACCAATTTTCCAATCATATTCCAACCAAGTCCCTGACCATCCAGCCAAACCATTAGCATCAACCCAAGAATGAGTATACGAATGCACCTCTGGCCAATTCTCCTCCCAAGTAAAATAAACAACCATGTGCAGTGCTCGAATTTCCAACTACTGGGAGGATTCCTCTTAACCACTTTCCTTAGGAGATGTCCCTGAATGGGGGTGTATTGCTGCAGATGTCCACTTTCAGGTGGTACATGTATCTCATCTAGAATCATAGGTAAACTCTTCCTCAGTCAACTCATTGTACAGAACTCCCCAAGGGGTGATGGATGTGGACTGGGAAAGAGAAGGTAATGTGGCAGGAGTGGGAGCCATGGACATTTGGGCCACCCCTTCATGTAACCTACCTGTGCCTTCAGGACATACTAGAACCCTATCTCATATATACCACTTGCATTTTAAGATGGGGTGCTCCTGTGCACACCCAACTTTATGGCTTGGTGGTTCAGACAACACTCAGATTACAATAGGCAACATATGTCTCATAACTTGGTGGCCCATGGTTAACTGGTCAGTCTGTGTGAGGATCAGTAGCAGGCCAAAGGCTCTTTCTCAAAAGGAGAATGGTTATCTGCACAGAATGGTAAGGCTTTGCTCCAACATTTAAGTATCTGTGTTGTGATTCTCCTATAGGGGCTTGCCAAAAGTTCTAGATATCATCTCTATTTGTCACTGACACTTCCAGGACAATTGGATCTGCTGGATCATATAACCCATTTGGCAGAGACACTTACACAGCAGCCTGGATCTTTCACAGAGCCTCATCTTGTTCTGGTCCCCACTCCAAATGATCAGTATTTATGGTCACTAGATAAATGGGCTGCAGTAGCAAACCTAAATGAGGAATATATTTTCTCCAAAATCCAGAGAAGCCAACTAGGCATTGTGCCTCCTTTTTGGTTATAGGAGGGGTCAGGTGCAACAGCTTATCCTTCATCTTAGAAGGGATATCTTGACATGCTCCACACCACTGGACACCTAAAGATTTCACTGAGGTGGAAGGTCCCTATATTTCTGTTGGATTTTCACCTGTCTTTTAACATGCAAACATCTTACCAGTAAGTCTAAAGTAATTTCCACTCCTTGCTCACTAGATCCAATCAACATGATATTATCAATTTAATGGACTAATGTAATGCTTTGTGGGAGGGAGAGATGTTCAGTGTTCCTGAAGATTAGATTATGACACAGTGCCTGGAATTGATATACCACTGAGGTAGAACAGTAAAGGTATATTGCTGGCCTTGCCAGCCAAAAACCAACTGTTTATGGTGGTCCTTACTAACAATAATTTAGATAAAGCATTTGCCAGACCAGTAGGTGCATGCCAGGGATTAAGGATGTGTTGATTTTCACAAGCAAAAGTACCACATCTGAAGCAGCAGTCATAATTGGAGTCACAACCTAGGTAAGATTATGATAATCTACTGTCATCCTCCAAGATCCATCTGTTTTTTGCACAGGCCAACCAGGAGCATTGCAAGATGTTAAGGTTTGCTAATGCTGCTGCTAGGCAAAATACCAGAAGTGGATTGGCTTTTATTAGATTACAAAGTTACTGCTCTAAGGCCATAGAAGTGTCAAGACAAAGGCATCAACAAAATATCTTCACTGTAGAATAGCTGATGGTGTCCAGAATACCTCTGTCAGCTGGAAAGGCATGTAGCTGGCATCTACTTGTCCTTTGCTCCTGGGTTGTGTTTCAAAATGGCTTTCTCCAAAATGTCTCTGGGCTTCTATCTTCACCCCTCTCTCTCAGCACATGGGCATCCTTGCTTCTTTCTCCTGGGGCTTTTCTCTCTGAGCATTTGGGGGTTCTCTCTTAGCTTCTCCAGGACAAACTGTAGGCTTCCTTTCTTAGCTTAGCACCTCCAAACATACTTCTGTCTGCATCTCCAAGTATCTCCAAGTGTTAACATCAGTGTCAGATCTTAGCTTTCTTAAATAGTTCATTGAACTAATTAAGACCCACCCTGAATGGGTGGGGTCCACACCTCCATGGAAATAATTTAATCAGAGTTGTCACCCAGAATTGAGTGGCTCACTTCTCCATGGAAATATTCAATCAAAAAGTCATACCCTAATCAAGACTAATAGGTCTGGCCCCACAAGATTGCATTAAATAATATGGCTTTTCAAGGGTCCAGTTTCAAACTAGCACAGATGGGGACGTGGTGAGAATCACCACCCATGCATACTTCAAGTAGCTCTAATCTCTGAAATTCTCCAGGAATATGGTATTGCTTTTGAATTACTATTTTGCTAGGTACAGGCAGTTCTAGTGGCTTCCACTTGGCCTTTCCTACCATTTTAGCCCTCATTCCACAAGTCAAGTATCCAATGTGGGCATTCTGTCAATTTCTGGCTATGTCTTTTTCAATTATGCATTCTGGAACTGGGGAAGTAACAACAGAATGGGTCCAGAGACCCACTGGATCCACTGTGAGATGGGCCTGAGCTAAAACCCCATTGATCACCTGACTTTCAAATGCTCCTATTCTGACTGGTGTACCACAGTGACACTTTGGGTCTCTGGGAATTAATGTGACTTCTGAGACCTGCTCCCCAAAATGTCTGCCCATTTCCTTTTCCCCAGTGGACAGTTACCCTGTTAAGACTGTAGGTTTCTTTGGGGAAGGTTGGTAGGCAAATTAACAGTGTAAATTTTTGTTAGTGTAACAGTGCCCTTCTCCAAGGGGACTGGACTTCTCTTCATTCAAAGAACTATGGGTCTCCAAACTGTCTCAAGTCTGGGAATTGATTAATGGGTCATGACTCTCTGTTTTTGTATTTCAATTTAGACTTTCATTCACTTGATCTACAATTCTTCTGCTTATACATATCAATTAAGAATTTAATTGGCTTCCAATCTGTTTTGCTTAGAGGAACCCCACTGTCTACTAGCTAATGCCATAGACCTCTGAAAATCAGACCATTCTGATTGCTGCTTTGAGTCTGCTGTCCATTATGGAAGCCACACCCACCTTGTCTTTTCTGATTAAGTGCTGCCATTTGGCTTCTGCCAACCCAGGGTCTGATCATCTCCATTGTGTTTAAGGATCCCAGTTCAGTGACAGCAGTTCCTATAGTTATATCTGACCTCCAGAGAAGGGCAACCACAGAGCCCTTCAGGGATGATGAATCTAGTCTCAAAAATTTATTCCTCACAGCCCTGGTGAAAGATGTGTCCTCTGGACTTCCCTGGGGTAGGTGAACAGGTCTTATATGATAAATCCACTCTAACATTACATTCTATGTAAGCTTTTGGATCCCCCTCGTCTATATTATACCAGGACAGTTCTGGCATTTCAACCTTAAGTAATACAGGCCAATGTTTGGTTCATATTTCAGCTAACCACCTGACCAAACTGTTAAAGCCCTTTCTACCCCCTCAAGCTACAACATTGAATCCAGAATCTGCTTAGAGTGCCCATATCAACAAATTCAGAGTGACCCAACGTTACATTCTCTCCACATTACTCTACACTCTTAATATCCATTCCCTCACATATTCCCCTGTCTACCTTAATTGAAAAAAATCATGCATTTCTTTTGGAGTGTGGTGTTCCTTCTCATAGATAACATTTTGCACCTCACTTTTTGGGGACATCATTCCATTTATAAGTCTGGAAGTAAATACAGTTGTTGGGAGTGAGTCATGAGAAGAATTAGAAGTGCCTTGCAAACCAACTACCTCAGGGCATTCCATCACAGTGTCATCTAGTGAAACAGGATTTATCTCTTCAGACAGAGGAACAAGCTTGTTTGCTCAGGGGAGGTGGTTGCAGGTTTATCAGGCACAGCAGGGTTAATCTTTTCAGGTGGAGGTTATAAGGCAGACTCCTTAGGGAAGAGCAGAGGTGGGGAGGCTTGTTCTTCAGGGCAGACAGAAGGTTGTGTGGCTGGTTACTCAGGCAGACCATCACAAGTTTCTCTCTAAAAGACTTAGAAAAATCTAGGGTTTCAGTGTGCCCACCACCATCATTTCAAACAATTTGTCCCCATTCCAATTTTCATGGTCCCATTCCTTTCTAATTAATGTCCTCACTTTAGTAGCAGACACCTACAAGGTTGGAAGTTTAGTTTACATTGTAATTTAGCCACTTGTGCAATGACACTCTGGGTCTGGTTTTCAGAAATCTCAAGTCTGCAGCTACATGAAATCAGATTTTCTTTTAGGGCACACATAGAAAATTTCATGTGCTTAAGTTGCAAATTGGAAAACTTGAGTGCATCCCTTTCTTTTATAACTGTATACAGTATGTTTAGGTAAAATCATCCAACATAATTATACTTTTTAACAAAACGAAACTCTATTAAAGTGTCAAAAACACTCACCCAGAGTCTTGCCTCTTATAAGCATTTGTGTAGCTGTGTCCAGTGGTGATATTTTGCATATCTCCTTTGCCAAATCACACAATAAGTACCATCTTGATTATTGGAGTCAATAATGCCTGTGAATCAAATCAGACCAGAGAACTATTTCCCAAAACCCCAGAACCAATTTGTAAATCTCATATCTCATCCATCAGATTCTATTTCTCAAGAATTAAACCTGGTGCAAAAGCTGTATTAGTCAGTGTTCTCTAGGGAAAAAGGACCAACAGGAGAAATCTGTAAATATTATGAGATTTTTATAAATATTGTCTCACACAACTGTGGGGATGGTCAAGTTCAAATTCCGTAGGGCAGGCTGTAAATTGTAGACTCTGAAGAAGGTGTTTGATGAATTCTTCAGGTGAATCAGGCTGACTAAAGTAGAGATTGAAATTCTCTCTTCTGGCTGTTAGAATCACTTCTCCTTTTAAAGCCTTCAACTGATTAGATGATATGTCTATCATTGCTGAAGGAGGTATCCTCAGTTGATTGCAGATGTAATCACCCATAGACACAGTCAACTTACTTATGATTAAAGTCCATGAAATGCCCTCACAGTAGTAATCAGGTCATTGCTTGCTTGACCAAACAATGGCACCATAACCTGGCCAAGTTGACACATGAGCTTAACCACCACACAATGGCAGCTATGATTCAAGTTTAATAACTACACATATACATACTGTTTTAAAACAGTTACAAAGCTGATAAAATATAAACTGAAAATTTCTTTATATTGACAGCAGCCCTTATTTTGGACTTTAAAAAGTTTTATTTGCTTGTGTGCTTATTTAAATAACACGCATTTCAAGATGTCCCTTTTTAACATTATGAGGAATTATATAAAATATTACTTTGTATTATAATATAGTTTGTTAGCAGAGAAATAATAAACTGAACTGTTAAGCAACAAAAGCATTAATTTGGGGTCATTTAATTACAATTTGGGGAGCACAGACTGACATAGCAACCCAAGTTTTATCTTGTGTTGGAGCTTCCAAGCTAAAGTTTTTACAGCAAAAGAAGAAGATTACATACATTTTTAATAAATAGTTATGATTGCTGGATATTTGGGGCTTTCCAAATGACCTAAAAATTAGTTTACTGATTTTTTTACCTATATTTGGTTCCTCGTGTACAGATATCCTCAGAAACAGTGTTGCTTTTGGTCTTGCATTCCTGCATGGCCTCCTGACTCCATTTTAAATCTTTTAGCCATAGTAACTCTATTTTATTTCTCAGATTCATGGAAGAGTGTATGGCTTATTATTTTTAATATTAATTTCATTTATTTGGCTTTAGATTTGCTGTAAAAACTTCTATCTTATGTAATTATAATCTAAATATAAAGCTCTATGAAATATAATATAGCAAAAATTATGGGAAGTGTCAAATCAGTACTTGGAAGGAAATTTATAGCTTTAAGTGCCTATATTAAAAAAATCTCCAATCTATAATCTAACCTTCCATCTTAAGAAACTAAAATGAAAAGCAAAGTACCCACCCCCAAATAAATAATAGAAGGAAGGAAATAATTAAGACTAGAGTGGAAATTAATGAAATAGAGAAAAGAAAGACAATTAAGAAAATAAATGAAAATGAAAGATTTTTCTTTACAAAGATCAATATAGTTGGCAAATCATTAGCTAACCTAAGACAAAAAGAGAAGATGAAAATTACTTAAATCAGGAATGAAAGAGGTGACAATATTTCTGACCTTAAATAGAAAA